>NC_092755.1:14001096-14738658 GCF_047496795.1 Chiloscyllium punctatum | reverse complement strand
CCCTCTCTCCACTCCCTCTCTCCCCCCTTTCTCTGTCCCCCCTCTCTCTCTCTGTCCCTCCCTCTAGCTGTTCCCCCTCTCTCTGTCCCCCTCTCTATCCCGCCTCTATCTGTCCATCCTCTTTGTCCCAACCGTCTCTGAACCCCCTCCTCCTCTCACTGTCCCCCTCTCTTTCTGTTCCCCTGTCTCTGAACCCCTGTACCTCCCCCACTCTCTGTCCCCCCACTCTCTGTCCCCCCCTCTCTCTGTCCCCCCCTCTCTCTGTCGCCCTTTATCTAACCCCCTCTCTCTCTGTCCCTCTCTCTGTCCTCTCTCTCTGTCCCCCACACTCTGTCTCTGACCCCCTCTCTCTGTCCCTCTCTGCCCCCTCTCTCTGTTCCCTTCTCTCTGTCCCCCTGTCTCTGTCGCCTCTCTCTCTGTTCCCCTCTATCTCTGTCCCCCTCTCTCTCTGTCCCCCCTTTCTCTGTCCCCCCCTGTCTGTCCTCCCCACTCTGTCCCCCATTTCTCTGTCCCCCATTTCTCTTTTCCCTCTCTCTCTGTCCCCCCTCTCTGTCCCCCTCTCTCTCTGTCCCCCCTCTCTCTCTGTCCCCCTCTCTCTGACCCACTCTCTCTGTCGCCCTCTCTCTGTCCCGCTCTCCCTCCCACCCACCTCTCTCTGACCCCCTCTCTCTGACCCCCTCTCTCTATCCCCCTCTCTCTGAACGCATCTATCTCACCCACTCTCTGTCCCCCCCTCTCTCCCACCCATCTCCCTCTATCCCCCCTCTTTGTCCCCCTCTCTCTCTGTCCCCCTCCCTCTTTACCCCCGCTCTCTGTCCCCCTCTCTGTCGCCCTCTATCTTCCCCCCTCTCTGTCCCTCTCTCTCTCTGTCCCCCTCTCTCTCTGTCCCCCTCTCTCTGACCCACTCTCTCTGTCGCCCTCTATCTGTCCCCCTCTCTCTGTCCCGCTCTCCCACCCACCCACCTCTCTCTGATCCCCTCTCTCTCCCACCCGCCTCTCTCTCTGTCCCATGCCCTCTGACCCCCTCTCTCTCTGTCCCCCTCTCTCTGTCCCCCTCTCTCTCTGTCCACATTCTCTCTGTCCCCCTCTCTCTGTCCCCCTCTCTCTGTCCCCTTCTATCTGACCCACTCTCTCTGTCACCCTCTCTATGACCCCCTCTCTCTACCACCCGCCTCTCTCTCTCCCCGGTCTCTGACCCCCAGTCTGTCGCCCTCTCTCTGTCCCCCTCTCTCTCCCACCTCCATCTATCCCCCCCTTGTTCTCCTCTCTCTGTTCCCCTCTCTCTCTGTCCACTCTCTCTCCCACCCGCCTCTCTCTGACCCCCTCTCTCACCCCCACTCTATACCCCTCTCTCTGTCCTCCAGTCTCTGTCCCCCACACTCTGTCCCCCTTTCTGTCCTCCTCTCTCTGTCGCCCTCTATCTCCCCCTCTCTCTGACCCCCTCTACCTCCGACTTTTTCTGTTCCCCTCTCTTTATCCCCCTCTCTCTATCCCCCTCTCTCTGTAGCCCCTCTCTCTGTCGCCCCTCTCTCTGTCCCCCACTCTCTGTCCCCCTCTCTCTCCCACCTGTCTCCCTCTATCCCCCCTCTTTGTCCCCCTCTCTCTCTGTTCCCCTCTTGCTCTGTCCCACGCACTCTCCCACCCGCCTCTCTCTGACTCCCTCTCTCTCCCACCAGACTCTTTCTTGGTCCTCCTCTCTCTGTCCCCCTCCCGCTCTCTGTCCCGCGCTCTCTCCCACCCGCCTCTCTCTGACCCACTCACTCTGTCCCCCTCTCTCTCTGCCCACTCACTCTGTCCCCCTCTCTCTGACCTCCTCTCTCTGTCCCCCTCTATCTCGCCCTCTCTCTGTCCCCTCTCTCTGTCCCCTATCTCCGCCCCCCTCTCTGCACCTCTCTCTCTCTGTCCCCCCTCTCTGTCCCCCTCTCTCTGTTCCCCACTCTCTCTGTCCCCCCCTCTCTGTCCCCCACCACCCTCTGACCCACTCTCTCACCCCCACTCTGTACCCCTCTCTCTGTCCCCCACCCTCTGGCCCCAATCTCTGTCCCCCCTCTCTGTCCCCCTCTATCTCCCCCTCTCTCTGGCCCCCTCTACCTCCCCCTCTGACACTGCCTCTCTCTGACCCCCTCTCTCTCTGTCGCCCTTTCTCTGTCGCCCTCTCTGTGCCCCCTCTATCTTTATCCCCTCTCTCTCTGTCCACCTCTCTCTGACCCCCTCTCTCTCTGTCCCCCCTCTCTCTCTGTCGCCCCTCTCTCTCTGTCCCCCCGTCTCTGTCCCCATCTCTCTGTCCCCCATCTCTCTGTCCCCCGTCCCTCTGTCCCCATCTCTCTGTCCCCTCTCTCTCTGTCCCCCTCTCTCTGTCCCCCGTCTCTCTGACCCCCTCTCTCTCTGTCCACCTCTCTCTCTGACCCCCTCTCTCTCTGACCCCCTCTCTCTCTTCCCCCTCTCTCTGTCCCCCTCTCTCTCTTCCCCCTCTCTCTGTCCCCCTCTCTCTGTCCCCCTCTCTCTGTCCCCCTCTCTCTGTCCCCCCTCTCTCTGTCCCCCCTCTCTCTGTCCCCCTCTCTCTCTGTCCCCCTCTCTCTCTGTCCCCCTCTCTCTGTCCCCCTCTCTCTCTGTCCCCCCTCTCTCTGTCCCCCTCTCTCTCTGTCCCCCTCTCTCTCTGTCCCCCTCTCTCTGTTCCCCTCTCTCTGTCCCCCCTCTCTCTGTCCCCCCTCTATCTCTGTCCCCCTCTCTCTTTCTCCCTCTCTCTGTTCCTCTCTCTCTCTGTCCCCCCTCTCTCTGTCCCCCTCTCTCTGTCCCCCTCTCTCTCTGTCCCCCTCTCTCTGTCCCCCTCTCTCTGTCCCCCTCGCTCTCTGTCCCCCTCTCTCTCTGCCCCCCCTCTCTCTGTCCCCCCTCTCTCTGTCCCCCCTCTCTCTCTCTGTTCCCCTCTCTCTATCCCCTCTCTCTCTGTCCCCCTCTCTCTCTGTCCCCCCCTCTCTCTGTCCCCCCTCTCTCTGTCCCCCTCTCTCTCTGTGCCCCTCTCTCTCTCTGTCCCCCTCTCTCTCTGTCCCCCCTCTCTCTGTCCCCCCTCTCTCTGTCCCCCTCTCTCTCTTTCCCCCCTCTCTCTGTCCCCCTCTCTCTCTCTGTCCCCCTCTCTCTCTCTGTCCCCCTCTCTCTCTGTCCCCCTCTCTCTCTGTTCCCCCTCTCTCTCTGTCCCCCTCTCTCTGTCCCGCTCTCTCTGTCCCCCTCTCTCTGTCCCCCCCGCTCTCTCTCCCCCCTCTCTCTGTCCCCCTCTCTCTGTCCCCCTCTCTCTGTTCCCCTCTCTCTCTGTCCCCCCTCTGTCTGTCCTCCTCTCTCTGCCCCACTCTCTCTGCTCCCCTCCCTCCCACCTGCCTCTCTCTTTCTCCCTCTCTCTGTTCCCCCCCTCTCTGCCCCCCCCTCTATGCCCCCCTCTCTCTGTCCCCCTCTCTCTCTCCCCCTCTCTCTCTGTCCCCCTCTCTCTCTGTCCCCCTCTCTCTCTGTCCCACTCTCTCTGACCCCCTCTCTCCGTCCCCCCTCTCTCTGTCCCTCTCTCTCTCTCTGTCCCCCTCTCTCTCTGTCCCCCTCTCTCTCTGTCCCCCTCTCTCTCTGTCCCCCTCTCTCTCTGTTCCCCCCTCTCTCTGTCCCCCCCTCTATGCCCCCCTCTCTCTGTCCCCCTCTCTCTCTGTCCCCCTCTCTCTCTGTCCCCCTCTCTCTCTGTCCCCCTCTCTCTCTGTTCCCCCTCTCTCTCTGTCCCCCTCTCTCTGTCCCGCTCTCTCTGTCCCCCTCTCTCTCTGTTCCCCCCTCTCTCTGTCCCCCCCTCTATGCCCCCCTCTCTCTGTCCCCCTCTCTCTCTGTCCCCCTCTCTCTCTGTCCCCCTCTCTCTCTGTTCCCCCTCTCTCTCTGTCCCCCTCTCTCTGTCCCGCTCTCTCTGTCCCCCTCTCTCTGTCCCCCCCTCTCTCTCTCCCCCCTCTCTCTGTCCCCCCTCTCTCTGTCCCCCTCTCTCTGTTCCCCTCTCTCTGTCCCCCCTCTGTCTGTCCTCCTCTCTCTGCCCCACTCTCTCTGCTCCCCTCCCTCCCACCTGCCTCTCTCTTTCTCCCTCTCTCTGTTCCCCCCTCTCTCTGTCCCCCCCCTCTAAGCCCCCCTCTCTCTCTGTCCCCCTCTCTCTCTATCCCCCTCTCTCTCTGTCCCCCTCTCTCTCTGTCCCCCCCTCTCTCTGTCCCCCCCTCTCTGTCCCCCCTCTCTCTGTCCCCCTCTCTCTGTCCCCCCTCTCTCTGTCCCCCCTCTCTCTCTGTTCCCCTCTCTCTCTGTCCCCCCTCTGTCTGTCCTCCTCTCTCTGCCCCTCTCTCTCTGCTCCCCTCCCTCCCACCTGCCTCTCTCTTTCTCCCTCTCTCTCTCCCCCCTCTCTCTCTGTCCCCCTCTCTCTCTGTCCCCCTCTCTCTGTCCCCCTCTCTCTGTTCCCCTCTCTCTCTGTCCCCCCTCTGTCTGTCCTCCTCTCTCTGCCCCTCTCTCTCTGCTCCCCTCTCTCCCACCTGCCTCTCTCTTTCTCCCTCTCTCTGTTCCCCCTCACTCTGTCCCCCCTCTCTCTGTCCCCCCTCTGTCTGTCCTCCTCTCTCTGCCCTCCTCTCTCTGTCCCCCCTCTCTGTCCCGCCTCTATATGTCCCCTCTCTCTCTGTCCCCCTCTCTCTGACCCCCTCCATCTCCCCCACACGCTGTCCCCTCTCTCTGTCTGCCTCTCTCCTCACCCCCTATATCTGCCTTCCTCTCTCTGTCTCCCTCTCTCTGTCCCTCTCTCTCTGCCCCTTCTCTGTCCCCCCTCCCTCTGTCCCCCTCTCTCTGTCCCCCTCTCTCTCCCCCCCTCTCTCCCCCTCTCTATCTCCCCCTCTCTCTCTCCCCCTCTCTCTGACCCCCCTTTCTCTGTCCCTCTAACTCTGTCGCCCTCTCTGTACGCCCTCTCTGTCACCGTCTCTCTGTCCCCCCTCCCTCTGTCCCCCTCTCTCCCTTTCCCCCTCTCTCTCTGTCACGCTCTCTCTGTCCCCCTCTCTCTGTCCCCCTGTCTCTGATCCCCCTCTCTCTGTCCCCCTCTCTTTCCCACCCGCCTCTCTCTGTTCCCCGCTCTCTGTCCCCCTCTGTCTGTCTCCATCTGTCTGTCCCCTTCTCTCTGTCCCCCTCTCTGTCCCACCTGCCTCTCTCACCCCCGCTCTCTACCCCCCTCTGTCTGTCGCCCTCTCTCTGCCCCCCCATCTCCCATCCGCTTCCCTCTATCCCCCCTCTTTGGCCCCCTCTCTCTCTGCCCCCCTCTCTCTGTCCCACGCTCTCTCCCACCAGCCTCTCTCTGACCCCTCTCTCTCTCCCACCTGCCTCTCTCTCTGTCCCCCTCTTTCTGTCCCCCTCTCTCTCTGCCCCCTCACTCTCTCCCCCTCTCTCTCTCCCCCCTCTCTGCCCCCCCTCTGTCGCCCTCACTTTCTGTCCCCCTCTCTCTCTGTCCCCCACTCTCTCTGTTCCCCACTCTCTCTGTCCCCTACTATCTCCATCCCGCCTCTCTCTCTGAACCCCTCTGCCACCCCACTCTGTACCCCTCTCTCTCCCCCACTCTCTAACCCCCTCTCTCACCCCACTCTGTACCCCTCTCTTCCTGTCCCCCACTCACTGACCCCCGCTACCTGCCCCTCTTTCTGCCCCCCTCTCCCTCACACCCGCCTCTCTCTTTCTCCCTCTCTCTGTTCCTCCATCTCTCTGCCCCCTCTCTCTGCCCCCCTCTCTCTCTGCTCCCCTCTTTCTGTCCCCTTCTCTCTCTGACCCCCTTTCTCTCTGACCCACTCTATCTGTCCCACTCTCTCTGTTCCCTCTCTCTCTGTCCCCTCTCTGTCCCCTTCTATCTCCCCCACTCTCTGTGCCCCTGTCTCTTTCACCTCTCCCTGTCCCCCCCTCCCTCCCACCCGCCTCTATCTTTTCCCCTCTCTCTGTTCCCCTCTCTCTCTGCCCCCTCTCTGTCCTCCTCTTTCTCTGACCCCCTCACTCTGTCCCACTCTCTCTGCCCCCTTCTCTCTCTGCCCCACTCTCTCTGTCCCCTCTCTCTCTGTCCCCCTCTATCTCCCCCACTCTCTGTGCCCGTCTTTCTGTCCCCCCTCTCTGACACCCTCTATTTCCCCCACTCTCTGTCCCCCTCTCTCTGCCCCCCTCTGTCTGCCCCATCTCTCTGCCCCATTCTGTCTCTGCCCCCCTCTCTCTGCCCCCTTCTCTCTCTGTCCCCCTCTCTCTGTCATCCTCTCTTGTCGCCATCTCTCTGCCCTCCTCTCTCTGCCTCCTTCTCTCTCTATCCCCTTCTCTCTCTCTCCACCCCTTCTCTCTGTCCCCCCTCTCTCTGACAACCCCTCTCTCTGTCCCCTATTGTCTGCCCCCTCTCTCTGCTCCACTCTCTCTCTGACCCTCTCTCTCAGTTCCCGTCTCTCTGTCTCCCTCTCTCTCGCCCCCCTCTCTCTCTGCCCCCTCTCTCTCTGCCCCCCTCTCACTCTGTCGCCTCTCTCTCTGTCCCCTGTCTCTGTGTTCCCCTCTCTCTGTCCCCCTCTCTCTCTGTCCCCCCTCTCTCTGTCCCCTCTCTCTGTCCCCTGTCTCTGTGTTCCCCTCTCTCTGTCCCCCTCTCTCTCTGTCCCCCTCTCTCTCTGTCCCCCCTCTCTCTGTCCACCCTCTCTGTCACTGTCCCTCCCCTCTGTCGCCTTCTCTCTGACCCCTCTCTCTGTCCCCTCTCTCTCTGTCCTGCCATCTCTCTGTCCACTTCTCTCTCTCTCCTTCCCTCTCTGTCCCCCCTCTCTGTCCCCCGTCTCTCTGCCTCCCCCTCTCTGTCCCCCTCTCTCTCTGTCTCCCTCTCTCTCTGTTACTCTCTCTCTCTGCCCCCCTCTCTCTCTGTCCCCGTCTCTCTGTCTCCCGCCTCTCTTTGTCCCCCCCGTCCCTCTCTCTCTATGTCCCCTTTCTCTCTCTGTCCCTCTCTCTCACTGTCCCCCCCGTCGCCTTCTCTCTGACCCCACTCTCTCTGTCCCCTCTGTCTCTGTCCACTTCTCTCTCTGTCCCCCTCTCTCTGTCCCCCCCCTCTCTGTCCCCCCTCTCTGTACCCCTCTGTCCGCCCACTCTGCCCCCCTCTCTGTCACCCGCTCTCTTTCCCCCTCTCTCTGCCCCCTCTCTCTGCCTCTCTCTCTGTCCCCCACTCCCTCTGTTCCTCTCTCTCTGCCCCCCTCTCTCTGCTCCACACTCTCTCTGCCCCTCTCTCTCTGTCCCCCTCTCTCTGACACCCTCTCTCTCTGTCCCCCCGTCCCCCTCTCTCTCTGTCCCCCCTCTCTCTGCCTCCCCCTCTCTGTCCACCCCTCTCTCTGTCCCCCTCTCTCTCTGTCCCCCTCTCTCTCTGTTCCCCTCTCTCTCTGTCTCCCTCTCTCTCTGTCCCCCCCTCTCTCTGGCCCCTCTCTCTGCCCCCCTCTCTCTCTGTTCACCTCTCTCTCTGTCCCCCCCTCTCTCTCTGTCCCCTCTCTCTCTGCCCCCCTCTTTTCTCTCGCTCTCTCTGCCCCCTCTCTCTCTGCCCCCTCTCTCTCTGCCCTAATCTCTCTCTGTCCCCCACTCCCTCTGTCCCCCTCTCTCTCTGTCCACCCGTCCCCCTCTCTCTCTGTCCCCCTCTCTCTCTGTCCCCCTCTCTCTCTGTCCCCCTCTCTCTCTGTCCTCCCTCTTTCTGTCCCCCGCCTCTCTCTGTCCCCCCCGTCCCCCTCTCTCTCTGCCCCCTCTATCTGTCCCCCTCTCTCTCTATCCTTCCCTCTCTCTGTCGCCCCCTCTCTCTGACCCCCCTCTATGTGTCCCTCTCTCTCTCTGTCCCCCCATTCTCTGTCCCCCCTCTCTACTTTCCCCCTCTCTCTGTCTCCCCCTCTCTCTGTCCCCCTCTCTCTGTCTCCCCACTCTCTGCCCCCTCTCTCTGTTCCCCCTCTCTCTGCCCCCCGCTATCTGTGTTCCCCTCTCTCTGTGTTCCCCTCTCTCTCTATCTCCCTCTCTCTATCTCCCTCTCTCTCTCCCCCATCTCTCTCGCGCTCTCTCTGCCCCCCTTGCTCTCTGACCCCTCTCTCCCTGCCCCCCACTCTCTCTGCCACCCCCTCTCTCTGCCCCCTCTCTCTCTGCCCCCCTCTCTCTCTGTCCGCCTCTCTCTGTCCCCTTCTCTCTCTGTCCCGCTCTCTCTGCCCCCTCTCTCTCTGTCCCCCTCTCTCTCTGTCCCTCTCTCTCTGCCCCCTCTCTCTCTGTCCCCTCTCTCTCTGCCCCCCTCTCTCTCTGTCCCTCTCTCTCTGCCCCTTCTCTCTCTGCCCCCCTCTCTCTCTGTCCCCTTCTCTCTCTGCCCCCCTCTCTCTCTGTCCCCCTCTCTCTCTGCCCCCCTCTCTCTCTGTCCCCCTCTCTCTCCGACCCCCCTCTCTCTCTGGCCCCTCTCTCTCTGCCCCCCTCTCTCTCTGCCCCCCTCTCTCTCTCCCCCCCTCTCTCTGTCCCCCTCTCTCTCTGTCCCCTCTCTCTGTCCCCCCTCTCTCTGTCCCCATCCCTCTCTGTCCCCTCTCTCTGCCCCATCTCTCTGTCCCCCTCTCTCTGTCCCCTCTCTCTGTCCCCCTCTCTCTCTGTCCCCTCTCTCTCTGTCCCCTCTCTCTGCCCCATCTCTCTGTCCCCCTCTCTCTGTCCCCTCTCTCTGTCCCCCTCTCTCTCTGTCCCCTCTCTCTGCCCCATCTCTCTGTCCCCCTCTCTCTGTCCCCTCTCTCTGTCCCCCTCTCTCTCTGTCCCCTCTCTCTCTGTCCCCTCTCTCTGTTCCCCTCTCTCTTTGTCCCCTTCTCTCTCTGCCCCCCTCTCTCTCTGTCCCCCTCTCTCTCTGTCCCTCCTCTCTCTTGTCTCCCACTCTCTCTGCCCCCTCTCTCTGCCCCCTCTCTCTCTGCCCCCCTCTCTCTCTGTCCCCTCTCTCTGTCCCCTTCTCTCTCTCTGTCCCCCTCTCTCTGTCCCCCTCTCTCTCTGTTCCCCTCTCTCTCTGTCCCCTTCTCTCTCTGCCCCCCTCTCTCTCTGTGCCCCTCTCTCTGCCCCCTCTCTCTCTGCCCCCCCTCTCTCTGTCCCCCTCTCTCTGTCCCCTCTCTCTGTCCCCTTCTCTCTCTGTCCCCCTCTCTCTCTGTACCCCTCTCTCTGTCCTCTCTCTCTGTTCCCCTCTCTCTCTGCCCCCCCTCTCTCTGCCCCCTCTCTCTGTCCCCCTCTCTCTCTGCCCCCCTCTCTCTCTATCCCCCACTCTCTCTGTCCCCCTCTCTCTCTGTTCCCCTCTCTCTCTGCCCCCCCTCTCTCTCTGTCTCCCTCTCTCTCTGTCACCCTCTCTCTCTGCCCCCCCTCTCTCTGACCCCTCTCTCATTATGTCCTCCCCTATTTCTCTCTCTCTCCCTCCCTCCCTCACCTTATTTCTCCCTTCCCTCTCTCTCTGTCTTTCCCTGCTCCTTCGCTCTCTCTCCATCTTCTCTCACTCTCGATCTCCCTATCTTGGTCTCTCTTTTCCCACCACCCTCCGTTTCTCTCTAACTGAATCTCTCTCCCTTCTGTCCCGCCCTTACTCTCTCTCTCTCTGACACACTCTGTCTCCCTGGTCCTTCCCTCTCCCTCTGACCCAGAGACTGCAGGTTGGTGGTGAGTCTGCTTGTGGGGGTTGGGGGGGTGGGGGGGCTTGTGGGTGTGAGATGATCGAGAGATGTGGGAAGTGGGAGGTGGGGAAAATGGGGTAGAGCCAGAATTGTGAGAAGGAGATAGAGACGGCAGGAGAGAGAGAGAGAGAGAGAGAGAGAGGGTGAGGGGGAGAGAGAAGAATGGAGGCAGGTGGATAAACTCATGTTGGGGGTGTGAGAGAGAGAGAGGGGGAGAGTGAGGCAGAAAGAATAGTGGAGGCAGGTGGAGAAACTGGGGTTGGGGGCTCTGAGAGGGGACCAGAGAGAGTGAAAGGGAGAGGTGGTGAGAAAGAGAGATTGTGCAGGAAGGGAGAGATGGAGAGAATTGAGGAGGAAAAGTGGGGGTGAGGAATTGGGGAGGCCAGGTTGGAATGGGGGGGGCGGTTAGAGGGAGTTAAACCCAGCTCCTGAGCTCAGGGCGCGGTGCCCTCCCCTTCCCTGAGGACCAGGACTTGGGGCTGAGTCTGTCTCTCTCCAGCTCAGCTTCTCCAACACAGACACACAACAACATCGGTCACTCTGCTGCTCGGCACGATTTAATCAACATTTTTATTGGTTACAAATGGAAGTGATGGATACAGTCAGTGGGATGGTGCCTTTTCTCACTGGCCCCTGAGTTGTGAGAAACATTGAAATGTTTCCCTGTAACCCCCCTGGGGGATAAGGATGGACAAACCAGCTCTACCCTCAGTCTGTTACCATAGCGACAGGCTGCTCCATCACTGAAACACTGAACTGAAATGAGAAAATCCCGGATGGATTGATTAATGAGGGAATTTGATTGATGGATGGATTTGGGTGAAGGGATATTTCAGCACATTCTTCAGCTGCTGCCTGAACTTAGTCTGGGTCACGGCATAAATCGCGGTGTTTGTGCAGCAACTGAGGAGCTGCAGCATGAAGCCCAATTCCTGCACAAAGTCATCGAGATTCACAGGGGTATCCACAATCCACCACATCCGGTACCATATAGAATACAGCATTAACATTGACCATAACAGGTTGAAATTGGCCGAGATCACAAACAGTAAAATGATGGATTTTTTTCGGTTTCTCATTTCAGTGTCAGACTGAGCGTCCCCATTGGTGTGAGCGCGGAGTCTCCTGCGGGCTCTGCTGGTCACTGAAATGTGTCTGACGGTGAGAACATTGAGCAGCAGAATCAGGAGAAATGGGACACCCGGGTTTAGAATGTGGTGGAGGAGCTCGATTGTGACCCAGACAATGGAGGATACAACAGCGACTGTTACATCACAAAACCAGGGGAGGTTCCCCAGCCAATACCGAGCCTCGAGCATAAAATACCAGGAAATGTTCTTTAAACAGCTCAGCACAGTCACTGCTCCCAGAACCACAGCCGCCGTTTTCTCACTGCAATATTTACTTTTCAGCTTCTGGCAACAAATGGCCACAAACCGATCAAAGGTGAAAGTGACGGTGAACCAGACAGAGCAGTCAGTGGCTGCATAAAGCAGGACGGCGTGGATATTACACACGGGGACGGAGTCCATCAGGAAATAAAACTGTTCCCGATAAACAATGGGAATGTGTCTCAGGATCAGGTCGAGGATAATGACCAGGAGATCCGCCGCTGCCATGGCCCCCAGGTAACGTCTGACACATGGAGACAATCCACAATCTTTATAAAGCAGGACGTAGATGGTCACTACGTTAACTGTGAGGAAGGAAAACAAACCCATTATCCATCAGCCTGGAGGCAAAGGGACCCGTTTGATCGGGGACACAGTGAGATTTTCAAATGTGTCCCTGTATTCAGGGATTTATTAAAATAATTGGAGCTGGAATAACAAATGGGAAGGTCGGAATTACTGACAAAAATGTGACATAAACCACAAGAAACCCTCCCTCCCCAAACACACAGAGACACATCCATAAGGACAGATGGTTTCTAGAACATTCCCACACACTCGATCACTCGAGAGCAGATATAGGTCACTCCTTCCCAGTTCCTAATACTGAGGGTGGAAACATTGCTGTCCTGAAGGATTCTCTCCCAGTTTCCTGAAGACAAACGGAGTTTAGGAATTCCTGTATTTTGGTCTAAATTGTGGTCGATCCTGTGTCGTGGAGAAATGTAAACGCAGGGAAAACGTATTCCCCCCTTTAACTGCCTGAGGGGCCTTCGGAACAGTGTCTCCTTCTCCCTGGAACGGGATCTCTTCCCTCGGGATCTTATCGTTTGTTCAATTCACTGACGTCCGGCCGTTCACAAACAATGTCAGGGACAGAACGTTCCGGGGAATGGCAGTTATAGAATGTCGGGGACGGAATGTTCCCGGGAATGTCAGTTATAGAATGTCAGGGACAGAACGTTCCGGGGAATGTCAGTTATAGAATGTCAGGGACAGAACGTTCCGGGGAATGGCAGTTATAGAATGTCAGGGACAGAACGTTCCGGGGAATGTCAGTTATAGAATGTCGGGGACAGAACGTTCCGGGGAATGTCAGTTATAGAATGTCGGGGACGGAATGTTCCCGGGAATGTCAGTTATAGAATGTCGGGGACGGAATGGTCCCGGGAATGTCAGTTATAGAATGTCAGGGACAGAACGTTCCGGGAAATGGCAGTTATAGAATGTCGGGGACAGAACGTTCCGGGGAATGTCAGTTATAGAATGTCGGGGACAGAACGTTCCGGGAAATGGCAGTGAAAGAATGTCGGGGACGGAATGTTCCCGGGAATGTCAGTTATAGAATGTCGGGGACGGAATGTTCCCGGGAATGTCAGTTATAGAATGTCAGGGACAGAACGTTCCGGGAAATGGCAGTTATAGAATGTCGGGGACAGAACGTTCCGGGGAATGTCAGTTATAGAATGTCGGGGACAGAACGTTCCGGGAAATGGCAGTTATAGAATGTCGGGGACGGAATGTTCCCGGGAATGTCAGTTATAGAATGTCGGGGACGGAATGTTCCCGGGAATGTCAGTTATAGAATGTCAGGGACAGAACGTTCCGGGAAATGGCAGTGATAGAATGTCGGGGACGGAATGTTCTGGGGAACACCTTGACCTGCCCATCACCTTACCCCCATCCACCCCACCCTCCTCTCTGACCTATCACCTCTCCCCCTGTAAACCGGAAGCCATTCCCCCGCCCCCCCCCCCCCCCCCGCAGCATGTAGGGATGTGTACACCAGCCCAGTACATTGATCTGTAACCCAGGAGCAGTTACCCTCCCAGCATGTAGGACTGTGAACCCCACCCCAGTACATTGATCTGTAAAACAGGAGCAGTTACCCTCCCAGCATGTAGGACGGTGTACACCACCCCAGTGCATTGATCTGTAACCTAGGAGCAGTTACCCTCCCAGCATGTAGGACTGTGTACCCCACCCCAGTGCATTGATCTGTAAAACAGGAGCAGTTACCCACCAGCATGTAGGACGGTGTACACCAGCCCAGTACATTGATCTGTAACCCAAGAGCAGTTACCCCCCCCAGCATGTAGGACTGTGTACACCACCCCAGTACATTGATCTGTAAAACAGGAGCAGTTACCCACCCAGCATGTAGGACTGTGTACCCCAACCCAGTGCATTGATCTGTAACCCAGGAGCAGTTACCCTCCCAGCATGTAGGACTGTGTACCCCACCCCAGTGCATTGATCTGTAACCCAAGAGCAGTTACCCTCCCAGCATGTAGGACTGTGTACCCCACCCCAGTACATTGTTCTGTAACCCAGGAGCAGTTACCCTCCCAGCATGTAGGACTGTGTACCTCATCCCAGTGCATTGATCTGTAACCCAGGAGCAGTTACCCTCCCAGCATGTAGGACTGTGTACCCCACCACAGTACATTGATCTGTAACCCAGGAACAGTTACCCTCCCAGCATGTAGGACTGTGTACACCACCCCAGTACATTGATCTGTAACCCAGGAGCAGTTACCCTCCCAGCATGTAGGACTGTGTACCCCACCCCAGTACATTGATCTGTAACCCAAGAGCAGTTACCCTCCCAGCATGTAGGACTGTGTATCCCACCCCAGTGCATTGATCTGTAACCCAAGAGCAGTTACCCTCCCAGCATGTAGGACTGTGTACCCCACCCAGTGCATTGATCTGTAACCCAAGAGCAGTTACCCTCCCAGCATGTAGGACTGTGTGCCCCACCCCAGTGCATTGCTCAGTAACACTGTGTTAGATCCCTGCCCAGTGTGGGGAAACTTGCAGCCCGTTCTGGAAATGACTGGATGTACAGCGTCACCCATTTACAGCTCCATATCTCCATTGTTGCCCCGACAAGGGGGTGCTGTGTGTGTGAACATCACTGCCAGAGAGACCAGGCGGGGGAATCAGTTTAAATATCACCATATGGGAGGGGTTTGGCGTATAGACAGAGAGGGGGAGACTGAGAGACAGTATCATGGAAGGATGTGTTCCCAGGTTGCAGAATACTGAAATGTCGACACTTCAATAACATCCTGTAACAAGAGCCTATCTTCCCAGGAAAGATGGGAAAATGGGATATTTGAGCATTTGTACTACAGCTTTGGAAATGGGAGTTGTTTCAACAGAATCTATGATGCACTGGGCTGAATCAAACAAAAAACTGTCTCAGTGACATTTTCCCTTCGTCTGACAGAACGATTATCTGCACGAGGCTGAGCTAGTTTCCTGGTGCTATCGGATCAAACTCACCTCATGAACTACCCAGCCCACCCCATGGTGTCCGTCTCATTCAATACCAGCCCGATTCTCTCACCCATCATGGCTGGAGGTACTCACCATCTCCCCGGGTGCCCCTGGATATTCATTGTTCCCTGACACTGGGACCACCTTTAAAAGGCCAATGAGCACACGGTTGCGCTTTCTCAGTTAGGAGCTGCCCTGCGCAGTTTACCCTGAGCATGGGGGATAAGGGGCAATTACACTGCGGTTTGTCGATAGGGGCACGGAGGTCCTGGTGGATGGGCTAGTACAGAGGGGGACCATTCTCTTCCCAGAGGGTCCACACCACTTGACCCACTGATCATGGTCTGAGCTCACCACCCAGCTCAGTGCAGTATCTGGGGTCTGAGGAAATGCCCAGCAATACAGGACAAGCATCAATAACCTTCCCTACTCTGTCAGGGTAAGGGTCACTGTATTCTCTCTGCTCCCTCACACTCACCGTATAACAGGTAAAGCACCATCCCACCCCGCCGTGATCTCTCTCTCCCTCTCTCTCCCACTCTCTATCCCTCTCTCTCTCTCTCCCTCTCTCTCTCCCCCTGTCTTCCTCCTGCCTCCACTTTACCCCCCCACGTTAATAACACTGCATGGATACAACACTGTGGACTGATTCCCTCCGGACCCCTCACCATGTCCCCGTCCCCGTCCCCTTCCCCTAAACCAGCACTAACACCAGGGACACCCACTCCCACCCTCACTCCCTCCCTCCCTTTCTCCCATTCCAGGAGAAACAGCCTGGAATAGGACAGGGAGGGCCTATCCGGGTGGTGGAGTGCCCAATATCCGTTCCCTCGCCCCCTTACCCCCCCCGCCCCCCATGTGGGGAGGATCCTGGTTCGAGCTGGAGGGGACCGGGACGTCTCGTGTGGAGATTCTGATACATCTGCGTTCCACCGACCGAGTCAGGATCAATGTTCAGTGAAGGGCAATTCTCACTTTAAACCCACTGGCAGCTCTGTTTCCCCCCGGCACAACTTAGAAGCCGTGGCCCTGATCCCATCTCCCTTTTGTGTCGAGCTGGTACAAATGGAATCCCCACGGTCTCGGTGGGCAGGAGGGTGGGCTCACATCACATCGTCACCACCACCTCCCAGGAAGGGAGCACGGAGACTCCCTCCTACACCTCCCCCTGAAAACAGCTCAGATACTGAAACTAATCTGTGATAGTTACTGCTCTCCCCACTTGTCCTGACATCTTCAACAATCTGTGCTCATATACACCCAGCGCTCTCTGCTCCTGCAGTCCCTTTATAATGGTACAGCCTGTTTCAAACTGCCTTTCAATGTTATTCCTACCACAGTACATCACCTCACACTGCTCTGCACTGATCACCATCTGCCTTACACCTGAACACTACACCAACGTGTCACTGTCCTGTTAGAGTTCCACACTCTCCTCCATAGACTTCAGAGTTCTTCCAGGTTCGGTGCCATCTACAAACATTGAGATTGTTATAGTGTCACAGTCCCCATGAAACAACTGAAATCCTGCCCCACACACACAAGTCTGAGCAAGTGAAATACTGATATATTCCCACGGACAGAGTCGAATAATGACATGCTGTCAATGGAGCAACAGAAGGCCTGACACATATCAGACAGAGTAGATGAATTATTGACAAACCACAGAGCAAGAGAAATCCGGTTAGGTCCCACTTATCCACTTCATCAGGGTTTAATGTGATGAAGTTGAAAGTGTGTCCTGTACCTTTAAGAGAGAGGGAATGCTCTTCTGAACTGAGAGCTGCCTAGCACCTGTGATATGAGAGGATGGCAGACCCAGAAACAGTATATTGCTATAGAGCTGGAGTCGGGTAATAAGCAGTTAAGAGAAAGAGGATCCCTGAGTTGTGAATAGTTGATGGAAAATGTTCACTTTCAGAGTGAAAAAAATAAATTGATGGTTTTATTTAACCAGTGGAGTTGGCGGATCTGTCCCTCATATTTTAACAGTTTACGAGGTGAATTGAGCATTTCTTTGTGTCATTGAAGTTCCCAGATGAGCTTCACGCTGTGTCCTTACCATCCCCATGTGTGTATCTGTGCACCTCCACACACATCATCTATTGTATCCGCTACACCCGATGGGGCCTCCTCTATATTGGGGAGACAGGCCGCCTACTTGGGGAATGTTTCAGAGAACACCTCTGGGACACCCGGACCAACCAACCCAACCACCCTGTGGCTCAACACTTCAACTCCCCCTCCCACTCCAACAAGGACCTTGGACTCCTCCATCGCCAGACCATGGCAACACGACGGTTGGAGGAAGAGCGCCTCATCTTCTGCCTGGGAACACTCCAACCACAAGGGATGAACTCAGATTTCTCCAGTTTCCTCATTTCCCCTCCCTCCACCTTGTCTCAGTCAAATCCCTCGAACTCAGCACCGCCTTCCTAACCTGCAATCTTCTTCCTGACCTCTCCGCCCCCACCCCACTCCGGCCTATCACCCTCACCTTGACCTCCCTCCACCTATAGCATTTCCAACGCCCGTCCCCCAAGTCCCTCCTCCCTACCTTTTATCTTAGCCTGCTGGACACACTTTCCTCATTCCTGAAGAAGGGCTTATGACTGAAACGTCGATTCTCCTGTTCGTTGGTTGTTGCCTGACCTGCTGCGCTTTTCCAGCAACACATTTTCAGCTCTGATCTCCAGCATCTGCAGTCTTCACTTTCTACTCGGGTAATAAGCAGTTCAGTGAAAGAGGGTCCCAGAATTGTGAATTTTTGATGTAAAGTGTTCACTTTCAAAATAAAAAAATAAATTGATGTTTTTATTTAAACAGTGGAATTTGGGAGTTCTCTGTCTCTCATATTTTAATAGTTTACGAGGCAAATTGAGCATTTCTTTATGTTTCATTTAACTTACCAGATGAGCTTCACGCCATGTCCTAACAATTCCTGTCAGTGTATCTGTGTGTCTCTGTGTGGGGCAGGTCTTGCAGTCTCTGTGGTGCTTAAAGTGATGCAATGCCACCCTCTGCTGGCCGCCCCTCGCCACTGCAAGGCATTGGCAGAGGGTGAAAACCAACAGGGATTAATTCAGAGAGGGGGAGGGAGAGAGCAGCTGCTCACAGCACCATCCAAACTGATGTCTTATACATGTACTGATCTAAATGTCCTTTAAACGTTGTAACTGTCCCTGCTTTCACCACTTGCTCTGCAAGTTCATTCCACACACAAGCCAGCTTCTGTCTAAAATAATTAACTCTTATGACTTTTGTAAATCTTTTTCCTCGCACCTTAAAATATCCCTCAGTTTTCAATCCCCAACTCTAGGGAAAAGACATCAGCCCTTCAGCTTATCTGTACCCCTCATTATTTTGTAAACTTCTGTGAAGTTATCCCTTAACCTCATCCTCTCCAGTGAAAAAAGTCCCAGCATACCCAGCCTCTCCTTATCGCTCACTCCCTGCATTCCCAACAACATCCAAGTTCATCAGTTCTCAATCCTCTCCAGCTTAATAATATCAAGGTCAATAATATCAAAGTGAATAGTCAAGGTATTTTCTAAGGGTAGGGTAGACCAAAACTAGAGGGCAGAGGTTTAAGGTCAGAGGGGAAACATTAAAGCGACCTAAAGGGCAGCTTTTTCACCCAGAGGGTGGTGTGCCTATGGAATGAGCGGGTAGGATGACCAGACTGGACACAGTATTCCAGTAGAGGTCTCACCAATGTCCTGTACATCCTCAACATGACATCCCCATTCCGATACTCAAAGGGTCTGACCAATGAAAACAAGTGTGTTAAACACCTTCTTAACCGTACTATCTCTATGAGATGCAAATTTTAAAGAATTATACCTGACGGCCTAGGTGTCTATTCTACAACACTGCCAAAGGCTCTACTTTTAATTGTATAGGTCCTGCTGTTGTTTGATTTACCAAATCCAATACCGCACATTAATCCAAACTAAACTCCATCAGCCACCCCTCTGCCCGTTGTGTGATATTACTGCCACCTCCCCTCCCCCTTCAATTTTAAAACGCCCATTCCTCTCCAGACGGCCTGCACACTCCGGCCTTGATTTTCACAAAGACCCTGAGCTTGGTTTGCCTTGTGTGGTTTGGGGGAGGAGGGACAGATTGCAGACACAGTCAGTGGGGAGGAGAGGCTGGACAGTAATCACCGGCCTGGTGTCATTTCATGGTTTTAGGAAAAGGGCAGTCGCACGTGAGAGTTGGGTAATAGTGATCGGTGTTTTGGGGTCAGAACATAAGCTCTTCCTTCGTCTCTGCTGTTCAGTAATAAATATCCATTTGAGACCCTTCATTGGGCAGAGTGTTTCTGCAGGATTTCTTTCCGAAATATTGCAGACTACAGATACTAGCAATTAATCAATGGCATAGCACGTCACTCAATATCCTACAGTTGAGACAAATACCTTGCATTTGTTTAACAATACAAAGTGTTTTGTGTAGTTCAGTAATGGTAACCTGATTATAATAAATCCTCACCGAGCTGAAAGTGGGCACTAAAATATGACCCAAAATCTGGGTATGGGAGTGTGGTGGGTAGTGTCCCTGTCTCTGAGCCAGAACTCTGTATTTGATTCCAATTCCTGAACTTGTGTGGTAGTGTTCCTAGCTCTGGACTATAAGGCCTGGATTTAAGTCCTGCCTGTTGCAGAGGTATGTCACATCATGTCAGGACAGTCTGATGAACAAACACAGAGGAGAATACTGTTACAGCTTTATGGGTATTGTTGAGTGATGCTAGTCCCTCCCTCTGGGCACAAAGGTCTCGGTGTAAATCCCACAGAAGTTTCTCATGATAAATCTGAACAAACTGATTAAAATGGATTTAGAATTGTGACTTGATGGATAAGGGAGCGGTGTCAGTATTGAATTTCAGAATTTAGGCCCGGGATGACTGAAAGTACAGCCATTCGTGATCATTGGAGTCACATTTCGCAGCAGTAGTGGTTTATAAAATCAAAATGGCCATGGATAGGGTGAGTATGTCAGGGTTTATCCCCAGGTTAGGAGCGTCCAAAACTAGAGGGCATTGTTTGAAAGTGAGAGGGGAAAGATTTTGATGAGGCCTAAAGGAAACCATTTCACACAGAGGGTGGTGTGCGTATGGAATGAGCTGCCAGAGGAAGTGGTGGAGGCTGGTACAACTACAGCATGTAAAAGGCATCTGGGTACTGACAGACCTGCCGAGCTTTTCCCGAAATTTCTGCATTTGTTAAAAAATGCAGTCATTTTAACACAGGTATTCTGAATAAATTAAATATTTTAATTTTTTAATGACGCAGGGCCATGTAAACATATTTCAAATCAGTCGAGACCATTTTCTGCTAAGGGTATGGCTCTGTCTATGACAGCAGCAATGATACACCTACATGGAACAGGGAATGTGATGGAGACATAGTTTGGACAAAGTACAAGGAGACCTCACATGGTCCAGTTTGGTAGAGGATGACATTACTGTGTGATTCAGCTCAGAGAGGGAGAAAATGTAACCTGCCTGAGAAGGAATTGCCTATCACACACTCTCTCCTTCATTGTTCCTCATCACAGCAATGTGTGCAAGCTAAAAAAAAGAAAATTCTACAGTCATCGTTACTTTTATAGAATCACTGCAGTGTTGAAACAGGCCCTTCGGCCTAACAAGTCAATACCAACCTTCCCAACCCATTTCCCTCTATTTGCCCCTGACTAATGCACCTAACCTAGAATTCCCTGAACACTTCAGACAATTTAACATGACAATCCACCGAACCTACACAGTTTGTGGGAGGAAACTAGATCACCCATTAAAAGCTCACACAGATAAGGGGAGAATGTGCAAACTCCACACAGACAGTCACCCAAGGCTGGAATCGACCCCAAGCCCCTGCTGCTGTGAAGCAGCAGTGCTGCCCACCGTGCTGCCCTTTGGGTGATCCTGACCAGAATTCACTGGAATCTCCTCACTGCCTAAAGCAAAGGGAATTCAGCCAAATCCAACTCTCCCAGGATGAAATCCCATTGCTAGCAGCTGTGTGTGTACAATATCTTCAGAAGCAGAATAACGTTTTGGACAATCTCAATTTTTACTTTTGTCATGAGTTCCAATAATATCTAGACAAAGTTCTTTCAAATTAATTTGCAGAAATTTTGTTAATCTGTGTGTGTTTTTGTGTGTGTGTGTTTGCATGTGTGTTTGTGTGTTTGTGTTTAGAAAGGGAAATATTAGACCATAAGACATAGGAGTGGAAGTAAGGCCATTCGGCCCATCGAGTCCACTCAGCCATTTAAACATGGCTGATGGGCATTTCAACTCCACTTACCCGCATTCTCCCCGAAGCCCTTAATTCCTTGTGACATCAAGAATTTATCAATCTCTGCCTTGAAGACATTTAGCATCCCAGCCTCCACTGCACTCTGTGGTAATGAATTCCACAGGCCCACCACTCTCTGACTGAAGAAATGTTTCCGCATTTCTGTTCTGAATTTACCCCTTCTCATTCTAAGGTGTAAAGGAAACAATTTCTTAGCGTCCACCCTTTCCAAGCCATTTATTATATATTTGCAATATCCAAACAGTTTGCCATTCATCTTTCCATCATAGTTTGAGTAACATTGCTCTGGATCATAAACGTGTTGTTTTAGCAGATTAAAGAAACTAGCCTGACTTGTTCCTAAAACTGACCCTGACCCAGTCTGAGACCGATATCATCGGCCATATCACCAACTTGGTTACATTTAACATTTGTTGTGAGCAGTGGAGGTGTGGGACTAGAAAAGGAAACAGTCACCCCAAAAGCCAGGGAACTATAGACCGGTGAGCCTGATGTCAGTGGTGGGTAAGTTGTTGGAGGGGGTTCTGAGGGATAGCATTTACATACATTTGGGAAGGCAAGGGCTGATTGGGGTAGACAACGTGGCTTTCTGCATGGGAAATCATGCCTCAGTAATTTGATTGAGTTTTTTGAAGAGGCGACAAAGAAGATTAATGAAGCCAGTTTGGTAGACATTGTCTATGTGGACTTCATTTAAACAACAAAGAACAAAGAAAATTTACAGCCCAGGAACAGGCCCTTCGCCCTCCAAGCCTGAACCGATCCAAATGTACTGTCTAAATCTATCGGTCAATTCTTAAGCATCTGTATCCCTCTGCTCCCCATCTACTCATGCATCTGTCCAGATGCATCTTAAATGAATCTACTGTGCCTGCCTCTACCACCTCTACTGGCAACACGTTCCAAATACCCACCACTCTCTGTGTGAAGTACTTACCATGTGTATCCCCCTTAAACATCCCACCTCTCACTTTGAAAGCATGACCTCTCGTTATTGAATCCTTAACCCTGGGAAAAAGCCCGTCTCTGTCCACCCTGGCTACACCCTTCACGATTTTGTAAACCTCAATCAGGTCCCCCCTCAATCTCCTTTTATCTAGTGAAAATAAACCGAACTTACTCAGCCTCTCTTCATAGCTAGTATTTCATTCTGATTGGTAGACAGATTAGTACGTTTCAGTCACATCAGATACAGAGGAAGCTAGTCACAATTGGCTTGAAGGAAGAGGGATATGTTTCAGCCTGGAGGCTTGTGAGCAGCAATGTGCTGCAAGAATCAGTACTGAGTTCACTGCATTTCATCATTTATGTAAAGGATTTAGATGTGAATATTGGGGCCATAGTTAGTAAATTTATAGATGACATCAGAAAGGTGGTGTAGTAGATTATCTCAGAGTACAACAAGACCACAATTAGATGGGACAAAGGGGCAAGTTCAATTTAGATAAATACGAGGTTTTGCATTTTGTGAACGCACACCAGGGCAGGAATTATACACATAATGATAAGGTCCTGGGGTTTGTTGTAGAACAAAGGGACACAGGACTGCAGGTATATTGTTCCTTGAATGTGGACTCACAGGTAGACAGAGTGGTGCAGAACACATTTGGCACATTTGTCTTAATCAGTCAGAGCATTGAGTATAGGAATTGTGGTGGGATGTTGTATCTGTACAGGACGTTGTGAGGCCACTTTAAGAATACTGCGTACAACTCGGTTTTCTGCAGAAATAACTTACCCAGATGTTCCAGGACTGGAGGTTTGAGCTTTAGGGAGAGGCTGATTAGGTTGAGGTGCTTTCTCCTGGTGTGTCAGAGGCTGAAGGGTGACATTATAGAGGTTTATAAAACCATCAGGGCATGGATATTCTGAACAGCCACGTTCTGCTCTCCAGGATAGGGGAGTCCAGAACAAGAGGGCATTAGTTGAAGGGGAGAGGGCGAATGATTTAGAAGGGACCTGAAGATAAATGTTTCACAGAGAGAGTGGTGTGTGTACAGAAAGTGCTGTCAGAGGAAGTGCTGAAGGCGGTTACAATCGCACATTTAAAAAGTATCTGAAAGAGGAGAGATATTTACCAAATGCTGGCAAATGGGACTGGATCAGATTTGATATCTGATCGGAGTGAACAGATCGGACTAACGGGTCTGTTTCCATTCTGCATGACTCTCTGGTTCTATAAGAAGGATGTTGAATAATTCTTAAAGGACCTTTCAAGTGGGAATTCTCTTCAGTGGAAGTTTATTGTGCCTCTATGTTCACATTGATTGAAAGCTGCATCAGTTAAATATTTGACAGAGAAGTGAGTCACGGATATTGGGATATAGACAGGAAAGTGGGGCTGAGACCCCAACCTGATCAGCCACAATCTTAGTGCCTGGTGGAGAAGGCTCAAAGTATCTCACTCCTGTTCCTCAGTCCCATGTTCCTGTGTTCCATTCAGCCCCTCATACCTGCTAGACAGGGACAGTTGGAGGCCTATAATCTGGTGCACAGAAACAGAGGAGACCATTCAGCCTCTCAATACTGTCACACATGCTTTGAAGTGATTTGGGAAGTGTAATTGGAAAATCCAGGCACAGGTATGAAAGAGGCCTCTCATCTCTCTTCACAGAGCTTCCCCTCTCTGCAACTTGTGCTTCATTTGTTGGTCATGTTGTAGATCCAGATTCACTGTGAATACAGCCCCCATACCTCAACCAGAGTTGGCTCACAAAATCCTCTGGTCTCCCTGACTGCAATATTCAGTAATTGCACATTCATGAAAATAACACCCACTAACTTTCCAATAACAGAATGTGAGAACATCAGGAACAGGAACAGATCGTTCACTCCCCAAGCCTGCCTTGCCCTTCACTAAGATCATGACTGATCTGCTCTTGGTCTCAAATCCTCTTTCATACCCAATTCCTCATCGCCCTGAACTCTCTGACAGGTCAATATCCATCTCCCTCCTCTTCAAATACGTTCAGACATCTCACTCCCCGAACACCCTTGAGGAGAGAAATCCTGACATTCAATCCCACCTGTTTGAAGAAAACGCTTGCTGCTCCTATATCATGGCCTATTGATATGGACAAAAGAGGTTATCACAAGGGTTCAGGTAAAAATGACCTGCCCTAATATCAAGGCAGTGGTTGCCTTCTGTTGACATCAAGGAGCTTAACAAAACTGCACTTAATGGGAATCAGAGTAACCTCTCCAGTGTTTGGGGTCAAACATGGCACAAAGGAAGATGGTCATCATCTCAGTCCTGGGTCACCTTTGTGGGAGATCCTCAGGGTAGCTTCCCCTTCACAAACATCTTCAGCTGCTTCATCAATGTCTCCTCTCCCCACCCTCCCCACCATAAGATCAGAAGTGGGGATGGTCACCGAACATTCCACAATGTTCAGAACATTTTGATACCCCCTCAGCTCCTGAACTGGTCTGTGTCCATGTGCAGCAAGACCCAGACTCCATTGAGACTTGTGCCATTAAATGGTCCGTAACATTCATCTACCAGCACTGCCTGACACTGCACATTTCCACAGTGAAATAAGAGTTCATTCAGCACCTAACACTGGGTTCACAGGAATGTGAGGAAGTCGTTCAGCCCATTGACACTATTGGAGAAGAACAGGGACAGCCCATTCAGTGCCTCCAGCCTATTACTCAGGAAGAGAAGGAGTCTAGTGTGATGGACCACACCAGAGCCCCTCAAAAATATTTGAAGGCGGTCACCTAGACTCTATTTTTTTTATTTTAAAGGGAATATAACGTGACTCTTCCAGATGCAATGTGACAGGTCAAACTACTCGGTGTGAAGCTAAACACTATTTATTGAAACGGGAAAGATAAAATGAAAGCAAAGAAAGAGGAATTTAGAAAATCATAATTCCATTAGACAAGTTAACAGAATAACAAATCAAGGAACTATTACTAATGAACTGTACCAATATAGGAAAATCCCAAAAACACAGCCTCTGGCAGAAAGGAAAATTCAGACACAGATCGTCACAAACATTTCTCTAATCCGGGAATTAAAAACAGCACCAAGAGAAAATTCAGAGAGAGTAGCACCCAGGTGATAGTCACTGAAGATTCCAACTCTGTGGAGACCCCAATAGTTTCTGATGTTACTGAGAAACCAAAACCCAGAGATCCTAACCTGTGAGAGCTGGCCACACCCATTCAGGCTGCATTAAAATAAACCCAACACCTCCCTAGCTGTTTACTCAGTGGTCTTAACTAACCAGTTTGGTAACGATCATTCAATCTCTCTCTGAAAAGAAACCACGACAAAATAACCTCTCAAAGCCTGCAGCACCATCACACTTGTCAGTACATTGAGCTGTCAAACAGGAACCAGGGGTAACCCAATCAGGCCCTTGGTCCTGTCCAATCGGAAGAGGAAGAAGCCAGTCAGTCCCTTGAGTCTCTTACACAGGAACAGGAGGAGGCCATTCAGCCCCTAAAGCCACTTCCACAGCAACAGGATGAGGCCATTCAGCTCCTTCAGTCTCTTACACAGGAACAGGAGGAGGCCATTCCCCCCTCAACGCACTTGCAAAGGGACAGAATGAGGTAATTGATGCTGATTCCTGATGAATGGCTTATGCCCAAAACGTGGATTCTCCTGCTCCTCGGAGCTGCCTGACCATCTGTGCTTTTCCAGCAATCTACTGTCTACTACAATCTCCAGCATCGGCAGTCCTCACTGTCTCCCGATTGATGCTCCAACATGATGAACAAGTGGGGCAGAGGCTGCACAGACAGACTGCTCCACGTTGTTCCTCCTGGCTCCGTTGCTCATGATACACACGTGGGACTTTAACGTGGGTTTCTAGTGTTGAGGAGGGAAGGATTATGTCTTGTGTGAAGTCTCAAGAAGGCACCTTCCATCTCTGAGAAGCCAGCCTTTTTCTATGCAGGGTGGAAGCTGGTGGGAATGGTTACCTGTTTCAGATTGAAGGTATTATGGCTGATGTTAGGGATTGTGAACAACATGGCGTTCAGTGCGGGTTCACACGCCAACAGCACAATAACATGGGGAGAGTTAATTTAGGCATATAAACTATTAGGAAAGTCGCGTTAGACTGATGAATCGACTCTGTGTTCAAATAACGCTGATCTTTCTCATGTTGATCTTGTCGAGTGCACGTCCTGTTCAGTGTATCCTGTGTGCCTTACTCTGTCCAAGTCTATTTCCACCCTATGATCTGTCTGGCCATGCTTACTATGATCTGCCTCCACTGCTCATAAATAAAGTGTTTCCCTGTACTGAGGTACACGTGACAATAAATCAGATCAATCAATCCTGAGTAAAGTATGGAATTTCTCACCCTATCAATGTGTCTTTTGGAAATATACCTGCTACACCTCGTGTTTCAGCGTCACCATTTCAGATTTTACAGCGCTACAGATTAAACACTCTGCTTCTTTACTCTATCTTCATGTTACCATCACCCGTGTCTGTGGTAAGGAGATCATTCCTTACAAAGGAGATCAAATCTGTACAGAGTGCCCCTAATGCTCTCTCAGCAAGGCTCTACAACAGCAGGAAGATGGCTTTACTCACGTACTCGAATCATCTTACAATGAAGGACAGCATACCATTGACTGCACCCATTACTTACACAGGGTTTGATTCGGAGCAGTCAGCATAGACTTGTGAGTGGGAGATCATGCTTCCCAAATTTGTTAGAGTTCTTTGATGAAGTGACCAAGAAGTTTTACGAGGACAGAGCTGTAAATTTAGTCTCTATGTATTTCAGTAAGGCCTTTGATAAGCTTCCACATGGCAGGCTGCTCTGGAAGGTTCCATCACGTGGAATGCTGGGGGAACTGTCCAATCGGATACACAGTTGGGTTGATGATCGGAAGCAGAGGGTTTAGTGGAAGGATGATGGTCAGACTGAAGGCTGTGTCCATTGCTGTTTGTTATCTATGATTTGGATGAGAATGTACAAGGCATGATTAGTAAGTTTGCAGATGACACTAAAATAAGTGGTAGCGTGATCAGTGAGGAAGTTTATCAGAAATTGCAGCAGGACCTTAATCAGGTGGGGAAGTGGGCCGAGAAATGGCAAATGGAATTTAATATAGATGTGTGAGGTCTTGCATTTTGGAAACTCAAATCAAGGTAGGAGTTTCACGGTGAATGGGAGGGTCTTAAGGGGTGCAGTGGGCAGAGAGACCTTGGTTTCACGGGCTCTCTAAGAGTAGAGTCACAGGTTGACAGGGCAGTGAAGAAGGCTTTTGGCACATTGGCCTTCATCAGTCAGGACTTTGAGGATAGAAGTTGGGAATTTATGTTGCAGTTACACAGGACTTTGGTAAGGCTGCACTTGGAGTATTGTATTCAGTTTTTATAACCTTGTTATAGGGAGGATGTTATGAAATTAGAAAGAGTGCAGAAGAAATTTACAAAGACGTTGCCAGGACCCAATGGTCTAAGTTATAGGGAGAGGTTGGACAAGCTAGGACCTTTTCTTTAGCGAGTAAGAGACTGAGGGAGTCCTTATAGAGCTGTATAAAATCATGAGGGGTATGGATAGAGTTAATGCTCTCAGTCTTTTTCAAAGGTGTACAGAATCGAGGATTAGAGGGGATCAGTTTAAGGATAGAGGGGAAGGAATAAAAGGGAACCTGAGTGGTCACTTCTTTACACAGAGTGCTGGAACATGGATGAGCTGCCAGCAGATGTAGTTGGTGGTGGGGCGGCGGGGGGTGTACATTAACAACATTAACAACATTTCAATGCATTTGGATAAAAATGTCGATAGGAAAGGACTGGAAGGATATGGGTCAACTGCAGGGAAATGGGGCTAATGTGGATGGACATTTACAAGGTGAAGATGAACCCCTCTGTTAATAGAAACCAAACACCCACAAAAGCTCGCCTCACCTCGTAATCTGTTAAAATATGAGTGACACCGATCTCCTATATTCCACTATTTAAACAAAAATTAACAAGTTTGTTTCTTAACTTTAATAGTGAACAATAAACAACAACTATTGACAAATACAAGCCCCTCTTTTCTTAGCTACTTAATATCTGACTCCAACTCTGTAAATATATGCTGTTCCAACAGCCCACATATAAAACATTACAATCTCGAGAGCACACAGTCTCTATCTTCCCCACTGTGCTCACTCATTCAGCTGCTGATCTCCCCGGGTCATTTTATTATTGCATGTAGGTTTAGATGAACATGTATCTTTGATAGAGAGTGTTTGAGATGGCCAGTTAGCACTGCAGCTCTACAGCAGTTGCTCTGCTGTTGGATGGCAGTAGCTCTCCCTGTAGTGTTCAAAATGCTGGGTATGTATACTCCCCATGATATAGTAATTCCCATAATTTGGTTGCTTACCAGGTATCCAAACAATAATATTCAAATTCCATTGGCTTCTGGTTTACTGAGCGTTATTTAAACTCTTTGGTTGCATTTGAATGGCTGTCAAAACAGCAACCAAAACTCAGTTATCCATTTCTCAGCTAATGGTAACATGTGGAACAGTTTGACCTTTAGCTAGCATCTGTGGCTTTAATTTCTATTCGGCAAAACCCGTTCTGTTTTAAAGTACTCTACATATTTTTGGCTTCACAACATCTTCCCGCTTCAGAAAATAAAGTGAACCAGCAAAATGAAAAGATGACTACATTTCTTCTCCTCTAATTTTAAATCCCAATTTTATGAAATACAAAAGTATTTATCTCAGTTATATCATTCATATTAATTCTGCACACCATTATAACACTGGAATAAGGTAAATCTTATCTACACTTTTTCCTTTAAATCCGCGATAACACATCTGCTATCACATTGTAGGAGCCGCAGCATGTACCTTTTGTAAGTTTAAAGTCAGGAAGGTAAAACTCCAATGAAATAGTCTCATATTCTGGTCTTTAAATATTCCAAAAATGCGAGAGATTTGTCATTGTCCAAAACCATCTCCGACAATTTGTTTGTCATATACACGTTAAATTATTGTCAGGCCAGTGCGAAACATAATCATTCTTGTTCAATAATGGAGATTTTGTATCTTTGTTCTAGTGGATATTGAGTTTTTTCGACAAGTAGCCAAATAGACATTCAGTTCCATCCTCATCTTTCTGTATCAATACATCTCTGACCCCGATATCCCGAGCATCAAACACAATTTTCAATGGGTTTCAGAATATTTGGTGTAGCTAAAACGGGTGATTAATCCTGCTTTAAAATTCTCAAATGCCTCCTGGCATTGTTCTGTCCACCACAATTCTGTGTTCTTCTTTAGTAAATCCATCAGTGGTGCTGAAGTTTGGAACAAACTTCTGATAGAATCCACTCAGTTCCAAAAATCGAAGCATTTCTTTCTTCGAGGATGGTTGTGGAAATCCCTCAAAGCCCTTCGACTTTGTGTTCCATGGGGTCAACCTCCCATGTCCAATGTAATGTCCCAAGAACGTCACCTCTGCCTTCGCGAATTCTGTTTTCTTTAAGTTTATTACCAAGTTTGCTTCTTGTTCAACATGATCTGTCAACTGTAACATGTGAGCTTTTAATCACTTGCTAAATATCACCACATCATACAGATAAACTACACAATTTGTTCATCTGGCCACAGCTCTGTTCCTGAGTCATAAATGTGTCTGGAGCATTATTCATCCATATAAAATACTCGATTAAATTTTTGTCATCTCCAGTATCTTTACTAGATCGCTGAACTGACTCCACATTTTTTTTAATTTGAAAGGGGCCGCTAAACCTGGCTTTGAAGTAATTACCTACCCCTGGTGGCAATACTAATACGTCATCCCCACGGGATATCCTCAAAGTTTCAGAGTTTTTAACTGCCACCTGCTTCACTCTATGTTGTGCTCTTCAGATACTATTCAGATATAGTATTTAGCAAACTCACCTACTCCATTTACTCTCTCCTTCACCTCACACACAGAATCCAAGTGTGAGATTTCCGACTTTGGTCCTGTCAATTTATATTTTATTAATTTCAACGGACCTCTCACTTCATGTACGAATATTAACTCAAAGGAAGTAAAGTGAGTAGATTTATTTGGGGCATCTCTAATGGCAACAATATAATGGGACACCTTTATTCCAATCATTCGGGTCATCATAACAGTACGCTGTTAACATGGTCTTCAGCGTCTGATGCTAACTTTCAAAGACTCCCTGGGATTCAGGATGGGACGCACTTGATTTAAACTGCGGCATGTTGAAGCTATCCATGACTTCCTTAAACAGCTGAGCGGTAAAATGAGATCTTTCATCTGACTCAATCTTACTGCCTAGCCCACAGCGAGTAAAGAAAGCTACCAACCCCTCCACCTCCCTTTTTATCTTAACATTCCGTAATGGAATTGCCTCTGGAAATCTGGTGGACATATTCATTATGGTCAGCAAATATAGTTTTCCACTTCTATGTTAGGAAGTGGAGCTACACAATTAATCATAACCCACGTGAAATGTTCTTCGAATGCAGTAATTGGCACGAAAGGTGCTGGTTTTATTCCTGCCTGTTACTTACCTACCATTTGGGATGTATATCATGTACAAAAAAAACACGTCCTTGTGCATTCCGGGCCAGTGGAAATGCTTCTGTACCTTAGCCTGAGTCTTCTGTACACCTAAGTGACCGCCTGCAGTTAGTTTATGTGCTAGCCATAACACTGTACGTTACTGCTAACACAATCTGGTGCACTTCGGCCAATTTCCCTTCTGCAGTAACCTATCCATTTTAATTTTATGATTCTATCTTTAAGTTAATAACATTCAACAATATATTCTGATTCCTTTTCTGTGTGTGTGTATATATCTGTTGTATGTCCTTGAGCCTTTCTGGATAAAACACCTCTGCCTGATCCTCTGCCTGTTCAGGTTTATCCTGCACCGTTACATCAAACAGGGGGTCAGTTCACTGAGCATCAATTCATTTGTCTTTTTCTTTCGGTTTTACTTCCTGCTGTAACTTATGACAGTGGGATCTTGTTACTACACACTCTGGAAAGATTCCTCGGTATTTTTCTTTTAACACCCCAATTCTGTAGACTTCTGTTCGCTTCTCCACCACAAGGGGTGCGTCTCACTCCTCGCCTCCTGCTAAATCGTTCACAAGAACAAACTGTATTCCTGGGACTGACACTCTGTTACTCACTGTCACTGTTACTTCCCTAATCTTGATTTGGCATTCCATCCTGATGTAACACAAGGGAATGATTAATTTCTGTCCCCATTCCATAAATTAACACACTCTTGATTATCATGCCAGAAAGAGTGAAAAAATCTTTCATCTCTTTCTATTAGAGGGTGAGAGAAAGTGAGGGCTGCAGATGCAGGAGATGAGAGTTGTAAAGTGTGGGGCTGGAAAAAGCACAACACGTCGGCAGCATCCGAGGGGCAGGAGAGCTAACGTTTCAGGTATAAATCCTTCATCAGGAAAGTGGGGGGTAAGGGAGGAGGAAGGAGGTTGAGAAATAAATAGAAGGGTGGGGTGGAGCTGTGTGGAAGGGAGCTTGGAAGGCAATAGGTAGATGCAGGTGGGGTGTGATGGTGATAGGTCGGACAGGAGGGTGATAGGACACCTATCGGTGGGAGGACAGCTGGAACCCTCAAACTGTACAGCATCAAAGTTGACTTCACCAAATTCCAAATCTCCCCTCCACCAACCTCTCCCAGATCCAAACGTTCAAACTAGCACTGCCCTCTTGGACTGCTCTAATTAGCCATCTTCCTTCCCACCTATCGACTCCACCTTACCCTCCAACATATCACTATTACTCCCACCTACATCTTCTCATGGCCTTCCCAGTGACCCTCCCACCAGCACAACTACTACCCTTGTATTTATCTTTCAGTCCCATTGTCCCCCAACCACATTCCTGACGATGGGTTTCTGCCTGATATTCGATTGTCCTGCTGTCTGGATGCTGCCTGATCTGTTGTGCTTTTCTGGCGCCTCACTTCTCAACTATTACAGACTGAGCAGATCCCGTACCTCACAAAATTATCACTTCTTGCCCTTAAACCCCTGTTCTTTCTGAGTAAACTTTATCTACCGAGATGAATTCTTTCAGAGATCAGGCACTGCCTCCATACCCAGCCCTTGCCTAGGCTGTGCACTCTCCTGCAGCTCTTCGGCTCTACTTGGGGTCTCCTTTACCAGTTTCACTAATGCCACTGGGCTTAACCTCTTCTGCCACAGCTTTCCTCAAAGTGCCTTCATTCAACTCCCATCACGGTGTGTCCCCGCTTAGTGCAGTGAAACCACCTTTTCCCAGTGCCCTTCTTAAACCACCAGCATTGTAATTTTATGTGTTACACTCCCTTATAGTGAGAACACCTGAGGCCTTTCACCACCTTTCAACCCCCTTGGGCTTCTTCTTTCACCTGTGGTAAAGTATTGTGCGCTACTGTTCGCTTTGTAATGTGTGATCTTCCCTTCTCCCAATTTCTATCCCTCACAGGATGCAACTCCTGCCAGAAGCTAAATATCATCTCATGCCACAGTGCATATTTACCTGCCCTTTCTGCCGTGCTTCTCACTTCTTGAACTTTCGGAACATTCACATGAATTCTTACTATCTCTGGAAGTAAGTCTTTTAACTTCTCCAGCAAATTAATCTCCCTTCAAGCCTCACAGGTCTTATCCATTTTTAAGGCCAGCACCCACCTGTCAAAATGACTGGTTACTTCTTTCAAACTCAATATAAGTCTGACCTGGTTCTGTCTCTATTTTTCTGAACTTCTGTCTATATGCTTCTGGTACCAATTCATAACCAATCAAAATAGCCAATTTGACATCTTGATAATCTCTTGCCCCCTCATCTGATAGCGCTGCACATACCTCACCAGCTGTGCCCACCAGCTTAGTCTGAACTAGCATTAGCCACAAGTTCACTGGACACGTCATCTGCCTAGCCATTTTTTCAAATGAAATAAAAAAGGTTTTGGCATTTTTGTCACCGAAATATGGCAAGTTATTAACATAGTTGTATACATCCCTATGTTCTCCCTTCATCTCCATCCTGTTAACTTAACTTGCTTGTCTAATTCCCAACTTCTGCATTTCAAATCCTCTCTCTCTTTCTTTTTCTTCTCTTTCTTTCTTCTCTCTATTTCCTTCCCTTTAGTTATTTTCTATCTCCAGTTGCCACATTTGCAATTTAAGTTTTTTCTAACTCCACTGCAGTTCCCTATTTCTCTGATACATCAAAGTGCTTAACCAACTCCATTACAATTTCAGCTTCCCTTTTCTCCCTGGTTAAACCCAATTCCAACCTATTTGCTAATTCTAAAAAATGTCCTCCTTCTGTGTTTCTAAACTTCCTTGGAAAATTTGGGAACCTCTTTAGTAATGTTAAAAGCCATTTCCCTCACTTTTGATTTACTCAACCACAAGTAACAAAATTAAACGAATTTTCCCACTGGTTTTATTTGAAGATCAAAGTCACTAATTCCAATGAGTTGGAATTTGCTGGGACCTGTTGTATCTCAAATTTGTTCAAGTCGGTCCAAGTGCCACACGGCAAGGCCCCAAACTGTCATGACATCAATGTCGCACCCCTCTGTTAATTAAAATCACACACCTAGAAAAGCTCACCTCACATCATAATCTGTTAAAACGTGAGCGACAGAGAACTCCTAAATTCCACTAATAAACAACAAATAACAATTCATATCTGTGCAAGTTAGCTCGCTGAGCTTGAAGGTTTGTTTTCAGAAGTTTCGTCACCATGACTAGGTGACATCATCAGTGAGAGTATCTGCTGACGCTCTGGTGGTATGTCCCACCTCTCTATTTAGAGGTGTTGGTTTCTTAAAGTGGGTGATGTCATTTCCGGTTATTTTAACAAGAAAATGTAGACAGGATCTAAATTGATGTGTCTATTGATGGACTTCTGGTTAGAACGCCATTCCTCTAAGAAGGTCCTTGCATGTCTTAGTATGTGTGTGTGCTTTGTCCCAGTCAAAGTGGTGCCTTTCTTTGTCTGTATGTATGGAACATAGTGATCGTGCGTCATGTCTTTTGGTGGCCAGTTGGTGTTCATGTATCCTCGTAACACGACAACAGGACAGTTTCAATGGTGGAAAAGTGATTTTATACACACTGTTTAATCAATGTTTGTGTGAAGTTAAGTAGCATTTTTCACACGTGCACAACACATTGTAAATGAACAACAGAAACACAGTTAACGAAAAATGATGCACATGATGTATAAAATTGATAAAACATTAAAACATGATTTGATCCTCTCAACGTTCCCTCCTTTTCTGGAATTCCCTACTCTACTCTCTCATTCTTACCAGGATGAGTGCTCCAAATGTTTGACTCTAGTGTCCCAAATTATTTCAGTTAATCCCCTTCAATATATTGGCCTGTTGGGTTCTTTCCAAAGCTAGTGTCTGTCATATCATGGGAGATAAATATTCTGGCATCAGACTCAGCATTTGAACATATTACTCTGTTGTACACGCACTGTACCAAGGACCACAGCACACAGGCATTGCCAAACCATTGGGGAATGTTCATCTACTTCTTTCGATCATGTAGTTTTCTCATTTTCCACATCTCCAGATCTATATCCTCTCTCTCGTTCTCCCTTTGCATCTAGTTAAGAAATCCACCAATTATTCTTCGTGTCCCATCTCCCAAAACCCCTTCTTTCAGTTTATATCTAACGCTCTCTTCAAGATGTAATGTGGTTATAATTAAGCAATGTAACTACCAAGACATGCGGGAGGAGCTGGCCAGAGTTAATTGGAAGGGGAGCTGAGCAGCAAAGACCATGGAGCAGCAATGGGAGGCGGTTCTGGGGATAATTCGGAAGATAATACCAGAAATTCAACCCCAAGAAGATGAAACATACTCATGGGAGAACAAGGCAGCCATGAGTGATAAGGCATCAAACCAAAAGATAAAACATACAATGTGGTGAAGATGATTGGGAATCCAGAGAATTCGTTGCCTCTGAAACTACATAAGGCTGGCATCACTGACACGACAGAGCTCTTAATCATGGTCAGGGAGAGAAACAGAGGAAACACATTCACTTTAAACACAGAAAATGGTATTTCTCAAGGAAAAGGATTCAGGTGAATTAAACATTTGCATTAAGATCAGTTAAATGCTTTTGTGGAATGTGTCAGATTGGAAGCAAGACCCGGGGAGACAGACCCTCAGCAGAATGAGAGTTTGAAAATGAAAGTATTTCCACATCAGAAACCAGGTTAGGTCACTGAGTGCAGGGCTGATGGGTGAATGGGTCTCAGTGAGAATTGGGGAACAGACAGCAGAATTGCATTGCAGGTATTGCAGCTCGAAACTGCGTATTCATGTAGTGCTGTAGACCACAGCAGCAGGAGAAGCAGACCTTCATTCAACCACAACCTGTAACTTTTTGCCAGGGTAACACTCCCGTCTGTCATTACCATCAACACCATCTATGGCTCAGTAACGTGTGTGGGTGAACATGTCAGAGTCAGATTCACATGAACTTTAACCTGATGCTAACTCATTAAAGCTACCAGACTTGACCAACAGATCTGAACGAAGCACTGCAGTCCTGTCACATTCAGTTATAAAATGGTGATGGACGATTAAACAAATGACTGGAGGAGAGGGCTCCACAAACATTCCCATCCTAAATAATGGAACAGACCTGCACATCAGTGTAAAAGAGAAGGATGTTTTATCTGCACCATCCTCTGCCAGAAGTATTGAGTCGATGATGAACCTCACCCTCATCATGATGCCCACAGAATCACAGATGTCAGTCTTCAACCAATTTCAATCGCTGCACGTGACATGAAGAAACAGCTGAACAGAGTAGTTATGACAAAGGCAATGGGCCCTGACACCATTTCTTCAATAGGACTGAAGACTTGTGCTGCACAACAAGCTGTGTCCCTGGGGAAGCTGTTTCATTCCAGTTCCAACTCCGACATCTCCCTGGCAGTGTGGAAAATTACTCAGCTATGTCCCGCTCCCTAAGAGGGGAATAATTACAACCTGACCAATTACCACCCCCTCAGACCCATCACGACAGTCAAATTGGTGGGAGTTCTTTTTGACAGAGCTGGCAAACAGCAGAGAAATAACCAGCTCAGTGTGGTTTCTAATAGGTCCCCATGTGGAGATGGTGCTGTTGTGGTAATGTCACTGAATTACTAATCCAGACCAGGCTCATGCTCTGGCAGCTGGTGGAAGTTAAAAACAATTAATAAAATATCGAGATCTAAAATCTGGTGTCAGGCATCGTGACCTTGAAGCCAATATCGATTGTAAACAGAATTTCCTTCTCCAAAGTACTTTTAGGAAGTGAATCTCCCATGATTTCCTGGGCTGGCCTAAAACTGACTCCAAAGACACTGACATGTGATAAACATTTCAATGTTCTCTGAAACGGTCAAGCAAAGCACTCATTTGTATCAAACTACTCCGAGGTCTGAAAGAATGAAACCGGACAGAACACCCAGCCTCTGCATCAGTGTCGGAAACGGGAATGAGAACACAGTCCTGTCGACTCTGCAGAGACCTCCTTCCTAACATCTGAGAGCTTGTGACAGCATTTACAGAGCTTTCCCACAGACTGCACAGAAACAGCGGGAAAGGAGTAGGTCATACAACACATTGAGCCTCCCCCATTCTAGTTCATGGAAAAAGTCTCCTCAATGCACTTACCCCACACGATATACATATCTGTTAATGTGAGTAACCTTGGGAAGCTATAAAATAAGTGGTGCAGTAGTACGTTTGGTCCATCGAGTTTGCTATCCAATTCAATATAATGATGGTTGGCCCTTCATTTCCACACCGTACTCCTGCTCTCCCACCATCCCTTTACTGTCTCTAAATCCTTATCTATAATCAATGTCTGGGTTTCCAGGTGCGAGCGAATTCCCCAGGTTCACCAGTCAGTGAGTGCAGACATTTATTCTCATCTCAATGCAGAGTGTCCTGCTTCCAATCTGACTCACCCTGTCAGAGTTTTGTATATTTCACTGAGATCTCCACTCATTTTCCTAAACACCGTGGAATACTTATCCAGTCTCCCCAATCTGTGCTCCCACAACAAGTCCGTCATCCCAGAGATCAGTCTGGTCATCCTTCACTGCTCTCCATCAATGTCAGGTTTGCCCTTTATTAGGTAAGGAGACCAAAACTACACACAATTTTGCACAATGTACAAGATGATATCTCACCAGGCCCTGTACAGCTGCAGTAAGACACCCTTACTTCTGAACTCACATCCCCCTGAAATGAAGGTCAACACACCATTTATCTTCATCACTGCTTTCTGTTTCTGCAATATTGTTTTCAGCGTCTGGTGTACAGGGAGATGCGGATCCTTTTTAATGTTACAGCTCCCCACTTGGTGGGTCTATATACACTGGGCAGTGTGCCAATCTCCATGCCCAGTATTGTCATCTGGTTGCAGAACTCACTGCACTGCATGGGCCTCAGAGGTTTATGCAGAAGGAAAAAACAAACAGGAGCATACGTCCCTTTGTAGATCAACATGTTTCAACCAATCCCTTTCAAATGGTAGGCTGACAATTTATCGTTTCCACCAAAGGGCACACCGTCACCTCTATTCACATTGTTCTCCATCTGTCACGTATTTACCCATTCACTCCACTTGTCTTAGCCTTCTCGGTGCTTTTTTACATCCTCCTTACCCACTCACAATCCCACATCCGTTAGTGCTGTCAGCAGGCTGGGATATATTGTATCTGATTCCAGCAACCAAATGTTTAAAGGGCATTGTGAACAGCTGGGCCCCACGCACTGGTCCCTGTGACACCTCAGCAACCTTCCTCTGTTAATTTCTATTTGTTTATTCGTGAATCTGGGAGTCACTGGCTGGGCCAGCATTTATTGCCCGTCCCTAGTTGCCCTTGAGAAGGTGGTGGTGAGCTGCCTTGTTGAACGCTGCAGTCCACCTGCTGTGGTTGACCTCCAATGCCATTAGGGAGGGAATCCCAGGATTCTGACCCAGTGACTGTGAAGGAGCGGTGATATATTTCCAAGTCAGGATGGTGAATGGCTTGGAGTGGAACCTGAAGAAGATGGTATTTCCATACATCTGTAGCCCTTGTCCTTCTAGATAGACATGGGAGCTGGGAAGTTGGTCTCTGAGGATCTTTGGTGAATCATTTCATTGCAGCATGTAGATAGTAAAACACTGCTGCTGCTGCTGCTGAGCGTTGATTGTGGAGCATTGTGGATGAAGGGACAGTCAAACTGGCTGCTTGGTCCTGGATGGTATAAAGCTTCTTTAGTGTTGTTGGGACTGCACTCATCCAGGCAAATTGGGAGTATTCCATCACACTTCTGACTTATGCATTGTAAGTGATGGTCAGACGTTTGGAAGTCAGGATGTGAGTTACTCGACGCAGTATTCTTAGCTTCTAATCTGCTGTTATAGTTACTGTATTTATGTGGCCAGACCAGTGAGTTTTTGAGCAATGATTACCCACCAGGACTTTGATACTGGGGGATTCAGTGATCGTAACACCATTGAATGCCAACGGTCAGGTTAGGTTGAATTTTATTGGTGATGGTCATGGTCTGGCATGTGTGGCCTGAATATTACTTGCCACTTGTCAGCCTGGATACTGTCCAGATCTTGTCGCATTTGGACATAGACTGCTTCAGTATCTGAGGAGCCACAAATGTTGCAGAACATTGTACAATCATTGGCGAACATCCCCACTGCTGACCATAAAATGGAGGGAAGGTCATTAATGAAGCAGCCTTGAAGAAGTTTTTGGTCACTGCCCGAGGGACTCCGACAGACTTGGAGCTGAGTTGACTGACCTTTATCAACCATGACCACCTTCCTACGTGTCAGGTATGATTCTAACCAACGGGGAGTTTGCCCCTGATACCCATTGATTCCAGTGTTGGCAAAGCCCCTTGATACCACACTTGGGCGAAGGCAGCCTTGATTTAAAAGGCTGTCACTCTCACCCCACCTCTGGAATTCAGCTCTTTTGTCCATGTTTGAACCACGGTAATGAGGTCAGGAGCTGAGTGGCCCTGGTGGAGCCCAAACTGGCCGTCATTGACCCGGTTATTGCTGAGCAGGTGCTGCTTAAAAGCACTGAGACCTTCCACCACTTTACTGATGATCGAGAGGAGACTGATGCGGTGGTATTGGCCGGATTGGATTTGTTCTGCTTTTTACATACAGGAGCAATGATTACTTGGGGTAATTTTCCAAGTAATCAGGAAAAGCCATTGTTGTAACTGTATTGAAATAGTTTGGCTAGGGGAGTGGCAAGTTATGGAGCACAGGTTTTCAGCACTATTGACATAATGGTGTCAGATTATGCACCTTTTGGAGTATCCAGTATCTGTAATCGTTTCTGGATATCGAGTGGACTGAATCGAATTGGTTGATGACTGGTAACTGAATTGCTGTGGACCACTGTAGGAGGCTGAAATGGATCATCCACTCAGCACTTCTGACTGAAGATTGTTGCGAATGCGTCAGCCTTATCTGATACACTGAAGTGCTGGGCTCTTCCATCATGGAGGAAGGGGTTATTTGTGGAATCTCTTCCTCCAGTGAATTGTTTTTTGTCCCCAGCGTTTCTCGGCTAGATGTGGAAGGACTGCAGAGCTTAGATCTGAACCGTTGCTTGTGGGATCACTTAGCTGTGTCTATCACTTACTGCTTATGCTGTTTGGTGCACAAGTAGTCCTGATTGGTGGCTTCACCAGGCTGACACCTCATTATCAGGTATGGCTGGTGCTACTCCTGCCATCCTGCACACTCCACTGAACCAATGTTGATCCTCTAGATTGATGGCAATTGTTGCGAGGGGGATATGCGGGAGGCCATGAGGTTATGTGGGAGTACAACTTGGCTGCTATTGATGACTCACGACACCTTATGGACATCCAGATTTGAGCTGCTAGATCTGTTCGAAGTCTGCCCTGTTTAGCAACGTGATAGTACCACCCAAAATGGTGGAGGTTATTCTCAATGTGCAGGTGTGATTTTGTCTCCACAATGGCTATGCGGTGGTCTCTCTTACCGATCATGTCATGGACAGATACTTCTGCGACTGCCAGATTAGTAAGGCTGTGTTCAAGTATATATTTTCCTCTTGTTGGTTCTTTCCCCACCTGCTGCAGAACCAGTCGAGCAGTTATATCCTTTGGGGCCTGGCCAGATCGATCAGTAATGCTGTCGCTGAGATACTCTTGGTGGTGAACACTGAAATCCCCCACCCAGAGTAGATCTTGCGTCCGTGCTACCCTCAGTGCTTCCTGCAAGTTTTGGTCAGCATGGAGGAGTACTGATTCATCAGCTCAGAGAGGCTGGTACATGGTAATCAGCAGGAGGTTTCCTTTCCCATGTGCAAAGTAATGCCATGAGACTTCATGGGATATGGAGTCACTGTTGAGGACTCCAAGAGCAATTCCCTTCCAACTGTATCCCACTGTGCCGCCACTTCTGCTGTGTCCGTCCTGATGAGACAGGAGATATCTGGGGAAGGTAATGAGGTATCTGCGATATAGTCATACTCACAGAATCATACCTTACAGACAATGTCAGGCTGTTGCTTGACGAGTCTGTTTATTTCTATTCACCGTTTCCTGCCAGCTGTCCCATTGTGGAAACATAGCCATATATTAGCCCCCAATCCACTCAGATTTGATTTTGCAAATTGGGCTTGGAGCTTTACCAAAATCTTTCTAAAAATCCACATGTTTTACATCCATTGCTTCTCTTTCATTTGTCTCCCATTCTGTTTCTCAAACATAATTCCCATTTCATAAATCTACGTTAGTGTTGCCTATGACCAATACTTTCAGCCACAATAATTTCTCCTAAACCATTTACTTACTATGTTCTATGTTCAATGTACTCTATCATTTTCCTCCACCAGACTTGGTTTTCCTTGTATTGTTTGAAAGTTCTGTGAAGACAGAACTGAAGTAGTGGCTTCATAGTTCTGCCATTTCCCTGTTTCCCATTCTCTATTCTCTGGTTTCAAACTGTAAGGAAACTGCACTTGTTTTCTCATATTTGTCACATTGACATACTTTAACCAGCTATTACAGTTCACTCTTTTAACCCTTGTGAATACACTCTTCAGAAAGCCATCAATTCCTGCCTTAGACTACTCAATAATTGACCTTCCACACCATACACTCACAGGAGCATAGACTCTGTGCCAATAGAAATACAGCACAATCTATATTAGTCCCACTTTCCTACACCAGGCCCATAGCCTGGAATGTTATGACACTTCCAAGTGCTCGTCCAAGTATTTTTTAATGATTGTGAGTTTACCCGTGATAATTCCCCTTCTCGGGAAGTAATCCCAGAACCCCACATCCTCGAGGTGAAAAAATATTTAAATCCTCTCTGAACCTCAAACTCTTCAGTTTAAATTGGGCTCACTTGTTCTTGATCCTCTGACTAAAAGGAACAGCTGCTGTCTATCCACCCTGTCCATGTCCCTCATAAACGTATCCTCCTGAATCACGGACCCCTCAGCTTTCTCTGCTCCAAAGTAAACAACCCGAGCTTATCCAGCCTCTCTCCATGGCTGATATGCTCCATCCCAGGGAACATCCTGGTGAATCACCTCTGCACCCTCTCCAGTACAATCACATCCTTCCTGGAATGTGGCTCCCAGAACCACATACAGTACTCCATTTTGGCTGAACCAAAGCCATGTATTGCTCTTATAATCTACATCCTGATTAGGAAACACAACACCCAAGGTCCAATTCTTACCTAGCCCATTAACCTGTCCAGTCACATTCAGGGATGTGTGGAGAAGCACACACTGAGGTTCCCAGTGTGCTGCCATTCATTGAGTCCTCCCCTGTCTGGTTCCTTCTCCCAATGTGCATCAGCTCATATTTATCAGGGTTACATTCCATCTGCCATTGATCTGCCCATCTGACCATTCCATCTGCATCTTCCTGTAACTTAAGGCCTTCCTCCTCACTGCGAACCAACCGGTCAATCTTTATGTCAAACATACAGTTACTTATCACACCTCCCCCACTCTCCACCTAGCCCCCTCCACATTCACATCTGTTTTTTTATGAATAACACAAACAATAATGGACACAGCACTGATCCCTGTGGTACACCAGGGGACACTGGTCTCCAGTCACACAAACAGCCTTCTCCCACCACCCTCTGCCTCCTGACACTAAGACAATTCTCCTTGTAACCTGTCAAGGTATCCTTCATATTGTGAGATTTTACATTATTTCTCAGTATCCCAGCTGGAAATTTGTCAGAGACCTTCCTACAAAACTAAACAATCGACCTCCTCAAACTAATTCAATAGATGCGACTCCCTTCTGATAAAGTCATGATAATTATCCCTGATCAAACCTTGTGACTCTGATTGGAGTTCGATTTTCTCCTTCCCTATTTTCTCCAGTAATTTACTTAACAGTGATCTAATACTCGCTCATCTATAGTCACCTAGACTATCCCTCCCACTCTTACGGTGAAGTGTAATCGTATTAGCAGTCCTCCAGTTCTCTGGCACCTCCTCTATGGTCAGATTCTAATTAAAATATTCAATCAGGGTCATTCCTCCGTTGACCCCAACAGCCGCCTCTGATACAACTCATTCAGACATGGAGATTGGTCCAAATTTGCACAGAACAAAGCCTCAAACCCCTGCTCGTATTTTACATCAATCTGTTCAAGAGTTGTCCAGTCCATCTTCTTGAATTCTGTACCTGCATCCTCCTTCTCCCAAGTAAAATAGATGTGAAGGTCTCATGTTACAATCCATCATTGTTCTGCAGCTTGACACGCAGATTGCCCCTTTGGTTTCTAATGTGCACTGACTGTTTGCTGATTATTCTGTTCTACTTGTCCGTGTAGAATATCATGGAATTCTCCCAGATCTCACCTACTTGTACGTCCTCATGTCCCTCTGTTATTCAGTCCTTTCGATGTTTCTAAGATTCACTACAATAACCTCTCATGTTTCGAAACTCGAGATTAAAGGCTGAGTTACCCCGTCAGACAACCTTGCCAACTTAGGGGTTAATTTGGAGAATATCTTTTGCAGTTCCTCTGTAGTCAGTATATTCTTTCTTAGATTGGGAATCCGAGCGATACACAATATTCTAAGCGTAGTCTCACCAACGCTCGATGCAACTGGTGCAAGACATCCTCTATCTTCCAATTACATTCACATGAATGTAAACCTAATTTTTACTTTCCCATTTGCATATGTTCTTCCTAATACCTCCCGGTTTAACTTTTCTTATGAGCTCAGTGTGTGAGTTCATTAAAAAAGCTCATGAATATCCAACTATACATTATCCATTGGTTCTTCACTGCCTTTGTCCACAAGAATCATCTTCAAACCATTCCAAAAAAATGTTTGTCACTTCTGGTTTTCCGTTCATCGGTACATTCTCACACTCCCCAGTTATGTTTTTACCTTCTAAATATCTAGTAGCATGTACTTTGTAATCGAGTCCAAGAGATACCTAACTGCGGATGACAGGTTATCTGGTCTGTAGTTTACCATTCTCCAAATTTATCTCTCCTTAAACTGTTGGATAATATTTATGACCTTTTCCTTATCCAGATTGGCAAAATGCCTTTCGGGAATGTGTCGGAAAATAAAATGAAAATCCGCGATGCAATCAACATGTCTGTTGCTGCTTCCTCTGAAACTTTTGTATGAAGTACATCTAGTCTGTCAGATTTATAAATACTCAATCCACCTTTATTTTCAAATATGACCTCAACACTGATAAGAATGATCTTAGACGTTACTTGCACAAGACCCATGGTCACTTAGTATTTCTGGGAGAATTTCTGGACATTCTTCAATGAAGATAGACACAAAGAAACTGTTTCTTTTCCCTGCGATTTCTCTGTTCTCTGCAATAAATTACCCTGTCTGCACACCAACTGTTCCACATTTGGCCTTGTTTTTATTTTTTTGATACATTGATAGACGCTTTTTAGCAGTCTTTATGTTTTTCTTTCGTTTGCACGCTTTTTCTCTTTTTGATTTTCTTCTCAGTTTCTTGGTCATCCTTTGCTGGGTCCTACATCTCTCTGAATCCACTGGCTTACTGCAACACTTGGCATTTTTCTAAGCTGCCTCCTTTCATCTAATAGGTAGATGAAGGTGGGGTTGAAAGTGATAGTCGAAGAGGAGGGAGGACCAGATTGATAGGAAGGACTATGGACATATAGGAACATTCAAAAGGGCGGTGCTGACTTAGAAGGTTGGAGGAGGATAAGGTGGGATTAGTGGAAATGGGGAAATGGGGAAATCCACTATGATCCCCTGTGGTTGGAGGGTCCAAAGGCAGAAGATGAGGTTTTCTTCCTCCAGGCTTCTGGTGGCTCGGGTTTGGCGATGGAGCAGGCCCAGGACTCTCATGTCCTTGGCAGAGTGGGAGGGGAGTTAAAGTGCTCAGCCACTAGGCGATGGTGTCGTTCAATGTGGTTGTCCCAGAGATGTTCCCTGAAATGATCTACAAGTTGACCTCCTGCCTCGCCAATGAAGAGAAGACCACATTGTCTTTAATGGATGCAGTAGATGAGGCGTTCTGTCTCCCTTCATCACCTTTCACTTTCAACCCCACCTTCATCTACCTATCGTAATCCCAGCTACCTCCCTCCTGCCGCACCCTCTTGTCATTTATCTCTCAGCCCCCTAGGCCCATAAGCTTCATTCCTGATGAAAGGCTTATGCCTGAAACATCGATTTATCTGCTCTTAGTATGCTGCCTGACTGTACTTTTCCAGCACCACACTCTTCGACTCTGATCTTCAGCATCTGTCATCTCCACTTTCTCCTCACACCTTCATGGTCTGCATGACTCAGATTTCAAATGGTTACTTCAAATACAACAAAAACTGTCGTGTACTTAAACAGCATAAAAGAAAACCAATACATTGTGGTCACTGTTCCCAAAATGTCCTTTCCAGCAAAATTTTCAATTAGCTCTTCTGATCACTCAACACCAATTCCTAAATAACCTGATCTCGAGCTCAGTGCTCAACATAATGTTCATGTAAACCATCTCACACGTGGTCATGAGATCCATTTTCCCAGCATTAGCATTCAATTGGGTTAACACAGTTTAGATATAATGTAAGCAGTATATTATTACCGCAGTACCCACAAATGTGTATATCTCATTTCCTGTTTTATAACATGTCCAGCATTTGTATTGCAGCTTTCACTTTGATATATAACTCCCATCAATGTTTGCTCCATCTTACTAGATTCTGTGGATTCTGAGCGATGTGGGCTCTGGAGAGATTAATGGTAGAGATCATTTCGCCACATCATTTATGAACTTCTCAAACTTTAATTTCTCCAGATCTCCCGTTATGCTGATGGAGGAGAGAAGGACAATGATTTTCCAACAATGCTCTATATTCCCCCAGAGAGCTGAGACAACTCTAACCTGGGTGGGATCCTTACAACAGGCTGGTAAAATGTTGCTGCTGCTGTACAGGGTCTTAGTGAGATCTGGAGTAGTGTGTACAGATTTAATCTCTTCAGTGAAGAAATGATGTTGTTATATTGGAAGCAGCTCAGAGATGGTTCCCTCAACTGATTCCTGCAATGAAGGTGCTAGCTTATAACGAAAGGATGATCACGTTGACCCAGTAGCCATTGGAGTTTACAAAAAATAAAGATGAACTTACTTCAACATCGATGACAGATGTATTCAACGAGTGAAGCGAATTACACAGATAGTGGAGGAACCATTCCGTTCTCCAGTGTGTTACACAGGAACAACAGGAGGATATTCAAGCCTTCGACCCTGTTACACCAAAACAGGATGAGGCTATTCAGCCCCTGGAGCCTGATATACATTTACAGAAGGAGGCCAATTAGCCACTTGAGCCTATAACAGTAGGACATGCTGCACCAGTATCCTGTTAAACAGCAACAGGATCAGTCCATTCAGCCTCCTCAAGTCTGTCACATAGGAACTGGAGGAGGTCACACAGTGACTGGAGATTGTTACACTGAGATAACAGGAGGCCATTCAGACCCACCGAGCCTATTGCAAGGGAATTGGATAAGGATAAAAACTATCTGAGACTTCTTTAATGAGAAAGTTCAAGTAATTTCGACACGTGTCTGTTGTATGGGAACAAGATAAGACCAATCAACCCCTCGGAACCATCTCCCGGATACATGAGGAGACCGTTCAATATTTCCATGGAGAAGTATGAGAAGACCCATCAGCCCATCAAAATGTTCGAGAGCAACAGTAAGATTCCATAATCTCCCAATCCTCTAAAGCATCAATAGGAGGAGGTCATTCTGGCCTTGGAGACGACAACATGGGAACACCAGAAAGACATCAGCCCATCGAGTTTGTACACCAACAGGATGGTGAGTCCATTCAGCCACACATGGCCCTTACACAGCAACTGGAGCAGATCTCTTAAAAACGTTTGCCCATTAAATAGGAATTCAAAGAAAACGTAAAGGGTGTCGAAAGGGAGGAACTTATAATAATGGTATACATTCAGGACTAAAGTGTAACAATAAACCATTATAATTTAAGGCTAATTGTTAGAGTCCATTGTTCAGGACATTTGCAAAGTTAAACCACAATCCAGCATAGTCAACATGGTTTTACAAAGGACAATCAAGTTTGAAGTGTTTGCTTGACTTATTTGAAGATGTCACAAAAAAGTTGGATCGTGGGAGATGGAACATATCTGGTCTTCCTGAAGGCATTGGATATGTCGCTTCTCCAAAGAGTAAGTGGTAAGATCAGACAACATGGGTTTAGGAGTAATTTATTAGCTTGGATGGAGGATTGGTTAACCAACAAAATGGAGTCAGATGGATTAAATGTGTCATTTTATTTTGGCAAATGCAATTTGTGGGGTGCCATTGATTTCAGTACGCATGCTTCAACCAGTTGCATTGATGGTATTACTGTACTCGATTGACGGGAGAGAAAATACAATGCCACATTTTCAGATGACTCTCACATCGGTGGGAAATTACTTCGGAAAGATGATGCAAGAGATTTTAAAACTATATGGATAGGTTGCGTGAATAGGCCAACATTTAGCAAGGAAAATTAAAGGGAATAAATATGGGGCTATTCAAGTTGGCCAGTATAATAGAAAGACAAATTATTATCTAAGCGGAGAGCAAGTTCAAAGTGTTTAGGTGCAGAGGGATCTGGGTGTCTGCTTGCATATCACAGAAAACTTACCTGTGGGTACTTCAAGTAATGAGAAATGCAAGCATAATTTCAGCGTTTATTTGTAAAAGGATAGAGTAGAAATGTAGGGAGTGTTCGTGTAGCTATGCAAGGCATTAGTGAGGTTGCAACTGGAGTACAGTTTGGGTGTCCTGCAGAATGAGGTATTTCCATTGGAGGCAATTCAGAAGAGCTTCATTAGATTGATTCCATATTTGAAGTGTTTGTCTTATGAAGAGTAATTGAGCAGTTTAGGCATATACTCTCGAGTTTATAAGAATGAAAGGAGATCTCATTGAGGTCTGTAACATTCCAAAAGTAATTGAATGTGTAGATATGGAGTGGATGTTTTTTCATGTGGCGCAATCTACAACAAGAGACTAGAGTTTTAGGATGAAGGGATGGCAGGAAAGTGGAACAGAGATCGTATTGACATCAGCGTCATCGAGGGGTTGGATTCCTCACAGATGCTCCTTGTTCTTATTCAACCCTTCGACAGTGTTTCACAGGAATGGGGGAGGACTGGGTATCATACACAAAGCAGGCACTCAGGATAAATCAGTCTCAATCAGTTAGACAGAACGTAACCAGTAGGGTCACACAGTGACCAGCGCTGGGTTCTCAACTTTTTACAATCTATATCAATGATCAGGAGGATGGAACAGATATACAGATGCTGAGTTTGGTGATGTCGCTGTGGTAAGCAAGAGATTAAATTATCAAGAGAGGGTGGAGAGTCTGCAAATAGATTCAGAAATGTAAAGGCAATAGATAATAGTTTAGCAGGTGGAATTTAACATGATTTAACCTGTCATTTCATTTCCAGGAATAACGGAAAGCAATATGTTACTGAAATGGAGAGGGATTACAGGACTTAATGATACTGTGTACTGGGGGGTTCACTCAGCCCCGTTCAGACATGAGAGGTTTTGCTCCATCCCTGATCGTCTGCTCCCAGACACTCAAAGTGACCCGCTTGCTCTCCATACACATAGGATACTTTGATCTGGTTGATTGGTGGTGGGGATGGTGTTTTGAAACGTGCATCAAGGGGACGGCCTTTATCCAAGATATATTCATTTCTTTCTACGTGGAGACCCGATGACGATGGGAATGGCTGACTGCTTCTGAATGAAGAGACCATGACTTCTGCTAGGACAGTGGGTATTCATCAACATGATGTAGTGTGCATGGGCATACTGTAACATTAATAGGGAGAGAGAGAGAGCTCCTTCAGTTCCTCTACCTCTCCGCATTGACATGGATACTCTGCAGATGCCATGGACACCATCGGGAATCCTACCAAACTGGATACAACCGGCAGCTCCCTGCTGAGGGAGAAACAATCTATTTACCTCATCCACCATATATACCCTCCATCACCGAATGATGACATTGTTGTTGAGATACTGGGAAATGATGTATATGTCACCTAGTCCTGCGTGGAAAGTTCTGGATCATAGAAACTGAATGAAACTGTGACCCTAACAGCCCCTGGCAGCACTGTCCTCCCCCTAGTGTGAAGCTGCAGATCGTGTTGAAGGAGGTGACACCGCTCTGTGACCAGCTCCTTGTTCAGTCATGGTCCCCTCACACTTTGATCCTAGGTTAAGTGGAGTTTGGGAAATTGTTCCTGGAAAATCCGGGGTGGATACAGCAGACCCTCTTCCCACACACACTCACTCTGTGGTTTCAGAGCTTCCCCTCTCTGCAGCCTCTGCTCCATTTGTTGTTCATTTTGCAGGCTCAGATGCTGTATCCACAGTCCCCATACTCCATCCAGAGTTGGGTCACCAAATCCTCAGATCTCACTGAATGTCTGAGGCAACTTACAGCACAACCTCCAGCAAAGCACCCCCTGCCCTTCCACTAAATTTTCATTTGCAGAAGCCAGTCAGAAGCCCCTCGCTACAAGTGTTTTGGACAAGACCAGATTCCCTCAAAATATTTCCAGAAGGTCGTTTAGACCCAAACCTTCCCTTACTTTAAATATAGATGTGAAGTGCGTGTTCCAGTTATGTTGTGACTAGTCAAACCACTCGACATTGAGCAAAATATAATCTATTCAAATGCTTTAGTTAAAATACAATCAAAGGAAATAATGTTTTGGGATAGCTTATATGTTGGAACACTTACACAAACAATAGATACTTTACCTTCTTGGTTTACACCGCTTGGCACAAAGATATATTCAAATACAGATCCTAACAGCAGTTTTCCAATCCAGGGGGAAACAACATCAACAGAGATCTCAGAGAGAAAAGCAGCTGGGGATCATGTATTGAAACTTCCAACCCTTCTGGGATCCCCAGCAGCTTCTGGATGCTGCAGCTAAAGGTAAAATGAGGAAATCTAGTCTGGGAGAGCTGGCCACTGTCCTTCCATTGTTACCAAAGTTTTAATGAAACCTAAAATCTCAGTTATTTATTTAAACTGTTTTCAGACAGCAGTTCTGCACCTCTGCCTTTAACACCTCTCTTCAAAATAAAACCCAAGAGAAATAACCTTTTGACAGTGATAGTATCCTCACAACTCCATCTTTAATAAAATAATCCATCAATACACAAAGGTGGATTCATTTTCGACCTCCTAATCTTCCTCTATTAGTAGACTGAAATGCATTTATATTACATTGACTCTGAGCATACAAATATTCACATCTATTTCGATTTCAGTCATTTTACTCCTGCCACAGAATGCCTTTGTCTTTCTTCATCCAAGTCTCCACACTTAGGTTTTATCGCCCTGTCGCCTGTATAGTTTCAAACTGAATGGCAGCAATAATAAGCTCAATCGAAACAGAATGGTATTTTTCTCCCTAAACTTCACCAAAAATTTTAAGGGGTTATGATCAGTGATAAAGATTTGTCTCAGGTATGTTATTGGCAATGTAAATCTGAAATGTTGCAACGCCAACTCCAAGCTCAAGGCCTCCTTCCCCATTGTGGAATAAATCTGTTGATGTTTCCACTGGACACGCCAATCACACGTTACATAATGGAGTGCTTCTAATCTTTCCAATCGTCCTTTTGAATGACACAGCTCCTAATGTCTCAGCATAAAAGAATTACATGCTTCTGTATCTCTTAATGCTCTAACCTCTTTACCTGCTTCTCTTAGCCTATGCCAGTAAACCTTTACAAGTCCTCGCACATTCTTCTCCATCTCTCACAGAAACCAAACTTTGATTTCTGAACTCAATCATCATCAGCCATTTCAGCTTCTAATCTTGCTGTTTTAACTGCTCTTCCACACGAGTTTTCACGGCTGCAGGAAGTGAATTGTTGAACTTCTCCAAAATAAGAATCTTTCTAAGAGTGTCATAGGTTTGTTCTGTTTTTAATACCCTTACCACCTTTCAAAATTACTTTGTTTGATCTCTTCAAACTCAATGTGCGTTTAACCAGGGACCCTCTTTTAGATTCCTGTAACGCTGTCTGTCAATGTCTGGCCCAAGCTCATATGCACTTCAGATGGCTTTCTTTACCACTCCATACTGGCCAGATACCTCCTCCATTAGGGATGCAAATACCTATCAGCTTTGGATCAAATCAATCCACATGGTCACTGGTGTCTGCATTTGTTTAGCCACTTTCTCAAATGAAATTCAAAAGGCTTCCCCATCCTTCTCATCAAATTTAGAGAATGCCTGGATGCATTTAAACAGAACCTCTTTAGGCCATTGGTTACAATAGGGTTGCTCAACCGCACTATCCTCCTCATCCCACCGACATTCTACCTTCATCTCCGCCTTCTGTATCAACTTTCCCCTCTAATTGCTAACTCTTTAAGTTGAAACTCTCTGCTTTTCTTCTGTCCTTTTCTTTCTTTCTTCTTCGTTTCCTTTTCTTTTATTTCTACTTTTCATCATAATTCAACCTCTTTCAATTCCTTCTCAGGTTCAAAGACCATCATTTCAAATTGAATTCCAGCCATTTCCAAAGAGTTTGATGGCGGTTCCACGAAACGTAATTGCCGATCTATAGCTGTAATTATCTCTCATTTTCTCACAGACAATCGCAACCCCAACTCCAGGTTGTTGGTCAATTCCTAAAGCTTTACCGTCATTCCCTTTTGTAAAACCGCCAACTTCACTTTTCAACACCCAGAGAACTCTTAATGACTGAATCTTTAGATACAAAATACTGTTTAAACCAACCGAAATCAACATCCAGAAAAAAGAGACTATCAACTACCATACGCGACCTTTGAACCCAATAGCCTCCTGGTGCATACTCTCCAATGTCTGCATGAGCTTATTCTGGATGATTTGGTTTCCTCCCATAATCCAAAGATGTGCATGTCAGGTGCATTGGCCATGATAAATTGTTCATATTTTTCAGGGATGTGTGGGTTAGTTGCCTTCGTCGGGGTAAATGTGTAATAATAGGATAGAGGAATGGGTCTGGGTAGGTTACTCCTCGGAGGATCGGTATGGATTTGTTGGGGAGAATGGCCTGTTTGCAAATTCTAAACCCAATTTGGTATTATCGATTTAGAACCGGACAAGAGTCCACAGTTTGCTATCGTCGAACCAGACTGTCTCAAACTGTTTAAAGAAGGTAGGTTGGATGCCAACCTTTCCTTATTTTAAAGGTAGATGTGAGTTGGGTGTTCCAGATGTCAAACTATTCAAACCACTCACCATTAAGCAAAATACAATATATGTAAACACTCTAATGAAAATCCAATTAGAAATGAAGATGAATTTAGAATAATTTTTCTATTGGCGATCTTTACCGAATAATGGATACAGTACCTTCTACTAATGAACTGTTCCAATATATCAACATCCCATAAACACATCCCTTGGCAAAAAGGAACATTCAGACATGCATTCTTGCATACAGTTCTCCAATCCAGGAGGAAACACCATCAAGTGAGGTTCCAGAGAGAATAGCAGCTGTGGATAATTTACTGAAACTTACAACCCTTCTGGGACCCCAAGCACCTGGTGATTGTTATAGCTACAATATATAAAAAAACTAGAAATCCTGGTCTGTGCCAGCTGGCCATTGTTACTGCTATTTATTTGAAAACCCTAAAAGCCCCAAAAGTTATTTACTTGAGCCGTTTTCAGTAGGAAGTTTTGCCTTTAAGCCCTCTTACTAAAAAAAGGAGAAAATAACCTTTTATTTAAAAAGTGGCAGCATTGTCAGGCAATTTATATGCGTGGTCCTTTACTCAGTGGGCTTCCTTTTGTTACTGATCGCATGGTCACCTGAGAGCGATAGCCACAGGTACAGACCAAGTTACAAGGTTGTTTCTCATAACTTCTGAAACACGCCTGTCAATGGACCATCACATGGGACATACCAGGAAGTGAAAAACAGCTTGACACACCCCATTTCATTATTTCTGAGCTACACAATGCCAGCACTCGATTCAATCGGGAGGCCAAAACCCAAGGCCAGGGAAAGAAAGAAAGGGACAAGAGATTCACATTAAAGACAGAAACAGACAGTTAATTAACTGAAAAGATGTTGTGGAAATATATGGAAAACGTCAGGGCAGTGGGACTAACTGGCGAAGTGAGATCTTCGAGAGTAAAATTACAGGAATGAGAACATTGAATAAAGACATTGTCAGATCAGCTGAAATGGTTTGTTACATCAAGTTCTCAATCTGCTTCTCAGAACACCACAAACAACATAAACTGGGACAAGATGACAGCCCAGCATGGAGAGCTGTGCAGAGCATGCTCGTGTGTTGCTCAGTAAACTGCACTATCTGCACAGCATAGAGAGTATTGCAAACTTTACTAACATATGCTAACGATCCTCGCAACAGATAACTGCCGATAATTGGAAGGTTTGCTCTCTCTGTGTGTTCATCAGAGACTGAGAGAGTGTGCGCGATAGGCGTGTTTGAATGCGAAACTCATTGTTTGAGAAGGAACGCACATGGAGAAAAAAATTTTAAATACGAACAACAGGCTTTTTGTTTATCAATAGAGAGAACGAGGGAAGTTTCATGGACAGATGAGATAAAGTGTTTGAGAATGTTAAAATAAAGGCATTGCCAGACACAACAGCAATATACATCGGCGTGCACATGAATGACAGATGGATGGGAGTTTGGTGTGAGTTCGAATCAGATTTGCTTCGGCAGGTTTGAAGCCGGGAGTGTCAGCAGCAGATTATTGGCTTCATTAAGATTGTATTTCATAGCTCAAGGTTCAAACAGCAGATGGAATAAACCAGTGAGATATATTCTGGAGTGGTGAGTATTTCAAGTTCGAAATGTTCAGGGTATGGTGTCAAGAATCAGCTCATTGTCAAAAGGATCTCCCACAGTTGTGACCTGCAGATATTGGCCAGGAATGGGATGGAAACAATGGAAGGAAGTGGAGTTTGTAACCAGAAGAGTAGAAAGTGACCTCCATGCTCTTAACAGTAAAGGCAATGAGACAATGCATTGTGGTTCTCCCCTGAAACTGAATAGTTCAACACAGAGACCCGTGAGTAACACTGCCAGAGCAGAGAGCGAGACAGTAATTGAACACCTTCATTGATGCAGTTAGTAGTGGTCTGTAGAGTGAATATCTGGATTGTGAGATTCAACAGGAACAATAACAGTGGCAGGAAGTGTAGACAATATGAAATAACAATAATGCACTCATAACTTGTTGATAGAAAACAAAATCTGGATAGTGACACTCACCAGGAACACCAACGATAGCCAGGAATGGATAATAAAAGTATTGAATAATGAAAAGAGCGAAATAGATCCGCAATGATAATGACATCCAATCAAATTCAGAAAGAAAACAAACATAATCGGAGAAGCTCCTGTATATTGTTGGAATATTCCTGTCTAATGTTCTCAGATTCTGATCCATTGTTGGAATATTTCAGTCTAATGTTCTCAGATTCTGATCCATTGTTGGAACATTCCAGTCTAATGTTCTCAGATTCTGATCTCTCCTCCCCTCTCTCTGGATCTGCTGATCCCTGTCAGTGCTGTCAGTGATGCTCCCGCTCATGTTATGGGTTGACACATTGAACGGAGCCCATTTATCATTAAAAGATGGAAAGCTTCCACTGAGATAATTAGAATCCATGGAGATTGGCATTAATCACAGTCACTGAACAAACAGGCCCAGTTAACCAATTCAAGACATCACTTTTCATTTACTGGTTTTGGATGGAATGGATAAGGTTGCTGAGGGATGGACCATAAATCTTTCAATATTTTTAATGTTTTTTCCCCTTGTATATGAGAGTATTAACAGAACACTGCAGCGGTCGATATATGTTCCACTCTGTTTATGAAAATAGGCAGTTATAAAATGACAGATCTGCTGCAGAAAAAAAAATGTCAGGTGGGCAAGTTTCTAGATACCTGAAACAAAGTACGGTACTTATTGACCAGTGTGAGGCTACTCCTGGTTTTAATGCCCTGTTTTCAAATTCTTTCATAACCTTGAGACAGAACATTGAGACTGCTGCTCAGTAACAGGCCAAAGCAATTCTGTCCCTATGGGCCCCTTACAGAGGGATAGGAGAAGGCCATTCAGCCCATATTAACCTGTTGCTACTTGAAGAGGTGGAAAGTTGGAATATTGGCACATTTTGCCAACAGAATCATTCAAAACAAAGAGATATGTCGCTGAAGCTGTATGAGGTGTCACTGAGAGGGCACCTGGAGTACATTGTGTTATTTGTGATTCTGTAACTGAAAAGGAATGGGTCTCCATTAGATACAGTTTACCGGCTGCTCGTAATCCACAGGTTGCTGTGTCTCGGATCTGTTACACAGGGACAGGAGGAGGCCGTGCAGCCTCTCGAGTGTGTTTAGAAGAACTGGAGGAGGCCATTAAGCCTCTTGGGTCTATTACAGAGGGACAGCATTTCCACTGTAATACAGAGGGACAGGAGGAGCCTATTCAGTCTCTCGAGCACGTTATAGAGGCACAGGAAGTGTTTATTTAACTTTCAAGTTTGTTATGCATAAATATTAGTTTTAAATTAATTATGGAATCGGAAATACCTGATGTCAACATTAAAGTTCTAACTTTGAACAAGGCCAATTTTGAAAGTGTTAGGTGAGCCCTGTGAAAGGCAGATTGGGATATCCTATTCACAGGTTAAGGGATGGTTGGAAAATGCAAGTTCATCAAAACTTGGTTTCAGAGAGTCCAGAGCAAACGTGTTCCTATTAGTGAGAGGGGCAAGGCTGGTGGGTGCAGGGAGTGCTGGATGGCTAGATATATTGATGTTATGGTCAAGGTAAGGAAGGAGGCATATGTCAGGTAAACAGAGCTGAGATCAAGTGAATCCCGAGAGGTGTATAAGGGCAGCAAGTGTATCATCAATCGGGAAATCGGGCCAGGAAAATGTGGACAAGAGATTGCTTTAGAAATTGGGTTAATGAGGCATTGAACAAATGCTACAAATCCTTCAATGGCAAAAGATTAACTAGGGAGACAATAGGGCCCCTTAAAGATCAGTAAGGCTACCTATTTATGGAACCACAACAAATTTGAGGGATACTAAACAAGTATTTCTCCTCAGTATTTAATGTGGAGGAGGTTACAAGAGCGAGAGAATGAAGAAATATGCAATGATACCTTGAAAAGTGTCTATATTACAAGGAGGTGTTAGACATTTTAAAACACATAAAGGTGAACTAATCCCTGGGACCTGATCAGTTGTATCCCAGATGTTTGCGGGAAGCTAGGAAATAGATTGCTTATGCATTTTGCTGATATATTTGTAACATTGATTTTCACAGGTGAGGTGTCAAAAGACTGGAGGGCTGCTAACATAGTGCAATTATTTAAGAAAGTAAAGAAAAAAAACAGGTAACTATAGATCGGTGAGCATGACGTCAATGGTGATTAAATTGTTGGAGGGGATTTCGAGGAAAAAGATCGATATGTATTTGGAAAGACAAGGACTGAAGAGGGCTTTGTACATTGGAGATCACGTCTCACTGACTCGGTGTAATCTTTTGAGGAAGTGATGAAGATGATTGATGAAGACAGGACAGTGGATGTTGTCTTTATGGAATTCAGTAAGAAAACCAAAATGGTCTACATGGTAGACTGGTTAGCAAGGTTAGACTGGCTGGGATCCAGGGAGAACTCGCCATTTAGGTCCAAACTTTTCTTGAATATTGGAGACAGGGCGTGACAGTGACATTTGTTCATTAAACTTGGAGACCTGAGACCAGTGGCGTGCCGCAAAGATCAATAGTGGGTCCACTGCTTTTTGTCACTGATACAAATCATTTACATTTGAGTATATGAAGTATGGTCAGTAAGGTTGTAGATAATAACAAATTTGTTGGTGTTGTTGACAGTGATGAACGATCTCTCAGACCACAATGGGACTTTGTTTAGGTGAACCGAGGAGTGGCAGATGGAGTTTATTTTAGTTAAATGTGAGGTGTAGCATTTTGGCAAGACATATCAAGGCAAGACATGTAGGTAGGGTCCATTCGTTAGCTGCCAATCAAGGAGAATTCCATAGAAGTTATCGAATCCCCTACAGTGAGGAAACAGGCTTTTCGGCCCATCGAGGTCACACCGACCCTCTAAACAGTATCCCTCTAGACAAACCCCTACCCTATCCCTCTGAACCTGCATTTCCCATGGCTACTCCACCTCGCCTGCACATCCCTGGGTACTTTACTCAATTTAGCATGGCCGATCTACCCTTATCTGTATGTCTTTATACTGTCGGAGGAAAACATAACATCCGGAGGAAACTCGTTCAGAGACGGGGAGAATGTGCAAACTCCACACTGGCAGTCATTCAAGGATGGAGTTAAACCCAGATCGCTGCGCTCTGAAGCAGCAATGCTAGTCACTGAGCTACTGTGTCACCTTGTGGTTCAGGTTCTCCGTTCCTTGAAAGTGCTGTCACAGGTAAACAGTGTAGTGAAGAAGGCACTTGGTGATCTTCCCTTTATTGGTCCGTGCTTTGTGTCTAAACATTTTCACGACGCGTTGCATCTGTACAGGACATTGGTTTGGCCACTTTTGTAATATTGCCTTTAATTCCAGTTTCCCTGCCGTCGGAAAGATGTTGTCAAACTCGAAAGGGTACAGAAGAGATTTAAAAGAATGTTGCAGGTGTTGGAGGGTTAGAGTTACAGGGAGCGTTTGGATAGGTTGGGGCTATTTTCAAGTGTTGAGGCTGGGGGGGATCCTTAAAGGGGTTTATAAAATCATGAGGGGCAAAGATAAGGTAAACAGTCAATGTCTTTTCCCAGATAGGCGAGTCCAAAATTAGAAGACAAAGGTTTAAGGTGAGAGGGGAAAGATTTAAGTAGGGACATGAGGGGCAACATTTTCACACAGAGACTGCTGCGTGTATGGATTGAACAGCCAAAAGAAGTGGTGGAGGCAGGTACAGTTACACCATTTAAAAGGCATTTGGATGGATACATGCAGGAGAGATGTTCAGACGGAAATGGGCCAAATGCTGGCAAGGGGAACGAGATTTATTTAGGATATTTGGTTTGGCATAGACGACCGGACTGAAGGATCGTTTTCTGTACTGTACAGCTCTGAGACTCTAATGCCTTTTGAGTGTATAACACAGGAACAGGAGGAGGCTACTCAGCTTCTGAATTCTGTCAGTCAGATTGTTTGCTCAATTACTGAGAGCAAAATACAAAAATACATCATTCAGATTTTGATGGTGATTTACAGAATCAGGAGAATTGCTTTTAGTCAACAGAAGCTGTAAAGAATGTGAAGAGGCCATTCAGTCCCTCAGTTCCATTCCACAGGAGCAGGAGGTGAGCACAGAGCTATTGGAGCCTGTTACTCAGGAGCAGGAGGAGGACATCCATATTCACAGACTTGGGATCAGGAAGCAGTCATTCAACTGCTTGAGACTGGGACACAGGAACAGGAGGCAGTCATTCAACTGCTCGAGGCTGGGACACAGGAACAGGAGGGAGTCACTCAACTGCTCGAGACTGGGACATGGGAACAGGAGGGAGTCACTCAACTGCTTGAGACTGGGACAGGGGAACAGGAAAAGGAACAGGAGGCCGTCACTCAACTGTTCGAAACTGGGCCACAGGGAAATCTGGAGGCTAGTGAGGCCCCAGGATCCTGTTACACAGGAACAGAAGGAGGTGCCTCACTTCCCACCAGTATGGGACATTTGGAGAGAAGAGGAGTTTGCTTGGAACAAACATAAATACATGAACAAGTTGCATTAGTGGTCCATTTAATCCTGCCCCACCATTCACTAAGACCACGGCTGATCAGACTGTGATTTCCTCATTCCATTTTACGGAGACTGTACTCTCTGCAGCCTCTGCTCTATTTGTTGGTCATGTTGCAGACCCAGATGCTTTAACAATAGTCACCATCACTCATCCAGATGGTCGGGTCTAAGGATGAGTCAGGATTTGAAGGGTCCAATAACAAGAATGAAAACATAAAATAAAGGTATAGTCAGATGTTTAGTTCTCTCACATTCGCAATCAAACTCACATAAACAGCCCATCCATAATACATTAGGGATGGAGCACTGTGTAGATATGGCTAGCGTACTGCTGAATGCAACCCAACAATATCCAGAATGGAACTCTGTGCAGCCCACACCAATACTTGATCCATATTCCTGGGATAAATGTCCAGCGTGGGGAGATGTGCAGACCCCACTGGTTTATTCATATATAAACACAGGTTGTTCTAGTTTTCGGTAACACTGTGTTAGATCACTGCCCAGTGTGGGGAAACTTGCTGGAAGTGACAGGATGTGCAGCTCCCATCCAGTTACAGCGCCAGATCGCCACTGTACCTTGACAAGTTTTGATGTGAAAATCATTGCAAGGGAGAGATGTAAATGAAAACAGTTGAAACACCAATAGTTCTGATTAAGGCGAGTATCCCACAAGTATTTAAAGATGAAATAACTGAGATATTATCCGATGAGGTTCTGTGAATGGTACAAGGAAGGAAGAGGGGGTTAGTTGCCTCCAAATCATCAATGGGAATTAGAGGAACAAATATGCAGGGAAACTGGTGAGAGTAGCAGGAGTATTAGGATTGTCATAATAGGTGATTTAAATTTTCCTAACATAGACTGGGACATCCAGATAGTTAAGAACTTCGATGGAACGTAATTTCTTAAGTTTGTTCAAGAAAGTTTCCCAAACAGTATATAAAGGATCCGACAAGGGAAGGGACACACTCGACCTACTGTTGGGAAATAGGTGACGGTGGTAAAGTGGGGGAGTATTTTGGGAAAAGTGACTGGCGTTGTATTAATTTTAAAATAGTTATGGGAGGGACAAAATTGGTCCACAGATTCAAGTTCTAAACTGGGGCAAGGCATATTTTGTTGGAATTAGACAGAGGATTGCAGTGTTAATTGGAGTAGTTTGTTTTCAGGTAAAAGGATGTCGGGCACGAGGGAGGGCTGTAAAAGTGAGATAGCTCGAGTTCAAGGTTTATATATTCCTGTGAGGGTGAAGAGAAAGTGAGGCTTGAAGAGAAAACCCTGGATGACAAGAGATATTCAGGCTCTAGCCAGCAAAAAGGAGGCGTGGTTCAGGTACAGGGAGCTGGGATCAAGGGCATCCCTGGAGGTACACAGGGGATACAGGAGTTTACTGAAGAAGGAAATCAGGAAGGCGAAAAGGGAGTATGAGATAGCCTTGGCTGAGACGATTAGAGTGAACCCAAATTCACTATAGTAAAGAAAAAGAACAACTAGAGACAGAATAGGACGCCTTAAAAACCAAAATAGGCACGCATGTGTAAAACTACAAGAGATGGTTGAGGTCCTAAATTTCCCCTCTGTGTTTACCATGAAGAAAGACATGAAGTCCTGTGACCTTTGGGAGGTTAATTGTCATATCTTGGTACTGTCGAAATCACAGTAGAGGTGCTGCTGGACATATTAGAATGCACAAAGTCAGATAAATCTCTCGGTCCTGAACAGATATATCCAAGAGCACTGCAAGAGGTGAGAGAAGACAGGGGCCAAGGTTCTGGAAGACTGGGCGGTAACAAATATAGTGCCCTTCTTCAAGAAGGGCTGCAAATAATTGCCTGGGAAATACAGACCAGTAAGCTTCACATCTGTTTGCAGTAAACTACTTGAGAAGGTTCTGAGGTACAAGATATGCATGCATTTGGAAAGACAGAATTTGACTTGGAGCAGTCAGCATAGCTTTGTGCGTGGAAGATCATGCCTTACAAATTTTATTAGGGTTTTTTGAGGAAGTGACCAGGAAAATTGTCGAGGGCAGGGCGGTCAACATAATCTATATGGATTTCAGTAAGGCCTTTCGTAAGATTCCACATGAAAGGCCGCTCTAGAAGGTTAGATTGCACAGACTCTCAGGTAAGCTGGCAATTTGGTGACGCAGTTGGTTTGACATTATAAAGCAAATGGCTATGGTGGAGGTATGCTTGTCGGATTGGAGGCCTGTGACAAGTGGAGTGCCTCAGGGGTCGGTACTGTCTCCATTGCTGTGTGTTATCTAGATCAATGATTTAGACGAGAGTGCACAATGCAGGTTAGTAAGTTTGCAGATGGCACGAAAATAGGAGGTATTATTTACAGTGAGGAACATTATCAGAAATTGCAGCACTACCTTGATCAGCTGGGGAAGTGGGCTGAGAAATAGCAAATGGAGTTTAATATAGATAAATGCAACATGTTTCATCTTGGAAAGTCAAATTCAGGTGGGAGTTTAATGGTGAATGAGAGGGCCTTAAGGAGTGTAGTGGAACAAAAGGATGTTGGAAATCAGGTGCATGGTTGTCTGAATTTGAGTCGCAGATATACAGGACAGTGAAGAAGGCTGTTGGCACACTGGCCTACATCAGGGCATTGAATATAGAAGTTGGGACGTTATATTGCAGTTGTACAGGATGTTGGTGAGGCTGCAGTTGGAGTATTGTGTTCAGGTTTGTTCTCCTTGACCTAGAAAGGATATTATTAACGAGAAAGAATGTACAAGAAATTTACAAAGATGTTTCCTGGGCTAAAGGGTCTGCGTTATAGGGAGAAGTTGGACAGGTTAGAACATATTTCTTTACAGCGTAGAAAACTGAGGGGGATTATATAGAAGTGTACCTCTTATCAAATCATGAGAACCATGCATAGGGTGGATATTTCAATTTTTTTTTGCAAGGTTGGAAACCAAGGACTAGAGGACATCTGTTAATGTTTGGAGAGGACAAAAATAAAAAGGAACCTGAGGGTCAACGTTTTTACATAGACTGTGTTTAGCCTTTGGTATGAGCTGCCAGTGGAAGTGTTTGAGATGGGTACAATAACAACATTAAAAAGGTATTTGGATAAATACATGGATAGGAAAGGAGCAAGGGCAGGGAAATGGGGTGAGTGTGGATGCACATTTTGGTTGGCATCTACCAGCTGGGCCGAAGGGCCTGTTTCCATGCAGTAGAAATGTATGACTGTAATTACGTGTGTTTCAGGATAGAGACAGAGAGGGACAGACTGAGAAAAAGTGTCATGGAAAGATATGTTCACAGGTTTTAGAATGCTGATATGAAGACATTTCGATAGTATCATGCAACACGGGTCAGTCTTATGAAGAATTATGAGTGAATGGAATAATGCTGTGAGTTCAGGCGATGGGGAGTTTTGAATGAGCATTTGTTCTGCAACTTTGTAATTGGGAGTGAGGACAGCAGAGTCTTCGGCTCATTGAACTGTATAAAACAGGAATTTGTCTCAGTGTCATTTTCATTGAGTGTGACAGAGGGATTGTCTGTGCGAAGCTGAGCTAGTTTCCTGGTGCTATCTTATCGAACTCACCTCATTAAATACCACGCACCCCACCCAGCTCTCATTGAATGCCAGCCCGATTCTCCCATCCATCATGATTGGAGGTACTCATAGTCGCCAGGGTTTCCCGAGATATTCCGTGTTCCTTGTCACTGGTGCCATCTTTAAAAGGCCAAGGGGCATACGGCTGAGCTTTCTCAGTTTGGAGCTGCCCTGTACAGTTTACCCCGAGCATGGCAGATAGTTTGTTGACGGTGCATGGTGTGCATAGTGGATGGGCTAGTGCAGAGCGGGGCCATTGCCTGCCCAGAGGAGGCCATACCACCAGACCCACCGAGCATGGTCTGTGCTCACCACCAAATTCAGTGTAGCATCTGCGGCCTGAAGAAATGTCCAGCAAAACAGGACAAGCATCAATAACCTTCCCCGGTCTGTCAGGGTAATTGGTCTCTGTATTCTCTCTGCTCCCTCACACTCACTGTATATCTGTTATAGCACGACCAAGGCTCATGCTCCACCACTCTCACTGCCGCATGCAACAGCTTTGCTCTCTCTCTCTCTCGCCTTTGCAATACCCCCCAACACAGTTAGAGAATATTCTGGAGAACACCGAATATGGAATGTTCCAGATAGTGTTCCAAATAATGCCCACTTTCAGGAAAATGGCAGTGCCCCAGTGTATAACCACATAAGAGGAAGGAGTAGAGATGCACTTTTCCAAATCACACATATTTCAAACCATGTTGAGGCCATTCAGCCCTTCAAATGTGCTCTAGCATTTAATAAGTTCCCAGCTGATCTGGTGCTTTTCTCAGATACTGGAGCTTTCAGTCATTCAACCCTCTGCGTTCCTGTCACTGTCCAGACGGCACTCAGGCACTTTTACCCCAATTTTCTTCAAGCGCCTGTTTGAGGGCATTTCCGATGGAACGCACTCTCCTAACAGTATATTCCATCAACTGTATATTTTCATGCAACAGTCAGCATGCTTTACACAGACCAAACAAAAATATACTTTCATTTTATGGTTATAGATATCCAATCATACTGTGTAATTCTGGTTATTTCAGTTGACTCACCATAATGATATTAAACCAAAAACAACTTCTAAATATGTCTTGTTATAAAATACAATTTCGAGCAGAGAATGTTTTTACCCTTGCTGGGCCCAAGGGCTTTTTTCCACACTGTAAGGATTCTACTAATTCTAAATCACTCAAGTAAGACACACCCCTTGCTGCCCACAGTTTAAACCTGGAATCCATTATCCCAGGATGACAACCCAGTATGCCAATTATACGGGTAAGAAACATGGTTTTGACTGTATTGCCCTCAATGTGACGCATTATCATTCATGCTTTAACAGTATTGATAATTATTGGGTTATGACAATACTCCATAAATGTTATATCCGTTATCTGAACTGTACCACTTTCCTTGTTATGAGTGTTTCTCTTGCCCTTTGTCTGTGACTGTTTCTGTGTGTAACAGTTACACAGTCTCCCACTCAGTTGCCTGGACGGCATGTTTGTGATTTAGAGGGAGTTCAACAGCGCAGGTTCAGTTCCTCACACTGACAGAGGTTACCAAGAAGGGGACGCTCTCTCAGCCTCACCCCATCACCCGAGATGTGGTGACCCTCAGGATAAACCACCATGAGTGGACTGTCTAATGAGAGTTCTTTGGGACTCTATTCTATCAATGTTAGCATTTTAGTACTTTTAAAAATATCTTTATTGAAAAAGAGAATTTTAATAATATAATGAACCAATAACAACACAACTCAAGTAACTGATCAAAATTGCACCCATGTGCATGTACATACAAAACAAGTTAAAAACACGAAATGGACAGAAGAAAAACAAAAATTAAGAGTAAATAATGAATAAATAATACTGCTCAGTGTAACAAAATGATAGCTCTCGTTCTTCAAGAGCATTAGCTGATATCCCTTTTTATGTTCATTATTCTTCCTCTTTGGATATAAGATTCATTAGATAATATCGTCATGGCTGTATAAAAGCCCTTCTGAGAGTGGCAGATAAGCCTGTATCACGGTAATTCAAAAAGGTCTGCCATGGTCTTATATAAATCTCTGTTTTTGGTGCACCATGCTGGTGAGAAAGGCCAAATGGATATTCTCCATGAAGAGCTTACGACGACCCAACAGACCCGGGCGGGGGGTGGTGGAGGGGGTTGGGTTGTTTTTTTTTGTGGGGGGGGGGGGGTGATTCAGACATCCAACACAACAGAATGCTTTTCCTAGCACAGAAACTAAGGATATTTTTTCACTTGTGCATCTGTGTAAAGTACCCTGGGCAGGCCCAGGAAAAGAGAAACCAGGTCCATCTCCAATTCAGTCCCCTCGACCCACTCTATCACACCTGATACAGTGCTCCAATATATATGAAGCCTGCAGCAGGACCACATGCAATGAGTAAGAGTGCCTGTAGTCATTCTGCATTTCGGACATGATGAAGATAATCCCATTTTGAATGTTGGGAGATAATCTAGGGTCAGATAGGCCCTATGAAGAATTTCCAACTGCATGGAAAGGGTCCTATTACAGATGAAATTCTTCGAGCATTTTCACAAATATCCTCCCATGGCTCCGAAGTGTCCTGAACCCCCAACTCTCTCTCGCAGACATCACAAAGCTGCACAGTCTTGTCTAAGAGGACACTCTCCAACTAATGATAAAGGGTACTGTGGGAGAGTGTATTCTAAGCAACAAGCAGCCTCTTCTCTCTATCGGATCTGTAAGAGTCTGGTAAAAATGTTTTTTTAAATCAAATCTCTGATCTGGAAAAGAAAGAGAAGAGGTCTCTACTAGCCAGTCCATACATACGAGTTATTTGATCAAATGACATCATTGTTTCTCCCTCAAATAGCACGAGGTGCCTCAGTAGTGAGCATTGCTGCCTCACAGCACCAGGGTTCCGAATTTGGTTCCGGCATTGGGTGCCTGGCTGTGTGGAGTTAACATATTCTAGGCCTGTCTGTGTGGGTTTCCTCCCACAGTCCAAAGATGTGTTGGTTAGATGAATTGATTATTGATAAATCACCCATAGTATTCAGTGATGAGTAGGTTGGGTCATTAGTCAGGGGAAATATAGGATGGTACGGGAATGGGTCTGGGTAGGCTACTCTTCAAAGCGCCAAAGTGGATTTGCTGGGCCCAAGGGCTTTTATCCACACTGTAAGGATTCTACTAATTCTAAATCACTCAAGTAAGACACACCCCTTGCTGCCCACAGTTTAAACCTGGAATCCATTATCCCAGGATGACAACCCGGCATACCAATTATAGGGGTAAGAAACATGGTTTTGACTGTATTGCCCTCAATCCGATACATTGTCATTCATGCTTTAACAGTATTAATAATTATTGGGTTATGACAAAATTCCATAAATGTTCTCATTTTGTCTAAGAGCAGCAGACCAATAAGGGTTCACTTTGTCTGAGCGGGTTCAATATCTAATCCTATTGACGCCGAGTCCTCAGAGGCCCAGGCAATAACATGGTATAAAAAAGACCTGAATTCATAGCTTTTAATCTGGGAGCTCTCTCCACAATCTGCGGGGTAGTTAAAATTTGGTTAGCTTGATAGAGAGTTGCTTATGGTGCCAAATGAAAGAGTTAACCAGCCATAAAATTTCCTAAATGTCTGTCTGGGAAACATCAAAGGAAGCTTTCACACCTTATAGTAAATGAGGAAGGACATTCATTTTAAGAACAGCTATCCGACCTAGCCAGGATATTGGAGGTGCCTCCCTTCTTTGAAGGTCTTGTTTAATTTTTCAAACAAATGGACATAGTTCATGTTAAATAAATGATCAAAAACGGATGTAATGAATATACTGAAATAGAGAAACCTCCCCCCCCCGCCCCACCCACCACCGTCCATTTAAAAGGACAACAGGATTTACCCTCAAAATCTGGTATTTTCCTAAGGCCTCCCATAGGTATGGCTTCCAACTTTGTAAAATTAATCTTAAAGCCCAAAAAGGCGACGAGCGAATTAATGCATTGCATCACGTGAGCTGCCGAAATTGCGGGATTTGACAAAAATATAAGACCTTCATCGACAAACAACATAATCTTATGTGACTTCTATCCCATTTCTGGGGCAGGTATGTTGGGGTAATATTCCCAATTGTGCAGGATGCCACCGAATCTAAGATTGTTTCAAGGATGGGGAAGAGATCAACCCTCTTGAGCTATTTATGCGGGTTCAAGAAGAAAATAAAATCTCTACTTGTGAAGTAGAACTGCCTCCAGACATCCACCAGCTCTGATTCTGCACACAAATCCACTAATTCCGTACATTATAATGAGGATATTGGGCACCTTTGGGCATTATGTCCACCGTGGGGTGCATAAGACAGTTGAAATATCCTGTACAATAATGTGCCACGATGCAAGATAACTTAATTTGGGAAATGCATCGACCAGGATTTTAAGCGGGTGCACTGGGTGGCAATTCAAAATACTGTATTAATTCCCATAGTTCAAGGCTTTGAGGATTATGATCCTTCCATGAGTGTTTAATACAATCTAGTAATTTAAATGGAAGATTCTTACTATCCATTCTGACTTTTCCCCTACTCGTAGTATTAAACGACGCGAAATAAACCCGATTAAAGCCGCCCTGCTGTAACATCAAATGTTCCTTGTCATCACGGTGCATCTCCTGCAATAGAACAACGTCCACCCTCTTTGATTTTAAGACGAGAAATTACATTTTTCCTCTTGACTGGCAGATCACTACCCTAAATGTTTCAGGTACACCATTTAACCACATAATAATCCATAACACATTGCAGCAACATTTGAACTCGAGAGAGTTTCACATCGAATTACACATCGCTGAGCATTAATGATAAAACAGTCAGCGACCCTAAAAACGATATAAACTATTACTACTACAACTAACAAGCTCGCAAAACTTTCCAAAGCTAAACTCATATAAAAAAAAACAACGAACGAAACAAAATCCCAAGTGCCAATGACACTTTATATCGAAATTTACCCCGCCCATTGGGGGCGCTTACATATCCCAAAACTTTATCTTCTCCCCGCTACCAATATGGCATTCAGGGCAATTAATAACAACAACCAGGCTTCATCCGTCCTTAGGTCGGCAGTTTGTCATCACAACTACCTTTGTAACTCCCTCCAGCTTGAGCCACACCTCCAACACAAGCAAAGAAAGAGAAAACGAGTAGTCATACTAAAGAAGAAGTTAAAAGTGTGAACTCTCCCCATCCCCGACTATAATTTAACACTGGTTAATACCAGAAAAATCCAACAAAATTTCTTTAAGGGAGAAACATGATTATCTAAACATCCAGTTTTCTTTAAAATATCCACAAAGTTTTTTCTTTCTCTGGAGAATCAGACGAGTTCATTGATCCATTCAAAGCAATACAGAGCACCGCTGGGAACCTTAAGGAATACTGAATCCCGAGTTCCCTTACTCTTCTCTTGATATCATCAAAAGATTTTCTTTCCTGAATCACCGATGCTGAAAAGTCATAAAAGAACATAATCCTGGAGCTCTCGTGAATTAAAGCCATCGGAAACCACACTGAGCTTCCATCAGTCTTTGTTTATTCCTGTATCTATGTAACCGCACAAGGACAGGGGGAAGGTGTTGGTCTGAGTCTAACCACCGTGCTGTAACCCAATGAACTTCAGCTTCGAAGTGAAGGAATCACAGCAGCCAGATCAAAGCTGACCACCTGCTGTCTGGCCCAGCAGATCTACGATGTGAACATTCTTCATCCTGTCCCTGTTCTCGAGGTGGTCATCTTGTTCAGTTAAGGTATGGACCTGTATTTCAAGGGGGAGGATCCCCTCCCGAGAGGAATTGATCGAGGTTTCTGTCAATGCAGCTCGGCACTTGACATTGTATGTTCTGTTTCCAAGGCTGTCTAGTTGCTGTTCATGGTTTTGGAGCACGTCTGAGAGCGGTTCTAGCCACGGCTGGACTTCTGTTCAGTCATGCCTTCAATCATTTCACTTAAGTTGGTGAACTCAGTGACCAAGGCCTGGTGAGGAACTGGGTCTAACGAACGAGCAGAGTGGGTTGCAGCTACAGCCTCAGGCCTGCTCAATGCTTCTGACGGGTGCACTGTGTGTTGTGACTTGCTCGATCCTTTCCCATGTTTTGTCATTTCCATTAGACAAAATTGGATTAGTAAAGATTCTATCGCTCTTTTTAGTGTTGATTGTTACGTAACTGGCTGTGATGGGGTGGGTTAGAGAACCACTTTGTCTATGCTCTGATGCAGACCCCAGTAAAACAGACCTTCCAGATCGCCACCATCTGGGCTTCCCCCTTAACATTTTATCGATATTACCATTTCGTTTCGAATTATATTCCAGGATGTTCTGGAGCAGTGTCATTTGGTACCACTGTCTACATTTACCACCATACCGCACATTATTGCCAATCACTGATAATCCTTGACACTGTTGTTATTTATGAACCTTCTGTCTGTGCCTCAAAATTATTCAATATCTCTGCCTCCAATGCTCTGTGGGGAAGAGAGTTACAAAGACCCACAACACTGAGAAAAAAAAATAAAACTCAAGATCTGAGTGTGAGATTATTTTTTTCTTTGTCTCCTTCTCTGAGAAAGAATATAATTACGTTAGAAGCAGTTTGGCGATGTTTCACTTCACGCATTACAGAATGAGTACCTTATATTATGAAGGATATAACAGGTCACCCTTGGAAAGAGAGATGATCTTATTGAAACATACAAGACCTAGACGAGAGTGGATCAGACAGATACCCACTGGGTATAGTCTAAATTTCTTGTCATTTTCACAGAATCTCTACAGTGTGTAAGTAAGACATCCCATCCATCAACTCCACACTGACCCGCCAAACAGCATCCACTGGACCTGCCCCCCTACCCTATCCAGTTAATCCTGCATTTCCCATGACTAACCTACCTAACCTACACATCCCTGGGCATGATGGGCAATTTATCATAGCTAATCCACTCTAAGCTGCGGATCTTTGGACTGTTGGAGGAAATTGGAGCATTGGGAGGAAACCCACACAGAAATCTGCAGAGAGAATGCTCAAACTTCACACATAGCGTCGCCTGATGTTATATTGAAAGCAGCTCCTTGATGATGGGAGGTAGCAGTGCTAACCAGATATCCACCATGCACATCCGTCAGTTCTATTAGCTATTTGTGGCTGACTAAAGAAATCTGCCTGACTTGTTCCTGTCACTGAACCTGACGCAGTCTGAGAGCTTTATGATCGGCCATATCACCAACCTTGTTACATTTAAAGTTTACTAGGAGAATAGTTCATCCACTTTACTAACACCTTCCACCCCGACCTCAAATTTACCTGGACCGTCTCAGACTCCTTCCTCCCCTTCCTAGACCTCTCCATTTCTATCTCGGACGACCTACTCAACACGGACATTTACTATAAACGGACCGACTCCCACAGCTACCTAGATTACACCTCTTCCCACCCTGCCCCTTGTAAAAACGCCATCGCATGTTCCTAATTCCTTCGTCTCCGCCGCATCTGCTCCCAGGGAGACCAATTCCAATACCAAACAACCCAGATGGCCTCCTTCTTCAAAGACCGCCATTTCCCCTCAGACGTGGTTGACGATGCTCTCCACCGCATCTCCTCCACTTCCCGCTCCTCCGCCCGTGAACCCCACCCCTCCAATCGCCAGAAGGACAGAACCCCACTGGTCCTCACCTACCACCCCACCAGCATCCAGATACATCGTATCATCCTTCATCATTTCCGCTACCTCCAAACAGACCCCACCACCAAGGATATATTTCCTTCCCCACCCCTATCATCGTTCCGGAACGACCAGTCCCTCCGCAACTCCCTTGTCAGATCCACACCCCCTACCAACCCAACCTCCGCTCCTGGCACCTTCCCCTACAACCGCAAGAAATGCAAAACATGCGTCCGCACCTCCCCCCTCACTTCCCTCAAAGGCCCCAAGGGATCCTTCCATATCCGTCAGAAATTCACCTGCACCTCCACACTCATCATTTACTGCATCTGCTGCATCCGATGTGGCCTCCTATACATTGGGGAGACAGGCCGCTTACTTGCAGAACGTTTCAGAGAACACCGCTTTGACACCCGCACCAACCAACGCAACCGCCCCGTTGCTGAACACTTTAACTCTCCCTCGCACTCCGCCAAAGACATGCAGGTCCTTGGCGTCCTCCATCGCAAGACCGTAGCAACATGACGCCTGGAGGAAGAACGCCTCATCTTCCGCCTAGGAACTGTCCAACCACAAGGGATGAATGCAGATTTCTCCAGCTTCTTCATTTCCCCTCCCCCCAACTTTTCTCAGTCCCACAGACTCAGTACCGCCTTCTTGAGCTGCAATCTTCTTCCCGACCTCTCTTCCCCACTCCTCTCCGACCTATCACCTTCACTTTAACCTCCTTCCACCTACCGTATTCCTAACGCCCCTCCCCCAAGTCCCTTCTCCCTACCTTTTATCTTAGCCTGCTTGGCACACCCTCCTCATTGCTGAAGAAGGGCATATGCCCGAAATGTCGATTCTTTTGCTCCTTTGATGCTGCCTGACCTACTGCGCTTTTCCAGCAATACATTTTTAAGCTACATTTTAAATTTGTTGGGAGCAGTGGAAGAGTGGGATAAAAATGAAACAGTGACACCCTCCAACCTCAGTCAGAGCAGGAATTTGGGGAAATTCACCAAGTGGGAATTTATTACAGTGGGAATTCTCTTTCCTGGAATTTTGGGATGGCTGAATCTTTATATTATATCGAGGCTGGCTTCGATATAATATAAAATGATTTTCCACAAACAGGTGAATCAGGAATAATAGTGCATCGGCAGCAAAGTGCAGCTGGGAACACAATGAGATGAACCACAACCTTATTTCCTGGTGGAGTAGCGTCAATGGGCTGAATGGCCCACTCATGTGCCTCAGCCCCATGTTCTGATGTTACGTTCAACCCTTCAGACCTGCTCACAGAGGCACATCGAGGCCACTCCGATGGAGAGGTGTAGTTTCGGAAAACTACTTGGAAAATCCAGGCTGGGTCAGGAACCGACCCCCACCCCCAAGCTCTCCTTCCAGGCTTCCCCTCTCTGTAACATCTGTTCCAGATGTGGGTCATGTTACAGAGCTAGATACGCTGGGTACACAGCCCCCATACCCCACCTACGGTTAACCTAAACAAATCATCTGCTGTCCCTGAATGCAACATTGTGCAACATGACTTCCAGGAAAATAACCTGTTAGTTTCCAATAGCGTAACATGTGAAATTAATAAATAGGAACGTAAGTAGGTCATTCGCCCCTCAAGCTTGCCCTGTCATAAAATAAGAACATGCATGATCTACTCCAGGGCTCAACTCCACTTTCTTGCCGACTCCTGTATCTCTTCCACACCTCTCTGGGTTAGGGATTTCCAGATATTCACTACCTTCTGAGAGAAGGCATCACTTTGCATCTCAGATTGAAATCGATGTTCCTTATTCGGTATCTTTATCCTTGAGTTCGGCACTCTGCCCAGGAATGGGAGCAACTTCTCAACATCTACCTTCTCAAGCCCGCTCTGTATCTTATATATTTCAGCAGTATCCCTCTTCATTCATTTAAACCCCAATGAATAATCACCTCACTATTATAGAGATTCTGAATAACTCAACCCTTTCATCTCTGGAAGCCAGTTAATGATCCAACCTAGTTACTTGCTGCATCAGCATGCTGACGTTATGCTTCATACTCAGGAAGACTCCAATCACTTTGCACTCCTCCTTTTCTGGAAGTCCTCTCCATTTAATAACAGCCAGCCTTTTGGTTCTCAGTGTCTTCCACAAACTCGGATGTATATTGCACTCAGATCCCTCCTTCAGGCTGTCAGTATAGATTGCAATAACTGATGCCATCAGACTGATATGTGTGGTGATCCAATAGATACACCTTTATCATAACGATCCATTAATCCTGACTCAACGATTTCTATGTGTTAACCAGTCATCATCGCATGTTAATACATTATCCGTCATCCTACGAGATTCCGGCTTGAATAAGATCTTTTATTTTGTAATACCCTGTCGAAAATCTCTGAAAAGCCTCTTGTCTACCAGATCCCCTTTATCAAGTCCGCTTGTTATATTTCCAGGCATCTCCATAAATCTTTGCATGATCTTACAGGGCAAAATATAATTTCCCTTTCACAAACCCACACTGACACTGCGTGAGGCTATTCTTCATGTCCATGCTGGCCAGGTTTTCCAAACGAAACTAGACCCATTTGCTTTCATTTGACCCATAGGCCTCTAAATGTTTCCCATTCGTATGTTGTCCAAATGAGTTTTAAATGTTATAGCTATATTGGCATCTACCACTCTTCCTCTGAAAGCTCATTCTATACCCGTACCACTCTGTATAAAAACACTGCCCCTGCGTCCCTTTTAAATCTTCCCCCTTTCACCTTAAACCTATGCCTTCTCTGGTTGAACTCTCCCCTCCTGTGGAAAAGCCCTTGGCTATTCACCCGATGCATGCCTCTCTTGATTTCATAAACTTCTATAATGTCAGCCCACAACCTTCTACACTCCATCTGATACTAACTTCAAGAACAAGCATTTAAAGACAAGTGCTGCAAATTTGAAACTATATTAAACATGACAGTAAAACAATACACAGCCAAAACTTCATACTATTATTTGTTTTTTCTCCATATTACAATACTGAGGCAGCATGAAACGCTTATTTAGTGCCAATAACAAGTCACGCACCTGAATTTATTTGTCTAACAGGGGTGATGCTCTCGACAATGAAAACGTAACTATGGCCAGATCTATATAATACCATATAGTCAACATTCCCCCACCTGGCCTCCCAATGATCTTCTGTGCTTGTGTCTTCCTTATCTTGCACTCAATAGAGAGAACCCCTTTCCTCATCGCATCTTAATTTAAACCCGTTTCACAGATTCTTCTTTTATCTTTTGCCACACCCTCTTTCCCCTGTCACCCATTCCCCAACTCTGGCTCGGGATTTAAAGCACATTTTCCAATCATTTTGAGTTCTGAGGAAGTGTCACACTAGACTTGAAACACTAATTCTGTTTCCCTGTCTCTGCAGATGCTAACAGACCTGCTGAGTTTCTCCAGAAATGAATAGGGGCACAGAACAAATTTTCAATTAAAAAATAGCGATCGATACTGGAAATAAAAATACTAAAATTTGCTGGAGAAACAGAGAGCTTTGTAGAAGATTCAATGGACCTGCAAGTTTATATCTGCATTCACTCCAGAAGATGCTGCAACATCATCAGCAATTTCTGTTTTTGAACAATTTCCAACGACATATTGTCAAAGATGCCCAAATAGCCTGTCGAACATGGAGTGCCGTACACTGGGAATTGAACGATAACGCATGGTGACAAGTTCCTTGACTCTGGAACTGCATAAGGCTGGCATCACTGACACTGCAGTGCTCTGAATCATGGTCAGGGAGAAAAACAGAAGGAAACACATTCACTTCAAATACAGAAGATGGCATTACTGAAAGGAAAAGATTCAGATTCAGATATGTCGATGGACCATTAAACAACGTACTGGAGGAGAGGACTCCACAAATATCCCCATCCGAAATAATGGAACAGTCCTGTACATCAGTGTAAAAGTCAAGTATGTGGTGTCTGCACTGTCCTCAGCCAGACGTGTTGAGTGGATGTTCAAACTGACCCTATCATGATGCCCACAGAATCACAGATGACTAGTCTTCAACCATTTCGATTCGCTGCACGTGACATGAAGAAACTGCGAACACAGTAGATACAACAAAGGCAATGGGCCCTGAACCCATTCCTGCAATGGGACTGAAGACTTGTGCTGCACAATAAGCCGTGTCACTGGGAAAGATGTTTCATTTCAGCTCCAACTCTGACATCTCCCTGGCAATGTAGAAAATTACTCAGCTATGTCCAGTTTCCTAAGAGGGGAAAATATACAATCTGACCAATTACCACCCCATCAGTCCCATCACGACAGTCAAATTGGTGGGAGTTCTATATGACAGAGCTGTCAAGTAGCACAGAAATAACCTGCTCAGTGTGTTTTCAGATAGGTCTCCATGTGGAGATGGTGCTGTTGTGGAATTATCATTGGATTACTAATACAGACCAGGCTCATGCTTGGGCAGCTGGTGGAAGATAAAAACAATTATTAACATATCAAGATCTAAAATCTGGTGTCAGTAATAGTGATCTTGTGTCCAATGTTGATTGTAAACATCGATTTCCTTCCCCAATGTACTTTCAGGAAGTGAATCTCCTGTGCTTTCCTGGTCTGGCCTAAAAGTGACTCCAGACGCACAGACATGTGATAAACTCTGCAATAGTCTCTAAAATGGCCAAGCAAGAGACTCAATTGTATCAACTGCTCCGAACTCTTAAAGGATATACCCGGAGAGAACACCTGGCTCCAACTTTGGTGTCGGAAAAGGGAACGGGAAACATCGTCCTGTTGACCCTGCAGAGACCTCCTTCCTAACGTCTGACGGTTTGTGACAACACTTACTGAGCTTTCCCACAAACTGTACAGGAACTTCGGGAAATGAATACGTCACAAAACACATCGAGCTTTCTCTGTGCAAGTTAATGGTCGAACATCTCCTTAATGCAGTTTTACCCATACAATATTCATATCCCTTAATATGTTTAAAAATTGTGAAATATAAAGTGAGAACAGCTGTAGTCCCTTCAGCCCATCAATTTTGCTCCTCCATTCAATATACAGGCAGTTCTCAGATAACGCATGTTGATTAAATACAATTTGGTTGCAATGTAATTTGTGACCCTTTTTCCATAAAGTGAATTCCCGTTCATTGTGACGCAATTTCTTGCCGGGAACCAACTGAACAGCAAAACCCAGCCTCAGGATCCTCTGTCTGCAAAATGTACAATCAATGTGTCCAGCTAAAACAGGAATGTAATCCGGTCTGGAAGCCTTGAAAATGAGCCTGAAACGGGGAATTGTAGTATCCACTTAGAAAGAACTTTATTTCAAACTGTGGGGAGATTCTTGTGGAGAATTGGAATTTCCCCATCGGCATCACGTGGTCAGTCAGACTCACACGCTTTCTGGTGAAGGGTGGGGTGAAAGGTACGCTGCTGTAGTCAGTGACCTGTATTTTGAAAGTGTTACATTTACAGCACTGTTTTATTACCATATGGGACTTAAAGATTTATTTAGACTGTGCTAGTATGTGTGTTGGACTAAATTAAATTTTTGGCTTTACTAATATTTTTGGGGGTTCGCCCCTTACCCTCTTTTTCCCATAGACCCCATTATTAATATTGCACGATTTTGCACAACACGGTGTTGTACAGGAACACAGCTACTGAGTTATTGGAGAATAACCTGGATTGATAGCTGATCTTCTATCTTCACACGATACTCCGCTATCCTTTTAATTTCCAGAATTCCTTATTTATATTCAGTGCCTAGGTTTCCACAGCCTGAGCTGGGAGAGAGTACTCCTGGTTCGCCAGTCGCTGAGTGAAGGCATATATTCTCATCTCAATGCAAAGTGACCTCTCTGTACTTAATGCTGTGACCCCTTGTCTGAGGCGTCCAAGCCAACTTCCAATCTGTCTCGCCCTGTCAGAGTTTTATATATTTCACCCTGATCACCACTCATTTTCCTAAATCCCATGGAATACAGATCCAGTCGCCCAAAACTCTGCTCCCACAACAAGCCTGTCATCCCAGAGATCAGTCTGGTCATCCTTCCCTGCTCTCCCTCAATGTCAGGTTTGTCCTTTATTGGGTAAGGAGACCAAAACTGCACACAATACTGTACAATGTTCGAGATGGGGTCTCACCAAGGCCCTGTACAGCTGCAGTAGGATACTCTTACTCCTGCACTCAATTCCCCTGAAATGAAGGTTGCATCATTTATCTGTCTAAATGTTTACTGCTCCTACAATATTGCTTTAGTGACTGGTGTACAAGGTGATCCAGATTCTTTTCAATGTTACAGCTCCCCACTTGCTGGGTCCATGTACACTGGTCAGCGTGTCAATGCCATTCCCAGTATTGACTTCTGGCTTCAGATTCACTGTCACATGTACTCAGAGGGCTGCACGGAAATAAACGAAAATGCAGCTTAAGTTCCTTTATAGAACAACATGTTTCAAACATTCCCTTTTCAAATGAGAGGCTGCCATTCTATTGTTCCCATCAAAGTACACAACATCTCATCTCTGCCATTACTCTCCATCTGCCACTTATTTTCCCAGTAATTTCACTTGTCTCAGTCAATTTGGAGCTTTTTAACATCTTCCTCACAACTCACATGCTGATATCGTTTAGTGCTGTCAGCAGATTTGGGAATATTGCATTTAAGCCCGTCAACCAAATATATGATGTGTATTGGGAATAGCTGGGGCCCAAGACACGATCCTTGCTATATCCTCCTAGACTTCCATTTAAAAAAAAATGTTGTTTTATTCCTGTGCACTGTTTCCTGCCCGCTCTACCATTCTAAAACCATGACCATACGTTAGACCGAGTCCCTCAGGATTCGAATTCGCAAAATAGGCTTGGGGCTTTATCAAAAATCTGTCTGAGATTCCCTTCGTATTACATTGATACCTTCTCCAGAATGTTGCTAAAAGCCACTTTCTCAAATATGATTCCCATTTCATAAATCTCTGTTGACTTTGTCTATGTACATTAATTTCTTTCCGATACTTTCTCTAAACTGTTTTGTTGTTAGTTTCATTCTATTCCCTTTTTCTAACCAGACTAAAGATCCCTAGGAAGTTTTCTTTTTTATTATGTTTTCCTCTGTGAAGGCATAACTGAAACTTTTGTTCCATAGTTCTACCATTACCCGGTCCTCAATTATCTGACATCAAACTGTTAGAAAGCTGCACATTTCTTTCTCTTAATTTTTCCATTAACATATTTTCCGAAAATATAACAAGTTCTGTCTTATAAACTTTGTTAAGATATTCTTCAGCATCCTACCAATTCATATTTTAAGGTACTCACTGATTGGCCTTCTCCAGCCATACAATCACAGAAGCAAAGACTCTGTACTATCAGAAATACAGCATGGTCTACATAAGGCCGACTTTCCGACACAATACGCCTAGCCGTGAATCTTAAGGCATTTCAAGAGCACGACCGTGTATTTTCTAATAATTTTGACTTTGCCATGATATCTCCCCTCTCAAGAAGTGTACTTCAGACCCCAATACACACTGGCTGAAAAACAATCCACAGATCCTCACTAAACCGCAAACCCTTCACTTTAAAAGTGTGCCCCCTTGACTAAAAGGAACAACTGCTGTCCATCCTCCCTGTCCTTGCTCCTCGTAATCCTATCCTTCAGAATCACGTCCCCCTCAGCCTCGTCTCCTCCAAACTAAACAACCGAAGCTTATCCAGCCTCTCCCCATAGCTGATATGCTCCATCCCAGGGAACATTCTGGTGAATCCCCTCTGCAAACCCTCGCATGCAGTCACATCCTTCCTGTAATATGGTCCCCGGAACTATACACAGTATAATCTGCGTCTCAATGTTTAGAGTCCCTTATACTTTCCCAAATTGTGTATGAACCTGTCCATTCACATTCAGGGATATGTGGAGAAGCACTCTCTGACCTTCCTAGTGTTCTGCCATTCATTGAGTCCTCCCCCGTCTGGTTCCTTCTCCCAAAGTGTATCACCTCCTATTTATCAGGGTTACATTCCATCTGCCATTGATCTTTCCAGATGACCATTCCATCTGTATCTTCCCCTAACTTAAGGTCTTCCTCCTCAATGCCAGCCAACAGCCAATCTGCATATCAAACACAAACTTACTTCTCACACTCCCCACCCCTCCTCCATATTCACAGCGACATCATTTATGATTACCACAAATATGAAAGTTGAAAATCATACAACATCAGGTTAGAGTCCAACAGGTTTGTTCGGAGGCACTAGCTTTCGAAGCGCTACTTCTTCATCAGGTGATTGTGCGCTTTGATGAAGAAGCAGCACTTCGAAAGCTATTGCGGCTGAATAAACCTGTTGGACTTTAACCTGGTGTTATGAGATTTACAGCATTGTCCACCTAGTCCAACATCAGCACCTCCGAATCACAAACAATAAGAGATACAGCACTGATCCCTGTGGTATACCATTGGACACTGGCCTCCAATCACACAAGCAGTCAGCCACCACCTTGTGTCTCCTACCACTAAACTTCATTTGGATGCAATTTGGCAAGTCACTAATGAGACCTACCTGTTCCCTGGTTATTGTGTTCCGCTGGACACACTTGTAGAATATCTGGGAATTCTCCCTAATCTTGCCCTGCCAGCAGGTTTCCATGCCCCTGTGTTAGGTAGTCCCCTACGCGTGCAGAATTTCCTTCTTATTGCAGTCTTAAATGGTCTGTCCTTTATCCTGCCATTATTTCTCTTGAATGTGGATTAGGCAGCCGGAGAAACATCCTGTTAATTTCCAACTTGTCACATGTTTTGTGAATTTTATACATTTCACAGTGACCCACCTCTCATTCTTTGAAACTCTAGAGAACACAGGCGGAGTTTCCTCATCACGCAATCTCGCCAATTGAGGGATTAATCTGGGGAATGTCCATTGAACTTTCTCTGTGGTCGGTATATTCTTTCTCAGATTTGGTGACCAAAACTGTACTCAATATTACAGGTACAGTACTCACCAACACGCTGTTAAACTGCTTCAAAATGTCTTTACATCTATATTCTGACTCCCTTAAAGCAAGGCAATCCAAACTTTAACTTACCACTTGCATATATTCCTCCAAATGCCCTTCACATTCATTGCATTTATGAACTCATTGTGTGAGTTCTTATTGAAAGCCTTCTGATAATCTGAAATATGCCAATTGTACTGGTTCCCCATTATCTATGCTGTAAGAATCAACTTCAAACAATTCCAAAGTTTGTCAAGTATGATTGCCCTTTCAGAAATGCACATTGATTCTCTCCAATGTTGCTGTTAATTTCTAAATAACGAATATCACATCCTATATGATAGAGTCCAACAGTCTCCCCACAAATGTCAAGTTAATTGGTCTGTAGTTCTCTCCACACTATCTCATCTTCCCTTTGTAGATGCTTGGGTCACTACCGTACATCTATAGTGCTTGGATCACGTTTACTAATGTCCATTTATCTACAACGGCTTCCAGACGATGCAGAATGCATTGAGTAATAGAACACAGTCATCGACAGTGCAACTAATACTTTTATTAGTGGTTTATTTCTGAAGAGTTTGGTATGAACTACATCTGGTTTGTCATGGTTAACAATGCTCAATCCAGCTGCATGTTCAAGTAGAGCCTTGTTACTGATATAAATTGTCTTTATGTCTTTTAATCCATAAGTCCTATATAATGACGTTGTAATTCTGTGTGATTTTCTGGATCTTCCTCCATGAAGACAGATGCGAGGTAACTTGTTATTTGCTTGGCCATTTCCCTGTTATCCATAATAAGCTCGTCTCGCCTGATTTCAGATTTCCACATTTGACTATGCTTCTCTCTTTCCTTTGAAATATAGAACATAAATTTATGCAGTCTTTGTGTTCCTGTTTGTTTGCACGCATGTTCCCTTTTTGATTTCCTTACCCGTTTCATGGCCCTCCTTTACTGGATCGTAAATTTCTGAGAATTCTCAGGATTCCACAATGTCTGGAATTCTTCTGAAGTCAATTCCTGTGATTCATGTAATCTTTAATTTATTATGCTAATCATTGTTAACTCACTTTCTCACGCATGGGTGTTTTACCTGAAATAAATAAAGATATTTTTCAGACTTTGTAGTATTTCTATAAATCTCCTGGTACTGACCAGATATATTCAGGAACACTGCAGGAGGACAGGAAAGAAATATCGGGGGCCCTGGTTGGTACTTTTGCATCAGCGGTAGCCAACGGGTGAAGTCCTGGAGGACTGGAAGGTAGTGAATGCTGTGTCCTTATTCAAGAAGGGCTACAAAGAAAAACCGGGGAACTTTCGACCAGTAAACCTAAAATCTGTAGCAGGTAAGTTACTTGAGAAGATTCTGAGGGAGAAGATATACATGCATTTGGAAAGACAGGGCCTTGTGAATGGGGGATTATGGCTCACACATTTGTTAGACTGCTTTGATGAAGTGACCAGTAACTTTGGCAAGGGCATGGTTGTATATATAGTCTATATGGATGACAGTAAGGCCTTCAATAAGGTTCCCCATGGTACGCTGCTCTGGAAGGTTAGATCATATGGAATTGAGGGGGAGCTGACAAATTAGGTCGAACATTGGAGGAAGAGGGTAATCGTGGAAGGATGCTTGTCGGACTGGAGGCCTGTGATGAGTGGAATGCCTCAGGGGTCGGTGCTGCGACCATATATTCATATATTACATATATCTATGATTTAGATGAGAATGTACAGGCATGATTTGTAAGTTTCAAGGTGACACTGAAACAGGTGGTATCGTGGACAGTGAGGAAGGTTATCAGAAATTTCAGAAATTACAGCAGTACCTTGATCAGGTGGGGAAGTGGGCCGAGAAATGACAAATGGAAATTAATTCCGATAAGTGTAAGTTCTTGCATTTTAGAAAGTCAAATCAAGGCAGGAGTTTCATGGTGACTGGCAGGGCCTTAAGGATTGCAGTGGAACAGAGTGACCTTGGAATTCAGGTGCACGGTTTTCAGTAAGTGGAGTCCTAGGTAGACAAGGCACTGAAAAAGGCTTTTGACTCACTGGCATTCATCAGATAAAGCACTGAGTATCGAGATTAGGGAGTTATGTTGCAGTTTTACAAGATGTTGGCGGGTCCATACTTGCAGCGTCATGTTCAGTTTTGTTCACTTTGCTCGAGGAAGGATGTTATTAAACTGGAAAGAGTGCAGAAGAAATTTACAAGGATGTTGCCAAGACTCAATGGTCTGAGTTATAATGAGAGGTTGAACAAGCTAGTAGTTTTTACTTTAGAATGTATGAGGCTGAGGGGGATCTGATAGTAGTGTATAAGATCATGGGAGACATGGATAGAGTCAATGCACTCAGTCTTTTTTTCCCCAGGATTGAGCAATCACGGTCTAGACGGCATCAATTTAAGGTCAGAGGGGAAAGAGTAAAAGGGAACCTGAGGGGCAATTTCTTTTAAACACAGGGTGGTTTGCATATGGGATGAGCTGACAGCAGAAGTGGTTGAGGCGTGTACATTAAAAAATTATAAAATACATTTGGTCAAATACACAGGTCAGAAAGGATTAGAAGGATACAGGGAAATGGCAGGGAAATGGGGTTAGTGTAAATGGACATTTTGTTCAGAATGGACTAGTTTGGGCCGAATGGCGTGTCTCCGTGCTGTAAGAGTATATGGGTCTAACAACCATTGTTCTCTTACTGAACGGTATATTGTACTTTCCCAATTCACCGGAGCGAACTTGACACTCTAACCTCTGGGCTTCCATGATGTTTGACAAGAATGTTCAAACATTCCACATTGAATGCAGACGCCGTGTAAAATATAACATATTAATGTCACAATTCCTCCAAAGCTGCTTCAGAGCAAGGTTAGTATTTAGTCCTTCCGACCACACAATAGACAATAGACAATAGACAATAGGTGTAGGAGTAGGCCATTCTGCCCTTCGAGCCTGCACCACTATTCAATATGATCATGGCTGATCATCCTTAATCAGTATCACACACACCAAATCCGAAATAATCTGCTCTCTAGTTTGGTTCACAACTTACTCTTCAACCTACCTGATATGCACTATAGGAATTTATTTTTCACAACATTAGCAGTCACTTAGTTAACTCAGTTTCGATGCAACTTGACACCATCCATTATTACTGCAGAACCCACGAGTATTTGTTACTCGTTCACAAAATGAGGGCTTAGCTGGATAACCAGCATTTCCTGGCCATGCCAGACGGCAGTTAAGAGTCAACAGCGTTGCCTTGGATCTGGAGTGATATGCAGGCCAGACCAGATAAGAACAGCCGTTTCCTTCCCTGAAGGACATCAGTGAACCAGATGAGTTTTTCCAACAATCAGGAATGCAATCCTGATCATCATAAACCCTCGATTCCAGATACTTATTGAGTTCAAATTCCACAATCTGCCATGGCAGGATTTGAGACCATGTCCCCAGAACATTACCTGGGTCTCTGGGTTAAGAGCCCAGCGATAATATCAGTATGTCATAGCTTCCCTTTGAGTATAGTTGCATATATAATTTCCAAAGCATATGATGCAAAATATTTGCGCGACAGTTTTGGTTCACATATATAACACAAGTTTGTTTCTCCTTGCTATTTGTAGGACCCACCCAAACTCATTCTGTGTAATCTGAGGGACAGAGCCTGTGTCGTTATTTGTGATAGACTTGGATAAGACATTCGGGGAGGCTCACCTCGATGCTGAGATGATCTGAAGACAGGTCCAGCAATATAGGACAAGCATCAATATCCATTCCGCTCTGTCAGGATAAGTGTCTCCGTATATTCTCACTGCTCCCTCACACTCACTGTATGTCTCTTATAGCACCTCCCCTCGACCAAGACTCACACTCCAAATAAGGCTCAAGCACAACCACTCTCACTGTTGAATTCAGCACCTTCCCTCCCCCACATTTTCTGCCCCTGATGGAATAGCCCCGCACACTAATAGCACGACATGGATACAACACTATGGACAGACTCCCTCCGGCTACCTCACCATGTCACACCTCACCTAGTCCAGCACTAACAGCAGGTCCATCCACTTCCACCCACACTCAATCCTTCCCTTTCTCCCATTCCAGGAGAAACAGCCTGGAATAGGACAGAACGGTCCACGCCGGGTGATGGAGTGCCAGATATCCGTACCCTCATATCCCTACCCTGATATGTGGGAAGGATCCTGGAGAGAGCCGGAGAGGGCCAAGAGGCCTTGGGTGGAGATTCGGAAACATCCACGTCCCAACAACCTAATAAGGAGCAGTGTTTAGTAAAGAGCAATTCTCAAATCAAACCGACTGTTAGTTCCAACCTCATCCCACTCACTCGTAGAAGAACAGATACCCCATTGCACAGAGATGCAGGCATTGAAATACACAGACTATTGGTAAATACCCCAATATACTAACATACACAATTCATATGAGGAGATAAGCATGCACACACGGAGAAGCACACAAAGACATAAACAGTCACACACAAATGGACACAAACACAGATAGAAACACACAGGCTGATACAAAGACAGACAGACTTAGTCACACAAATAGAAAAATAGCAAGTACATGGGCACACACACTTAAATACACATTAAGACACCCGACACGAGTGCCATTAAGATAAATAAATAATTTTTTGATTTATAAGGAGATCAAGGATTCTGGGAGAAGGTAGAAGAATGATGTTGAGGAACATATTAGAAATGACTGAATGGTATATGTAACTCGATGGACCCAATGGTCTAATTCTGCTCCTTTTTGTAATGCTCGTCTGGTGTTATGCTATCAGGTATTCTCTTCCTGAAACACCAACAGCAACATATTTGATTGGAAACAGTCAGTGGTAATGTGGGAAAAGATTGGAGGGCAGAATGGTTAATGTCTATTCCTAGTTATTGTACCACTATATCCGAAAAGGGGCAGTGATTTGATAGGAGGTTAACACAGTTTTTAAAAAATGTGTCCCACAATGAAAGAAGGATGTCCCTTTCCCTTTACTTTTGTGCTATCTGTGATGTCCTCATCCTCAGGGAGCAGTGAAGACTCGGTTAATTTAGATATTTTAGTTTGAGCTTGACTGATCTTTGCTGGACAGGAGAGTCAATGTTTATTGGGTACAGACAGGAAACGGATGATCAGACACACTCGGATCAGCCATGAGTATTCTGAATGGTGCCACCAAATGGCCAACTGCTGCCCCTTTCCAATGTGTTGTTCCCTCAATCCACGCTCCCGGACATTACAGAGATATACTGCTGTCCCTACCTCATGAGTTGTTCCCTCAATCCACCCCTCAAAGCAGTTACAGAGATATACTGCTGACCCAACCCCAATCCACCCCTCAGTGCGATTACAGGGTAGAGGACCATCCCATTCAGCCAGACTGGATCTTTATAATGAGATGGGAGGAGACCATTCTGCCCCTCTAAGGAATTACACAGGAATATAGGATGAAGTAATTCAGCTCGTTGAGTACATTACACAGCCCAGGATGAGGCCATTCAACCCGACTGAACTGCTGCACAGGAACAGGGATGTTGTCACTAACAGGAAATAGACAGTCGTGACATATGATTTAATAAAATAAAACTGTAACTAGTTTTGACTCAGAGATCACTGTAGGGTCATCAATGATCAATAGTCTATGTAAAATATCTGGATGAAGGGACTGAATGGATCAAAGCTGAACTACCTTGTACACCAAAATGATCATTCAATAGATCTTCAAATGGAGGGAGTGAATCTGCATTATGATGTAGACAGGGAAGGTTAGTGACCAAACCCTCAGCAGAAATAATATAATGTGAGTTGTCTGTTGCAGTCGGGAACAATTTAAATGTAGAGAGATTGCAGAACTCTGTGACGCAGATGTTTTTCATATTCTTGGTACATGAATCATATGAAGATTGCCTGCAGATGCAGCAAGTGATTCAGAAGGTAAGTGGTATTGGGTTTAATTAGGAATATTTCACTGTATCTGTGCAAGGATTGTTGAGACCACATCAGATACACTGGGTGAAGTTCTGATCCTCTAAACTAAAAAAAAGGATTCAATTTCTTTCAAAGATGTTCAAAGATGCTTCCCTTTACTCATTCCTGAAATGAAGGCCTTTTGTTATCGGGGATTATCTGTTTAGATCTTAGATGAGAAATCTTACTGAACCACGATTTTCAGAGAAGTCTTTCAGCTGGATACATATTTTCTCTTGTTAAGAAGACTAAAGCTAGATAATTTTTTTTGAATGAGATGCATTGGTATTAACACAAATATTATGAAGATATCAACCCATTTTTAAAAATTATGCAGATGCATATAAGCATCTCATCAAATCATAAAACGGGCACATTATTTTCATTTGCTAATGCAAGGCACTGTGCACAACAATAGCAATGATGCTGCATACAACATACAGTCTATTATCATCCATTCCAGAGAATGTACATGGAGAGTGCACATGGTCCAGTTTGGTGTTTAGTTGACATTCTTGTATTTTTCCACACAGAGACGGAGAAAAATATTACTTGCTTCAGAAGCAGCAGCCAATTGGTCTCTCTCTCTCTCTCTCTTACTTTGTTCTGCCTGAAAACAAGGTGTAAGAGCAGAAAAATCCTGAGTCATCTTTACCACTCGTGGAGGATTCCTGATGAGGATTCATAGGAATTTCTGGACAGCTCGAAGCAAAGGGAATTCAGACAAATCCAAATCCAACTGTTCCGGGAAGAAATCCGCATTCCCAGACATTAGTGTGAGCAGAATAAATTCAAAGCCAGAAACATATTTGAGACACTCTATCATTTTACCATTTGTTCACAGTTCAACTTTCTGTGTCTCAGATTTTTCTAGAAAATTACCCAGTCTGAGACCTATATCATTGGACACAGCACTCAAGTGGTTAAATTTAAAATTTGCTTTCACCAATAGAGGAGTGGGAAAAGACATGAGTGACCCTCCGACATTGGTCAGAACACGAACAAGAGATTCTCAAAAGGTTTTTAAGGTGTGAATTCACTTCCACAGAAAATTGTGATGCCTGAATATTTCCATTTGTTCAAAATTGTCTATGTAAGACATTTGAAAGACAAATGAATGTAAGGAAATGGTACACTGACAGAAAAGTGCTGCTGAGACCTTAATCAGATCATAGTGCATGGTAGAGCCGTGACAAAGTGTCTGATGACCCACTCTTGCTCCACAGTCCTGTGTTACTATGGTGCATTCAACCTCTCACAGCTCCTGCAAGGTGCAGATGGGGGCCAATGCTCCACAGGAACACAGGATTTCATTTAACCCCTCACAAATGTCACACTCAGTTTGGTATGGATTGGAAAATATTATTTGGAAATCCAGGCCGGTTTTGAAAGACGCCTCTGGTCTGTTTACAGAGTGCCCGTCTCTACAACTTGTGCTTCATTTGTTGGTCTGGTCTAGACCAGGATTCGTTGTGCATAAAGCTCCATACCTCAATCAGAGATGACTCAAAAATGTTTTGCTCTCTCTAATTACAACATACAAATACAGTACATCCAGGAAAATTACAGCCGTTTACTTTGAAATTACTGGAAAAGAAAACATAAGGAATTCGGACGGTCAAGCCATTGTATACGATCATGGCTGATCTACTGTTAGCATTAACTCCTCCACAATGCCCAGTTCTTCACAATCCTCAGCTCTCTGACAGGTCAAAGATTCATGTACCACCTCTTTAAATAATTTCAGTGATGTAGCTCCCCTAACTCTCCAGTCCAGATAATCCCTGACATTGATTACCCTCTGTGAGAGGAAAACACTCTCTACACATACACCGTTACCTATTGATTTGAACAAGAGGTGAACACAGGGGCTCAGGAAAGAATGAATGGCCTTGATATCAAGGCAGTAGTTGACTGAGGATGTCATCGGGACCACCTAATGTTTTGAGCTTAATGGGAATCAGGTCTAACCTCCTCACTGTTTGGGGTCTTTCAGAGCACAAAGGAAGGTGTTTGTGGTCGGTGGCCAACAATCCTCTCAGTCCCGGGACATCTCTTCAGGAGATCCTCAGATTAACTTCCTCAGCACAAACATCTTCAGCTCCTTCGTCAACGTCTATGTGTCTCCATTCCCCCTTATCTATCCCAAGATCAGAAGTGGAATGATCACTGAAGATCACATAATATTCAGAACATTTTGTCCCCACTCAGCTCCTGAACGGGTCTGTGTCCATATTCAGCAAGACCCAAACAACATTCACGTTTGTGCTGTTAAAGTGTCGGTAACATTCATGTAACAGAACGGCCAGGCACTGCACATTTCCACAGTTAAAAGAGGAGCTCATTCAGCATCTCAAGCTGGTTACACCCGGATATGTGGAAACTATTCAGCCCATCGAAATGACTGATCAAGAAGAGGGACAACCCATTCAATCCTCCTGCCTGTTCCACAGGAAGAGGAGGCGTTTGGTCAGTAAATTGAACTGTTAAACAGGAACAGGCAGAGTCCTGTAAGACCCCTAAACCTGTTCTATGGAACCAGGAGGAGACCATTCACCCCTCGAGACGCTTTTACAGGAATAAGAGGGTGTCATTGATGCTCCAACACGGAAAACGAATAGAGCAGAGGCCGCACGCATAGACTGCTCACAATGTGCTTTGTGGCTCCATTGCCTGTGGAACAAATGATACTTTAACGTGTTTTGCTGGCAGTGAGGGAGGAAACCAAATGTTTTGTGCCAAACGTCAAGGAGGCATCTTCCATCTCCAAGAAGACAGACCCATGTTCTCCGTTGGGGTCAGAAGCTGGTGGGGATAGTTAACTGTTTTAGAATGAAGGTATTGTGGCTCCTGTTGCGTTGGTGAATAACGTGAAGTTCTATGTATGATCACCCAACAAATGCACTGTATTAATGTTGGAAGAGTTTAGTTAAAGACTGGCTCTCTCTCTCTCAATCGAAATGGGGAGTGGCGTTGAGTGAGAAGGACGTTCTCAGAGTCTTTTAAGCCATCGAGAATCATGTAAACCAAGTTAAAAAAAAACATGGAATTTATCACCGTATTAGTTCTATTTGGAATATAATGAATGACTGTCCATCACCTTACGTTTCAATGTGATCACCTCTTATTCTTCGAAGCGCTACAGAATAATCCTCATGCACGCCCGATGGTACAATCATCCCAACAATTAGTCAGGCGAAACTCCTTTATACTCTTTTTGCCAAGAGGATTATTCCTTATAAAGGAGAGAAAATCTGTGCACAATACCCCAAATACTATCTCAACAACACTCTCCGGTTGATCACAATAATTCTGTTCCCTCACTTAGCTGTCTCAGCTTCTTTCCTGTGGTATAAAAAGCCATTCCTTCTCTCTGCACTGCGAATGGTGTGGAATTTCGAAGTTTCTTGCATCAGTGCATCGGTCATCACCAGAGGTGTCGATGGAGATGTATATCACGTTCAGAGGGAGACTCAATCAGAAAGAATTCACTTGAAACAGGGAATGGTCACCTACCTGAAAGAAAATGCTTTACAGGAGAATGGAAATCAGGCAGAGAAAGGGAGCTATCTTTCCTTTTGTTCTTCCCTCATGGGATGTGTGCAGCCCTGGTCAGGCCAGCATGTTATGCTGATCTTGAACTGAGTGGCCGATTCAGCTGTTGCACAGGATAATAAAGAGTAAACCCCATTGCTGTGGGTTTGCAGTCACACAGAGTCCTCAACATGGAAGGATAACCCATTGCCTTCTCTAAAGCAAATAGATATGCTTCTGTTGAAAACTAGTGGTGATGACTTCATTTGCATTCCATCAACTTCCTTCATGAGCTACCAACAGATTATTAATCTGTGCCGTTTGATTATGAGTCAATGACTTGACCACCATGCACTGTCTGTCCATCTGACAGAGTCTGTGGAAAGGACAAATTAACCAGCTCAAGTGCAAATATTTTGTGACGTAAGCATAGTTAGAAGTGACGTGAAACGGTTATATCTGGATCTACCAAAGGCACAAACGATGGATTATTCAGCAGTTGCATTGAGGCTGAGAAGGTGACTGAAATATCCTGATAGTGGCCTTGGGCAGGATTAGTGAGTGGGGAGAATATGCAGAAATGTAAATATGAATGAAGAAAAAAGATCATGGAGATTAGGAACAGTCTGGTTTCTCCTTGCGTATTGTTGAGTAAGTTGTGAATAGTAATTTGCTAGTTATAATCAGTAAGGAATAAAATATTTGACTGGATCTGAAAATGATGACTTCCAAATTTTAAAATTTGAATATGAACAGCAATTCAGTTCAATTCAGTTTAATGGTCAGATGGAATGACTTACCAGGAACACCAACTATAGCGAGGATGGGATAATAACCACCTTGAATAATCCAAAGGATATCTTCGATCCGTGATGCTAATGATACCCAAGGCTGAGAAAGGTAGAAAAGACCTCAGGATAGACTCCTGTCTGTTATTGTAATATACCAGTCTAAAGTTCTCAGATTCTGATCCATTAATGGAACATCCCAGTCTAATGTTCTCAGATTCTGATTCATTAATGGAACATTCCAGTCTAATGTCCTCAGATTCTGATCTCTCCTCCCCCTGTCTCTCGAGCCGCTGATCCCTGTTCGTCCAGTCATTGATGCTCCCGCCCAGACTGGAATAACACATTGAACCGAGTCCTTAAATAATAGAAGAGGCAAACCCTCCAGTGACACATCTCGGATCCACGGAGACTGACATTAATCTCAGTCACTGAACAAATAGCTCCAGCCAACGCCTTTCAATTCAATATTGTTTTATTCATATTTAAACCAATGTCATTTTCTGGATGGGCTATGTGAGGGTGACTGATGGAACAAATCTTGGGTATGGTAGATCAATTGAGTATAACCACTCAATCTGCCTTGGATGCAGGAGTAATGCCATAAGTTTATCAGAACGTCTCTGATTACAAATGGAAACATACATCCTGGAACTATTGATCAAGCATCATAATTTCAATAAAACATTTATACAATTTTTATAGTTCATGATCTGAGGCGAATGTGCGTCTGAGAAGCGTGGGGTTGTCACAGACAAGTAGCATGGATATGTTAACAGAGAATTGAACCAGACAAATGCAATTCAGATTGTTATTCCAGGTTTAGAGAGAGGCAGATGAGGCCTGTGCTATTGATGTTATCGATGTTAGTGAACTGTGATGAAATGTCATTTACTGGACTTCAATTACAGTGTGATTATGGCATTGTGGAGGAGACAGGAAACAGAGAGAATTGTGAGACATGGCAGTTCAGACTGGAGGGAGGGGCAATAATATTCCTCAGTCATCAGTATTGGAATGTTATTCTTTATATTCTTTCATATGAAGAACAGATTCAAGGATATATCTAAAGTGAGGAATGAGGAGTAAAATCTGTTTATTGAACACAAAATACGGGGACAAAATGATTTTTTGTTCGTACTAAACTATGCGAAGTACAAGGAAATAAGATACACTCATGATATTGAGCTACATAAATTGAAATGTGTATTATAAAAACATGGAAGTGGTGTCCAATCTTTATCAATCATTATTTGGCTCACAGCTGAGATGCTGATTTCCCCTCTGTCAGTGATCCACCTCAGTGAGATTCTCTGGCGCAGTATCTCAGTATCGATCACGATTCACAGTTCCTGTTGTTGTTCACCCAGTCTATTTAAATTAAATCACCTTCTCACTGTAGAGAAAAAAAAATCACTCGGCCTTTTGGACTCTGTTTAACTGTCAGCAACTCAGCTCTGTGATATTATTGGCGATAAATTCTCTGGGACCACAGCCAGAATCTGCACAGTGCTCAAACGGTATGGCAATAGATAAAGGCCTTGCAGTCAGTGAGAATTTCTAAATAAAACTTCAATTTTCTGTCTATTCCTGTCTATCTCCCCTCATGTTGTCTTCTGATCTATCCAACCCACCCTCGTTTAACATCCCTCCAATCACTCCCTGTTTCCAAATTGTGCAGTTTGTACAGCTTGATGTTTTGGCCGTTTTGGAGAAATGGATAGAGCAGGGATAGGACTGATTGTTGTAGGGTCCGGGGTTTAGATGCTTCAGTAAGAACAACGAAGGTACTAACAGTGGGGAAGGGGTGGGGTTTGGGGTGGGGGAGGGTGGGGTGGCATTGAAAATCAAAGACAGAATTACGTTGGTAGAAAGGATGCTTGATAAGGACTCGTCTAGTGAGGTCGTATGGGAAGATGTTAGAAACAAAAATGGAGAGGTCACCCTGTTGAAAGTTCTCTATTGCCCTCTGAAAAGTTCCAGAGATATAGAGGAAAGGATTATGAAGATGATACTGGATAGGAGCGAAAATAACAGAGTAGTTGTTATGGAAGAATTTAACTTTCCAAATATTGACTGGAAGTGCTGCAGTTCACTTACTTTATATGGGTCAGCTTTTGTCCAATGTGTGCAGAATTGTTTGCTGATACAGTATGTAGATAGGCCAACAAGGGCCGAGGCCAAATTGGATTTGGTACTGAGTAATGAAACAGACCAGGTGTTAGATTAGGAGGTAGGTGAACACTTTGCTGATAGTGACCACAATTCAGTTATGTTTACCTTAGCGATGGAAAAGGACAGGTGTATACCGCAGGACAAGAGTTATAGCTGGGGGAAAGGCAATTATGATGCGATTAGGAAAGGTTTTAGGATGCATAGGATGGGGAAGGAAATTGCAGAGGATGGGTACAATTTAAGTGTGGAGGTTTTTCAAACAACAGCTACTTTGTGTCCTTGATAAGTTTATACATGTCAAGAAAGGAGCAAGTGGTCGAGTGAGGCTGCTGTGGTTTACTGAAGCAGTTGAATCACTTGTCAAGAGGAAGAAGGAGGCTTATTTAAAGATGAAACGTGAAGGCTCAGTTCGGATACTTGGCAGTTAGAAGTCAGCCTGGAAGGACTTTAAAAAAGAGCTAAGAATAGCCAGGAGAGAGCATGAGAAGTCTTTGACAAGTAGGATCGTGGAAAACCCTCAAGCTTTCTATCAGTGCGTCATGAATAATAGAATGAACAAATGAAGATTAATGGCAATCAGGGACAGCAGTGTTAAGTTGAGTGTGGAGTCTGAGGAGATAGGACAGGCTGTAAATTAATATTTGAATCAGTATTCACAATGGAAAAAGAAAATGCTGTCGAGGCCAATACTGAGATACAGGCTATTAGACTAGACAGGATTGAAGTTCGTAACGTGGAGATGTTAGCAGTTCTGGAGAGTGTGAAAATAGATATGTCCCCTGTGCCAGATGGGATTTATCCTAGGATTCTCTGAGAAGCTAGGCAGGAGGTTACACAACAATCTGTTTGGATTTTCACATCGCCATTGTCAACAGGAATAGTGTCAGAAGACTGGAGGACAGCAAATGTGGCCCTTTGTTCAAGAAATGGAGAAGATACAACCCTAGTAATTATATACCTGTCTTACTTTGGTTGTGGGTAAAGTGTTGGAAAGGATTATAAGAGATAGGATTTACCATCATCTAGAAAGGAATCATTTGATTAGGAATAGTCAACAAGGTTTTGTGAAAGGTATGTCATGCCTCACAAATCTTACCGAGTTCATTGAGAAGGTGACCAAACAGGTGGATGAGGGTAAATTGAGGTATGTGGATTTCAGTGAAGCGTTTGATAAGGTCCCTCATGGTAGGCTATTGAAGAAAATATGGAGAGCGTGGTGTTGGAAAAGCCGAACAGATGAGGCAGCGTCCATGAGGCATGCAAGTTGATGTTTCTGTTTTTAGCCTTTCATCAGGAATCAGTTTTCTGGTCTGCAACATCTGCAGTCTTCATTTTCTCCTCGATCCTCGGATGTTGCCTGACCTGCTGTGCTTTTCCAGCGCCACAATCTCGACTCTGATCTCAAACATCTGCAGTCCTTACTTTCTCCCAGAAAATATGGAGACATGGATTTGTGGGCGATTTAGCATTTGGATCACAAATTGGCTAGCGGAAAGCAGACAGAAGGTGGTAGTTGATGGGGAATGTTCATCCTGGATTTCAGTCGCTAGTGATATACTGCAAGGATCTGCTTTAGAGTGACTGTTGTTTGTCCTTTTGAATGACCTTAATGAGTGTATAGAAGGATGAGTTAGTAAATTTATGGTTGACAGTAAAGTCAGTGGATCTGTCGGCAGTGCTGAAGGATGTTGTAGGTACTGAGATGTAATGTTCTATGTGCATGGACCTACAATGGGCTAAATAGCTTCCTTCTGTGATGTAATGATTCTGAGGTACTCTGACCCACAATAAAAGCTTTAGGTGCCTGGAGAGACAAGCTGGTCCAGTAAAGGACACACACTGCACAGTCATCCATCATCTCGTCCTGTTCTCTGATATACAGCGGCATCAAAATATCTGCCCAAACAAAATAGATTGATTCAAATTCACGCAGTCAGGAGGACGTTCACCCGAGGGGATTACCGTCAGAGGTCTCAATGAATAATAAGATTTCAGAATAACACAAAAAATAAAGCAATATCACAGCAGCATAATAATTGGCAGCAGAGTAAAACTTACAGTTCCAGATATTTCCAAGTTTAGAATTGTGTTCAGTTTTGGTCACCTTGCTGTAGGAAGGATGGTATTAAACTGGAACTTTACAAGGATGTTGCCAGGCCTGTCGGGTCTGAGTCACAGGGAGAGGTTGGATAAGCTGGGACATTTCTCTTTAAAGCGCAGGAGACTGAAGGGAGTGAAGTGCTTTGAGAAGCTCGTCATAGTCCACATCAGTTCCAGTCTCCCAGCCTACCTCGATCCCCTACAATTTTCCTACCCGTGGAATGGGTCCATAGCGGGTGCCATATCCCTGGAGCATCTGGATAACAAGGGCACCCACGTCAGATTCCTGCTCATTGACTATAGGTTCACCTTCAATACCATTATTCCCTTCAGACTGATCACAATACTCCCTGACCTTAGTCTTGGCTCCGCCCTCTGAAGTTGGATCCTCAGCTTTCTGACCTACAGTACACAATCAGTGAAAATACGTAAGGGTGTCTCTTCCATAACATTCAACACTGAAATCCCAAAGGATGTGTCCTCCGCCCCCTACGATACTCCCTGTACACCCACAACTGTATTGCCAAATTTTAAACGAATGCCAGCTACATGTTCACTGAAGACACCATCATAGTAGGACAGGTATGTAATGATGGCAAGTCAAAATACAGAACGGAAATAGAGGACTTTGTGATGTGCTGCACTGAGACCATCCTCTAATTCAATGTCGGCAGAACTAACCAATTGATCAATGACTTCAGAAAGAAATGAGGAGAACATGCCCCCATCTGCATCAATGGAACTGAAGTTGAAAGAGTGGAAAGCATTAAGTTGCTTGGAGTGACGATAACCGACCTCTCATGTAGATATGACAGCCGAGATGGCACAAGAACACCTCTTCTTTCTTTGGGAGCTCAGGACATTTGACATGTCCACAAGGACCCTCACCAATTTCTACAAATGCACCACTGACAGCAAAGTATCTGGGTGCATAATGACCTGGTGTGGCCACAGCCCTGCCCAGGACAGTAAGAGAAATGACAGAAGGTTGTGTGCACAGCCCATGCCATCACGGAAACCAACGTCCTATCCATTGTCTCCATTTACACAGCTCACTGCCATAGAAAGTCTGACAGCATTTACAAAGACCCATCGCACCCTGGATCTCCTACAATCTCTTCCATCATGCAGACAATACAGAATCTTGAATACACAAACCAGCGGCTCATGAACAGCATCTTCCCATCCCATTATTAAACTGAGGAATGGACTCTCTAACTTCAAAAAATGCTGATCTTGCTCACATTGATGTTGCCTATTGCATGCCCTTTCTAGTGTAGCCTTTATGCCTCAGTATTGAATCCTTCAACCTGGGAAAAAACTTGTCTCTATCCACCCTGGCTACACCCTTCATGATTTTGCAAACCTCAATCAGGTCCCCCCTCAATCTCCTTTTATCCAGTGAAAGTAAACCGAACCGATTCAGCCTCTCTTCATAGTTAGTATTTCATTCTGATTAGTAGACAGATTAGTAAGTTTCAGTCACATAAGATACAGAGGAAGCTAGTCACAAATGGCTTGAATGAAGAGGGATATTTTTCAGAATGGAGGCTTGTGGGCAGCAGTGTGCTGTAAGAATCAGTACTGAGTTCACTGCATTTCATCATTTATGTAAAGGATTTAGATGTGAATATAGCGCAATAGTTAGTAAGTATACAGATGACATCAAAAAGGTGGTGTAGTAGATTATCTCAGAGTACAAGACCACAATTAGATGAGACAAAGAGGCAAGGAGTAACAGATGAAATTTAATTTAGATAAATATGAAGCTTTGCATTTTGGGAAGGCAAATCAGGGCAGACATTATATACTTCATGGTCAGGTCCTGGGGCATGTTGTGAAACAAAGGGGCATAGGGCTGCAGGTGTATTGTTCTTTGAAAGTGGAGTCGCAGGTAGACAGTGTGGTGCAGAACACATTTGGCACATTTGCCGTAATCAGTCAGAGCATTGAGTACAGGAGTTGTGGTGGTATGTTGTATCTGTACAGGATGTTGGTGAGGCCACTTTAAGAATACTGCGTACAATTCGGTTTTCTGCAGAAATGACTTACACGGATGTTCCAGGACTGGAGGTTTGAGCTTTAGGGAGAGGCTGGTTAGGTTGAGGTGTTTCCCCTTGGAGTGTCAGAGCCTGAAGGGTGACATTATAGAGGTTTATAAAACCATCAGGGGCATGGATATTCTGAACAGCCATGTTCTACTCCCAAGGATAGGGGAGTCCAGAACAAGAGGGCATAGGTTGAAGGCGAGGGGGATTGATTTAGAATGGACTTGAAGATATATGTTTCACACAGTGAGTGGTGTGTACCGAAAGTGCACTCAGAGGAAGTGGTGAAGGCTGTTACAATCGCACATTTAAAAAGTATTTGAAAGAGGAGGGATATTGGCCAAATGCTGGCAAATGGGACTAGATCAGATTTGATATCTCATCGAAGTGAACAGATCAGACTAACGGGTCTGCTTTCGTTCTGCATGACTCTCTGGTTCTATAAGAGGGATGATGAAAAATTCTGTAAGGTACTTTCAAGTCTTACTTCTCTGGAAGTTTATCATGCCTCTCAGTTCACATTGATTGAAAGCTGCATGAGTTAAATATTTGACGGAGAAGTGTGTCACGGATAATGGGATACAGACAGGAAAGTGGGGCTGAGACCCCAACCTGATCAGCCACAATCTTAGTGCCTGGTGGAGAAGGCTCAAAGTATCTAATGACCCACTCCTGCTCCTCAGTCCCATGTTTCTGTGTTCCATTCAGCCCCTCATACCTGCAAGACAGGAACAGTTGGAGGCCACTTACTCCTATAACCTGGTGCACAGAAACAGAGGAGACCATTCAGCCTCTCAAGACTGTCACACACGCTTTGAGGTGATTTGGGAAATGTAATTGGAAAGCCCAGGCTGGATATGAAAGAAGCCTCTCATCTCTCTTTAGAAAGCTTCCCCTATCTGCAGCTTGTGCTCCATTTGTTGGTCATGTTGTAGACACAGTTTCACTGTGAATACAGCCCACATGCCTCAGCCAGAGATGGCTCACAAAACCATCTGGTCTCCCTGACTGCAATATGCAATACCAGAACATTTATAAAAATAACACCCACTAACTTTCCAAAAACAGAATTGGAGAACATCAGAAACAGGGGCAGGTTGTTCTCTCCCCAAACCTGCCTTGCCCTTCACTAAGATCATGACTGATCTGCTCCTGGCCTCAAATCCTCTTTCATACCCAATTCTTCATAGCCCTCAACTCTCTGACAGGTCAATATCCATCTAGTTACTCTTCAAATACTTTCAGTCATCTAGCTTCCCGAAAACTCTTGAGAAGAGAAATCCTGACATTCAATCCCACCTGTTTGAAGAAAACACTTGCTGCTCCTATATTATGGCTTATTGATGCGAACAAAAGAGGTTGAGACAAGGATTCAGGTAAAAATGACTGGTCCCGATATCAAGGCAATGGTTGATGTCTGTTGACATCAAGGAGCTTAACAAAACTGGACTTAATGGGAATCAGCGTAACCTCGCCCGTGTTTGGTGTCAAACATGGCACAAAGGAAGATGGTCATCATCTCTGCCCTGGGTCACCTCTGTACGAGATCCTCAGGGTAGTTTCCTCTTCACAAACATCTTCAGCTGCTTCTTCAATGTCTTCCCGCCCCCACCCTCACCCTCCGCACCATATGATCAGAAATGGGAATGGTCACTGAAGATTCTACAATGTTCAGAACATTTTATTCCCAATCAGCTCCTGAACTGGTCTGTGTCCATGTGCAGCAAGGCCCAGACTCCATTGAGACTTGTGCTGTTAAAGTATCAGTAACATTCATGTAACAGCACTGCCTGACACTGCGCATTGCCACAGTAAAATAAGAGTTCATTCAGCACCTAACGCTGGTTTCTCAGGAATATGAGGAAGCCATTCAGCCCATTGACATTATTGGAGATGAACAGGGATAGCCCATTCAGTGCCTCCAGCCCATTACTCAGGAAGAGAAGGAGTCTAGTGTGATGGACCACACCAGAACCCCTCGAAAATATTTGACAGCAATAGCCTAGACTTTTATGTTTTCTTATTTTAAAGGAAATGTAAAGTTCCTATTCCAGATGCAATGTGACAGATCAAACTACTGGGTGTGAAGCAAAATACCATATATTTCAACACGAAAGAAGAAATAACACCACAGAAAGAGGAATTTAGAATAACGTAATTCTATTGGACAGCTTAACAGAATAATAGATCTCGGAACTATGACTAATGAACTGTTCCAATATAAGGAAATCCCATCAACACAACCCTTGGCAAAAAGAAATATTCAGACACACAATGTCACAAACATTTCTCCAATCCAGGAATTAAAAACAGCATCAAGAGAAAATTCAGAGAGGGTAGAAACCAGGAGACATTCACTGAAGCTTCCAACTCTGTGGAGACGCCAATAGTTTCTGATGTTACTGAGAAACCAAAACCCAGTGATCCTAATCTGTGAGAGCTCGCCACATCCATTCAGGTTGCATTAAAATAAACACAAGGCCTCCCTAGCTGTTACTCAAGTGGTCTTAACTAGCCAGCTTGGTTACAATCATTGAATCACTCTCTTAAAAGAACCCCGGACAAAATAACCTCTTGAAGCTGCAGCACCATCACACTTGTCAGCACATCGAGCTGTCAAACAGGAACCAGGGGTAACCAGTCAAGCCCTTGGCCCTGTCCAATTGGACGAGGAAGAAGCCAGTCAGTCCCTTGAGTCACTTGTACAGGAACAGTAGGAGGCCATTCCTACCTCAATGCACTTACACGGGTCAGAATGAGGTAATCCTGGGTAAAGTATGAAATTTCTCTCCCTGTCAATGTCTCTTTTGGAAATAAGAGATCGCTGCTACTCCTCATGTTTCAGTGTCACCATTTCTTCGTCTCTCACGGCTCTACAGATTAAACACTCAGCTTATTCACTCTATCCTCATGTTACCATCACCGGTGTCTGTGGTAAGGAGATCATTCCTTACAAAGGAGATCAAATCTGTACAGAGTACCCCAAATGCTCTCTCAGCAAGGCTCTACAACAGCCGGAAGATGGCTTTACTTATGTACTCGAATCATCTTAAAATGAAGACAGCATACCATTGACTGCACCCATTACTTACACAGGGTTTGATTCAGACCGGTCAGCATAAAATTGTGATTGGGAGGTCATGCTTGTCAAATTTCTTAGAGTCCTTTGGTGAAGTGACCAAGAATGTTAATGAGGGCAGAGCGGTAAACGTAGTCTCTATGGATTTCAATAAGGCCTTTGATAAGCTTTCACATGCAGGCTGCTCTTGAAGGTTCCATCAAGTAGAATATTGGGGGAACTGGCCAATTGGATTCACAGTTGGCTTGTTGATAGGAAACAGAGGGTTGAGTGGAAGGATGCTTGTTAGACTGGAGGTTGGGTCCACAGCTTTTTGTTATCTATGATTAGGTTGAGAATGTACAAGGCATGATTAGTAAGTTTGCAGATGACACTAAAATAAGTGGGAGCATGATCAGAGAGGAAGTTTATCAGAAGTTGCAGCAGGACCTTAATCAGGTGGGCAAATGGGCTGAGAAATGGCAAATGGAATTTAATATAAATGTGCGAGGTCTTGCAGTTTGGAATCTCAAATCAAGGTAGGAGTTTCACGGTGAATGGGCAGGCCTTAAGGGGTGTAGTGGGCAGAGAGACCTTGGAATTCAGGTGCATGGTTCCCTGAGAGTGGAGTCACAGATAGGCAGGGCAGTGAAGAAGGCTTTTGGCACACTGGCCTTCATCAGGCAGGACATTGAGTATAGAAGTTGGGAGTTTATGTTGCAGTTACACAGGACTTTGGTAAGGCCGCACTTTGAGTATTGTGTTCAGTTTTGTCACTTTGTTATAGGGAGGATATAATGAAATTAGAAAGATTGCAGAAGAGATTTACAAGGACATTGCCAGGTCCCAATGGTCTGAGTTATAGGTAGAGGTTGGACAAGCTTGGACCTTTTCCTTAGAGTGTAGGAGACTGAGGGGGGACCTTATAGAGCTGAATAAGATCATGAGGGATATGGATAGGGTGAAGGCTCTCAGCCATTTCCAAAGTTTAGAGAATCGAGGACGAGAGGGGACCAGTTTAAGGTTAAAGGGGAAGGAATAAAAGGGAACCTGAGCGACCACTTATTTACATAAATGGCTGGTACGTGGATGAGCTGCCATTAGATGTGTATTAACAACAGTTCAAAATCATTTGGATACATATGTGGATAGGAAATGACTAGAAGGATATGGGCCAACTGCAGGGAAATGGGGTTAGTGTGGATGGATATTTACAAGGTGGACTCAAACCCCTTTGTTAATTAAAACCAAACACCTAGAAAAGCTCGTCTCACCTCGTAATCTGTTAAAATATGAGTGACACAGATCTCCTACATTCCAATATTTAAACAAAAATTAGCAAGTTAGTTTCTTAACTTTAATAGTGAACACTTAACAAAAATTATTCGCAAATACAAGCCCCTCTTTTCTTCGCTACTTACTATCTGACTCCAAATCTGTAAAACATTTGCTGTTACAACAACCCACATATTAAATGTTACAATCTCAAGACCACACAGTCTCCATCTTCCCTGCTGTGTTCACTCTCTCAGCAGTTAATCTGCTGTTGGATGGCAGTGGCTCTTCCTCTAATTTCAAAAGTCAGGGATTATATACTTCCCATGAAACAATAATTCTCATAATTTGATTGCTTTCCAGGTGTACAAACAATAATATTCAAATTCCATTGGCTTCGGATATTCTGAGCACTATTTAAAGTCTTTGATTGCATTTGAATTGCTGTCAAAACAGCAACCAAAACTCAGCTTTCCATTTCCCAACTAATTGTTACATTTGTAACCGTCTGACCTTTAGCTGGCATCTGTGGCTGCACTTTCGATTCAGCAAAACCCATCCTATCTTAAAGTGAACAGACATTGATTAGATTCCAGGCAGTAACACACCCCGGGCTCTCTGTTCTTCTGCATACTAACCTCCTTGAACCCCTCGATTAGATTCCAGGCTGCAACTCACTCTGGACGATCTGTTATTCTGTATGTAACCCACCCTGAACATGTCAATTCGATTCCAGGCTGTAACTCACTCAGGGGTATCCGTTATTCTGTATATAAAAAACCCTAACCCCCTCGATTACATTCCAGGCTGTAACGCAGTCCGGGGTGTCTGTTATACTGCATATAAACCACCCCGAACCCCTCAATTAGATTCCAGGCTGTAATACACCCCAGAACATCTATTGTTCTGTATATAAACCATCCTGAACCCCTCAATTAGATACCAGGCTGTAACTCACTCCGGGCTATCTGTTATTCTGTATATAAACCACCCTGAACACCTCGATTCGATTCCAGGCTGTAACTCACTCCGGGCTATCTGTTTTTCTGTAAGTTAACCACCCTGAACCCCTCGATTAGATTCCAGGCAGTAACTTCCTGTCAGGGTTGAAAGGGAAGGCTGGTAGTTATAGGGAATGCTGGCTGACTAAAGAAATTGAGGGTTTGGTTCAGAAAAAGAAGGAAGCATATGTCAGGTATAGACAGGATAGATAGAGTGAATCATTAGAAGAGTATAAAGGAAGTTGGAGTATACTTAAGAGAGAAATCATATAGACAAAATGCGGATATGAGATAGCTTTGGCAAATAGAATTAAGGAGAATCCAAAGTGCTTTTACAAATATATTAAGGACAAAGGGTAACTAGGGAGAGAATAGGGCCACTCAAAGATCAGCAAGGCAGCCTTTGTGTGTAGCCACAGAAAATGGGGGAGATATGAAAATAATATTTTGCATCAGTATTTACTGTGGAAAAGGATATGGATGATATAGACTGCAGGGAAATCGATGGTGACATCTTGCAAATTGTTGCAGATATGCAGAGGAGGATGTGCTGGATGTCTTGAAACGGTTAAAGGTGGACAAATCCCCAGGACCTTATCAGGTGTACCTGAGAACTCTGTGGGAAGCTAGAGAAGTCATTGCTGGGCCTCTTGCTGAGATATTTGTATCATCGATAATCACAGGTGAGATGCTGGAAGACTGGAGGTTGGCAAACGTGGTGCCAATATTTAAGAAGGGCGGTAAAGACAAGCCAGGGAACTATAGACCGGTGAGCCTGACCTCGGCGGTGGGCAAGTTGTTGGAGGGAATCCTGTGGGACAGGATGTACATGAATTTGGAAATGCAAGGACTCATTCGGGATAGTCAACATGGATTTGTGCGTGGGAAATCATGACTCACAAACTTGATTGAGTTTTTTGAAGAATTAACAAAGAAGATTGATGAGGGCAGAGCAGTGGATGTGATCCATATGGACTTCAGTGAGGCGTTCGACAAGGTTCCCCATGGGAGACTGATTAGCAAGGTTAGATCTCATGGAATACAGGGAGAAGTAGCAATTTAGATACAGAACTGGCTCAAAGGTAGAAGACAGAGGGTGGTGGTGGAGGGTTGTTTTTCAGACTGGAGGACGGTGACCAGTGGAATGCCACAAGGATCAGTGTTGGGACCTCTACTTTTTGTCATTTATATAAATGATTTGGATGCGAGCATAAGAGGTACAGTTAGGAAGTTTGCAGATGACACAAAAAATGCAGGTGTAGTGGATAGCGAAGAGGGTTTCCTCAGATTACAACAGGATCTGGACCAGATGGGCCAATGGGCTGAGAAGTGGCAGATGGCGTTTAATTCAGATAAATGCGAGGTGCTGCATTTTGGGAATGCAAATCTTAGCAGGACTTCTACATTTAATGGTGAGGTCCTAGGGTGTGTTGCTGAACAAAAAGACCTTGGAGCGCAGGATCATAGTTTCTTGAAAGTGGAGTCGAAGGTCGATAGGATAGTGAAGAAGGCGGTTGTTATCCTTTCCTTTTTTGGTCAGAGTACCGAGTACAGGAGTTGGGAGGTCATGTTGCGGCTATACAGGACGTTGGTTAGGTCACTCTTGGAATATTGCGTGCAATTCTGGTCTCCTTCCTATAAGAAAGATGTTGTGAAACTTGAAAAGGTTCAGAAAAGATTTACAAGGATGTTGCCAGGGTTGGAGGGGCTGTTTTCCCTGGAATGTCGGGGGCTGAGGGGTGAACTTATCGAGGTTTACCCTGGGGTAAGGGAATCCAGAACTAGAGGGCATAGGTTTAGTTTAAGAGGGGAAAGATATGAAAGAGACCTAAGAGACAACTTTTTCACGCAGAAGATGGTACGTGTATGGAGTGAGCTGCCACAGGAAGTGGTGGAGGCTGGTACAATTGCAATATTTAAGAGGAATTTGGATGAGTATATGAATAGGAAGCGTTTGGAGGGACATGGGCCAGGTGCTGGCAGGTGGAACTAGATTGGGTTGGGATACCTGGTCGGCATTGGCAGGTTGGAACGAAGGGTCTGTTTCCATGCTGTACATCTCGATGATTGTATGACTCTATAACTCACTCCTGGCTACCTGTTATTCTGCATATAAACCACCCTGAAACCCTCGATGAGATTCCAGTCTGTAACTCACTCTGGGGTATCTGTTACTGTACACATAATCGTCCCGAATCCCCTTGATAAAATTCCAATGTGTAACTGACTTCCAATTTTAAGAGACTCTGTACATTAGCCACTTCAATCGTTTGATTAGATTCCAGTCTGTATCACACTCCTGGGTATCTGTTAGTCTGTATATTAACCATCCAATCCAAACCCTGTTAAAATTGCCCATGGTATTCAGGGAAGTGTAGGTGAGTTGCATTAGTCAGGGGTAAATGTGGGGAAATGGATCTGGATGGGTTATTCTTCTGAGGGTCAGTGTGGTCTTGTTGGGCTGAAGGGCTTGTTTCCCCACTGTCGGGATTATATGAATCACCCGGAACCCTCTCGATTAGATTCCAACGTGTAACTCACTTCCATGTATGTGTGACTGGCATGTTTGAAAAACACCCCAAAACCTTCAATTCTATTCCACTTCGGCAAACACGAGGAGCTGCATTTTGAGAAAGCAAATTTGATCACGATTTATACACTTAATGGCGAGGTCCGAGGGAGAGTTGCTGAACAAAGAGACTTTGAAGTGCAGGTTCATCGCTCCGTGAGAGTAGAGTGGCAGGTGGATAAGATAATGAAGGCAGCGTTTGGTATGCTTTCCTTTATTGGTCAGAGTTTTGAGTATAGGCATTGAGAGGTCATGTTGTGGCTGGACTGGACATGGGTTAGGCCACTGTTGGAATATGGCAGGCAATTCTGGTCTCCTTCCTATCAGAAGGATGTTGTGAAACTTGGAAGGGTTCAGAAAAGATTTTCAAGGAGGTTGCCAGGGTTAGAGGATTTGAGCTACTGGGAGAGGCTGAATAGTCTGCGGTTGTTTTCCCTGGAGCATCAGATGCTGAGGGCTGACTTTATTGAGGTTTATAAAATCATGACGGGCATGGATAGGATAAATAGACAAAGTATTTTCCTTGGGGTAGGAAGTCCAGAACTAGAGGGCAGAGGTTTAGTGTGAGAGGTAATATGAAAGAGACCTAAGGGGCAACTTGTTCACTCAGAGGGTGATACATGAATGGAATGAACTGTCAGAGGAAGTGGTGGAGGCTGGTGCAATTGCAACATTTAAAATGCAGCTCAATGGGTATATGAATGGGAAGGTTTGGAGGGAGATGGGCCAAGTGCTTGAAAAAGAGACCAGACCAGGTTAGGATATCTGGTCGGCATGGACGGGTTGGACCAAAGGGTCTGTTTCCATGCTGTACATCTCTATGACTGTATGATTCCGCGATTTTGTGACTCACTACTTGTTATCTTTTATTCTGTATGTAAACCGCCTCAAACCTCTCGGTTAGATTCCACTCTGTCCCTCACTCCTGGGTCTCTCTTATGCTGTATGTAAACCCTAAACCCCTCATTTAGATTCCAGTCTGGAACACACTCCTAGGGATCTGTTATTGGATCTGTGAAGTGATCCTTGTTGGATGTTAGACCGAAGACAAGATAAACTAAATGGTCAAATGTTACATTGGGAGCAGGAACACAGAAAGCTGCTGGTTCATTTCTGTCCTGTTACATATCTCCAAGTTTCAGATTGGGGCTGAATTTCTGTCACAATGGGGAAAGTCTCAAAAGCTGTTTACTGTCCTGCATGAATGCATCATCAGAAAATGAATTCCCTTGCAAGATAGGAAATGGAGACAGCTTCTGGAAGGTGTCTGTATCTCTCTGTGTGTGATTCTGTGTGTCTGTGTATGCACGTTTATGTGTGATTCTGTGTGCGTGTTCAATGTTTCATATATTTTCGAACTGTATTGAGGTTGCAAGTCTCTCTTGCTTTTCCTTATTTATAAACTCAATGTCATCGTTTTGCTGATATAAAATGGTGGCTGTGGACAAATCTAAAATGTCTGCCTGACTGATTTGTGTCAGGAATACTTTCAGCAAGGGAGAGGGGGCAATGTGTCAAAAGCCATTTACATTCATTGATGCTAGCAGAGATAGGAAATGGAGACAGCTCTTTGAAGGTGATTAAAATGTAAATCCCAGAACCTGTTTACAGTGAATGTGGAGAGACAATGTGACATTCCAGTAAGTTCTGTCTTACTTTCCAAGCTCCTAATATATGAGAGAAACATAATATACAAAACCTCAAAAAGCTCAGCCACTGAATTGTACATTTGCAGATTTGGATCAGAATCCTGCCTGGCTAGGTCAATCCCAAATTGAAGGGTTTCTCAAATCGCACACTGACCTTCTGAGGGTTCAACTTGTGTGTTGTCTACAAATAAAAGAAAATACTGCACCTGCAATTGAACAAAACTCTTTCTGGAACTTTGTGCATCTGTTGGTTTAAGTATCGTTCAACAGGATTGAAGATAAATGAGACAGTGAGAGATAGGCAGCACTGTAACCAGAATGGCAGTGCAGTATAAAAGGTATATTAATACTTTCAGTGAAAGGGGAATACAAGAGAATAGTCCTCAAACTAGGAAAGTTGGGAGTCAGTAAAGTTGTGTAGTTTGTGACTGCATTGTGTTTATGTGAGTCAAGATTTGAAACGACTTGGCCAATAGTACACTTTGTGACTCACTCCCAGTTACAAGTTATTTCACATAAAAAGGTTAACATAGCCCTCGATTAGATTTCAGGCTATAACTCACTGCGGGCTACCTGTTATTCTGTATATAAACCACCCTGAAACCCTCGATTAGATTCTCGGCTGTAACTCACTCCGGGGTATCTGTAATTCATATATAAACCACCCCGAAGCCCTTGATTAGATTCCAGATTGTAACTCACTCCGGGGTATCGGGTATTTTATATTTTAACCACCCGAACCCCTCGATTAGATTCCAGTCTGTAACTCACTCCGGCCTATCTGTTATTTTGTATATTAACCACCCTGAACCCATTGATTTGATTTCACTTCCTGACATGTTAAGCTCATGTTCCCAACACAATCTAAAATTAATAATGATCAATGTATCACTGGTCCTCCTATCTGCTGGCACTACCATCATGTTAACTTTCTGATGTTAACATACATGATTACCTGTAGCAGTGAGTCGCCGGTAGACAGAGTAGTGCTGAACACATTTGGCACATTTGCCTTAATCATTGAGTATAGGACTTGTGATGGCATGTTGTATCTGTACAGGATGTTGGTGAGGCCACTTCAAGAATACTGCGTACAACTCGGTTTTCTGCAGAAATGACTTACACGTATGTTGCAGGACTCGAGGCTTGAGCTATAGGGAGAGTCTAATTACGTTGAGGTGTTTCCCCCTGGAGTGTCAGAGGTTGAGAGGAAACATTATAGAGTTTTATAAAATCATCAGGGGCATGGATATTCTGAACAGCCATGTTCTGCTCTCAAGGATAGGGGAGTCCAGAACAAGACAGCATAGGTTGGAGGGGAGAGGGCGAATGATTTAGAAGGGACCTGAAGGTAAATATTTCACACAGAGAGTGGTGTGTGTACAGAAAGTGCAGTCAGAGGCAGTGGTCAAGGCGGATACAATCACAGCAGGATTATTGGCCAAATGCTGGCAACTGGGTCTAAATCAGATTTGATATCTGATCGGAGTGAACAGATTGGACTAACGGGTCTGTTTGCATTCTGCATGACTCTCTGATTCTATCAGAGGGATGACGAATAATTCTGAAAGGACTTTTCAAGTCAGAATTCTCTTCAGTGGAAAGTTATCGTGTCTCTATGTTCACATTGAATGAAAGCTACGTTAGTTAAATATTTGACAAAGAAGTTAATCATGCACAATGGGACGCAGACAGGAAAGTGGGGCTGAGACCACAATCTGATCAGCTACAATTCTAGTGCCTGGTGGAGAAGGCACAAAGTATCTAATGACCCACTCCTGCTCCTCAGTCCCATGTTCCTGTGTTTCATTCAGCCCTCAAACCTGCTAGACAGGAGAGGTTGGAGGCTACATACTCCTATAACCTGTTGCACAGAAACACAGGAGACCATTCAGCCCTTCAGTACTGTCCCACACGGTTTGAAGTGAATTGGGAATGTAATTGGAAAACCCAGGCTGGGTAGGAAAGAGGCCCCTCATCTCTCTTCACAGAGCTTCCCCTCACTGCAACTTGTGCTTCATTTGTTGGTCATGTTGTAGACCCAGATTCAGTGTGAATACAGCTCCCATACCTCACTCAGGGATTGCTCACAATATCCTCTGGTCTCCTTGTCAACAACATTCAATAACAGAACATTCATGAAAATTAACACCCACTAACTTTCCAATAACAGAATGGGAGAACATCAGAAACAGGGGCATGTTGTTCACCCCCAAGCCTGCCTTGCCCTTCACTAAGATCATGACTGATCTGCTCTTCGTCTCAAATTCTCTTTCATATCCAATTCTTCATAGCCCTGACCTCTTTGACAGTCAATTTCCATCTACCTCCTCTTCAAATACGTTCAGTCATCTAGCTCCCCGAACACCCTTGAGGAGAGAAATCCTGACATTCAATCCGAACTGTTTGAAGAAAACACTTGCTGCTCCTATATCATGGCCTATTGGTGTGAACAAAAGAGGTTGAGACAAGGGTTCAGGTAAAAATGACTGGTCCCGATATCAAGGCAGTGGTTGATGTCTGTTGACATAAAGGAGCTTAACAAAACTGGACTTAATGGGAATCAGAGTAACCTCTCCAGTGTTTGGGGTCAATCATGGCACAAAGGAAGATGTTCACCATCTCAGTCCTGGGTCACCTCTGTGGGACATCCTCTGGGTAGCTTCGTCTTCACAAACAGCTTCAGCTGCTTCATCAATGTCTCCCCGCCCCCACCCTCCCCACCATAAGATCAGAAGTCACTGATGGTCACTGAAGATTCCACAATGTTCAGAACGTTTTGTCCCCCGTCAGTTCCTGAACTGGTCTTTGTCCATGTGTAGCAGGATCCAGACTCCATTGAGGCTTGTGCTGTTAAAGTGTCCATAATATTCATGTAACCGCACTGGTTGGCACTGCACATTGCCAAAGTAAAACAAGAGTTCATTCAGCAGCTCACACTGGTTTCACAGGAATATGAGGAAGTCATTCAGCGCATTAACAGTATTAGAGTCGAACAGGGACAGCCTATTCTGTGCCTTCAGCCTATTACTCAGGAAGAGAAGGATTCCAGTGTGATGGACCACACAGAGCCCCTCGAAAATTTTTGAAGGAGGTAGCCTTGACTCTAATGTTTTCTTATTTTAAAGGAAATGTAAACTGTCTGTTCCAGATACAATGTGATTGATCAAACTACTCGGTGTGAAGCAAAACACCATCTACTTAAACACGAAAGAGAAAATGAAAACAAAGAAAGAGGAATTTAGAATAACGTAAGTCTATTGGACAGTTTAACAGAATAATAGATCTAGGAACTATGACTAATGAACTGTTCCAATATAGGAAACTCCCATAAACACAGACCCTGGCAAAAATAAATATTAAGACACAGATTGTCACAAACATTTCTCCAATCCAGGAATTAAAAACAACATGAAGAGAAATTTCAGAGAGGGTAGCAAGCGGGAAACATGCACTGAAGCTTCCAACTCTGTGGAGACCCCAATAGTTTCTGATGTTGCCGAGAAACCAAAACCCAGAGATCCTAATCTGTGAGAGCTGGCCACACACATTCAGTCTGCATTAAAATAAACACAAGGCCTCGCTAGCTGTTTACTCAAGTGGTCTTAACTCGCCAGCTTGGTTACAATCATTGAATCACTCTCTTAAAAGAAACCCGGACAAAATAACCTCTTAAAGCTGCAACGTTGTCACACTAGTCAGTACAATGAGCTGTCAAACAGGAACCAGGGGTAACCAGTCAGGACCTTAGCCCTGTCCAAACGGACGAGGTTGAAGCCAATCACTCCCTTGAGTCATTTACACAGGAACAGCAGGAGGCCGTTCCCACTTCAATGCACTTACACGGGGGCAGAATGAGGTATTTTTTGCTGATTCCTGATGAATGTCTTATGCCCCAAACTTCGATTATCCTGCTCCTGGAATGCTGCCTGACCCGCTGTGCTTTTCCAGCAATTGATGCTCTCCTCTGATCTCCAGCATCGGCAGTCTTAATTGTCTCCTAATTGATGCTCCAACATGATGAACAAGTGGGGCAGAGGCTGCACAGACAGACTGTTCCACGTTGTTCCTCCTGGCTCTGTTGCTTCTGATACACATGTGGAACTTTAACGTGGTTTTCTCGTGGTGAGCAGGGAAGCCATATGTCTTGTGTGAAGTCTCAAGAAGGCACCTTCCATCTCCGAGAAGACAGCCTGGTGTTCTCGATGTAGGGCAGAAGCTGGTGGGAATGGCTACCTGTTTCAGATGGAAGGTATTGTGGCTGCTGTTGGGGATTGTGAGCAACCTGACATTCAGTACGGGTTCACACGCTGACTGCAAAATAACATGGGGAGAGTTAATTAAGGCATATAAACTATTAGGAAAGTCACGTTAGACTGATGAATGGACTCCGTAAGTTCAAATAATGGTGATCTTGTTCATGTTGACCTTGTCTAGTGCATGTCCTGTGCAGTGTAACCTGGGTGCCTTACTCTGTCCAAGTCTATTTCCACCCTATGATCTGTCTGGCCATGCTTACTATGATCTGCCTTCACTGCTCATAAATAAAGTGTTTCCCTGTCCTGAGGTACACGTGACAATAAATCAAACCAATCAATCCTGGGTAAAGTACGGAATTTCTCTCGCTGTCAATGTCTGATTTGGAAATAAGTGAAATCTGCCACTCCTTGTGTTTCAGCATCACAATTTCTTCGTCTCTCACAGCTCTACAGATTAAACACTCAGCTTGTTCACTCTATCCTCATGTTACCATCACCCGTGTCTGTGGTAAGGGAATCATTCCATACAAAGGACATTAAATCTGTAGAGAGTGCCCCAAATGCTCTCTCTGCAAGGCTCTTCAACAGCAGGAAGATGGCTTTACTTATGGACTTGAATCATCTTACAATGAAGGACAGCATATCATTGAATGCACCCATTACGTACAGAGGGTTTGATTCGGAGCAGTCAGCATAGACTTGTGAGTGGGAGATCATGCTTCCCAAATTTCTTAGAGTCCTTTGATGAAGTTACCAGGAGGTTTGATGAGGGCAGAATGGTAGACGTAGTCTCTATGGATTTCAGTAAGGCCTTTGATAAGGTTCCACACAGCAGGCTGCTCAGGAAGGTTACATCTCGTAGAATGCGGGGGGAACTGGCCAATTGGATACACAGTTGGGTTGATGGTCGGAAGCAGAGGATTGAGTGGAAGTATGTTTGTCAGACTGGAGGCTTGGTCCATTGCTGTTTGTTGTCTATGATTTGGTTGAGAATGTACAAGGTATGATTAGTAAGTTTGCAGATGACACTAAAGTAATTGGGAGCATGATCAGTTCGGAAGTTTATCAGAAATTGCATCAGGACCTTAATCAGGTGGGAAATGGACAGAGAAATGGCAAATGGAATTTAATATAGAAGTCTGAATTCTTGCATTTTGGAAACTCAAATCAAGGTAGGAGTTTCATGGTGAGTGGGAGGGTCTTCAAGGCTGCGGTTGGCAGAGGGACCTTGGTGTTCAGGTGCACGGTACTCTAAGAGTGGAGACACAGGTAGACAGGGCAGTGAAGAAGGCTTTTGGCACATTGGCCTTCATCAGGCAGGATATTAAGTATAGAAGTAGGGACCTTATGTTGCAGTTACACAGGACTTTGGGAAGGCCGCACTTTGAGTATTGTGTTCGGTTTTGTCACCTTGTTATGGGGAGGATGTTATTAAATGAGAAAGAGTGCAGAAGAAATTTACAAAGACGTTGCCAGGACCCAATGGTCTGAGTTATAGGGAGTGGTTGGACAAGCTAGGACCTTTTCTTTAGCGTTTAAGAGACTGAGGGAGTCCTTATAGAGCTGTATAAAATCACGAGGGGTATGATGGGGTTAATGTTCTCAGTCTTTTTCCAAGGTGCAGAGATTCGAGGATTAGAGGGGATCAGTTTAAGGTTAAAGGGAACCTGAGGGGCCACTTCTTTACACAGACGGCTGGTACGTGGATGAGTTGCCAGCAGATGTGGTTGAGCGGGGTACATTAACAACATTTCAAAAACATTTGGATAAATATGTGGATAGGAAAGGACTGGAAGCATATGGGCCAACTGCAGGGAAATAGGGTTAGCATGGATGGACATTTACAAGGTGGACTCGAACCCCTCTGTTAATTAAACCCAAACACCCAGAAAAGCTCGTCTCACCTCGTAATCTGTTAAAATATGAGCCACACAGATCTCCTACATTCCACTATTTAACAAAAATTATCAAGTTAGTTTCTTAACTTTAATAGTGAACACTAAACAACAACTATTCACAAATACAAGCCCCTCTTTTCTCAGCTACTTACTATCTGACTCCAACTCTGTAAAAATATGCTGTTCCAACAACCCACATATGAAAATTAAAACCTCAAGACCATACAGTCTCTATCTTCCCCGCTGTGCTCACTCTTTCAGCTGCTGATCTCCCTGGGTCATTTTTTCTTATTGCAAGTAGGTTTAGATGAACATGTGTCTTTGATAGAGAGTGTTTGAGATGGTCAGTTAGCACTCCTGCTCCACAGCAGTTACTCTGCTGTTGGATGGCAGCAGCTCTCCCTCCAGTGTTCAAAATGCTGGATTTATATACTCCCCATGATATAATAATTCTCATAATTTGATTGTTTTCCAGGTGTCCAAACAATAATATTCAAATTCTGTTGGTTTCTGGTATCCTGAGCGTTATTTAAACTACTTGGTTGCATTTGAATGGCTGTCAAAACAGCAACCAAAACCCAGGTATCAATTTCTCAGCTAATGGGGACATGTGGAACAGTGTGACCTTTAGCTAGCATCTGTGGTTTTAATTTCTATTCAACAAAACCCGATCTGTCTTAAAGTGCCCATACATGTTTTTGGCTTCATAACATCTTGCCACTTCAGAAAATAAAATGAACCAGCAGAATGAAAAGATGGCTGCATTTCTTTTCCTGTAATTCTTAATCCCATTATATGAAATACAAAAGTATTAATCTCAGTTATATCATTCATATTAATTCTGCACACCAATACAACACTGGAATAAGTCAAATCTTATCTACACTGCTTTCCTTTAAATCCGCAAAAACCCATCTGCTATCACATTGTAGGAGCCACAACATGTCCATTTTGTGAGTTTAAAGTCGGTAAGGTAAGACTCCAATTAAATAGTTTCATATTCTGGTCTTTAAATATTCCAAACAATGCGAGAGATTTGTCGTTGTCCACAACCATCTCCGACAATTTGTTTGTCATATACACATTACAATATTGTCAGGCCAGTGTGAAACTTAATCATTCTTGTTCAATAATGGAGATTTTGTATTTTTTTTTCTGGTGGATATTGAGTTTTTTCGACAAGTAGCCAATTAGACATTCAGTTCCATCATCCTCGTTCTGTAGCAATTCATCTCTGACCCCTATATCCCGAGCATCAATCACAATTTTCAAAGGGTTTCAGAATATTTGGTGTAGCTAAAGCTGGTGCGGTGATTAATCCTGCTTTAAAATTCTCAAATGCCTCCTGGCATTGTTCTGTCCACCACCATTCTGTGTTCTTCTTTAATAAATCCAGCAGTGTTGCCCATACGCTGCTGAAGTTTGCAAAGAACTTCCGATAGAATCCACTCACTTCCAAAAATTGAAGCACCTCTTTCTTCGACGATGGTCGTGGAAATTCCTCAAAGTCCTTCGCTTTTATGTTCCATGGGGTCAACCTTCCATGTCTAATGTAATGTCCCAAGAACGTCACCTCTGCCTTCGCGAATTCTGTTTTCATTAAGTTTATTCCCAAGTTTGCTTCTTGTAATCGTTCAACATGCTCTGCCAACAGTAACATGTGAGCTTTCAATCACTTGCTAAAGATCACTGCATCATACAGATAAACTGCACAATTTATTCATCTGGCCACAACTCTGTTTCTGAGTCTTAAATGTGGCTGGTGCATTATTCATCCGTATGAAATACTCGATAAAGTTTTTTGTCATCTCTGGTATCTTTACTAGATAGCTTAACTGAATCCGCGTATTTTTTTATTTGAAAGGGGCCACTAAACCTGGCTTTGAAGAGATTTCTTACCACTGATAGCAATACTAATACGTCATCCCACGGGAAATCTTCAAAGTTTCAGTGTTTTTATCTGCCACCTGCTTCACTCTATGCTGGGCTCTTCAGATACGGCTTAGCAAACTCACCTACTCCATCTACTCTCTCCTTCACCTCATACACATAACCCAGGTGTGAGATTTCCGACTTCGGTCCTGTCAATTTATATTTAATTAATTTCAAAGGACCTCTCACTTCATAAACGAATATTAACTCAAAGGAAGTAAAGTGATTTATTGGGACATCTCTAATGGCAAACAATTTAATGGGGCACCTTTATCCCAATCATTTGGCCAACCCTGACAGTACGCTGTTAACATAGTCTTCAGCATCTGATGCTAACTTTCCAAGGCTCCCTGGGATTCAGGATGGGACACACTTGATTTGAAGTGCTGTATGCCTAAGCCATCCATGACTTCCTTAAACAGCTGAGCGGTAAAATGAGACCCTCGGTCTGACTGAATCTCTCTGAGCAGTCCACAGTGAGTAAAGAAAGCTACCAACTCCTCCACCTCCCTTTTTGCCTTGACACTCCAATAATGGAGTTTCCTCTGGAAATCTGGTAGACACATCCATTACCGTCAGCAAGTATTGGTTTCCACTTTTACTTTAGAAAGGGAAGGTACACAATTAATCATAACCCACGTGCAAGGTTCTTCGAATGCAGGAATTGGTAAGAAAGGTGCTGGTTTTATTACTGCCTGTTACTTACCTACCATTTGGTATGTATGTCACGCACAACAAAAATTAACCGCGTCCTTGTGCATTCCAGGCCACTAGAAATGCTTACGTACCTTAGCCTGAGTCTTCTGTACACCTAGGTGACCCCCTGCAGTTAGTTTATGAGCTACCCGTAACACTGTACGTTACTGCTAACACAATCTGGTGCACTTCGGCCCATTTCCCTTCTGCAGTAACCTATCGGGGTCTCCATTTTAATTTTAGAATTCTATCTTTAAGTTAATAATGTTCAACAATATATTTTGATTCCTTTATCTGGTGTGCATGTTTATGTGTGTGTGAATTTGTGTGTATATATCTGTTGTAAGTCCATTAGCCTTTCTGGACTAAACACCTCTGCCTGACCCTCTGCCTGTTCAGGGTTTTCCTGCACCGTTACATCAAACAGGGGGTCAGTTCACTGAGCGTCAACCCATTTGTCTTTTTCGTTCATTTTTCCTTCCTGATGTAACTTATGACAGTGGGATCTTGTTACTACACAGTCTGGAAAAATTCCTGTGTAATTTACTTTCAACTCACCAATTCCCTGTCTTCCTTTGGCTTCTCCGCCACAAGGGGTGCCTATCCCACCTCGCCTCCTGTGAAATCGTTCCCAAGAACAAACTGAATTTTGGAACTGACACTCTGTTACTCACTGTCACTGTTACTTCCCTAATCTTGATTTGGCATTCCATCCTGATGTTACACAAGGGAATGCTTAATTTCTGTCCCCATTCCACAACTTAACACGCTCTTGATTAACTTGCCAGAAAGAGTGAAAAAAAATTCATCTCTTACTATTAGAGGGAGAGAGAAAGTGAGGGCTGCAGATGCTGGAGATGAGCGTTGAAAAGTGTGGGGCCGGAAAAGCACAGCACGTCAGCAGCATCCGAGGGACAGGAGCGTTAACGTTTCAGGCATAAATTCTTCATCAGGAAAGTGGGAGGTAAGGGAGGGGCAAGGAGTTTGAGAAATAAATGGGAGGGTGAGGGTGGAGCTGGGTGGAAGGGAGTTTGGAAGGTGATAGGTAGATGCAGGGAGGGTGTGATGGTGATAGGTCGGACAGGAGGGTGATAGGACTCCTATCGGTGGTAGGACAGCTGGAACCCTCAAACTGAAAAGCATCAACGTTGACTTCACCAAATTCCAAATCTCCCCTCCACCAATCTCTCCTACATCCAACCGTTCAAACTGGCACTGCTCTCTTGGACTGCCCGAACTAGCCATCTTCCTTTCCACCTATCGACTCTATTCTACCTCCGACATATCACTATCACTCCCACCTGTATCTTCTTATTGCCTTCCCAGTGACCCTCCCACCAGCTCAGCTACGACCCTCGTATTTATCTTTCAGCCCCATTGTCCCCCTACCATGTTCCTGACCATGGGTTTCTGCCTGATATTCGATTGTCCTGCTGTCTGGATGCTGCCTGATCTGTTGTGCTTTTCCAGCGTCTCACTTCTCAACTATTACAGACTGAGCAGATCCCATATCTCACAAAAGTATAGCTTCTTGTCCTTCTCCCCCTATTCTTTCTGAGTAAACTTTATCTACAGAGGTGAATTCTTTAGATAGATCAGGCGCTGCCTTCATACCCAGCCCTTGCCTTGGCTGTGCAATTTCCTGCAGCTCCTCGGCTCCACTTGTGGTCTCCTTTACCAGTTTCACTAATGCCACTGGGCTTAGCCTCTTGTACCGCATCTTTCCCCAAAGTGTCTTCCTTTAACGACCAGCACGGAGTGTCCTAGCTTACTGCAGTAAAAACAACTTTTTCCCTGTGCCCTTCTTAAACCACCAGCACTGTAATTTTATGTGTTCCACTCCCTTATAGTGAGAGCACCTGAGGCCTTTTACCACCTTTAAACCCCCTTGGGCTTCTTTCTTCACTTGTGGTAAACTATTGTGAGCTACTGTTCGCTTTGTAATGTGTGATCGTCCCTTCTCCCAATTTCTATCCCTCACAGGATGAAATTCCTGCCAGAAGCTAAATTTCATCACATGCCACAATGCATATTTACCTGCCATTTCTGCCGCGCTTCTCACTTATTGAACTTTCTATTCATTCACATTAATTCTTACTGTCTCTGGAAGTGAGTCTTTTAACTTCTCCAGCAGATTAATCTCCCTTCAAGCCTCACAGGTCTTATCCATTTTTAAGGCCAGCACCCACCTGTCAAAATGACTGTGGTTAATTCTTTCAAACTCAATATAAGTCTGACCTGGTTGCGTCTCTATTTTTCTGAACTTCTGTCTATATGCTTCTAGTACCAATTCATAACCAATCAAAATATCTAATCTGACATATTTATAATCTCTTGCCCCCTCATCTGACAGCGCTGCACATACCTCACCAGCTGTGCCCACCAGCTTAGTCTGAACTAGCATTACCCACAAGTTCACTGGACACGTCATCTGCCTAGCCATTTTTTCAAATGAAATAAAAAGGTTTTGACATTTTTCTCATCGAAATATGGCAAGTTACTAACCTAGTTGTATACATCCCTACATTTTCCCTTCATCTACATCCTGTTAATTTAACTTACTTGTCTAATTCCAAACTTCTGAATTTCAAATCCCCTCTCTCGTTCTTTTTCCTCTCTTTCTCTTTCGTCTCTCTCTGTTTCCATCCCTTTAGTTATCTTCTAACTCCAGTTGCCACATTTGCAATTTAAGTTTTTATAACTCTACTGCAGTTGCCTCTTTCTCTGATACATCAAAGTGCTTCACCAACTCCATAACAATTTCAGCTTCCCTTTTCTCCCTGGTTAAACTCAATTCCAACCTATTTGCTAATTAAAAAAAATGTCCTCCTTCTGTCGTTCTAAACTTCCTTGGAAAATTTGGAACCTCTTTAATAACGTTAAAAGCTATTTCCCTCACTTTTCATTTAACCAACCACAAGTAACAAAATTAAATGAATTTTCCCACTGGTTTTATTTGAAGATCAAAGTCACTAATTGCAATGAGTTGGAATTTGCTGGGACCTGTTGTATCTCAAATCTGTTCAAGTCGGTCCAAGTGCCACACAGCAAGGCCCCAAACTGTTATGACATCAATGTCGAACCCCTCTGTTAATTAAAATCACACACCTAGAAAAGCTCAGCTCACATCATAATCTGTCAAAACGTGAGCGACAGAGAACTCCTAAATTCCACTAATAATCAAAAAATAACAATTCATATGTGTGCAAGTTAGCTCGCTGAGCTTGAAGGTATGTTTTCAGAAGTTTCGTCACCATGAGTAGGTGACATAATCAGTGAGAGTATCTGCTGAAGTGCTGGTGGTATGTCCCACCTCTCTATTTATAGGTCTTGGTTTCTTAATGTGGGTGATGTCATTTCCGGTTATTTTAACAAGACAATGTAGACAGGATCTAAATTGATGCGTGTATTGATGGACTTCTGGTTAGAATACCATTCCTCTAAGAAGATACTTGCGTGTGTTAGTATGTGTGTGTGCTTTGTCCCAGTCAAAGTGGTGCCCTTCTTTGACTGTATGTAAGGAACATAGTGATAGTGCGTCATGTCTTTTGGTGGCCAGTTGGTGTTCATGTATCCTCGTAACACAACAACAGGACAGTTTCAATGGTGGAACAATGATTTTATATACACTGTTTAATCAATGTGTGTGTGCAGATAAGTCGCATTTTTCATATGTGTGCAACACATTGTAAATGAACAACAGAGACACAGTTAACGAAAAATGATTCATATGATGTATAAAACTCATAAAACATTAAAACATGATTTGATCCTCTCAACATTCCCTCCTTTTCTGGAATTCCCTACACTACTCTCTCATTCTTATCAGGAAATGTGCTCCAAATTCTTGATTCTGGTGTCGCAACTTATTTCAGTTAATCCCCTTTCTACCGGGACTTCAATGAGTGATAAGGCATCAAACCAAAAGAGAAAATATACAATGTGGTGAAGATGAATGGGAATCCAGAGAATTCATTGGCTCTGAAACTACATAACGCTGGCATCACTGACACAACAGAGCTCTTAATCATGGTCAGGGAGAGAAAGAGAGGAAAAACTTTCACTTTAATCACAGAAGATTGGTATTTCTCAATGAAAAAGATTTAGGTGAATTAAACATTTGAATTAAGATCAGTTAAATGCTTTTGCGGAATGTGTCAGATTGGAAGCGAGACCCGGGGCGAGACCCTCAGCAGAAAGAGAGTATGAAAATGTAAGTATTTCCACATCAGAAACCAGGTTAGGTCACTGAGTACAGGGCTGACGGGTGATTGGGTCTCAGTGAGAATTGGGGAACAGACAGCAAAATTGCATTGCAGATATCGCAGCTCGAAACTGCGTATTCACGTAGTGCTGTCGACCACAGCAGCAGGAGAAGCAGATCTGCATTCACCCACAACCTGTAACTTTTTGCCAGGATAACACCTCAGTCTGTCATTACCATCAACGCCATCTATGGCTCAGTGACGAGCGTGGGTGAAGATGGCAGGGTCATTATCACGTGAACTTTACCTGATGCTAACTGATTAAATCTACCAGACTTGACCAACAGATCTGATCGAAGCAAACTACTCCGAGGTCTGAAAGGATGAAACCGGACAGAACACCCGGCCTCAGCATCAGTGTCGGAAAAGGGAATGGGAACACAGTACTGTCGACTCTGCAGAAACCTCCTTCCTAACATCTGGGAGCTCGTGACAGCATTTACAGAGCTTTCCCACAGACTGCACAGAAACATCGGGAATGGAAAACACATTGAGCCTCCCCATTCTAGTACATGGAAAAAATCTCCTCAATGCACTTACCCCACACGATATACATATCCGTTAATGTGAGTAACCTTGGGAAGCTATAAAATAGGCGGTGCAGTAGTACATTTGGTCCATCGAGTCTGCTACCAATTCAATATAATGATGGTTGGCCCTTCATTTCCACGCCGTACTCATGCTCTCCCACCATCCCTTTACTGTCTATAAATCCTTTTTTATAATCAGTGTCTCGGTTTCCAGGTGCGAGAGAATTCCCCAGGTTCCCGAGTCAATGAGAGCAGACATTTATTATCATCTCAATGCAGAGTGACTGCCTGTACCTAATACTGTGGCCCCTTGTTTTAGAAGTCCCACCCAGGGGAATTATCATCCCTGCTTCCAATCTGACTCACCCTGTCAGAGTTTTGTATATTTCAATGAGATCTCCACTCATTTTCCTAAACCCCATGGAATACTGGCCCAGTCACCCAAACTCTGCTCCCACAACAAGCCCGTCATCCCAGAGATCAGTCTGGTCATCCTTCACTGCTCTCCCTCAATGTCAGATTTGTCCTTTATTAGGTAAGGAGACCAAAACCGTCCACAATACTGCACAAAGTTCAAGATGATATCTCACCAAGGCCCTGTACAGCTGCAGTAAGACACCTTTTCTCCTGGACTCACATCCCCCTGAAATGAAGGTCAACACACCATTTGTCTTCCTCACTGCTTTCTGTTTCTGCAATATTACTTTCAGCGACTGGTGTACAGGGAGATGCAGATCCTTTTCAGTGTTGCAGCTCCCCACTTGGTGGGTCTGTGTACACTGGGCAGTGTGCCAATCTCCATGCCCAGTATTGACTTCTGGTTGCAGAACTCACTGCACTGCAGGGACCTCCGAGGTTTATGCAGAAGGAAACAACAAAAAGGAGCATACGTCTCTTTGTAGATCAACATGTTTCAACCAATCCTTTCCAAATGGTAGGCTGCCAATTTATCGTTTCCACCAAAGAGCACACCGTCACCTCTATCCACATTGTTCTCCATCTGTCACGTATTTACCCATTCACTTAAATTGTCTGAGTCTTCTCGGTGCTTTTTTATAACCTCCTCACCCACTCACAATCCCACATCCGTTAGTGCTGTCAGCAGGCTGGGATATATTGTATCTGATTCCAGCAACCAAATGTTTAAAGGGCATTGTGAACAGCTGGGCCCCAAGCACCGATCCCTGCGAAACCTCAGCAAACTTCCTCTGTTAATTTCTATTTATTTATTTCATGAATCTGTTTGTGACTGGCTGTGCCAGCATTTATTGCCCGTCCCTAGTTACCCTTGAGAAGGTGGTGGTGAGCTGCCTTGTTGAACGCTGCAGTCCACCTGCTGTGGTTGACCTCCAATGCCATTAGGGAGGGAATTCCAGGATTCTGACCCAGTGACTGTGAAGGAGCGGTGATATATTTCCAAGTCAGGATGGTGAATGGCTTGGAGGGAACCTGAAGATGATGGTATTCCCATATATCTGTAGCCCTTGTCCTTCTAGATAGACATGGGAGTTGGGAAGGTGGTCTCTGAGGATCTTTGGTGAATCATTTCATTGCAGCATGTCGATAGTAAAACACTGCTGCTGGGGCTGAGCGTTGATTGTGGAGCATTGTGGATGAAGGGACAGTCAAACTGGCTGCTTTGTCCTGGATGGTATAAAGCTTCTTGAGTGTTGTTGGGGCTGAACTCATCCAGGCAAATTGGTAGTCACCTATCACACTTCTGACTTATGCATTGTAGATGATGGACAGACTTTTGGAAGTCAGGATGTGAGTTACTCGCCGCAGTATTCCTAGCTTCTGACCTGCTCTTATAGTGACTTATGTTTATGTGGCGCGACCAGTGAGTGTCTGAGCAATGATTACCCACCAGGAATCTGATACTGGGAGATTCAGTGATAGTAACACCATTGAATGCCAAGGGGCAGGTTAGATTGTATTTTATTGGTGATGGTCACGCTCTGGCAGTTGTGTGGCCTGAATATTACTTGCCACTTTATAGCCTGGATACTGTCCAGATCTTGTCGCATTTGAAAATGTAATGTTTCAGTATCTGAGGAGCCACAAATGTTGCAGAACATTGTACAATCATTAGTGAACATCCCCACTTCTGACGTTAAAATGGAGGGAAGGTCATTGCTCAAGCAGCCCTGAAGAAGTTTTCGGCCACTGCCCGAGGGACTCCTACAGACTTGTCCTGGAGCTGACTTGACTGACCTTTATCAACCATGACCATCTTCCTACGTGTCAGGTATGATTATAACCAGCAGGGAGTTTGCCCCTGATACCCATTGATTCCAGTGTTGCTAAGGCCCCTTGATACCACACTTGGTCGAAGACAGCCTTGATTTAAAGGGCTGTCACTCTCACCCCACCTCTGGAATTCAGCTCTGTTGTCCATGTTTGAACCACGGTAACGAGGTCAGGAGCTGAGTGGCCCTGGTGGAGCCCAAACTGGGCGCCATTGACCAGGTTATTGCTGAGCAAGTGCTGATTAAAATCACTGAGACCTTCCACCACTTTACTGATGATCGAGAGTAGACTGATGGGGTGGTAATTGGCCGGATTGGATTTGTTCTGCTTTTTATATACAGGAGATACTTGGGGTAATTTTCCACATAATCAGGAAAAGCCATTGTTGTAACTGTATTGAAATAGTTTGGCTAGGGGAGTGGCAAGTTATGGAGCACAAGTTTTCAGCACTATTGCCATAATGGTGTCAGATTATGCACCTTTTGTAGAATCCAGCATCTCCAATTGTTTCTGGATTTCGAGTGGACTGAATCGAATTGGTTGATGACTGGTAACTGAATTGCTGTGGACCACTGTAGGAGGCTGAGATGGATCATCCACTCAGCACTTCTGACTGAAGATTTTGCGAATGCATCAGCCTTATCTTATACACTGAAGTGCTGGGCTCTTCCATCATAGAGGAAGGGGTTATTTGTGGAATCTCTTCCTCCAGTGAATTGTTTAATTGTCCCCAACGTTTCTCGGCTAGATGTGGAAGTACTGCAGAGCTTAGATCTGATCCTTTGCTTGTGGGATCACTTAGCTGTGTCTATCACTTACTACTTATGCTGTTTGGTGCACAAGTAATCCTGATTGGTGGCTTCACCAGGCTGACACCTCATTATCAGGTATGCACACTCCACTGAACCAGTGTTGATCCTCTAGATTGATGACAGGCCATGAGGTTATGCGGGAGTACAACTTGGCTGCTATTGATGACCCACAACACCTTATAGACATCCAGATTTGAGCTGCTAGATCTGTTCGAAGTCTGCCCTGTTTAGCAACGTGATAGTACCACCCAAAATGGTGGAGGTTATTCTCAATGTGCAGGTGTGATTTTGTCTCCACAATGGTCTCTCTTACCGATACTGTCATGGACAGATACTTCTGCGACTGCAAGATTAGTAAGGCTGTCGTCAAGTATATATTTTCCTCTTGTTGGTTCTTTCCCCACCTGCTGCAGAACCAGTTGAGCAGTTATATCCTTTGGGGCCTGGCCAGCTTGATCAGTACTGCTGTCGCTGAGATACTCTTGGTGGTGAACATTGAAACCCCCCACCCAGAGTAGATCTTGCATCCGTGCTACCCTCAGTGCTTCCTCCAAGTGTTGGTCAGCATGGAGGAGTACTGATTCATCAGCTCAGAGAGGCTGGTACGTGGTAATCAGCAGGAGGTTTCCTTTCCCATGTGCAAACTAATGCCATGAGACTTCATGGGATACGGAGTCACTGTTGAGGACTCCAAGAGCAATTGCCTTCCAACTGTATCCCACTGTGCCACCACTTCTGCTGTGTCCGTCCTGCTGATGAGACAGGAGATATCTGGGGAAGGTAATGGGGTGTCTGCGATATAGTCACACTCACAGAATCATACCTGACAGACAATGTCAGACGAGTCTGTTTATTTTTATTCACCGTTTCCTGCCAGCTGTCCTATTCTGGAAACATAGCCATATATTACCCCCAATCCACTCAGATTTGATTTTGCAAACTGGGCTTGGAGCTTTATCAAAATCTTTCTAAAAATCAACATGTTTTACATCCATTGCTTCTCTTTCATTTGTCTCCCATTCTGTTTCTCAAACATAATTCCCATTTCATAAATCTATGTTAGTGTTGTCTCTGACCAATACTTTCAGCCACAATAATTTCTCCTAAACCATTTACGTACTATGTTCTATGTTCAATGTACTCTATCATTTTCCCACACCAGACTTGGTTTTCCTTGTATTGTTTGAAAGTTCTGTGAAGACAGAACTGAAGTAGTGGTTTCATAGTTCTGCTATTTCCCTATTCTCCATTCTCCATTCTCTGGTTTCAAACTGTAAGGAAACTGCACTTGTTTTCTCATATTTCTCACATTGACATAATTTAACAAGCTATTACAGTTCACTCTTTTAACCCTTGTGAATATACTTTTCAGAAAGCCATCAAATTCTGCCTTAAACTGCTCAATAATAGACCTTCCACACCATACACTCACAGGAGCATAGACTCTGTGCCAACAGAAATGCAGCACGATCTGTATTAGTCCCACTTTCTGACACCAGGCCCATGACACTTCCAAGTGCTCGTCCAAGTACTTTTTAATGATTGTGAGGTTACCCGTGATAATTCCCCTCTCAGGAAGTAATCCCAGAACCCCACATCCTCGAGGTGAAAAAATATTTAAATCCTCTCTGAACCTCAAACTTTTCTCTTTAAAAGTCTGCTCATTTGTTCTTGACCCTCTGACTAAAAGGAACGGCTGCTCTCTATCCACCCTGTCCATTTCCCTCAGAATCTTATCCTTCTCAATCCCTGACTCCTCAGCTTTCTCTGCTCCAAAGTAAACAACTCGAGCTGATCCAGCCTCTCTCCATAGCTGATATGCTCTATCCCAGAGAACATCCTGGTGAATCACCTCTGCACCCTCTCCAGTACAATCACATCCTTCCTGGAATGTGGCTCCCAGAGCTACATACAGTACTCCATTTTGGCCTAACCAAAGCCCTGTGAGTGGTCAGATGCATGGCAGATGCAGTTTAATGTGGATACATGCATGGTTATCCATTTTGGTGGCAAGAACAGGATGGCAGATTACTACCTAAATGGAATGAATTTAGGTAAAGGGGTAGTACAGAGAGATCTGGGTGTTTTTGTACACCAGGCAATGAAGGTAAACGTGCAGGTACAGCAGGTAGTGAAGAAGGCTAATAGCATTCTGGCCTTCATAACAAGAGGGATTGTGTAAAGAAGCAAATAGGTTCTTCTACAGCTGTACAGGGCCCTGGAGAGACCACACCTGGAGTTCTGTGTGCAGTTCTGGTCTCCAAATTTGAGAAAATATATTCTGGCTATTGAGGGAGTGCAGCGTAGGTTCACGAGGTCAATTCCTGTAATGGCGGGATTACCTTACACTGAAAGACTGGAGCGACTGGGCTTGTATACCCTTGAGTTTAGAAGACTGAGAGGGGATCTGTTTGTGACATATAAGATTATGAAAGAATTGGACACTCTGGAGGCAAGGAAACATGTTTCCGGTGCTGGGTGAGTGCCAAACCAGAGGACACAGCTTAAAAATACGGTTTTGACCATTTCTGACAGAGATGAGGAGAAATGCTCTGCCCCAGAGGGCAGTGGAGGGCCAGTCTCTTGATTCATTTACGAAACAGTTGGATAGAGCTCTCAAGGATTGTGGAATCAAAGGTTATGGAGATAAGGCAGGAACAGGATACTGATTAAGGATGATCAGCCGTGATCATATTGAATGGTGGTGCAGGTTCAAAGGGCAGAATGGCCTACTCCCCCACCTATTGTCTATTGTCTATTGTCTATCTGGTTATGAGTCTTAAGTTCATCAGGCACCCCTCTGGGAACCCCTATCCCGTCCAAATAAATATCATCATCAAAGAAGGTAGCAAACACTGACCGTGCACTCCTCGTTTTCCCCATTCCAGGAATCTCACGTTTTTCAAATGCTAGGTTGAATGGAATAGCTAATTGCACAATTGCACAATTGCACAAGTGCCTCGCCAGTCAGAGGGCATAGTAGGTCTTAGAATCTTTCCGCCACAGTACCACCACAAATCCACTTGGGGTATCTTTAAAGCTGAATAGTTTCCTCCGAACAGTGTCTCGCGAACCGATTCAATTTCCGAGCAGGACTTTAAGTCTCCTAGAAATCGGGAACAGTCCAACACCTGCCTTCACACACAGGAGGTGCGATTCCGACCACGTTCAAAAATGAAGGGGGACATTTTAAATCCTCCTTCAGGGGAGGGAACAACAACAGCAAAGACCGACAGCCTGGGTCCCCCCTCACCGTCTCATCCTGGTACAGGGCTATCATACATATCATACCAGCCATGTCCCACTTCCACCTGAGCGGAAAGGGAACCACGCGAGCCACCACTCTAACTGAGGCACATGCATAGCAAATGCCTTTATTCAGACATCTCACAGCGAACTTCACCCATTCAACCCAGGCATTTGTATCCCCGTATACCGTTTCTATTTCAATAGACTGTTTCAAGTATTTCAGCTCTACAATTGTGACCCCCTCCCCCCAACCTTGGTATTCGTACTTTCTACTACGGTCCCATTTGTCACCTGTAGGCCAAAACAACATCCCGAGAAAATCAAATTCTGCCTGCCAGTTGTCATTTCTATGCCAAATGTTTCGTTGAGCTGGACCTGGTGAAACCGCCCCCACCCCCCACCCACCCACGCCACCGGTCATATATCCCTTCCTTCAAAGAAGTGTTATGTTTGGAAAGTTATAATGCCCTACCATAACCAACCTATTATTCTTACAGATACCTGAAATCTCCTTACAAGTTTGTTTCTCAATTTCCCTCTGACTATTAGGGGGTCTATAATACAATCCCAATAAGGTTATCATCCCTTTCTTATTTCTCAGTTCCACCCAATTAACCTCCCTGGATGTATTTCTAGGAATATCCCCCCTCAGTACAGCTGTAATGTTATCCCTTATCAAAAACACCGCTCCCCGCTCCTCTCTTGCCTGCTTCTGTCTCTTTCCTGTAGCATTTGTACCTGGAACATTAAGCTGCCAGTGTGTCCATCCCTGAGCCATGCTTTTTTTACTTGCTATGATATCCCAGTCCTGTGTTCCTAACCATTCCCTGAATTCATCTGTCTTCCCTGTTAGGTCCCTTGCATTGAAATAAATGCAGTTTAGTTTATTAGTCCTACCTTGTCCCTGCCTGCCCTGACTGTTTGATTGTACCAGTCTCAGATTGATCTCTTTCCTCACTATCTCCATGGGTCACAACCACCCCCCGCCACCGCCCCCCCCCCCCCCAAAACTTAATCGTTTAAATCTTCCTGAGCAGCTCTAGCAAATCTCCCTGCCAGTATATTAGTCCCTTTCCAATTTAGGTGCAATCCGTCCTCCTTGTACAGGTCAATTCTACCCCAAAAGAGATTCCAATGATCCAACCATATGAATCCTTCTCCCGTACACCACCTCCTCAGCCATGCATTCATCTGCTCTATCCTCCTATTCCTGCTCTCACTAGCTCGTAGCAATGGGAGTAATCCAGATATTACTACTCTTGAGGATCTCCTTTATGAATTCCTGCCTAACTCTCTCCAATCTCCCTTCAGGACCTCAATCTTTTCCCTTCCTGTGTCGTTGGTTCCAATGTTAAGTAGTGATGTTAATTTCCTTAATATTAAAAAAAAATGCTATACATAGATGTATTGTTATACTTGAGGTAAGAGGAATATGCTCTAGTCTCACTACTTTGGGTGACGATGTAAAATACCAGTTGTGGCAATGACCAATCGAATATCTGGATTTATATCTGATTAATTAGTAAGATCTATTAACAAGGTTTCTTAATGAACACACTTATGGGTTTATTATCAAAGTTAATCTTATTTGATAAAGATGCAATAACTAGTGAATGTATCCAGCCATTAATATAGATGTATAAGTGCACCTATCCCCTAAACACATACGTTGTCTTCAGAAAAAGAGAGGAGATAAAATAGATTTCTCTGCAGAGATTGGCCAAAGTCTTTTTATTCTCAGAAAACTGTTATTCTTGAAAGTAAAAGATAAATGTTAGGATATTCTTTACTGTAATGTACACTGGGTTGCACCTTTGGTCTGGACAATCAGGGGGAGGCCGTACAGGACTTCGGTGTACTTGGATGAGTGGATTTTCCGAAGGTTTGCCCTTACCATGAAATGTGTTCCTATCACCAAGAGCAGCCATCTCTGCCATGGGGCCCAGGAGGTCAGAGAGTTTGAGGTCTAATTTCTTTCCATTTTGTACTGAGTAACCTCCATAGGATTTGAGATGAATTGCTGAGTTACTATACTTCCTCTGACTTTCCACAGTCCCACAATCTACCAACTGCAAATATCGGCTTCTATGACATGGGGATTGGTACTCCCGGGGACCATTAGTACCACATAAGACGTTCTTCCTAAAATGCAATCAAGGAAGGGGAGCTAAAAGGATAAACTACACACTCTCTCCATTCGTGAAAAGGGCGTGCCGAGAGACTAAACCAACAATTTGACAGAAACTTATCCCGCAATGACGTTGCAACTGTACAAACAATCACTTATGAGTCCATTAAACAGTCCATTAAACAGTTCTCTTTAACTTGAGTTGAAGCGGTTCCGTTGTTGACTCTGCCCTCCAAATTCCCTTGTCGTTCGGGGGCTTCACTGGCCCTTTGATTCTTGTATAATGCGTCCAGCCCTTTTCAGCTATCCTAATAGCCGTCTCTGTCATGAGGCGGGCTTGATACGGACCTTCCCAGTCTGGCAGAAGTTTCGTCTGCGACCACGATTTGATTAGTACCCAACCGCCCAGTCTGAGCGGATGCACTGCAAAGTCAAGGGGGTGGCGTCTGGGCAAGCTGACTCTGAGTTTAAAGAAAAGATAGAGAACCGGACAGGGCTAGTATATACTTCTTTAACTTCTGTTCATTAATTTGAACTATCCCTTTTGTGCCCAAATAAGGTGAGCCGAACAATATTTCATTGGGGACAATCCCAAGTCGTTTCTCGGTGCTATTCGCACCGATAGGAGGGCCAAGGGTAGACACTTTGCCCACGGGAGTTTGGTCTCAAGTACTAATTTAGATAGTTGCTTTTTCAGCGCCTGATTCATTCTTTCAACCTTTCCTGATGGGGATGGGAGCCAAGGGCTGTGAAATTCCCAGGAGATTCCTAAATTCTTCATTGTCTCCTGTAATACTTTAGAAGTAAAATGGATACCTTGATTTGAGTCTATATGTTCTACTACCCCTTATCTGGGAACTACCTGTTCAAGAATCACCTTGAATACCCCACTCGCGGTGGCTGTAGCCAAGGGGTATGCCTCAAACCATCTGGACATATGGTCAACGAGCCCCAACCTTCCCACGCGGGGTAACTCGGTATATTTTACCTGGATATTCTGAAATGGTCGTAGCCCAGGTGGTCGACCTCCCTAATATCTTTAAGTTCCTCCTACTCCTTACTATTAAATAACGGAGTACTCGTAGGATCAGGGAGCGAAGGTATCAGGGGACATATTCCTGCCTCTGGTGGACTCATGGCCACCACCCTAGCTGCCTCATCTGCCAATCTATTCCCGCTTACTTCTAGGGTATCCCCCTTCCTCTACCATACCCTTGGTTTTTCTCATTTGGCCACATATTCCGTCGGTTATCTATTTCCTGTGTTTCAGTCTTTTTTGTCTTTTGTTTCTGTTTTTCGTCCTCTCTCCTTACAAGTACTCTCAGAGCCTCCCTCCGCAAATCATGTAATGGTTTCTCACTCCATCTCAATATTTTCTGTATTTTCTTTTGAATAGTCACAAAGTGTATTTTCAACAATCCTTCCCCTACTGGCCCCTCTAAATCCATCCCAGAATATTTGCACATAGAGTTCTTCAGTCTTTGTAAAAACGCTGAAGGACTCTCTTCCTTTCCTTGACGTACCTCAAATACATTCAATTGCTTCTCCATTGTTCTTATTAATAAACTGTTCATAATTTTCAGCTTTTCCCTATCTTCTTGTTTTGATGATCCCAATTGGGGTCTCTTAAGGGGAACTTATCCTCTGCCTGACCTGCCCCTTCAGTTCCCATGGGGTGTTTCTGTCCCAGACCCCAAATGCTGCTTTCCTTATCAACCCTCTTTCTTCTCCACGAAATAAAATATTTAGTATGGACATCAATTCTGTCCAAGTATATACATGTGGATCCAGGAATTGATCAATTTGTTCTGACAAACCTACCGGGTCTTCTATAAGTATTTTCATTTCTTTTCTAAAGGAACTTACGTCCCCACTAGTTAAAGAGGCATGATCAAATCCAATTTCTCTTTCCCCGATCAGGACATCTCTTAATGGAAACATATTTTGGACCAACATTTCTTCCGCCTCCCTTCACTTTCTTCTAATCTTTCCATTTGGCTTCTGGTGCTTTTTGCAATCGGCACCTGACATTTATCTATTTCCTGTTCTGTCTCAGACGTGGTGGGACCTTTATCCACCTGCCCCAGTCCCACTGCCTGCACCTGACTCGTACCAGAAACCGCCATGGGCTGTTGGATTCTTCCAAATGGTGGGGGGTAAATTATCTAATACCTCTCATGGGGATAGAAGTGATGAACAAGGGATTTTTTTTCATCTATTTTTACAATGCACATCCGTATTTTAGATCCACCCTCCCAACAGGAGGCATAATCAGACTCCTCCTGACTGAAGGGTTCTTTTTCATTAACATATAAATTTAAATATTGACAAACGCAATCTTTGTCCGACCCATACTTTGGCCAGAAGACGGCAGGACGAAGAATAGGTTCCTTAGTCCATACAAAAGAACAATACTTAATCAACTTCTTTCTAGCTTTTTGTCGTGTGTGTTCATTTTGTTTCCAATTTCCCAACATCTTACCCAATGGACTTTGTCGAGGAATGTTGCCAGGAACGCCTCCCTTCTCAACGGAGGATTTTCCTTTACTACTTGTTGCACAACTTATTTCACTCTTGTTCACCATCCAGTGGCCTCAATCACCTCTCCCAATAGAGATCCAATCCCTTCAGAATCTGAGGAATCTTTCCCTAGAAAATCCTTGAGTCCAACTCAAGTTAGGGCACGTTTTAGGGGTTAGCCTGACCCCTGTCAGGTGATTCTGGTGTCCTTGTAAATCGCGAAAAGGCAATCGAGTTAGGGGTCCCACCCCTATGAACCAGAAACCTCGAGTCCAACTCGAGTTAGGTGTTTGGTACTCCCGAACTCCCAGGTTACTTTCGTTAATTCCTCATAACTACTAAAACCCAAGACCCAGCCACCAAGGTAATACTTAAAAGTCAGTTTTCTTACCTTGGTCTGTGCACAGAGCTACCTGGCTATAAGACGTCTTCCGGTTGTGCCTTCCCCCTTGGGTCCCACCCAAGGACCCCTTGAGTCCAACTCAAAGTACACACACTCACTGCCAACTGGTTCGGAACGATTCTTAAAGGATTTAATTTAGGCAATCCCTCAAGCCATCCACCGCTGAAAAACGGGGAAAGGGGCGCACGTTCTCAGTTAGCGACTGTGGGAGCCTTTTCAGGAGCTGAAGTTCATCCCGGACGAGCCCCCAATTGTGAGAAACGAACCCACTTAATCAATAATTTCCAGTCCCAGTCAAAGAGTTCCGAAGCAGTACATTTATTCGAACATCTTTGAAGATGGGTGGCTCTACGAGGAGAGTCACACCCAACAGTAAAATACAGAGTTTTTTATGAGACCCTTTTCTGAGAGGTCTCGTGACACCCCTACACTAAGCAATAAACCTATCATAAGTGCCTATTTCTTTCTATCCCCTTATTTGGTTATTACTTGCGCCCGTTATTCCCTCATTTGGTAATTCCCTGCACCCAAGCCTAAGTTAATCATACTTATTAAATACCTCACTTGTTTTCCTTTTAAATCTGTCGGATTTGGCTGTCCTTGTTCGTTACAGCCTTTCTGTCATTTCATCCAATTCCTCTTTTCTAACCTGCTGACTTCTGAGATCATCCTTTATTATTTTGATAGTCCAAAAAGCGGACCTAAAAACTATAACCTTATTGTGAAATGCCCCTCCTACTTCTCTTGTGGTCAAGCTACAATACTCAAAGTTATATCTTAGCTTAAAACTATTTCTTTAAAGGCCCTCTATATTCGTTAAAATCAACATACACCTGACAACCTGAAAAGTTTCTCTCTCACCACAGCTCCAATATCCCTCCTTAGCTGTGTAACCTTTTCCAGTCCTGAAACACTCTGAAAATGTGGACATCCTACAATCCTCCATGTCTGCGTAATCCTCTCAGGTCCCTGCAACACCCCCGATCTGTAGAACCAACTCCAATGCTTGTCACTCTTCCGATCAGTTTCTACAAGCCTGGCTATCTATTTAACATCTTCCCGTCACTATCACCCACCCTGTCAATTTAAGCTCCTCAATTCTCCCCACCAATCTTATCTTATCCATACTCTTCTCCAGCTCTTACACCCTTATCGATGTAAACGTTACATTCCCCTACAACCATCCCTAAAGCAGAAACCTACTCGAGTGTGTCCAATGCTCCCTATCTGTGTTAGTGTCTCCAGGCACTATTGCTGTTCCTGTCTCTGTAAGCTCTGACAGATTGTTCAGCTTTCCGGTACATTTAATTTCCAGAACCTCAGCGTCTGACATCAACAAAAGTCTTCATTAACTACAGCCTTCCATATCTCTGTTCATTCCTCAATTCTATACAACTCTCTTAATCTCTGCAAATAGCACAATTCCAGAAAATGCTCCCTGTCTGCATGAACTGCCCAAATCCTACACTGAGAAGCCTCACTGTCCTTTTGATCACCTGTAGTCCCTTCAGATCTCCCTGCATCTTTCCTGACTCCATTGAATACAGCTCATCTCATGTCATAACTTCTCTAACTCATATGTTACTTCACATCTTTGTGATATTCTTCAGTTACTGCAATTCTCATTCATTATCTCCAGAGCTTCCACTCCCCTGATCAATGTAAGGTTATTGATCCCTTGCAGCATGTTTAACACCTGTAGCAGCCTCCAACTCCTCCCCGCATCCTGTCGCTGTAACCTCCTCAAATAATACGGCTCACTCTCTGTAATATCTTCCAGTATCTGCAATCCTGTCGATTTCTGTAACCTCCTCCAGCACAGCACTCCAAATGTCTGTTAACTAATGGGAATTCTTCAAACCTGCCTTCACAGTTCTCACTAGCTCTCTGAAGTCCTGCAGCCGTACAACCCTCAGTATCTCTGGCTCCTCCAATCCCGCCACTTCTCCCCGGCTGTGTGAACTGATCCAGCCCCTTCAACCCTCCCTATTTCACTCACTCCTGCAGCTCCAACTGTTGTGCATGTCAGTGTAATCCCCAGCACCAATAATCATCCCGGTCTCGATAAACTCCTGCAGCTTCAACTACCACCCCATCTATGTAATCTCCAGTTCTTCCAATCCTCCCTTTCTCTATAAATTCTGGTAGCTCCAAATACCATCCCAAAAACCCTCTCTTTCTCTAAAACCTTCTGTAGCTCCAACTACCACCAATATCTATATAATCTCTAGCCCCAACACACGTCCCAGTCTCTGTATCTCCTGAAGCTGCAACAACCACCCCTATCTGTTTAATCTCTAGTCCTTATATTCCTCCCAATATCTGTAACTTTCTCAGGACTGATAACCCTGTATCTGTCCTTGATATCTTTCAGGCCGACAACCTATTTGATGTCAAACAACTAACAGTGGTCTCCAATCACCCGAACTGTGTAACATCCTCCCGTCTCTCCAACCCAGCTTTTCTCTGGTAGTTTCTCTGGTGTCTGTCTTCCCCTTTATCTCCGGTTACAGATCCCTGCTCAGGAAAACAATGTCTCAGTACCGAATCTGGAAGAACACAAGAATCTTCAGTTTATCAATACTTTTGCCTCATTTTCTAAAATTTAACGACTGCAAGTTCAACCTTGTCCACCTCTTTTTAACAATGTCCCTCCATTTTGAAGAACAGCCTGGTGAACCTTCTCTGGGCTGCCTCCAATGCAAGGACATTTTCCCTCCAGTTATGGGACCAAACCTGTTCACAGTATTCTCAGTGTGGGCTGACTGGAGTCCTCTATAATTGTTACAAGCCTTCCCTATTTTTATTCTCCATTCTCTTTGGAATCAATGTCAGCAGCTTTCCATTTGCCTTTTCTATGACCTGCTGGCCCTGTATGCTACCTTTCTGAAATTTATGCACAAGGATTCCCACGTTACTCTGTGATGTAGCTTTCTGCAGTTGATCTGAAACCAAGAGGTGACAGCAATAATCAGGAAGGTGCTGGAATGTATGGTTAACGACATGCTAAAAATGCTAACTACACACTTAGAAACCTATGGAAAAAGCGCAGTCCAGAAGACCATCATGTATAGGAGCAGAATTAGGCCATTCGGTCCATCGGGTCTATTCCACTATTTGATTATGGCTGAATTGTTTCTCAACTCTATTCTCTCACTAACCCCCATTACCCTTGATCTCCTTACTTATCAAGAACATAGCTATCTCTGAGTTAGACACATTGAATCACTTCGGACACACAGCCCCTTGAAGCAGTGAGTTCCACAGATCCATCACCCTCTGGCTGAATACATTCCTCCACATGTCTATTCTAAAGAGTCGTCCCTTCACTCTGAATCTGTGCCCTTGGCCCCTAGTCTCTCCTGCTCGTGGAAACATCTTGCCCACGTCCACTCCATCCAGCCCCCCCCCCCCCCCCCCCCGTTAATCTGTAAGTTTGCATGAGATTCTGCCGCTTCCTTTGAAACTACATCAAGTGCAGACCCAGAGACTTCACCTGCTCCTCATATGATACGAATTTCATCCCTGGAATCTTCCTTGGAAACATATTTCTCGTAGCCCTACACATCTTTTGTCCAGACTCTTAATGGTATGGGCAAGTTGTTGGAGCGAATCCTGAGGGACAGGATGTACATGTATTTGGAAAGGCAAGGATTGATTCGGGACAGTCAACATGGCTTTGTGCGTGGGAAATCATGTTTCACAAATTTGTTTGAGTTGTTTGAAGAATTAACAAAGAAGATTGATGAGGGCAGAGCAGTAGATGTTATCTATATGGACTTGAGTAAGGCGTTTGACAAGGTTCCCCATGGGAGACTGATTAGCAAGGTTAGAGCTCACGGAAAACAGGGAGAACTAGCGATTTGGATACAGAACTGGCTCAAAGGTAGAAGACAGATAGTGGTGGTGGAGGGTTGTTTTTCAGACTGGAGGCCTGTGACCAGTGGAGTGCCACAGGATCGGTGCTGGACCCTCTATGTTTTTGCCATTGACATAAATGATTTGGATGCGAGCTTAAGAGGTACAGTTAGTAAGTTTGCAGAGGACACCAAACTTGGAGGTGTAGTGGACAGCGAAGAGGGTTACCTCAAATTACAACAGGATCTGGACCAGATGGGCCAATGGGGTGTGAAGTGGCAGATGGAGTCCAATACAGATAAATGCGAGATGCTGCATTTTGGGAAAGCAAATCTTAGCAGGATTTATACACTTAATGGTAAGGTCCTAGGGAGTATTGCTGAACAAAAAGTCCTTGGAGTGCAGGTTCATAGCTCCTTGGAATTGGAGTCGCAGGTAGATAGGATAGTTAAGAAAGCCTTTGGTATGCTTTACTTTATGGGTCAGGGTATTGAGTACAGGAGTTGGGAGGTCATTTTCGGGTGTACAGGACATTGGTTTGGCCACTATTGGAATATTGTGTGCAATTCTGGTCTCGTTCCTATCGGAAAGATATTGTGAAACTTGAAAGGGTTCCGAAAAGATTTACAAGGACGTTGCCAGGGTTGGAGGATTTGAGCTACAGGGAGAGGCTGAGCAGGCTGGGGCTGTTTTCCTGTAGTGCTGGAGGCTGAGGGGTGACCTTATAGAGGTTTACAAAATTATGAGGGGCATGGATAGGATAGGATAAATAGACAAAGTCTTTTCCCTGGGGTCAGGGAATCCATAACTAGAGGACATAGGTTATAGTGAGATAGGAGAGATATAAAAGAGACCTAAGGGGCAATTTTCTCACGCAGAGGGTGGTACGTGTATGGAATGAGCTGCCAGAGGATGTGGTGGAGGCTGGTGCAACTGCAACATTTAAGCGGCATTTGGATGGGTATATGAATAGGAAGGGTTTGGAGGTATATGGGCCGGACGTTGGCAGGTGGGAATGGATTGGGTTGAGATATCTGTTTGGCATGGATGGGTTGGACTGAAGAGTCTGTTTCCATCTGTACATCTCTCTATGACTATGTGTAGAGTGTAGTTCCAACTCTGACTCCTGCGGAGCTCCGCTCATCACCAGTTCCCAACGTGAAAAAGACCCCTTTCTTCACACTCTCTACCTTGTGCCAGACAAATCCTCTATCCATGCTCAGCATGTTGTTCTGAAACGGAAATTTCATTTCACACCCACTGCTGGATTTAATTTTTCTGTCTGGCTGTCAACAGCGGAGTTTCACCGTTACCTTCCCATCTGTGATTCCCTGGAGAAGGAGATGGTAAGCTAGCTTCCTGACCCACTGCAGTCCTTTGGTTGTCGGGACAGACACAGTGCTGGGAGGATGTAGCGTGTCTTGGAGGGCACCTTGAAAATGTTGGTGTTCCCATGCACCTGGAACTCCTGTCCTTCCAGGGTATAGTGGTTCTGGGTTTATGAAATGCTGTTGAAAGGGCCTTCCTGAGTGACCTCAGTGCTACTTGTAGATCTTTTATTCCTTTATTCATTGGTGAACATGAGCTTTGTTGGCTGAGCCAGCATTTATTGTTGATTTGGAGCTGTCCCTGAGAAGGTCGTCGTAAGATGCCTTCCTGAGCCACTGCACCAGCTGTTTGAAATGTTGTTATCTGTGCAGCCACAGCAAGCGCTGCAACACTCCTCATGTCTGTAACTGCATACAGAGAATGCAGCTCTCCCTTTCATATCTGACATCCTCCCCGCCATATAAATGACAGTTCCTCACAATATCTCACCTCTTCCATTCCCATCTGTGCTATAGATCACTAAAATTTCTTTATTCTTGTTTAAACTTCTGATCACCAAAAAATTCTCCCTTTTTAAATTTTTAACCCCTTCAGTTTCTGTTACTCTCCATATAACTGTAATCAATGATAGCACAGATTCCCTTACTAAATCGCTGTAATTACAATGGTTGCATGTGTTAAATTGGCAAATTTCTTCCTCCTTATTCATCTCAGGAGTTCCAGCTCCTACAATCCCACTATGTGGAATGCACCAATTCTCTGCACCTCCTCATTTCCTGAGGATCCTTGAAAAGCACCAGTGCCCCAAAGGTTTATATTCCCCCCAGTTACTGCAAGTCTTCTCACTCTGTCACATCCAAGTCTCTCACATCCAAGTCTCCAACCAAGTCTCCAGGACGAAGACAACCCTTGCTGGATGTCAATTTGCATTTGTTGAAGTCTACACATCTCTGTAAGCAGCTCGGAAAGACTCTACAAAGTCATGAACACGCCACAATCTCTCTATTTCCTTTGCCTTCTTCAATGTCTGAAACTCTGTATCTTCCAGTAAACTTCTTAAGTTGCTGCAGGTCTGTGTAGCTCCCCAGAAAACCTGTTACATCCCATATAGTTCGCTCAATCACTGTAACACCCTCTGCTCTGTCTAATCCTCCTCTTTTCCACTATCTTCCATGCACAACAGCGATCCTGTAAGAGAGCAATGTGGAATGGGATGTTATAAATCTCAGCTGAGGCTTGAGGCCTATGATTACCTGGGAGTCACAAGGGGAGAGAACCTGAGCGAGAGCAGCACAGAGCGGGAGAATATACATTAGCAACGAGGATCGAGGCCGACTGGGACTTGGAGTTGGAGAAACAGCAGAGCAGGAGGCTCGAAATCAGCACCGAATCACAGAGGGAGTGACCATGTGATAGAACAACTTGGAGCAGGAGCATGCGGCTAACTCACGCCTGGGAGTTACAGAGGCAGAAAAGTGGGAGGGTATAAATCAGCTTGAGGATCAAAGCCTAATCGTGCCTGGCAGTCACAGAGACGGTGACCCTGTGAGGGAGCGGAGTGGAGTGGGAGCTGGAGGATTACACTTCCCTGGGTGTCACAGAGACGGTGACAATGTGAGGGAGCGGAGTGGAGTGGGATCTGAAGGATTACAAGTTCATGGGAGTCACAGAGATAACTTTATACTACTGGGATCTGCCTACGCTGAGTTTGAAAGAAGTGCAAGAGCCATCACAGAAAAGGCTGTAAGTTCATTGGCTGATAAAAACACCGTTATTAGCCAGTTAATTGCTATACGTTAGCAATTTTTTTTCAACTTCTCAAATAAGGGTTGAACACAGAAATAAGATGGAGAAGTGAATTGTGAGCCAATATACTAAATTACCCTCAGTAAGCCACAGTTGAATAAGGGACTTAACCATATTGTTATTTCCCGAATGTTAACTTCATTCTAAGTAATTAATTAAGTTTCTCCAGACATGTTACATTTTAAGACATGGCAAGACATATTCGGCAGATGGAAAATGTCATCTGTTACATTGGGAAATCATAGCCCCTGCTCGTGTCCTAGATGGACATTGGGTCATAGAGCTCAGATAGCGACTACAGACTCTGGGGCATCTGTGATGCTGAGAGGTAAGTGGATAGCACGCACACACAGCAGACCACCCTGCAGATATGACTGCCTGGAAGGAGGAAGGGTCTGGGGGACTAGGCAATCGGAGGTAAACAGTCAGTGAATACAAGAATATCATGGTGTCTCCCTCCCAATACAATTTCCCAGTTTGGAAGCTGATGAAGGTGTAGGCTGCTCAAGGGAGGGCGGTGGCCCCACAAGCAGCCTGACTGTACAGGAGGGTAGGGAGAAGGAAGGAGGAACAATAGTCACAGGGGAGACAGGAAAGTGAAGAAGGTGTCAGCGTGTCTGTAATTCCAGTGTAGTGGGGTTAAGAATGTTATTGTGTCTGCAGGACATTGGTCTGGGGGACAGTGAGCAGTCGAAGGTCATGTCCATGTTGGTAGGATTGACCTGGGTAGGAAGGGTGAAGTGGTCTGGGAGTCAGAATTTTGGGAGCTTGGTGCATGGTTAGCAAGCAGGTCTGAAAATGTAGCAATCCCTGGAATACTCGCAGTTCCGTGTAAAAGTCAGAACAGGACTCGGAGTTTTAGGTAGATGAGAGTGAGACTGAAACGATGGTGCAGCAGGACGGGCTTCAGATTCCTGGGACATTGGGACTAGTTCTGGGGAAGGCAGCAACTGTACAAGCTGGATGGGCTAACGTGACAGAGCTGGGACTGAATTTCTTACTGGGGGTTTGGGAGGGATTGAAAATAACATGGTGTGTGCTTAGGATACAAAAAGAAATAGTAGAGGAGACTACCAGGATTCTCAAAATAATGGGAGATATAGTTGGTACTAATTTACAACAAGTTTAACACTGGAAGATGGAGTAAGAAAGAAAGCCTTAATCTGAGGTACTCTGCATGGACATGAATACTCGGAGTGTGGGGAGTTCCAGTTGCAGATTGCTGTGTGGTAATCTGAAGTACTGATCACCTCGAGTTGGCTCAAGGAATGACATGTATGGGTGTTAAATATTGCTGAGTATAAAGGATTCCAATATGATAGAAGGGAAGGAAAAGGATGAAGGTAGAAGTATTGGTTTAGATTAGCATTAGTTAATGGGTCCAAGAGAAAGAGGATCCGTCCAAGGACACAATGAATTTGGCTGGAGAAACACAACAAGTATACAATTACACTTTGAGGTACAGTCTGTCGGGCAGCAACCAAAGAAATGATGGAGAATAAATATGCAGGATCATTCGAGGGCGATGACAATACTACAGGTTAGTTATACTGAGAAACCTAATGTTTCCAGATACAGACAGGGATACTGGTGGTGAGGGATCATGAGGGTCAAGTGTTCCTGGATTACGTGGAGGAGAGCTCACTGCAGGAGTATGTATCCAGCCCAAGAGAGCATGTACTATTGGACAAGAGGTGGGGCAAGTGGATCCAGTGTCAGTAGGGGAACGTTTTGGGGCACAGCGATCATTTTATTGTAAAGTTCAGAATGATGGTACAGAATGATATGCAATAATTGAGCGTGAGAAACATTAGTTGACTAAGAGCAGCCTTCAATGGGGCAAGAATGAAGCTGGGAACCTTTGAACAAGGCCAGTGAAATGGTAGCTTTAAATAGTGTGAACCAGGTCAGATGTAGCTGTCATTATGGAGATGGGGCTGCAGTGTGACCACGACAGATCTGGATAATCAAAGGGTTTCCCCATTTACACAGGAAGGGTAAATAGGAAAACACAGGGAAGTAACATTGTGTAAAAAGGATGGGATCAGTATTATTGTGATGCTCATCAATTTACACGCTGCTCCTCCCTGCCCTCACCCCTCATCACTGCGTATTGATCCTATCTGATGTTGGTAACCTTCGAAACCTTCGTGGGCGGCACGGTGGCACAGTGCTCAGCACTGCTACCTGACAGCGCCAGAGACTCGGGTTCAATTCCCACCTTAGGTGACTCTCTGTGCGGAGTTTGCACGTTCTCCCTGTGTCTGCGTGGGTTTACTCCGGGTGCTCCGGTTTCCTCCCACAGTCCAAAAATGTGCAGGTTAGGTTAATTGGCCACGTTAAATTGCCCGTAGTTTTATGTGAAGGGGTAAATGCAGGGAAATGGGTCTGGGTGGGTTGCACTTCGGCGGGTCAGTATGGACTTGTTGGGCCGAAGGGTCTATTTCCACACTGTAAGTAACCTAATCTAATCTAAAACTTCAGAAAATAGCACAGTACAGAGGAGATCACACTGTCCGCATTGTAACATTGTTTTTTAAAGTCCTAGTTCTGTCTCTCCAGATGCTGTAGGACTTCAGGTGCAGATCCGGGCACCTTTTTAAAATGGTTTGAGAGTTTCTGCCTCTACTCCATGTGTGACTCCCAGGTCCCGACCATAATCTGTGTGAAATAACAACCTTCCTCACTACTTTTATGATATTTCCATCAATTAGATTCAATATTCGCCACTGGTAACTGAGCTCTCCAACAGGAACGAGGTGATCTCTCCCTTTCTACCCAGGGCACTGATAATATGTGCACCCCAATCAAATCTCCTCTCAGCATCCTCCGTTCCTATCTTTTCTCATAACTGCACTTCAACTGTCACAGGATGAAGAATCTCCTCTGTACCCTCTCCAGTCCAATTCCATCCTTCCATGTGATGGGGTGACCAGAACTGTACACAGTCCCCAAGCTGCGACTGAACTCATTATTTATGCAGTTCCTGCATAGGCTTACTGCTCTGAAGAGTATTTTGTCTGACAGACGAAATAATGCCATTTGCTATAATAAAAAGATTATTGGTGTTTCTAGCTACCTTCATTTATCTGCCCACACTGACCATACTCTCATTTATTGTCCATTCCTCTCTATTGTTGATGTCCCCAAATGCCTTGCATTGCACTTCTCTTTGTTGTTTGCTTCATTCACTTGGACCCCATAGTTTCTGTTTTTAAACAGCCTGCCATGGGCTGTCTCGTCAAATCCAATAATTCACATGCAGTAGCAAGTTACTGCCTCAAACCAACACAGTCAGATTAATTACACACAATCTTCCTTAAACAAATCCAGACTGACTGTCCTGGAGTCCCTACGATTTCCTCAGTGACCGTTTACCCACTGTGTTAGAATTCCAGCCTCGACCTATACAGTCAGTCCCTTGCTTCACATTAAACAAAGCTGCGGTATTAGCCGTTCTCCAGACCTCCGGCATCATCCATTCACCCAGGGAGGATTGGATAATGTAGGCAACTATAAGGCAGGGGGTTTTCCACGGCTCCTTTTACGAGTCTGGAACATTGTGTTACCCCTATTTTAAGGATTTGAATCTCCTGTAAAATTCTCCACTCCACGTTTATTGTTCCCAATATTTCATCCCTATTTTGATTCAGACAGACAGAAACCTAAACCATCTTATGATTTGGCCAAGTTCCATTTTAGTCGAGTTTCATGAAGGATTACTCTCCACAAGGTGAAGTGCATTTTCTCATGATACCATCCCCAATCTGCCTCATTAACTAACTTCCGTGCCCACGTGGTCTTCCTGTCATCTGACATTAACCTGATGTTTTTTGCCTCTTTGTCATAAAACTGCCCACTGCCTGGATATCCCAGAATGCACTGGACTCCCTGTTGAAGTGGGCATCTTTAAAAACTCACTATACTCTTGGCCTGTCAATCCGAAACTGCCCTAGACATGGCAGAGGGGATAAAACTGGGGCCCCACTTTGTGGACAAGCCCCTGATATTCTGGTGATAACATGGTGCAGGAGAGGGACATTATTTTGTCTATGACTGGCAGGAGAGGCCATGGCACCAGACCCTGCCACTTCGCCCGTTGTTGACCCCTGTGTCAGTGAAGTGCCAGCCTTCTGGGTGAATGCCCAACATAGTAGGAAGGAGTTCGGTGACCTTCCCCACTCCACCAGGGTAAGTGCCACCATCTGCACTTCGTGCCCTCACCCTCACTCTCTCTGTTACTGCACCCACCTCCTACCAAGGCTCATGTTCTCCCACCGTCACTGAATGCAGCACCTTCTCTCAGTCTCTCTCTAACTGCTTCTCTGTCCCTCTCCCCAACTCTGCCTGGTGTCTGTGCTGCCTACTCACTCACTCAGGACACCTCACTACCTTTCCCCCAGCTGTACCAGCTGTAACAAATAATTCCACCTCCCTTAATACTGCTGGTAATTCTCACATTTCGGAAGGTGCTGCCCCACACGAGAGCAGAAAGAGCCAAGAGGGATAAGTGGCTCCCCAACATTCAGCTCCTCACCCCATCACAGGGGAAGGATCTGACCCTAACAACCACAAGTGGCTGACTGACCGTGTCCGACCTCCCGGACTGGGATCTGAGACTCCCCCTGACTCACTGTGCTGGGCACCGTGACTGACCGTGTCCAAGCTCCCGGACTGGGATCTGAGACTCCCCTTGACTCACTGTGCTGGGCACCGTGACTGACCATGTCCAAGCTCCCAGACTGGGATCTGAGACTCCCCCTGACTCACTGTGCTGGGTACCGTGACTGACCGTGTCCAAGCTCGCTGACTGGGATCTGAGACTCTCCCTGACTCACTGTGCTGGGTACCGTGACTGACCGTGTCCAAGCTCGCTGACTGGGATCTGAGACTCCCCCTGACTCACTGTGCTGGGCACCGTGACTGACTGTGTTCAAGCTCGCTGACTGGGATCTGAGACTCCCCCTGACTCACTGTGCTGGGCACCGTGACTGACCGTGTCCGAGCTCCCGGACGAGGATCTGAGACTCCCCCTGACTCACTGCTGGGCACCGTGACTGACTATGTTCAAGCTCCCGGACTGCGATCTGAGACTCCCCCTGACTCACTGTGCTGGGCACCGTGACTGACCGTGTCCAAGCTCCCGGACTGGAATCTGAGACTCCCCCTGACTCACTGTGCTGGGCACCGTGACTGGCCGTGTCCAAGCTCGTTAAATGGGATCTGAGACTCTCCCTGACTCACTGTGCTGAGCACTGTGACTGACTGTGTTCAAGCTCCCGGACTGGGATCTGAGACTCTCCCTGACTCACTGTGCTGAGCACCGTGAATGACTGTGGACAATGATACCAAACTTCCTGGGTTTGTGTCTGTGCGAAACACCAAGACAATACAGCAGGTGGGTGAGACTGGTAGCTCTGGCTGAGTGGTAACACTGCTAAAGGCAGGGTAAGGCAAGGCAATAATTCTGCGAGTATTCAAGTCAGCTCAAAGTGAGTGTGTACAAGCACGGAGTGAGAAGACCAGAGGGACAGTCCATGTGCTGGGTGTGTGTCTCTGAGCTCAGTGTCCCCGCAGCAGTATTGAGTATGTACAAGCACACAGTGAGCAGCCTAGAGGCACAGTCCATGAGTTGTGTGTGTATCCCTGAGCAGTGTCCTTACAATTAGAGTTGTTGGTGCACCCCTACCTGCAGCATTGAAATACAGAAGTGTACTGTCAGTGGGTCGGATATGTGCTAGGAATGCATGGTGAGGCTGGCATGTGAAAAATGCCAGCATTGGTGGGTGTGGACCACATGTAGTTTCTGTTCGTGCATTGTCACCCGAGACGTTCGTGTCCAAGAGAGAAGGCCGCATGAGCAATGAGCAAGATGGAGTCACCAGTTACCAACTCTGGCATTCATGTCAAATTCTCCGTATTGAGCTTCCCCACAGTGGGAGGGAGGATATGAAGGTGAAAATTGATGAGGAGAGATCTACAATAATGTGGCTGTTGATCATCAGTCATCATTCAGTCAGCACCTCGCCACTGCTGCACTCAAATCTTGACTTAAAGAACAGTCCGGCACAGGAACAGGCCGTTCCGACCAGCAAGCCCACACTGACACATGATGCCCTTCGAAAGTTAAAACGAAAGTTTTTGCTTCTACACATTGTATGTCAATCTTTTCGCTGCTTTCTCTTCTCTGTGCCAAGATACCTCTTAATTCTTGCTATATTAGCTCCTTCCCCTCAGTCAGTGCATCCCAGTCACTTGCACATTTTGTCTGGAAAAGCAAAAAAAAACTTACCTATCATGTCTCCTGAACTTTCTCCCTTTTATCTAAAACCTATGGTCCCTTGTAATTGATATTTCTGCTCTGGGAAAAAGCCTCTAACTGTTCTTCTATCTCGGCTTTTGACAGTTTTGTAAATGACTATCAGGTTGCCCCATAGCCAATGATGCCCAGATGCAAATAAACCATGTTTGTTCAATTTCTCCTTCTGGCTAATACAGACCAGACAACATGCTGGTAAAACTTTTTCATATCGTCTCCAATACTTCCACATCGTGTGGCAAAGAGTACTCGACAGAATATTCCAATGTGACCGAAATAAGTTTCTCTACAGCTACAATATGACCTGGTAATGTTCATACTGCATGTTCCGATGCCTGTCTGCAAGTTTGCCGTCAGTCTTCTTGGTCACCCTCTCCACCCGTGTTACCACTTTTAGGGAACTGTGGAGCTGTACACCTAGATCTCTTTGGATGTTGATGCGGCCAGTAGTTTTTCCATCCACTTTATACTTCTCTCCTGCATTAGACCTTCTAAAACACATCACGTCACAGTTGACCAAATAACGTTACATCTGTGTTTTCTCTGTCCAAGTCTGTAGCAGACCTATATCGTGCTGCATATTCTGGCACTCATCCTCACAATCTGCAATTCCGCCAATCTATTTACGGGTCTCCAGTCACAAAAACACTGTTACACCACTACTCTGTACTCTATGACCAAGCAGTTCTATATCCATCTTACTAACTGAGTGCAGATCCCATTTTACTTCACCTTCTGTAGGAGCCTGCCATAAGGAATCATATCAAAGGCCTTGCGAAGGTCCAAACGGCTAGCATCCAAGCCCTCATCAATCAATTTTCTCACTTCCTCAAAATAATTAATCAAGTTTGTGAGACAGGATCTCCCCCACACAACTAAGTTGCCTGTTGCTAGTAAGTCCATACTAGAGTACTGTTGGAGCTGCACTCATTCAGATAATTGACTATTCCATCATATTCCCGGCTTGAACCTTGGAGATTAGATTAGATTCCCTGCAGTGTGGAAACAGGACCAGCGGCCCAACCAGTCCACACCATCCTTTCGAAAAGTAACCCACACCCAGAACCATTTCCCTCTGACTAAAGCACCTAACACAATGGGCAATTTAGCATGGCCAATTCACCTGACCTGCACATCCTTTACCTTTGGGAGGAAAACCACAAAGACACGGGGACAACGTGCAAACTCCACGCATTCACCCTGGGTACGTGCTGCTGTGAGGCAGCAGAGCTAATGACAGAATCACCATGCCGCTGGAGAGGTTACAGTAGAGAAGGAGGCATGTTAGACCGTGGTGGTTCCTGTACAGTGGGAGGTATGTCAGGCCGTGATGGTTACTGTACAGTGGGAGGTATGTCGGTCAGTGATGGTTACTGTACAGTGGGAGGTATGTCAGGCTGTGATGGTTTCTGTACAGTGGGAGGTATTTAAGGCCGAGATGATTACTGTACAGTGGGAGGTATGTCGAGCCATGATGGTTTCTGCGCAGTGGGAACTATGTCGGTGTGTGATAGTAAATGTACAGTGGGAGGTATGTCTGGCCATGATGGTTACTGTAAAGTGGGGGGTATGTCGGGCTGTGATGATTACTGCAGAGTGGGAGGTATGTCGGGGTGTGATGGTAACTGTACAGTGGGAGGTATGTCGGGGTGTGATGGTTACTGTACAGTGGGAGGTATGTCGGGCCGTGATGGTTATTGCACAGTCGGAGGTATGTCGGGGTGTGATGGAAACTGTACAGTGGGAAGTATGTCGGGGTGTGATGGTTACTGTACAGTGGAAGTTATGTCGGGGTGTGATGGTTACTGTACAGTGGGAGGTATGTCGGGCCGTGATGGTTATTGCACAGTCGGAGGTATGTCGGGGTGTGATGGAAACTGTACAGTAGGAAGTATGTCGGGGTGTGATGGTTACTGTACAGTGGGAGGTATGTCGGGGTGTGATGGTTACTGTACAGTGGGAGGTATGTCGGGGTGTGATGGTTACAGAACAGTGGGAGGTATGTCGGGGTGTGATGGTTACTGTACAGTGGGAGGTATGTCGGGGTGTGATGGTTACTGTACAGTGGGAGGTATGTCGGGGTGTGATGGTTACAGAACAGTGGGAGGTATGTCGGGGTGTGATGGTTACAGAACAGTGGGAGGTATGTCGGGGTGTGATGGTTACTGTACAGCGGGAGGTATGTCGGGCAGTGATAGTTACTCTCCAGTGGGCGGTATGTCGGGGTGTGATGGTTACTGTACAGTGGGACGTATGTCGGGCAGTGACAGTTACTGTACAGTTGGCGGTCTGTCGGGCAGTGTTAGTTACTGTACAGTGGGAGATATGTCGGGCCGTGACGGTTACTGTCCAGTGGAAGGTATGTCTGGGTGTGATGGTTACTGTACAGTGGGAGGTATTGCGGGTTGTGATGGTTACTGTACAGTGGGAAGTATGTCGCGTCGTGGTGGTTACTGTACAGTGGGAGGTATGTCGGGGTGTGATTTTTACTGTACGGTGGGAGGTATGACGGGGTGTGATAACTCCAGTACATTGGGGTTATGTCGGGGTGTGATGGTTAGTCTATAGTGGAAGGTATGTCGTGGTGTGATGATTACTCTACAGTGGGTGGTATATCGCGCCGTGATGGTTACTGTACACTGGGAGGTATGTCGGGGTGCAATAGATACTGTACAGTGGGATGTATGTCGGGGTGTAATAGTTACTGTGCAGTGGGAGGTATGTCGGGTTGTGATGGTTACTGTACAGTGGGAGTTATGTCGGGGTGTGATTTTAATGTACAGTGGGAGGTATGACGGGGTGTGATAACTCCAGTACATTGGGGTTATGTCGGGGTGTGATGGTTACTCTATAGTGGAAGGTATGTCGTGGTGCGATGATTACTCTACAGTGGGTGGTATATTGCGCCGTGATGGTTACTGTACACAGGGAGGTATGTCGGGGTGCAATAATTACTGTACAGTGGGATGTATGATGGAGTGTAATAGTTACTGTGCAGTGGGATTATTGTTGGGGTGTGATGATTACTGTACAATGGGAGGTATGTCGGGTCGTGATGGTTTCTGTACAGTGGAAGGTATGTCGGGTTGTGATAGTTACTGTACAGTGGGTGGTATGTCGGGCCGTGATGGTTACTGTATACTGGGAATTATGTCGGGGTGTTATAGTTACTGTACAGTGGGAGGTATGTCGGGGTGTAATAGTTACTGTACAGTGGAAGGAATGTCGGGGTGTGATGGTTACTGTACAGTGGGAGGTATGTCGGGGTGTGATAGTTACTGTACAGTGGGACGTATGTCGGGCAGTGATGGTTATTGTGCAGTGGGAAGTATGTCGGGCTGTGATGGTTTCTGTACAGTGGGAGGTATGTCAGACCGTGATGGCTACTGTACAGTGGGGGTGGATGTCGGGGTCGGCTGGTTACTGAACAGAGGGAGGTATGTCAGGCTGTGATGGTCACTGTACAGTTGGAGGTATGTCGGTGTGTGATGTTAACTGTACAGTGGGAGGAATTGTCGGTCAGTGACGGTTACTGTACATTGGGAGGTATGTCCGGTTGTGATGGTTACTGTACAGTGGGAGGAAAGTCGGACCATGATGGTTACTGTACAGTGGGAGGCATGTCGGGCGGTGATGGTTACTGTACAGTGGGAGTTATTTCGGGCCGTGATGGTTACTGGACAGTGGGAGATACGTCAGGCTGTGATGGTTACTGTACATTGGGGAGTATGTCGGGGTGTGATAGTTACTGTACAGTAGGAGGTATATCGTGGTGTGATGGTTACTGTACAGTGGGAGGTATGTCGGTCCATGATGGTTACTGCACAGTGGGTGGTATGTCGGGGTGTGATGGTTACTCTACAGTGGGTGGTATATCGCGCCGTGATGGTTACTGTACACTGGGAGGTATGTCGGGGTGCAATAGATACTGTACAGTGGGATGTATGTCGGGGTGTAATAGTTACTGTGCAGTGGGAGGTATGTCGGGTTGTGATGGTTACTGTACAGTGGGAGTTATGTCGGGGTGTGATTTTAATGTACAGTGGGAGGTATGACGGGGTGTGATAACTCCAGTACATTGGGGTTATGTCGGGGTGTGATGGTTACTCTATAGTGGAAGGTATGTCGTGGTGCGATGATTACTCTACAGTGGGTGGTATATTGCGCCGTGATGGTTACTGTACACAGGGAGGTATGTCGGGGTGCAATAATTACTGTACAGTGGGATGTATGATGGAGTGTAATAGTTACTGTGCAGTGGGATTATTGTTGGGGTGTGATGATTACTGTACAATGGGAGGTATGTCGGGTCGTGATGGTTTCTGTACAGTGGAAGGTATGTCGGGTTGTGATAGTTACTGTACAGTGGGTGGTATGTCGGGCCGTGATGGTTACTGTACACTGGGAATTATGTCGGGGTGTTATAGTTACTGTACAGTGGGAGGTATGTCGGGGTGTAATAGTTACTGTACAGTGGAAGGAATGTCGGGGTGTGATGGTTACTGTACAGTGGGAGGTATGTCGGGGTGTGATAGTTACTGTACAGTGGGAAGTATGTCGGGCAGTGATGGTTATTGTGCAGTGGGAAGTATGTCGGGCTGTGATGGTTTCTGTACAGTGGGAGGTATGTCAGACCGTGATGGCTACTGTACAGTGGGGGTGGATGTCGGGGTCGGCTGGTTACTGAACAGAGGGAGGTATGTCAGGCTGTGATGGTCACTGTACAGTTGGAGGTATGTCGGTGTGTGATGTTAACTGTACAGTGGGAGGAATTGTCGGTCAGTGACGGTTACTGTACATTGGGAGGTATGTCCGGTTGTGATGGTTACTGTACAGTGGGAGGAAAGTCGGACCATGATGGTTACTGTACAGTGGGAGGCATGTCGGGCGGTGATGGTTACTGTACAGTGGGAGTTATTTCGGGCCGTGATGGTTACTGGACAGTGGGAGATACGTCAGGCTGTGATGGTTACTGTACATTGGGGAGTATGTCGGGGTGTGATAGTTACTGTACAGTAGGAGGTATATCGTGGTGTGATGGTTACTGTACAGTGGGAGGTATGTCGGTCCATGATGGTTACTGCACAGTGGGTGGTATGTCGGGGTGTGATGGTTACGGTACAGTGGGAGGTATGTCGGGCTGTGATGGTTACTGTACAGTGGGAGGTATGTCGTGGTGTGATGGTTACTGTACAGTGGGAGGTATGGCGGGTCGTGATGGTACCTGTACTGTGCGAGGTATGTCGGGTCTTGATGGTTATTATGCAGTGGGAGGTATGTCGCGGTGTGATGGTTACTGTATAGTGGGATGTATGTCGGGGTGCAGTAGTAACTGTACAGCAGGAGGTATGTTGGGGTGTAATAGTTACTGTACATTGGGAGGTATGTCAGGCCGTGATGGTTGCTGTACAGTGGGAGGCATGTCGGTCAGTGATGGTTACAGTCCAGTGGGAGATATGTAGGGGTGTGATGATTACTGTACAGTGGGAGGTATGTCGGGGTGTGATAGTTACAGTACAGTGCGAGGTATGTCAGGCCGTGATGGTTACTGTACAGCGGGAAGTATGTCGGACTGTGTTGGTTACTATGCAGTGGGAAGTATGTCTGGGTGTGATGGTTACTGTACAGTAGGTTATATGTCGGTGTGTGATGGTTTCTGTACAGTGCGAGGTATGGCGGGTCGTGATGGTTACTGTACAGTGCGAGGTATGTCGGGGTGTGATCGTTACTGTACAGTGGGAGGTATATCGGGGTGTGATGTCTACTGTACAGTGGGAGGTATGTCGGGGTGTGATGTCTACTGTACACTGGGAGGTATGTCGGTGTGTGATGTTAACTGTACAATGGGAGGATTGTCGGGCTGTGATGGTTACTGTACAGTGGGAGTTATTTCGGCAGTGATGGTTACTGTACAGTCGGAAGTATGTCGGGGTGTGATGGTTACTGTACAGTGGGAGGTATGTCGGGGTGTGATAGTTACTGTAGAGTGGTAGGAATGTCAGGCCGTGATGTTTACTGTGCAGTGGGAGGTATGTCCGCTGTGGTGGTTACTGTACAGTGGGAGTTATGTCGGGGAGTGATGGTTCCTGTACATTGGGAGGTATATCGGGGTGTGATGGTTACTGTATAGGGGGAGGTATGTCGGGGTGTGATGGTTACTGTACAGTGGAAGGTATGTCGGGGTGTGATGGTTACTGTACAGAGGGAGGTATGTCGGGGTGTGATGGTTCCTGTACAGTGGAAGGTATGTCGTGGTCTGATGGTTACTGTAGAGTGGGAGGTATGTCGGGGTGTGATGGTTACTGTACAGTGGGAGGTATGTCGGGGTGATATGGTTACTGTACCGTGGGAGGTATGTCGGAGAGTGATGGTTACTGTACATTGGGGAGTGTGTCGGGGTGTGATAGTTAGTGTACAGTGGGAGGCATATCGGGGTGTGATGGTTACTGTACAGTGGGTGGTACGTCGGGGTGTAATGGTTACTGTATAGTGGAAGGTATGTCGGGGTGTGGTGGTTACTGTACCGTGGGAGGTATGTCGGAGAGTGATGGTTACTGTACATTGGGGAGTGTGTCGGGGTGTGATAGTTAGTGTACAGTGGGAGGCATATCGGGGTGTGATGGTTACTGTACAGTGGGTGGTACGTCGGGGTGTGATGGTTACTGTATAGTGGAAGGTATGTCGGGCTGTGATGGTTACTATACAGAGGGAGGTATGTCGGGGTGTGATGGTTACTGTACAGTGGAAGGTATGTCGGGCTGTGATGGTTACTGTATAGTGGGAGGTATGTCGGGGTGTGATGGTTACTGTACAGTGGAAGGTATGTCGGGCTGTGATGGTTACTGTATAGTGGGAGGTATGTCAGGCCGTGATGGTTGCTGTACAGTGGGAGGTATGTCAGTGTGTGATGGTTGCTGTACAGCGGGAGGTATGTCAGGCCGTGATGGTTGCTGTACAGTGGGAGGTATGTCGGGCAGTGATGGTTACAGTGCAGTGGGAGATATGTAGGGGTGTGATGATTACTGTACAGTGGGAGGTATGTCGGGGTGTGATAGTTACAGTACAGTGCGAGGTATGTCAGGCCGTGATGTGTACTGTACAGTGGGAAGTATGTCGGGCTGTGTTGGTTACTGTGCAGTGGGAGGTATATCTGGGTGTGATGGTTACTGTACGGTAGGTTATATGTCGGTGTGCGATGGTTTCTGTACAGTGGGAGGTATGTCAGCCCGTGATGGCTACTGTACAGTGGGGGTGGATGTCGGGGTCGGCTGGTTACTGAACAGAGGGAGGTATGTCAGGCTGTGATGGTCACTGTACAGTTGGAGGTATGTCGGTGTGTGATGTTAACTGTACAGTGGGAGGAATTGTCGGTCAGTGACGGTTACTGTACATTGGGAGGTATGTCCGGTTGTGATGGTTACTGTACAGTGGGAGGAAAGTCGGACCATGATGGTTACTGTACAGTGGGAGGCATGTCGGGCAGTGATGGTTACTGGACAGTGGGAGATACGTCAGGCTGTGATGGTTACTGTACATTGGGGAGTATGTCGGGGTGTAATTGTTACTGTACAGTATGAGGTATATCGGGGTGTGATGGTTACTGTACAGTGGGAGGTATGTCGGTCCATGATGGTTACTGCACAGTGGGTGGTATGTCGTGGTGTGATGGTTACGGTACAGTGGGAGGTATGTCGGGCTGTGATGGTTACTGTACAGTGCGAGGTATGTCGTGGTGTGATGGTTACTGTACAGTGGGAGGTATGGCGGGTCGTGATGGTACCTGTGCTGTGCGAGGTATGTCGTGTCTTGATGGTTACTGTGCAGTGGGAGGTATGTCGCGGTGTGATGGTTACTGTACAACGGGAGGTAAGTCGGGGTGTAATGGTTACTGTACAGTGGGATGTATGTCGGGGTGCAGCAGTAACTGTACAGCAGGAGGTATGTTGGGGTGTAATAGTTACTGTACATTGCGAGGTATGTCAGGCCGTGATGGTTGCTGTAGAGTGGGAGGTATGTCAGGCTGTGATGGTTACTGTACAGTTGGAGGTAAGTCGGGGTGTGATGTTTACTGTACAGTGGGAGGTGTGTCGGTGTGTGATGTTAACTGTAGAGTGGGAGGGATGTCGGTCAGTGTTGGTTACTGTACATTGGGAGGTAAGTCCGGTTGTGATGGTTACTGTACAGTGGGAGGAAAGTCGGACCATGATGGTTTCTGTACAGTGGGAGGCATGTCGGTCTGTGATGGTTACTGTACAGTGGGAGTTATTTCGGGCCGTGATGGTTACCATACAGTGGGAGGTTTTTCGGGAAGTGATGGTTACTGGACAGTGGTGAATACGTCGGGCCGTGATGGTTACTGTACCGTCGGAGGTATGTCGGGGCGTGATGGTTACTGTACAGTGGGAGGTATGTCGTGGTGTCATAGTTACTGTAGATTGGTAGGTATATCAGGCAGTGATGGTTACTGTACGGTGGGAGGTATGTTGGGCAGTGATGGTTACAGTACATTGGGGAGTATGTCGGGGTGTGATAGTTACTGTACAGTAGGAGGTATATCGGGTTGTGATGGTTACTATACAGTGGGAGGTATGTCTGGGTGTGATGGTTACTGTACAGTGGAAGTTATGTCGGGGTGTGATGGTTACTGTACAGTGGGAGGTATGTCGGGCCGTGATGGTAATTGCACAGTCGGAGGTATGTCGGGGTGTGATGGAAACTGTACAGTGGGAAGTATGTCGGGGTGTGATGGTTACTGTACAGTGGGAGGATTGTCGGGGTGTGATGGTTACTGTACAGTGGGAGGTATGTCGGACCATGATGGTTACTGCACAGTGGGTGGTATGTCGGGGTGTGATGGTTACTGTACAGTGGGGGGTAAGTCGGGCAGTGATGGTTGCTGTACAGTGGGAGGTATATCGGGTTGTGTTGTTTACTGTACAGGTGGAGTTATGTCTGGGTGTGATGGTTCCTGTACATTGGGAGGTATGTCGGGCAGTGATAGTTACTCTCCAGTGGGCGGTATGTCAGGGTGTGATGGTTACTGTACAGTGGGACGTATGTCGGGCAGTGACAGTTACTGCACAGTTGGCGGTCTGTCGGGCAGTGTTAGTTACTGTACAGTGGGAGATATGTCGGGCCGTGACGGTTACTGTCCAGTGGGAGGTATGTCTGGGTGTGATGGTTACTGTACAGTGGGAGGTATTGCGGGTTGTGATGGTTAATGTACAGTGGGAAGTATGTCGCGTCGTGGTGGTTACTGTACAGTGGGAGGTATGTCGGGGTGTGATTTTTACTGTACGGTGGGAGGTATGACGGGGTGTGATAACTCCAGTACATTGGGGTTATGTCGGGGTGTGATGGTTAGTCTATAGTGGAAGGTATGTCGTGGTGTGATGATTACTCTACAGTGGGTTGTATATCGCGCCGTGATGGTTACTGTACACTGGGAGGTATGTCGGGGTGCAATAGATACTGTACAGTGGGATGTATGTCGGGGTGTAATAGTTACTGTGCAGTGGGAGGTATGTCGGGTTGTGATGGTTACTGTACAGTGGGAGTTATGTCGGGGTGTGATTTTAATGTACAGTGGGAGGTATGACGGGGTGTGATAACTCCAGTACATTGGGGTTATGTCGGGGTGTGATGGTTACTCTATAGTGGAAGGTATGTCGTGGTGCGATGATTACTCTACAGTGGGTGGTATATTGCGCCGTGATGGTTACTGTACACAGGGAGGTATGTCGGGGTGCAATAATTACTGTACAGTGGGATGTATGATGGAGTGTAATAGTTACTGTGCAGTGGGATTATTGTTGGGGTGTGATGATTACTGTACAATGGGAGGTATGTCGGGTCGTGATGGTTTCTGTACAGTGGAAGGTATGTCGGGTTGTGATAGTTACTGTACAGTGGGTGGTATGTCGGGCCGTGATGGTTACTGTACACTGGGAATTATGTCGGGGTGTTATAGTTACTGTACAGTGGGAGGTATGTCGGGCTGTAATAGTTACTGTACAGTGGAAGGAATGTCGGGGTGTGATGGTTACTGTACAGTGGGAGGTATGTCGGGGTGTGATAGTTACTGTACAGTGGGACGTATGTCGGGCAGTGATGGTTATTGTGCAGTGGGAAGTATGTCGAGCTGTGATGGTTTCTGTACAGTGGGAGGTATGTCAGACCGTGATGGCTACTGTACAGTGGGGGTGGATGTCGGGGTCGGCTGGTTACTGAACAGAGGGAGGTATGTCAGGCTGTGATGGTCACTGTACAGTTGGAGGTATGTCGGTGTGTGATGTTAACTGTACAGTGGGAGGAATTGTCGGTCAGTGACGGTTACTGTACAGTGGGAGGAATGTCCGGTTGTGATGGTTACTGTACAGTGGGAGTTATTTCGGGCCGTGATGGTTACTGTACAGTGGGAGTTATTTCGGGCCGTGATGGTTACTGTACAGTGGGAGGTTTGTCGGGCAGTGATGGTTACTGGACAGTGGGAGATACGTCAGGCTGTGATGGTTACTGTACATTGGGGAGTATGTCGGGGTGTGATAGTTACTGTACAGTAGGAGGTATATCGTAGTGTGATGGTTACTGTACAGTGGGAGGTATGTCGGTCCATGATGGTTACTGCACAGTGGGTGGTATGTCGGGGTGTGATGGTTACGGTACAGTGGGAGGTATGTCGGGCTGTGATGGTTACTGTACAGTGGGAGGTATGTCGTGGTGTGATGGTTACTGTACAGTGGGAGGTATGGCGGGTCGTGATGGTACCTGTAGTGTGCGAGGTATGTCGGGTCTTGATGGTTACTATGCAGTGGGAGGTATGTCGCGGTGTGATGGTGACTGTACAACGGGAGGTATGTCGGGGTGTAATGGTTACTGTATAGTGGGATGTATGTCGGGGTGCAGTAGTAACTGTACAGCAGGAGGTATGTTGGGGTGTAATAGTTACTGTACATTGGGAGGTATGTCAGGCCGTGATGGTTGCTGTACAGTGGGAGGCATGTCGGTCAGTGATGGTTACAGTCCAGTGGGAGATATGTAGGGGTGTGATGATTACTGTACAGTGGGAGGTATGTCGGGGTGTGATAGTTACAGTACAGTGCGAGGTATGTCAGGCCGTGATGGTTACTGTACAGCGGGAAGTATGTCGGGCTGTGTTGGTTACTATGCAGTGGGAAGTATGTCTGGGTGTGATGGTTACTGTACAGTAGGTTATATGTCGGTGTGTGATGGTTTCTGTACAGTGCGAGGTATGGCGGGTCGTGATGGTTACTGTACAGTGCGAGGTATGTCGGGGTGTGATCGTTACTGTACAGTGGGAGGTATATCGGGGTGTGATGTCTACTGTACAGTGGGAGGTATGTCGGGTTGTGATGTCTACTGTACACTGGGAGGTATGTCGGTGTGTGATGTTAACTGTACAATGGGAGGATTGTCGGGCTGTGATGGTTACTGTACAGTGGGAGTTATTTCGGCAGTGATGGTTACTGTACAGTCGGAAGTATGTCGGGGTGTGATGGTTACTGTACAGTGGGAGGTATGTCGGGGTGTGATAGTTACTGTAGAGTGGTAGGAATGTCAGGCCGTGATGTTTACTGTGCAGTGGGAGGTATGTCGGCTGTGGTGGTTACTCTACAGTGGGAGTTATGTCGGGGAGTGATGGTTCCTGTACATTGGGAGGTATATCGGGGTGTGATGGTTACTGTATAGGGGGAGGTATGTCGGGGTGTGATGGTTACTGTACAGTGGAAGGTATGTCAGGGTGTGATGGTTACTGTACAGAGGGAGGTATGTCGGTGTGTGATGGTTCCTGTACAGTGGAAGGTATGTCGTGGTCTGATGGTTACTGTAGAGTGGGAGGTATGTCGGGGTGTGATGGTTACTGTACAGTGGGAGGTATGTCGGGGTGATATGGTTACTGTACCGTGGGAGGTATGTCGGAGAGTGATGGTTACTGTACATTGGGGAGTGTGTCGGGGTGTGATAGTTAGTGTACAGTGGGAGGCATATCGGGGTGTGATGGTTACTGTACAGTGGGTAGTACGTCGGGGTGTGATGGTTACTGTACCGTGGGAGGTATGTCGGGGTGTGGTGGTTACTGTACCGTGGGAGGTATGTCGGAGAGTGATGGTTACTGTGCATTGGGGAGTGTGTCGGGGTGTGATAGTTAGTGTACAGTGGGAGGCATATCGGGGTGTGATGGTTACTGTACAGTGGGTGGTACGTCGGGGTGTGATGGTTACTGTATAGTGGAAGGTATGTCGGGCTGTGATGGTTACTATACAGAGGGAGGTATGTCGGGGTGTGATGGTTACTGTACAGTGGAAGGTATGTCGGGCTGTGATGGTTACTGTATAGTGGGAGGTATGTCGGGGTGTGATGGTTACTGTACAGTGGAAGGTATGTCGGGCTGTGATGGTTACTGTATAGTGGGAGGTATGTCGGGGTGTGATGGTTACTGTACAGTGGGAGGTATGTCAGGCCGTGATGGTTGCTGTACAGTGGGAGGTATGTCGGGCAGTGATGGTTACAGTGCAGTGGGAGATATGTAGGGGTGTGATGATTACTGTACAGTGGGAGGTATGTCGGGGTGTGATGGTTACTGTACAGTGGAAGGTATGTCGGGCTGTGATGGTTACTGTATAGTGGGAGGTATGTCGGGGTGTGATGGTTACTGTACAGTGGAAGGTATGTCGGGCTGTGATGGTTACTGTATAGTGGGAGGTATGTCGGGGTGTGATGGTTACTGTACAGTGGGAGGTATGTCAGGCCGTGATGGTTGCTGTGCAGTGGGACGTATGTCGGGCAGTGATGGTTATTGTGCAGTGGGAAGTATGTCGAGCTGTGATGGTTTCTGTACAGTGGGAGCTATGTCAGACCGTGATGGCTACTGTACAGTGGGGGTGGATGTCGGGGTCGGCTGGTTACTGAACAGAGGGAGGTATGTCAGGCTGTGATGGTCACTGTACAGTTGGAGGTATGTCGGTGTGTGATGTTAACTGTACAGTGGGAGGAATTGTCGGTCAGTGACGGTTACTGTACAGTGGGAGGAATGTCCGGTTGTGATGGTTACTGTACAGTGGGAGTTATTTCGGGCCGTGATGGTTACTGTACAGTGGGAGTTATTTCGGGCCGTGATGGTTACTGTACAGTGGGAGGTTTGTCGGGCAGTGATGGTTACTGGACAGTGGGAGATACGTCAGGCTGTGATGGTTACTGTACATTGGGGAGTATGTCGGGGTGTGATAGTTACTGTACAGTAGGAGGTATATCGTAGTGTGATGGTTACTGTACAGTGGGAGGTATGTCGGTCCATGATGGTTACTGCACAGTGGGTGGTATGTCGGGGTGTGATGGTTACGGTACAGTGGGAGGTATGTCGGGCTGTGATGGTTACTGTACAGTGGGAGGTATGTCGTGGTGTGATGGTTACTGTACAGTGGGAGGTATGGCGGGTCGTGATGGTACCTGTACTGTGCGAGGTATGTCGGGTCTTGATGGTTACTATGCAGTGGGAGGTATGTCGCGGTGTGATGGTGACTGTACAACGGGAGGTATGTCGGGGTGTAATGGTTACTGTATAGTGGGATGTATGTCGGGGTGCAGTAGTAACTGTACAGCAGGAGGTATGTTGGGGTGTAATAGTTACTGTACATTGGGAGGTATGTCAGGCCGTGATGGTTGCTGTACAGTGGGAGGCATGTCGGTCAGTGATGGTTACAGTCCAGTGGGAGATATGTAGGGGTGTGATGATTACTGTACAGTGGGAGGTATGTCGGGGTGTGATAGTTACAGTACAGTGCGAGGTATGTCAGGCCGTGATGGTTACTGTACAGCGGGAAGTATGTCGGGCTGTGTTGGTTACTATGCAGTGGGAAGTATGTCTGGGTGTGATGGTTACTGTACAGTAGGTTATATGTCGGTGTGTGATGGTTTCTGTACAGTGCGAGGTATGGCGGGTCGTGATGGTTACTGTACAGTGCGAGGTATGTCGGGGTGTGATCGTTACTGTACAGTGGGAGGTATATCGGGGTGTGATGTCTACTGTACAGTGGGAGGTATGTCGGGGTGTGATGTCTACTGTACACTGGGAGGTATGTCGGTGTGTGATGTTAACTGTACAATGGGAGGATTGTCGGGCTGTGATGGTTACTGTACAGTGGGAGTTATTTCGGCAGTGATGGTTACTGTACAGTCGGAAGTATGTCGGGGTGTGATGGTTACTGTACAGTGGGAGGTATGTCGGGGTGTGATAGTTACTGTAGAGTGGTAGGAATGTCAGGCCGTGATGTTTACTGTGCAGTGGGAGGTATGTCGGCTGTGGTGGTTACTCTACAGTGGGAGTTATGTCGGGGAGTGATGGTTCCTGTACATTGGGAGGTATATCGGGGTGTGATGGTTACTGTATAGGGGGAGGTATGTCGGGGTGTGATGGTTACTGTACAGTGGAAGGTATGTCGGGGTGTGATGGTTACTGTACAGAGGGAGGTATGTCGGGGTGTGATGGTTCCTGTACAGTGGAAGGTATGTCGTGGTCTGATGGTTACTGTAGAGTGGGAGGTATGTCGGGGTGTGATGGTTACTGTACAGTGGGAGGTATGTCGGGGTGATATGGTTACTGTACCGTGGGAGGTATGTCGGAGAGTGATGGTTACTGTACATTGGGGAGTGTGTCGGGGTGTGATAGTTAGTGTACAGTGGGAGGCATATCAGGGTGTGATGGTTACTGTACAGTGGGTGGTACGTCGGGGTGTGATGGTTACTGTACCGTGGGAGGTATGTCGGGGTGTGGTGGTTACTGTACCGTGGGAGGTATGTCGGAGAGTGATGGTTATTGTGCATTGGGGAGTGTGTCGGGGTGTGATAGTTAGTGTACAGTGGGAGGCATATCGGGGTGTGATGGTTACTGTACAGTGGGTGGTACGTCGGGGTGTGATGGTTACTGTATAGTGGAAGGTATGTCGGGCTGTGATGGTTACTATACAGAGGGAGGTATGTCGGGGTGTGATGGTTACTGTACAGTGGAAGGTATGTCGGGCTGTGATGGTTACTGTATAGTGGGAGGTATGTCGGGGTGTGATGGTTACTGTACAGTGGAAGGTATGTCGGGCTGTGATGGTTACTGTATAGTGGGAGGTATGTCGGGGTGTGATGGTTACTGTACAGTGGAAGGTATGTCGGGCTGTGATGGTTACTGTATAGTGGGAGGTATGTCGGGGTGTGATGGTTACTGTACAGTGGGAGGTATGTCAGGCCGTGATGGTTGCTGTACAGTGGGAGGTATGTCGGGCAGTGATGGTTACAGTGCAGTGGGAGATATGTAGGGGTGTGATGATTACTGTACAGTGGGAGGTATGTCGGGGTGTGATAGTTACAGTACAGTGCGAGGTATGTCAGGCCGTGATGTGTACTGTACAGTGGGAAGTATGTCGGGCTGTGTTGGTTACTGTGCAGTGGGAGGTATATCTGGGTGTGATGGTTACTGTACGGTAGTTTATATGTCGGTGTGTGATGGTTTCTGTACAGTGCGAGGTATGGCGGGTCGTGATGGTTACTGTACAGTGTGAGGTATGTCGGGGTGTGATGGTTACTGTACAATGGGAGGTATGTCGGGGTGTGATTTTTACTGTACAGTGGGAGGTATGTCGGGGTGTGATGTCTACTGTACATTGGGATTTATGTCGGGGTGTGATGTTAACTGTACAGTGGGAGAATTGTCGGGCTGTGATGGTGACTGCACAGTGGGAGTTATTTCAGGCAGTGATGGTTACTGTACAGTCGGAAGTATGTCGGGGTGTGATGGTTACTGTAAAGTGGGAGGTATGTCGGGGTGTGATGGTTACTGTACAGTGGAAGGTATGTTGGGGTGTGATGGTTACTGTACAGAGGGAGGTATGTCGGGGTGTGATGGTTACTGTACAGTGGAAGGTATGTCGTGGTCTGATGGTTACTGTAGAGTGGGAGGTATGTCGGGGTGTGATGGTTACTGTACAGAGGGAGGTATGTCGGGGTGTGATGGTTACTGTACAGTGGAAGATATGTCGTGGTCTGATGGTTACTGTAGAGTGGGAGGTATGTCGGGGTGTGATGGTTACTGTACAGAAGGAGGTATGTCAGGAAGTGATTGTTACTGTACAGTGGGTGGTATGTCGGGCTGTGATGGTTACTGTACAGTGGGAGTTATGTCGGGCTGTGGTGGTTACTGTACAGTCGGAGGTATGTCGGGGAGTGATGGTTACTGTACATTGGGGAGTATGTCGGGGTGTGATAGTTAGTGTACAGTCGGATGTATATCGGGGTGTGATGGTTACTGTACAGTGGGTGGTACGTCGGGGTGTGATGGTTACTGTACAGTGGAAGGTATGTCGGGCTGTGATGGTTACTGTACAGAGGGAGGTATGTCGGGGTGTGATGGTTACTGTACAGTGGAAGGTATGTCGGGCTGTGATGGTTACTGTACAGTGGGAGGTATGTCGGGGTGTGATGGTTACTGTACAGTGGAAGGTATGTCGGGGTGTGATGGTTACTGTACAGTGCGAGGTATGTCAGGCCATAATTGTTACTGTACAGTGGGAGATAAGTCGGGCTGTGATGGTTACTGTACAGAGAGTGATATGTTGGTGTATGATGGTTACTGTCCAGTGGAAGGTATGTCGGGACGTGATGGTTAATGTACAGTGCGAGGTATGTCGGGGTGTGATAGTTACTGTACAGTGGGAGATATGTCTGGCCGTGATGGTTACTGTACAGTGGAAGGAATGTCGGGCTGTGATGGTTACTGTACTGTGGGAGGTATGTCAGGCTCTGTTGGTTACTGCACATTGGGAGGTAGGCTGGGCCTTGCTGGTGACTGAACAGCGGGAGGTATGTCGGTCCGTGATGGTTACTGTGCAGTGGGAGGTATGTCGGGGTGTGTTGGTTACTGTACAGTGGGAGGTATGTCGGTGTGTGATGGTTACTGTACAGTGGGAGGTATGTCGGGCCGTGAAGGTTACTGTACAGTGGGAGTTATGTCGGGCTGTGATGGTTACTGTACAGTGGGAGGTATGTCGGGCTGTGATGGTTAGTGTACAATGGGAGGTGTGTCAGACTGTGATGGTTACTGTACAGTGCGAGGTATGTCAGGCCATAATTGTTACTGTACAGTGAGAGGTATGTCGGGCCGTGATGGTTCCTGTACAGTGTGGGTTATGTTGGGCTTGTGATGGTAACTGTACAGTGAAAGGTATGTCAGGCCTAAGCTGGTTACGGCACAGTGGGAGGTATGTCGGGCCATGATGGTTACTGAACAGTGGGAGGTATATCGCGGTGTGATGGTTACTGTACCGTGGGAGGTGTGTCGGGTCATGATGGTTAAGTTACAGAGGGAGGTATGTAGGGCCGTGATGGTTACTGAACAGTGGGAGGTATGTCGGACCGTGGTGGTTAGTGTACAGTGGGAGGTATGTCGGAGTGTGATGGTTACTGTACAGTGGGAGATCTGTCGGGCCGTGATGGTTACTGTACATTGGGAGGCATGTGGGGCCGTGATGGTTACTGTACAATGGGAGGTGTGTTGGGGTGTGATGGTTACTGTACAGTGGGATATATGTCTGGCCGTGATGGTTACTGTACAGTGGGAGGAATGTCAGCTTGTGATGGTTACTATACAGTGGGAGGTATGTCGGGGTGTGATGGTTACTGTGCATTGGGGAGTGTGTCGGGGTGTGATAGTTAGTGTACAGTGGGAGGCATATCGGGGTGTGATGGTTACTGTACAGTGGGTGGTACGTCGGGGTGTGATGGTTACTGTATAGTGGAAGGTATGTCGGGCTGTGATGGTTACTATACAGAGGGAGGTATGTCGGGGTGTGATGGTTACTGTACAGTGGAAGGTATGTCGGGCTGTGATGGTTACTGTATAGTGGGAGGTATGTCGGGGTGTGATGGTTACTGTACAGTGGAAGGTATGTCGGGATGTGATGGTTACTGTATAGTGGGAGGTATGTCGGGGTGTGATGGTTACTGTACAGTGGAAGGTATGTCGGGCTGTGATGGTTACTGTATAGTGGGAGGTATGTCGGGGTGTGATGGTTACTGTACAGTGGGAGGTATGTCAGGCCGTGATGGTTGCTGTACAGTGGGAGGTATGTCGGGCAGTGATGGTTACAGTGCAGTGGGAGATATGTAGGGGTGTGATGATTACTGTACAGTGGGAGGTATGTCGGGGTGTGATAGTTACAGTACAGTGCGAGGTATGTCAGGCCGTGATGTGTACTGTACAGTGGGAAGTATGTCGGGCTGTGTTGGTTACTGTGCAGTGGGAGGTATATCTGGGTGTGATGGTTACTGTACGGTAGTTTATATGTCGGTGTGTGATGGTTTCTGTACAGTGCGAGGTATGGCGGGTCGTGATGGTTACTGTACAGTGTGAGGTATGTCGGGGTGTGATGGTTACTGTACAATGGGAGGTATGTCGGGGTGTGATTTTTACTGTACAGTGGGAGGTATGTCGGGGTGTGATGTCTACTGTACATTGGGATTTATGTCGGGGTGTGATGTTAACTGTACAGTGGGAGAATTGTCGGGCTGTGATGGTGACTGCACAGTGGGAGTTATTTCAGGCAGTGATGGTTACTGTACAGTCGGAAGTATGTCGGGGTGTGATGGTTACTGTAAAGTGGGAGGTATGTCGGGGTGTGATGGTTACTGTACAGTGGAAGGTATGTTGGGGTGTGATGGTTACTGTACAGAGGGAGGTATGTCGGGGTGTGATGGTTACTGTACAGTGGAAGGTATGTCGTGGTCTGATGGTTACTGTAGAGTGGGAGGTATGTCGGGGTGTGATGGTTACTGTACAGAGGGAGGTATGTCGGGGTGTGATGGTTACTGTACAGTGGAAGATATGTCGTGGTCTGATGGTTACTGTAGAGTGGGAGGTATGTCGGGGTGTGATGGTTACTGTACAGAAGGAGGTATGTCAGGAAGTGATTGTTACTGTACAGTGGGTGGTATGTCGGGCTGTGATGGTTACTGTACAGTGGGAGTTATGTCGGGCTGTGGTGGTTACTGTACAGTCGGAGGTATGTCGGGGAGTGATGGTTACTGTACATTGGGGAGTATGTCGGGGTGTGATAGTTAGTGTACAGTCGGATGTATATCGGGGTGTGATGGTTACTGTACAGTGGGTGGTACGTCGGGGTGTGATGGTTACTGTACAGTGGAAGGTATGTCGGGCTGTGATGGTTACTGTACAGTGGGAGGTATGTCGGGGTGTGATGGTTACTGTACAGTGGAAGGTATGTCGGGGTGTGATGGTTACTGTACAGTGCGAGGTATGTCAGGCCATAATTGTTACTGTACAGTGGGAGATAAGTCGGGCTGTGATGGTTACTGTACAGAGAGTGATATGTTGGTGTATGATGGTTACTGTCCAGTGGAAGGTATGTCGGGACGTGATGGTTAATGTACAGTGCGAGGTATGTCGGGGTGTGATAGTTACTGTACAGTGGGAGATATGTCTGGCCGTGATGGTTACTGTACAGTGGAAGGAATGTCGGGCTGTGATGGTTACTGTACTGTGGGAGGTATGTCAGGCTCTGTTGGTTACTGCACATTGGGAGGTAGGCTGGGCCTTGCTGGTGACTGAACAGCGGGAGGTATGTCGGTCCGTGATGGTTACTGTGCGGTGGGAGGTATGTCGGGGTGTGTTGGTTACTGTACAGTGGGAGGTATGTCGGGGTGTGATGGTTACTGTACAGTGGGAGGTATGTCGGGCCGTGAAGGTTACTGTACAGTGGGAGTTATGTCGGGCTGTGATGGTTACTGTACAGTGGGAGGTATGTCGGGCTGTGATGGTTAGTGTACAATGGGAGGTGTGTCAGACTGTGATGGTTACTGTACAGTGCGAGGTATGTCAGGCCATAATTGTTACTGTACAGTGAGAGGTATGTCGGGCCGTGATGGTTCCTGTACAGTGTGGGTTATGTTGGGCTTGTGATGGTAACTGTACAGTGAAAGGTATGTCAGGCCTAAGCTGGTTACGGCACAGTGGGAGGTATGTCGGGCCATGATGGTTACTGAACAGTGGGAGGTATATCGCGGTGTGATGGTTACTGTACCGTGGGAGGTGTGTCGGGTCATGATGGTTAAGTTACAGAGGGAGGTATGTAGGGCCGTGATGGTTACTGAACAGTGGGAGGTATGTCGGACCGTGGTGGTTAGTGTACAGTGGGAGGTATGTCGGAGTGTGATGGTTACTGTACAGTGGGAGATCTGTCGGGCCGTGATGGTTACTGTACATTGGGAGGCATGTGGGGCCGTGATGGTTACTGTACAATGGGAGGTGTGTTGGGGTGTGATGGTTACTGTACAGTGGGATATATGTCTGGCCGTGATGGTTACTGTACAGTGGGAGGAATGTCAGCTTGTGATGGTTACTATACAGTGGGAGGTATGTCGGGGTGTGATGGTTACTGTGCATTGGGGAGTGTGTCGGGGTGTGATAGTTAGTGTACAGTGGGAGGCATATCGGGGTGTGATGGTTACTGTACAGTGGGTGGTACGTCGGGGTGTGATGGTTACTGTATAGTGGAAGGTATGTCGGGCTGTGATGGTTACTATACAGAGGGAGGTATGTCGGGGTGTGATGGTTACTGTACAGTGGAAGGTATGTCGGGCTGTGATGGTTACTGTATAGTGGGAGGTATGTCGGGGTGTGATGGTTACTGTACAGTGGAAGGTATGTCGGGATGTGATGGTTACTGTATAGTGGGAGGTATGTCGGGGTGTGATGGTTACTGTACAGTGGAAGGTATGTCGGGCTGTGATGGTTACTGTATAGTGGGAGGTATGTCGGGGTGTGATGGTTACTGTACAGTGGGAGGTATGTCAGGCCGTGATGGTTGCTGTACAGTGGGAGGTATGTCGGGCAGTGATGGTTACAGTGCAGTGGGAGATATGTAGGGGTGTGATGATTACTGTACAGTGGGAGGTATGTCGGGGTGTGATAGTTACAGTACAGTGCGAGGTATGTCAGGCCGTGATGTGTACTGTACAGTGGGAAGTATGTCGGGCTGTGTTGGTTACTGTGCAGTGGGAGGTATATCTGGGTGTGATGGTTACTGTACGGTAGTTTATATGTCGGTGTGTGATGGTTTCTGTACAGTGCGAGGTATGGCGGGTCGTGATGGTTACTGTACAGTGTGAGGTATGTCGGGGTGTGATGGTTACTGTACAATGGGAGGTATGTCGGGGTGTGATTTTTACTGTACAGTGGGAGGTATGTCGGGGTGTGATGTCTACTGTACATTGGGATTTATGTCGGGGTGTGATGTTAACTGTACAGTGGGAGAATTGTCGGGCTGTGATGGTGACTGCACAGTGGGAGTTATTTCAGGCAGTGATGGTTACTGTACAGTCGGAAGTATGTCGGGGTGTGATGGTTACTGTAAAGTGGGAGGTATGTCGGGGTGTGATGGTTACTGTACAGTGGAAGGTATGTTGGGGTGTGATGGTTACTGTACAGAGGGAGGTATGTCGGGGTGTGATGGTTACTGTACAGTGGAAGGTATGTCGTGGTCTGATGGTTACTGTAGAGTGGGAGGTATGTCGGGGTGTGATGGTTACTGTACAGAGGGAGGTATGTCGGGGTGTGATGGTTACTGTACAGTGGAAGATATGTCGTGGTCTGATGGTTACTGTACAGTGGGTGGTATGTCGGGCTGTGATGGTTACTGTACAGTGGGAGTTATGTCGGGCTGTGGTGGTTACTGTACAGTCGGAGGTATGTCGGGGAGTGATGGTTACTGTACATTGGGGAGTATGTCGGGGTGTGATAGTTAGTGTACAGTCGGATGTATATCGGGGTGTGATGGTTACTGTACAGTGGGTGGTACGTCGGGGTGTGATGGTTACTGTACAGTGGAAGGTATGTCGGGCTGTGATGGTTACTGTACAGAGGGAGGTATGTCGGGGTGTGATGGTTACTGTACAGTGGAAGGTATGTCGGGCTGTGATTGTTACTGTACAGTGGGAGGTATGTCGGGGTGTGATGGTTACTGTACAGTGGAAGGTATGTCGGGGTGTGATGGTTACTGTACAGTGCGAGGTATGTCAGGCCATAATTGTTACTGTACAGTGGGAGATAAGTCGGGCTGTGATGGTTACTGTACAGAGAGTGATATGTTGGTGTATGATGGTTACTGTCCAGTGGAAGGTATGTCGGGACGTGATGGTTAATGTACAGTGCGAGGTATGTCGGGGTGTGATAGTTACTGTACAGTGGGAGATATGTCTGGCCGTGATGGTTACTGTACAGTGGAAGGAATGTCGGGCTGTGATGGTTACTGTACTGTGGGAGGTATGTCAGGCTCTGTTGGTTACTGCACATTGGGAGGTAGGCTGGGCCTTGCTGGTGACTGAACAGCGGGAGGTATGTCGGTCCGTGATGGTTACTGTGCGGTGGGAGGTATGTCGGGGTGTGTTGGTTACTGTACAGTGGGAGGTATGTCGGGGTGTGATGGTTACTGTACAGTGGGAGGTATGTCGGGCCGTGAAGGTTACTGTACAGTGGGAGTTATGTCGGGCTGTGATGGTTACTGTACAGTGGGAGGTATGTCGGGCTGTGATGGTTAGTGTACAATGGGAGGTGTGTCAGACTGTGATGGTTACTGTACAGTGCGAGGTATGTCAGGCCATAATTGTTACTGTACAGTGAGAGGTATGTCGGGCCGTGATGGTTCCTGTACAGTGTGGGTTATGTTGGGCTTGTGATGGTAACTGTACAGTGAAAGGTATGTCAGGCCTAAGCTGGTTACGGCACAGTGGGAGGTATGTCGGGCCATGATGGTTACTGAACAGTGGGAGGTATATCGCGGTGTGATGGTTACTGTACCGTGGGAGGTGTGTCGGGTCATGATGGTTAAGTTACAGAGGGAGGTATGTAGGGCCGTGATGGTTACTGAACAGTGGGAGGTATGTCGGACCGTGGTGGTTAGTGTACAGTGGGAGGTATGTCGGAGTGTGATGGTTACTGTACAGTGGGAGATCTGTCGGGCCGTGATGGTTACTGTACATTGGGAGGCATGTGGGGCCGTGATGGTTACTGTACAATGGGAGGTGTGTTGGGGTGTGATGGTTACTGTACAGTGGGATATATGTCTGGCCGTGATGGTTACTGTACAGTGGGAGGAATGTCAGCTTGTGATGGTTACTATACAGTGGGAGGTAAGTCAGACCATGATGGTTACTGTACAGAGGGAGGTATGTTAGGCCGTGATGGTTACTGTACTGTGGGTGGTATATCGGGCTCTGTTGGTTACTGCACATTGGGAGGTAGGCTGGGCATTGCTGGTGAATGAACAGCGGGAGGTGTGTCGGTCCGTGATGGTTACTGTATAGTGGGAGGTATGTCTATGCGTGATGGTTTACTGTACAGTAGGAGGTATGTCAGACTGTGACGGTTCCTGTGCAGTGGGAGGGATGTCGGGCCGTGATGGTTACAGTACAGTGGGAGGTATGTCAGGCCGAGCTGGTTACTGTACAGTGGGAGTTATGTCGGGCCATGATGGTTACTGTACAGTGGGAGGAATATCGGGCCGTGATGGTTACTGCACAGTGGGAGGCATATCGGGGTGTGATGGTAACTGTACAGTGGGAGGTGTGTCGGGCCATGATGGTTACTTTACAGTGGGAGGTATGTCGGGGTGTGATGGTTACTGTACAGTGGGAGGTATGTCGGGCCGTGGTGGTTACTGCACAGTGGGTGGTATGTCAAGGTGTGATGGTTACTGTACAGTGGGAGGTATGTCGGTCCATCATGTTTACTGTACAGTGGGAGGAATGTCGGGCCATGATGGTTACTGAACAGTGAGAGGTATGTCGGGCCGTGATGGTTCCTGTACAGTGGGAGTTATGTCGGGGTGTGATGGTTACTGTACAGTGGGAGGTAGGTCAGGCTGTGATGGTAACTGTACAGTGGGAGGTATGTCGGTCCATCATGTTTACTGTACAGTGGGAGGAATGTCGGGCCATGATGGTTACTGCACAGTGGAAGGTATATCGCGGTGTGATGGTAACTGTACAGTGGGAGGTATGTCGTGCCATGATGGTGACTGTACAATGGGAGGTATGTCGGGTTGTGATCTTTACTGTACAGTGGGAGGTATGTCGGGGTGTGATAGTTACTGTACAGTGGGAGGTATGTCGGGCCGTGATGGTTACTGTACAGTGGGGGGTATGTCGGTGTGTGATCATTACTGTACAGTCGGAGGTATTTCGGGCCGTGACGGTTACTGTACAATGGGAGATATGTCTGGCCGTGATGGTTACTGTACAGTGGGAGGAATGTCGGGCTCTGATGGTTACTGTACAGTGGGAGGTAAGTCAGACCATGATGGTTACTGTACAGTGGGAGGTATGTTAGGCCGTGATGATTACTGTACAGTGGGAGGTATATAGGGCTCTGTTGGTTACTGCACATTGGTAGGTAGGCTGGGCCTTGCTGGTTACTGAACAGCGGGAGGTTTGTCGGTCCGTGATGGTTACAGTTACAATGGGAGGTATGTCGGGGTGTGATGGTTACTGTACAGTTGGAGGTATGTCGGTCCGTCATGGTTACTGTCCAGTGGGAGTTATGTCAGACCGTGATGGTTACTGTACATTCGTCGGTATGTCGGGCCGTGATGGTTACTGTACAATGGGAGGTGTGTCGGGGTGTGATGGTTACTGTACAGTTGGTGTTATGTTGGGCTGTGATGGTAACTGTACAGTGGGAGGTGTGCCGGGCCGTGATGGTTACTGTACAGTGGGATGTATGTCGGTGTGTGGTGGTTACTGTACAGTGGGAGGTATGTCGGGGTTTGATGGTTACTGTGCAGTTGGAGGTATGTTGGGGTGTGTTGTTTATTGTACATTTGGAGGTGTGGTAGGCAGTGATTGTTACTGTACAGTGGGAGGTATTTCGGGGTGTGATGGTTACTGTACAGTGGGAGATATGTCAGGCTGTGATGGTTATTGTACAGTGTGAGGTATGTCGTCTGTGATGGTTACGGTACAGTGGGAGGTTTGTCGGAGTGTGTTGGTTACTGTACAGTGGGATGGATGTTGGGGTGTGATAGTTAATGTACAGTAGGAGATATGACGGGTCGTGATGGTTACTGTACAGGGGGAGGTATTTCGGGCCATGATGGTTAGTGTAGAGTGGGAGGTATGTCGGGGTGTGATGGTTACTGTTCACTGAGAGGTATGTCGGGGTGTGTTGTTTACTGTACAGTGGGAGGTATGTCCGGAGGTGATGGAAACTGTATACTGAGAGGTATGTCGGACCGTGGTCGTTACTGCACAGTGGGTGCTATGTCGGGGTGTGATGGTTACTGTACAGTGGGAGGTGTGTCAAGCCGTGATGGTTAATGTACAGTGGGAGGTCTGTCGGGGTGTGATGGTTACTGTACAGTGGGAGGTATGTCGGGTTGTGATGGTTACTGTACAGTGGTGTTATGTAGGGGTGTGATGGTTACTGTATAGTGGAAGGTATGTCGTGGTGTGATGGTTACTGTATAGTGGAAGGTATGTCGTGGTGTGATGGTTACTGTACAGTGGGAGGTATGTCGGGCTGTGATGGTTACTGTACAGAGGGAGGTATGTCGGGGTGTGATGGTTACTGTACAGTGGGAGGTATGTCGGGGTGTGATAGTTACTGTACAGTGGGGGGTATGTCGGGCCGTGATGGTCACTGTACAGTGGGAGGCATGTTGGGGTGGGATGGTTACTGTACAGTGGGAGATACGTCAGACCATGATGGTTACTGTACAGTGGGAGATATGTCTGGCCGTGATGGTTACTGTACAGTGGGAGGAATGTCGTGCTGTGATGGTTTCTGTACAGTGGGAGGTATATCAGGCTGTGATGGTTGCTGTACAGTGGGAGGTATGCCAGGCCGTGATGGTTACTGCACATTGGGATGTATGTCGGGGTGTGATGGTTAATGTACAGTGGGAGGTAGGTTGGGCTGTGATGGTTACTGTACATTGTGAGGTATGTCAGACCGTGATGGTTACTGTACAGTGGGAGGTAGGTCAGGCAGTGATGGTTACTGTACAGTGGGAGGGATGTCGAGGTGAAATGTTGACTGTACAGTGGGAGATATGTCGGTGTGTGATGGTAACTGTACGCTGTACGGTAAGTCGGTCAGTGATGGTTACTGTACAGTGGGAGGTATGTCAGACCGTGATGGTTACTGTACAGTGGGAGGTCGGTCGGGCAGTGATGGTTACTGTACAGTGGGAGGTATGTCGGGCCGTGATGGTTACTGTACACTGAGAGGTATGTCGGGGTGTAATAGTTACTGTACAGTGGGAGGTATGTCGGAGTGTGATGGTTACTGTACAGTGGGAGGTATTTCGGGGTGTGATGCTTACTGTACAGTGGGAGGTATGTTGGGTTGTGATGGAAACTGTACAGTGGGAGGTAGTTCGGGCAGTGATGGTTAATGTACAGTGGGAGGTAGGTTGGGCTGTGATGGTTACTGTACATTGGGAGGTATGTTGGGGTGTGTTAGTTACTGTACAGTGAGAGGTATGTCGGGGTGTGATGGTTACTGTACAATGTGAGGTATGTCGGGGTTTGATGGTTACTGTACAGTGTGAGGTATGTCGGAGTGTGATTGTTACTGTACAGGGGGAGGTATGTCGGATCATGATGGTTGATGTACAGTGGGAGGTAGGTTGGGCTGTGATGGTTACTGTACATTGTGAGGTATGTCAGACCGTGATGGTTACTGTACAGTGGGAGGTAGGTCAGGCAGTGATGGTTACTGTACAGTGGGAGGGATGTCGAGGTGAAATGTTGACTGTACAGTGGGAGATATGTCGGTGTGTGATGGTAACTGTACGCTGTACGGTAAGTCGGTCAGTGATGGTTACTGTACAGTGGGAGGTATGTCAGACCGTGATGGTTACTGTACAGTGGGAGGTCGGTCGGGCAGTGATGGTTACTGTACAGTGGGAGGTATGTCGGGCCGTGATGGTTACTGTACACTGAGAGGTATGTCGGGGTGTAATAGTTACTGTACAGTGGGAGGTATGTCGGGGTGTGTTAGTTACTGTACAGTGAGAGGTATGTCGGGGTGTGATGGTTACTGTACAGTGGGAGGTATGTCGGGTTGTGATGGTTACTGTACAGTGGGAGGTATTTCGGGGTGTGATGCTTACTGTACAGTGGGAGGTATGTTGGGTTGTGATGGAAACTGTACAGTGGGAGGTAGTTCGGGCAGTGATGGTTAATGTACAGTGGGAGGTAGGTTGGGCTGTGATGGTTACTGTACATTGGGAGGTATGTTGGGGTGTGTTAGTTACTGTACAGTGAGAGGTATGTCGGGGTGTGATGGTTACTGTACAATGTGAGGTATGTCGGGGTTTGATGGTTACTGTACAGTGTGAGGTATGTCGGAGTGTGATTGTTACTGTACAGGGGGAGGTATGTCGGATCATGATGGTTGATGTACAGTGGGAGGTTTGTCAGATTGTGATGGTTACTGTACAGTGGGAGATATCTCAGACCGTGATGGTTACTGTACAGTGGGAGGTACGTCGGGCAGTGATGGTTACTGTACAGTGGGAGGTATGTCGGGCCGTGATGGTTACTGTACACTGAGAGGTAGGTCGGGGTGTAATAGTTACTGCACAGTGGGAGGTATATCGGGGTGTGTTAGTTACTGTACAGTGAGAGGTATGTCGGGGTGTGATGGTTACTGTACAGTGGGAGGTATGTCGGGTTGTGATGGTTACTGTACAGTGGGAGGTATGTCGGGCCGTGATGGTTACTGTACAATGTGAGGTATATCGGGGTTTGATGGTTACTGAACAGTGGGATGTATTTCGGGGTGTGATTGTTACTATACAGTGGGAGGTATGTCAGTCCGTGATGGTTACTGTACAGAGGGAGGAATGCCAGGCTGTGATGGTTACTGTACAGTGGGAGTTAAGTCAGACCATGATGGTTACTGTACAGTGGGAGCTATGTTTAGCCGTGTTGGTTCCTGTGCAGTGGGAGGTATATCGGGCTGTGATGGTTACTGCACAGTGGGAGATATGTCTGGCCGTGATGGTTACTGTGCAGGGGGAGGAATGTCGTCCTGTGATGGTTACTGTACAGTGGGAGGTAAGTCAGACCATGATGGTTACTGTACAGTGGGAGGTATGTTAGGCCGTGATGATTACTGTACAGTGGGAGGTATATCGGGCTGTGATGGTTGCTGTACAGTGGGAGGTATGTCAGGCTGTGATGGTTACTGTACAGTTGGATGTATGCCGGCCCGTGATGGTTACTGTACATTGGGAGGTATGTCGGGATGTGATGGTTAATGTACAGTGGGAGGTATGTCATAACGTGATGGTTACTATACAGTGGGAGTTATATCGGGCCGTGATTGCTACTGTACATTGGGAGGTATGTCAGACCGTGATGGTTAGTGTACAGTGTGAGGTATGTCGGGCTCTCATGGTTACTGTACAGTGGGAGGTATATCGGGCTGTGATGGTTGCTGTACAGTGGGAGGTATGTCAGGCTGTGATGGTTTCTGTTCAGTTGGAACTATGCCGGGCCGTGATGGTTACTGCACATTGGGAGGTATGTGGTGGTGTGATGGTTACTGCACATTGTGAGGTATGTCAGACCGTGATGGTTAATGTACAGTGAGATGTAGGTCGGGCAGTGATGGTTACTGTACAGTGGGAGGTATGTCTGGGTGTGACGGTTACTGTACAGTGGGAGGGATGTCGAGGTGTGATGTTGACGGTACAGTGGGAGGTATGTCGGTGTGTGATGGTAACTGTACAGTGTGAGGTATGTCGAGGTGTGATGTTGACTGTAAAGTGGGAGGTATGTTGGTGTGTGATGGTAACTATACAGTGGGAGGTATGTCGGTCAGTGATGGTTACTGTACAGGGGGAGATATGTCGGACCATGATGGGTGCTTTACTGTGGGAGGTATGTCGGATTGTGATGGTTACTGTACAGTGGGAGGTCGGTCGGGCAGTGATGGTTACTGTACAGTGGGAGGTATGTCGGGCTGTGATGGTTACTGTACACTGAGAGGTATGTCGGGGTGTAACAGTTACTGTACAGTGGGAGGTATGTCGGGGTGTGTTAGTTACTGTACAGTAAGAGGTATGTCGGGGTGTGATGGTTACTGAACAGTGGGAGGTATGTCGGGTTGTGATGGTTACTGTACAGTGGGAGGTATGTCGGGGTGGGTTGGTTACTGTACAGTGAGAGGTATGTCGGGGTGTGATGGTTACTGTACAGTGGGAGGTATGTCTGGTTGTGATGGTTACTGTAGAGTGGGAGGTATTTCAGACCGTGATGGTTACTGTACAGTGGGAGGTAGGTCGGGGTGTGATGGTTAATGTACAGTGGGAGGTAGGTTGGGCTGTGATGGTTACTGTATATTGGGAGGTATGTCAGACCGTGATCGCTACTGTACTGTGGGATGTAGGTCGGGCAGTGATGGTTACTGTACAGTGGGAGGTATGTCTGGGGGTGATGGTTACTGTACAGTGGGAGGGATGTCCAGGTGTGATGGTTACTGTACACTGAGAGGTATGTGGGGGTGTAATAGTTACTGTACAGTGGGAGGTATATCGGGGTGTGTTAGTTACTGTACAGTGAGAGGTATGTCGGGGTGTGATGGTTACCGTACAGTGGGAGGTATGTCGGGTTGTGATGTTTACTGTACAGTGGGAGGTATGTCGGGCCGTGATGGTTACTGTACAATGTGAGGTATGTCGGGGTTTGATGGGTACTGTACAGTGTGAGGCATGTCGGGCCGTGATGGTTACTGTACACTGAGAGGTATGTCGGGGTGTAATAGTTACTGTGCAGTGGGAGGTATATCGGGGAGTGGTAGTTGCTGTACAGTGAGAGGTATGTCGGGGTGTGATGGTTACTGTCCAGTGGGAGGTATGTCGTGTCGTGATGGTTACTGTACAGTGGGAGGTATGTCGGGCCGTGATGGTTACTGTACAGTTGGAGGTATGTCGGGGTGTGATTGTTCCTGTACAGTGGGAGGTATGTCAGTCCGTGACGGTAACTCGACAGTGGGAGATATGTCTTGCCGTGATGGTTACTGTGCAGTGGGAGGAATGTCGTCCTGTGATGGTTACTGTACAGTGGGAGGTAAGTCAGACCATGATGGTTGCTGTACAGTGGGAGGTATGTCGGGGTACGATGGTTACTGTGCAGTGGAAGGTATGTCGGAGTGTGATAGTTACTGTACAGTGGGAGATATGTCTGGCCGTGATGGTTACTGTACAGTGGGAGGTAAGTCCGATCATAAAGGTTACTGTACAGTGGGAGGTATGTTATGCCGTGATGGTTACTGTACTGTGGGAGGTATATCGGGCTCTGTTGGTTACTGCACATTGGGACTTAGGCTGGGCCTTGCTGGTGACTGAACAGCGGGAGGTATGTCGGTCCGTGATGGTTACTGTACAGTGGGAGGTATGTCAGGGTGTGATGGATACTGTACAGTCGGAGGTATGTCGGGCCGTGAAGGTTACTGTAGAGTGGGAGTTATGTCGGGCTGTGATGCTTACTGTACAGTGGGTGGTATGTCGGGCTGTGATGGTTAGTGTACAATGGGAGGTATGTCAGACTGAGATGGTTACTCTACTGTTGGAGGTATGTCGGGCCGTGATGGTTTCTGTACAGTGGGAGGTATGTCGGACCGTGGTGGTTACTGTACAGTGGGAGGTATGTCGGGGTGTGATGGTAACTGTACAGTGGGAGGTGTGTCGTGCCATGATGGTTACTTTGCAGTAGGAGGTATGTAGGGCCGCGGTGGTTACTGCACAGTGGGTGGTATGTCAGGCCGTGATGGTTACTGTACAGTGGGAGGTATGTCGTGCTGTGATGTTTACTGTACAGTGCGAGGTATGCCGGGGTGCGTTGTTTACTGTACAGTGGGAGGTATGTCTGGAGGTGATGGTTACTATGTAGTGAGAGGAATGTCGGGCCATGATGGTTCCTGTACAGTGGGGGTTATGTTGGGCTGTGATGGTAACTGTACAGTGGAAGGTATGTCAGGCCGAGCTGGTTACGGTACAGTGGGAGGTATGTCGGGCCATGATGGTTACTGTACAGTTGGAGGAATGTCAGGCCGTTATGGTTACTGCACAGTGGAAGGTATATCGCGGTGTGATGGTAACTGTACAGTGGGAGGTATGTCGGGGTGTAATACTTACTGTACATTTGGAGGTATGTCAGGGTGTAATAGTTTCTGTACTGTGGGAGGTATGTCGGTCCGTGATGGTTACTGTCCAGTGGGAGGTATGCCAGACCGTGATGGTTACTGTACAATGGGAGATATGTCAGACCGTGATGGTTACTGTACTGTTGGAGGTAAGTCAGACCATGATGGTTGCTGTACAGTGGGAGGTATGTTAGGCCGTGATGATTACTGTACAGTGGGAGGAATATCGGGCTCTGTTGGTTACTGCACATTGGTAGGTAGGCTGGGCCTTGCTGGTTACTGAACAGTGGGAGGTAATTCGGTCCGTGATGGTTACTGTACAATGGGAGGTATGTCGGTCCGTCATGGTTACTGTCCATTGGGAGGTATGTCAGACCGTGATGGTTACTGTACATTCGGAGGTATGTCGGGCCGTGATGGTTACTGTACAGTGGGAGGTATGTAGGGACGTGATGGTTACTGAACAGTAGGAGGTATGTTGGGGTGTGATGGTAACTGTACAGATGGAGGTATGCGGGGTGTGATGGTTACGGTACAGTGGGAGGTATGTCGGGGTGTGGTGGTTAGAGCACAGTGGGTGCTATGTCGGGGTGTGATGGTTACTGTACACTGGGAGATATGTCTGGAGGTGATGGTTACTGTATAGTGAGAGGTATGTCGGGCCGTGATGGTTACTGTACAGTTGGTGTTATGTTGGGCTGTGATGGTAACTGTACAGTGGGAGGTATGCCGGGCCGTGATGGTTACTGTACAGTGGGATGTATGTCGGGGTGTGAGGTTACTGTACAGTGGTAGGTATGTCGGTGTGTGGTGGTTACTGTACAGTGGGAGGTATGTCGGGGTTTGATGGTTACTGTGCAGTTGGAGGTATGTCGGGGTGTGTTGTTTACTGTACAGTTGGAGGTTTGGTAGGCAGTGTTTGTTACTGTACAGTGGGTGGTATTTTGGGCAGTTATGGTTACTGTACAGTGGGAGCTATTTCGGGTTGTGATGGTTACTGTACAGTGGGAGATATGTCAGGCCGTGATGGTTATTGTACAGTGTAAGGTATGTCGTCTGTGATGGATACGGTAATGTGGGAGGTATGTCGGAGTGTGTTGGTTACTGTACAGTGGGGCATATGTTGGGGTGTGATCGTTAATGTACAGTAGAAGATATGACGGGTGGTGATGGTTACTTTACAGGGGGAGGTATGTCGGGCCATGATGGTTAGTGTACAGTGAGAGGTATGTCGGGGTGTGTTGTTTACTGTACAGTGGGAGGTATGTCTGGAGGTGATGGAAACTGTATACTGAGAGGTATGTCGGGTCGTGATGGTTACTGAACAGTAAGAGGTATGTTGGTGTGTGATGGTAACTGTACAGACGGATGTATGCGGGGTGTGATGGTTACGGTACAGTGGGAGGTATGTCGGGGTGTGGTGGTTACTGCACAGTGGCTGCTATGTCGGGGTGTGATGGTTACTGTACAGTGGGAGGTATGTCGGGGTGTGATGGTTACTATACAGTGGGAGGTATGTCGGGGTGTGGTGGTTACTGCACAGTGGGTGCTATGTCGGGGTGTGATGGTTACTGTATAGTGGGAGGTATGTCTGGAGGTGATGGAAACTGTATACTGAGAGGTATGTCGGGCCGTGATGGTTACTGTACAATGGGAGGTATTTTGGGGTGTGATGGTAACTGTACAGAGGGAGGTATGCAGGGTATGATGGTTACTGTACAGTGGGAGGTATGTCGGACCATGGTGGTTACTGCACAGTGGGTGCTATGTCGGGGTGTGATGGTTACTGTACAGTGGGAGGAGTGTCAGGCCGTGATGGTTAATGTACAGTGGGAGGTCTGTAAGGGTGTGATGGTTACTGTACAGTGGGAGGTATGTCGGGCCGTGATGGTTACTGTACAGTGGGAGGTATGTCGGGGTGTGATGGTTACTGTACAGTGGGAGGTATGTCGGGGTGTGATGGTTACTGTACAGTGGGAGGTATGTCGGGCCGTGATGGTTACTGTACAGTGGGAGGTATGTCGGGGTGTGGTGGTTAATGTACCGTGGGAGGTAGGTTGGGCTGTGATGGTTACTGTACATTGGGAGGTATGTCAGACCGTGATGGTTACTGTACAGTGGGAGGTATGTCGGGCCGTGATGGTTACTGTACACTGAGAGGTATGTCGGTGTGTGATGGTAACTGTACAGTGGGAGGTATGTCAGACCGTGATGGTTACGGTACAGTGGGAGGTAGGTCGGGCAGTGATCGTTGCTGTACAGTGGGAGGTATGTCGGGCCGTGATGGTTACTGTACACTGAGAGGTATGTCGGGGTGTAATCGTTACTGTACAGTGGGAGGTATGTCGGGGAGTGATGGTTCTGTACAATGGGGAGAATGTCGGGGTGTGTTGGTTACTGTACAGTGGCAGTTATCTCGAGCCGTGATAGTTACTGTACAAAGGGAGGTATGTCGGACCGTGATGGTTACTGTACAGTGGGAGGTATGTCGGGCCGTGATGGTTACTGTACACTGAGAGGTATGTCGGGGTGTAATCGTTACTGTACAGTGGGAGGTATGTCGGGGTGTGTTAGTTACTGTACACTGAGAGGTATGTCGGGGTGTAATAGTTACTGTACAGTGGGAGGTATGTCGGGGTGTGCTAGTTACTGTACAGTGAGAGGTATGTCGGGGTGTGATGGTTACTGTACAGTGGTAGGAATGTCGGGTTGTGATGTTTACTGTACAGTGGGAGGTAATGTCAGACCGTGATGGTTACTGTACAGTGGGAGGTAGGTCGGGCAGTGTTGGTTACTGTACAGTGGGAGGTATGTCGGGCCGTGATGGTTACTGTACAGTGAGAGGTATGTCGGGGTGTGATGGTTAATGTACAGTGGGAGGTAGGTTGGGCTGTGATGGTTACTGTACAGTGGGAGCTATGTCGGGGTGTGTTAGTTACTGTACAGAGAGAGGTATGTCGGGGTGTGATGGTTACTGTACAGTGGGAGGTATGTCGCGGTGTGATGGTTACTGTACAGTGGGAGGTAGGTTGGGCTGTGATGGTTATTGTACAGTGGGAGATATATTGGGCCGTGATTGCTACTGTACATTGGGAGGTATGTCAGACCGTGGTGGTTAATGTACAGTGGGAGGGATGTCGACGTGTGATATTGACTGTACAGTGGGAGGTATTTCGGTGTGTGATAGTAACTGTACAATGTGAGGTATGTCAGTCAGTGATGGATACTGTACAGGGGAAGGTATGTTGGACCATGATGGTTGCTGTACAGTGGGAAGTATGTCGGATTGTGATGGTTACTGTAGAGTGGGAGGTATGTCAGACCGTGATGGTTACTGTAGAGTGGGAGGTATGTCGGGCCGTGATGGTTACTGTACACTGAGAGGTATGTCGGGGTGTAATAGTTACTGTACAGTGGGAGCTATGTCGGGGTGTGGTAGTTACTGAAAAGAGAGAGGTATGTCGGGGTGTGATGGTTACTGTACAGTGGGAGGTATGTCGCGGTGTGATAGTTACTGTACAGTGGGAGGTATGTCGGGTTGTGATGGTTACTGTACAGTGGGAGGTATGTCGGGGTGTGATGGTTCCTGTACAGTGGGAGGTATGTCGGGTTGTGATTGTTACTGTACAGTGGGAGTTATGTCAGTCCGTGACAGTAACTCGACAGTGGGAGATATTTCTGGCCGTGATTGCTACTGTACATTGGGAGGTATGTCAGACCGAGATGGTTACTGTACAGTGGGAGATATGTCGGGCCATGATGGTTAGTGTACAGTGTGAGGTATGTCTGGGTGTGATGGTTACTGTACAGTGGGAGGTATGTCGGTGTGTGATCCTAATTGTACAGTGTGAGGTATGTCGGTCAGTGATGGTTACTGTACAGTGGGACATATGTCCGGTTTTGATGGGTCCTGTGCAGTGCGAGGAATGTCGGACCATGATGGTTGCTGTACAATTGGTGGTATGTCGGACTGTGATGGTTACTGTACAGTGGGAGGTATGTCAGGCAGTCATGGTTACTGTAAAGTGGGAGGTAATTCGGGATGTGATGGTTACTGTACAGAGGCAGATTTGTCGTGCCGTGATGGTTACTGTACAGTGGCAGGTATGTCGAGTTGTGATGGTTACTGTACAGTGGGAGGTATGTCGGGGTGTGATAGTTACTGTACAGTGGAAGGTATGTCGGTGCGTGATGCTTACTGTACAGTGGGAGGTATGTCAGACCGTGATGGTTACTGTACAGTGGGGGGGATATCGGGGTGGGATGGTTACAGAACAGTGGGAGGTATGTCAGGCTGTGATGGTTACTGAACAGCTGGAGTTAAGTCGGGTGTGATGTTTACTGTAAAATGGAAGGTATGTCGTGGTGTGATGGTTACTGTACAGTGGGAGGTATGTCGGGGAGTAATGGCTACTGTACAGTGGGAGGTATGTCGGGCTGTGATAGTTACTGTACAGTGGGAGGTATGTCAGGTCCTGATGGTTACTGTACAGTGGGAGGTATGTCGGGGTGTGATGGTTACTGTACAGTGGGAGGTGTGTCGGGATGTGATAGTTACTGTAAAGTGTTAGGTATGTCGGGCCGTGCTGATAAATGTACAGTGGGAGGTATGTCGGGGTGTGATGCTTACTATACAGTGGGGGCTATGTCGGGGTGTGATGGTTACTGTACAGTGGGAGGTATGTCGGTTTGTGATGGTTACTGTACAGTTGGAGGTATGTCGGGCCATGATGGTTACTGCACACTGGGAGGTATGTCGAGGTGGAATAGTTACTGTGCAGTGGGAGGTATGTGGGGGTGTGATGGTTACTGTACAGTGCAAGGTATGTCGGGTTGTGATGGTTACTGTACAGTGGGAGGTATATCGGTCCGTGATGGTTTCTGTACAGTGGAATATATGACGGGTTGTGATGGTGACAGTAGAGTGGGTGGTATGTCGGGCTGTGATGGTTACTGTACACTGGGAGGTATGTCACGGTGTAATAGTTACTATACAATGGGAGGAATGTCAGGTTGTGATGGTTACTGCACAGTGGGAGGTATGTCGGGCCGTGATGGTTACTGTACAATGTGAGGTAAGACGGGGTGTGATGGTTACTGTACAGTGGGAGATATGTCGGGATGTGATATTTACTGTACAGTGGGAGGTATGTTTAGAAGTGATGGTTACTGTACAGTGGGAAGTATGTCGGGTCGTGATGGTTACTGTACAGTGGGTGGTATGTAGGGGTGTGATGGTTACTGTACAGTGGGAGTATGTCGGGGTGTATTGTTTACTGGATAGTGGAAGTTATGTCAGGCAGTGATGGTTACTGTACAGTGGGAAGTATGTCGGGCTGTGATGGTTACTGTATAGTGGGAGGTATGTCGGGGTGTGATGGTTACTGTATAGTGGGGGGGTATGTCGGGGTGTGATGGTTACTGTACAGAGGGAGATTTGCCGGGCCGTGATGGTTACTGTACAGTAGCAGGCATGTCGGGCAGTGATGGTTACTGTACAGTGGGAGGTTTGTCGGGGCGTGGTTCTTACTGAACAGTGGGGGTATGTCGGGTCGTGATGTTTACTGTACATTGGGAGGTATATCGGGCCGTAATGGTTACTGTACAGTGGGAGGTATATCGGGGTGTGATGGTTACTGTACAGTGGGAGGTATGTCGGGGTGTGATAGTTGCTGTACACTGGGAGGAGCGTCGGGGTGTAATAGTTACTTTACAGTGAGTGGTATGTCGGTGAGCAATAGTTACTGTACAATGAGAGTTATGTCGGGGCGTGATGGTTACTTTACAGTGGAAGGTATGTCGGGTTGTAATGGTTACTGTACTCTGGGAGGAACGTCGGACCGTGATGGTTACTGTACAGTGGGAGGTACAGCGGGATGTGATAGTTACTGTACAGTGGTAGGTATGTCGGGCCATGATGATTACTGTTCAGTGGGAGGTATGTCGGGGTGTGATGGTTACTGTACAGTGGGTGGTATGTCGGGCCGTGATGGTTACTGTAAACTGGGAGGATTGTCGTGGTGTAATAGTTACTGTACAGTGGGAGGCATGTCGGTGTGTAATAGTTACTGTACAATGGGAGGAATGCCGGGGTGTGATGGTTACTGTACAGTGGAAGGTATGTCGGATTGTGATGGTTACTGTACAGTGGGAGGTGTGTCGGGCAGTGATGGTTACTGTACAGTGGGAAGTATGTCGGGCTGTGGTGGTTACTGTACAGTGGGAGGTATGTCACACCGTGATGGTTACTGCACAGTTGGAGATATGTCGGTGCGTAATGGTTACTGTACAGTAGGAGGTATGACAGACCGTGATGGTTCCTGTACAGTTGGGGGTATGTCGGGGTGGGATGGTTACTGAACAGTGGGAGGTATATCAGGCTGTGATGGTTACTGTACAGGTGGATTTAAGTCAGGGTGTGATGTTTACTGTACAATGGGAGGTATGTCGGTGTGTAATGGTAACTGTACAGTGGGAGGGATGTCGGTCATTGACGGTTACTGTACATTGGGAGGAAAGTCAGACCATGATGGTTAATGTACTGTGGGAGGTTTGTCGGGCCGTGATGGTTACTGAACAGCGGGAGGTATGTCGGTCCATGATGGATACTGTACAACGGGAGGTCTGTCGGGGAGAGATGGTTACTGTAAAGTGGGAGGATTGTCGGGCCGTGATGGTTACTGCACAGGGGGTGGACTATCGGGGTGTGATGATTACTGTACAGTGGGAGGTGTATCGGGCCATGATGGTTACTTTACAGTGGGAGGTATGTCGGACGTGATGGTTGCTGTACAGTGGGAGGTATGTCAGGCTCGGATGGTTACTGTACAGTGGGAGGTATGTCGGGCAGTGATGGTCACTGTACAGTGGGAGGTATGTCGGCGTTTGATGGTTACTGTACAGTGGGAGGTATGTCGGGGTGTGATAGTTGCTGTACAGTGGGAGGTATGTCTGGCCCTGATGTTTACTGTACAGTGGGAGGTATGTCGGGGTGTGATAGTTACTGTACATTGGGAGGCATGTCGGTTCGGGATGGTTACTGTACAGTGGGTGGTATGTCGTGCCGTGATGGTTACTGTACAGTGGGAGGAATCTCGGGGTGTGATAGTTCCTGTACAGTGGGGTATGTCGGCATGTGATGGTTACTGTACAGTGGGAGGTATGTCGGGCCGTGATGGTTAATGTACAGTGGGAGGTATGTCGGGGTGTGATGGTTACTGTACAGTGGGAGGTATGTTGGGATGTGATAGTTACTGTACAGTGGGAGATATGTCGGGCAGTGATGGTTACTAATCAGTGGGAAGTATGTCGGGCTGTGATGGTTACTGTACAGTGGGAGGCATGTCGGGGTGTGATGGTTACTGTATAATGGGGGGTATGTCGTGCCGTGATGGTTACTGTACAGTGGGAGGTATCTCGGGGGGTGATAGTTACTGTACAGTGGGGTATGTCGGGATGTGATGGTTACTGTACAGTGGGAGATATGTCGGGCCGTGATGGTTACTGTACAGTGGGAGGTATGTCGGGGTGTGATGGTTACTGTACCGTGGGAGGAATGTCGGGGTGTGATGGTTACTGTGCCGTGGGAGGTATGCCGGGGTGTGATGGTTACTGTACCGTGGGAGGTATGTCGGCCCGTGATGGTTACTGTACAATGGGAGGTATGTCGGGCGGTGGTGGTTACTGTGCAGTGGGAGGTATGTCGGGGTGTGATGGTTACTGTGCCATGGGAGGTATGTCGGGGTGTGATGGTTATTGTGCCGTGGGAGGTATGTGGGGGTGTGATGGTTACTGTACCGTGGGAGGTATGTCGGGGTGTGATGGTTACTGTGCAGTGGGAGATATGTCGGGCAGTGATGGTTACTGTGCAGTGGGAGGTATGTCGGGCTGTGATGATTACTGTATAGTGGGATGTATGTCGGGGTGTGATGGTTACTGTATAGTGGGAGGTATGTCGGGGTGTGATGGTTACTGTCCAGTGAGAGGTATGTCGTGTTGTGATGGTTACTGTACAGTTGGAGGTATGTCGGGCCGTGATGGTTACTGCACACTGGGAGGTATGTCGTGGTGTAATAGTTACTGTACAGTGGGAGGTATGTCGGGGTGTGATGCTTACTATACAGTGGGAGGAATGTCGGGGTTTGATGGTTACTGTACAGTGGAAGGTATGTCGGGCCGTGATGGTTACTGTACAATGGGAGGTATGTCGGGGTGTGATGGTTACTGTACAGTGGGAAGTCTGTCGGGTTGTGATGGTTACTGTAAAGTGGGAGGTATGTCGGGGTTTGATGGTTACTGTACAGTGGAAGGTATGTCGAGTCGTGATGGTTACTGTACAGTGGGAGGTATGTTTAGCCGTGTTGGTTACTGTGCAGTGGGAGGTATATCGGGTTGTGATGGTTACTGTGCAGTGGGAGGAATGTCGTCCTGTGATGGTTACTGTACAGTGGGAGGTAAGTCAGACCATGATTGTTACTGTACAGTGGGAGGTATGTTAGGCACTGATGGTTACTGTACAGTGGGAGGTATATCGGGCTGTGATGGTTGCTGTACAGTGGCAGGTAGGTAAGGCTGTGATGGTTACTGTACAGTTGCATGTATGACGGCCCGTCATGGTTACTGTACATTGGGAGGTATGTCGGTGTGTGATGGTTAATGTACAGTGGGAGGTAGGTTGGGCTGTGATAGTTACTGTAGAGTGGGAGGTATGTCATACCGTGATGATTACTGTACAGTGGGTGTTATATCGGGCCGTGATTGCTACTGTACATTGGGAGGTATGTCAGACCGAGATGGTTACTGTACAGTGGGAGATATGTCGGGCCGTGATGGTTAGTGTACAGTGTGAGGTATGTCGGGGTTTGTTGGCTACTGTACAGTGGGGGGTATGTCTGGGTGTGATGGTTACTGTACAGTGGGAGGTATGTCGAGGTGTGATGTTGACTGTACAGTGGGAGGTATGTCGGTGTGTGATCCTAATTGTACAGTGTGAGGTATGTCGGTCAGTGATGGTTACTGTACAGTGGGACGTATGTCCGGTTTTGATGGGTCCTGTGCAGTGCGAGGAATGTCGGACCATGATGGTTGCTGTACAATTGGTGGTATGTCGGACTGTGATGGTTACTGTACAGTGGGAGGTATGTCAGGCAGTCATGGTTACTGTAAAGTGGGAGGTAATTCGGGATGTGATGGTTACTTTACAGAGGCAGATTTGTCGTGCCGTGATGGTTACTGTACAGTGGCAGGTATGTCGAGTTGTGATGGTTACTGTACAGTGGGAGGTATGTCGGGGTGTGATAGTTACTGTACAGTGGAAGGTATGTCGGTGCGTGATGGTTACTGTACAGTGGGAGGTATGTCAGACCGTGATGGTTACTGTCCAGTGGGGGGGATATCGGGGTGGGATGGTTACAGAACAGTGGGAGGTATGTCAGGCTGTGATGGTTACTGAACAGCTGGAGTTAAGTCGGGTGTGATGTTTACTGTAAAATGGAAGGTATGTCGTGGTGTGATGGTTACTGTACAGTGGGAGGTATGTCGGGGAGTAATGGCTACTGTACAGTGGGAGGTATGTCGGGCTGTGATAGTAACTGTACAGTGGGAGGTATGTCAGGTCCTGATGGTTACTGTACAGTGGGAGGTATGTCGGGGTGTGAAGGTTACTGTACAGTGGGAGGTGTGTCGGGATGTGATAGTTACTGTAAAATGTTAGGTATGTCGGGCCGTGCTGATAAATGTACAGTGGGAGGTATGTCGGGGTGTGATGCTTACTATACAGTGGGGGCTATGTCGGGGTGTGATGGTTACTGTACAGTGGGAGGTATGTCGGTTTGTGATGGTTACTGTACAGTTGGAGGTATGTCGGGCCGTGATGGTTACTGCACACTGGGAGGTATGTCGAGGTGGCATAGTTACTGTGCAGTGGGAGGTATGTGGGGGTGTGATGGTTACTGTACAGTGCAAGGTATGTCGGGTTGTGATGATTACTGTACAGTGGGAGGTATGTCGGTCCGTGATGGTTTCTGTACAGTGGAATATATGACGGGTTGTGATGGTGACTGTAGAGTGGGTGGTATGTCGGGCTGTGATGGTTACTGTACACTGGGAGGTATGTCACGGTGTAATAGTTACTATACAATGGGAGGAATGTCAGGTTGTGATGGTTACTGTACAGTGGGAGATATGTCGGGATGTGATATTTACTGTACAGTGGGAGGTATGTCGGGAAGTGATGGTTACTGTACAGTGGGAAGTATTTCGGGTCGTGATGGTTACTGTACAGTGGGTGGTATGTAGGGGTGTGATGGTTACTGTACAGTGGGATTATGTCGGGGTGTATTGTTTACTGTACAGTGGAAGTTATGTCAGGCAGTGATGGTTACTGTACAGTGGGAAGTATGTCGGGCTGTGATGGTTACTGTATAGTGGGAGGTATGTCGGGGTGTGATGGTTACTGTATAGTGGGGGGGTATGTCGGGGTGTGATGGTTACTGTACAGCGGGAGATTTGCCGGGCCGTGATGGTTACTGTACAGTAGCAGGCATGTCGGGTTGTGATGTAACTGTACAGTGGGATTTATGTCTGGGTGTGATAGTTACTGTATTGTGGGAGGTATGTCGGGGTGTGATGGTTACTGTACAATGGAAGGAATGTCTTGGTGTGATGGTTACCATACAGTCAGAGGTATGTCGGGCCGTGTTGGTTATTGTATAGTGCGATGTATGTCGGGGTGTAATATTAAATGTACAGTGGGAGGTATGTCGTGGTGTAATAGGAACTGTACAGTGGAAGGTATGTCAGGCCGTGATGGTTACTGTACAGTGGGAGGTATGTCGGGTCGTGACAGTTACTGTACAGTGGTTGGTATGTAGGGGTGTGAAGGTTACTGTACATTGGGAGATATGTCGGGGTGTGATAGTTACTGTACAGTGGGAGGTATGTCGGGCCATGATGATTACTGTTCAGTGGGAGGTATGTCGGGGTGTGATGGTTACTGTACAGTGAGTGGTATGTCGGGCCGTGATGGTTACTGTAAACTGGGAGGTATGTCGCGGTGTAATAGTTACTGTACAGTGGGAGGCATGTCGGTGTGTAATAGTTACTGTACAATGGGAGGAATGCCGGGGTGTGATGGTTACTGTACAGTGGAAGGTATATCGGGTTGTGATGGTTACTGTACAGTGGGAGGTGTGTCGGGCAGTGATGGTTACTGTACAGTGGGAAGTATGTCGGGCTGTGGTGGTTACTGTACAGTGGGAGGTATGTCACACCGTGATGGTTACTGCACAGTTGGAGATATGTCGGTGCGTAATGGTTACTGTACAGTAGGAGGTATGACAGACCGTGATGGTTCCTGTACAGTTGGGGGTATGTCGGGGTGGGATGGTTACTGAACAGTGGGAGGTATATCAGGCTGTGATGGTTACTGTACAGGTGGATTTAAGTCGGGGTGTGATGTTTCCTGTACAATGGGAGGTATGTCGGTGTGTAATGGTAACTGTACAGTGGGAGGGATGTCGGTCATTGACGGTTACTGTACATTGGGAGGAAAGTCAGACCATGATGGTTAATGTACTGTGGGAGGTTTGTCGGGCCGTGATGGTTACTGAACAGCGGGAGGTATGTCGGTCCATGATGGTTACTGTACAACGGGAGGTCTGTCGGGGAGAGATGGCTACTGTACAGTGGGAGGATTGTCGGGCCGTGATGGTTACTGCACAGGGGGTGGACTATCGGGGTGTGATGATTACTGTACAGTGGGAAGTGTGTCGGGCCATGATGGTTACTTTACAGTGGGAGGTATGTCGGACGTGATGGTTGCTGTACAGTGGGAGGTATGTCAGGCTCGGATGGTTACTGTACAGTGGGAGGTATGTCGGGCAGTGATGGTCACTGTACAGTGGGAGGTATGTCGGCGTTTGATGGTTACTGTACAGTGGGAGATATGTCGGGGTGTGATAGTTGCTGTACAGTGGGAGGTATGTCTGGCCCTGATGTTTACTTTACAGTGGGAGGTATGTCGGGGTGTGATAGTTACTGTACATTGGGAGGCATGTCGGTTCGGGATGGTTAATGTACAGTGGGTGGTATGTCGTGCCGTGATGGTTACTGTACAGTGGGAGGAATCTCGGGGTGTGATAGTTCCTGTACAGTGGGGTATGTCGGCATGTGATGGTTACTGTACAGTGGGAGGTATGTCGGGCCGTGATGGTTAATGTACAGTGGGAGGTATGTCGGGGTGTGATGGTTACTGTACAGTGGGAGGTATGTTGGGATGTGATAGTTACTGTACAGTGGGAGATATGTCGGGCAGTGATGGTTACTAATCAGTGGGAAGTATGTCGGGCTGTGATGGTTACTGTACAGTGGGAGGCATGTCGGGGTGTGATGGTTACTGTAAAGTGGGGGGTATGTCGTGCCGTGATGGTTACTGTACAGTGGGAGGTATCTCGGGGGGTGATGGTTACTGTATAGTGGGGGGTATGTCGGGGTGTGTTGGTTACTGTCCAGTGAGAGGTATGTCGTGTTGTGATGGTTACTGTACAGTTGGAGGTATGTCGGGCCGTGATGGTTACTGCACACTGGGAGGTATGTCGTTGTGTAATAGTTACTGTGCAGTGGGAGGTATGTCGGGGTGTGATGCTTACTATACAGTGGGGGCTATGTCGGGCCGCGATGGATACTGTACAGTGGGAGGTATGTCGGGCCGTAATGGTTACTGTACACTTGGAGGTATGTCGCGGTGTAATAGTTACTGCACAGTGGGAGGTATGTCGGGGTGTAATAGTTACTGTACAGTGGGAGGAATGTCGGGGTTTGATGGTTACTGTACAGTGGAAGGTATGTCGAGTTGTGATGGTTACTGTATAGTGGGAGGTATGTCGGGCCATGATGGTTACTGTACAATGGGAGGTATGTCGGGGTGTGATGGTTACTGTACAGTGGGAAGTCTGTCGGGTTGTGATGGTTACTGTAAAATGGGAGGTATGTCGGGGTGTGATGGTTACTGTATACTGGGGGGTATGTTGGGGTGAGATGGTTACTATACAGAGGGAGATTAGTCCGGCCGTGATGGTTATTGTACAGTGGCAGGAATGTCGGGTTGTGATGGTTACTGTACAGTCGGACGTATGTCGGGGTGTGATAGTTACTGTACAGTGGGAGCTATGTGTGGGTCTGATGGTGACTGTGCAATGGAAAGTATGTCGTGGTGTGATGGTTACTGTACTGTCAGAGGCATATCGGGCCGTGATGTTTACTGAAAAGTGCGATGTATGTCGTGGTGTAATAGTAACTGCACAGTGGGAGGTATGTCAGGCCGTGATGGTTACTGTACAGTGGGAGGTATGTCGGGCCGTGATGGTTACTGTACAGTGGGAGGTATGTCGGGGTGTGATGGTTACTCTACAGTGTGAGGTATGTCGGGCCGTGATGGTTACTGTACAATGGGAGGTATGTCGGGCCGTGATGGTTACTGTATAGTGGGATGTATGTCGGGGTATGATGGTTACTGTATAGTGGGGGGTATGTCGGGGTAAGATGGTTACTGTACAGAGGGAGATTTGTCGGGCCGTGATGGTTACTGTACAGTAGCAGGTATGACAGGTTGTGATGGTTACTGTACCGAGGGAGGTATGTCGCGCCATGATGGTTACTGTACAATGGGAGGTATGTCGGGGTGTGATGGTTACTGTACAGTGGGAGGTGTGTCGGGATGTGAAAGTTACTGTAAAATGTTAGGTTTGTCAGGCCATGCTGATAAATGTACATTCGAGGTATGTCGGGGTGTGATGCTTACTATACAGTGGGGGGTATGTCGGACCGTGATGGTTATTGTACAGTGGCAGGTATGTCGGGTTGTGATGGTTACTGTACAGTCGGACGTATGTCGGGGTGTGATAGTTACTGTACAGTGGGAGTTATGTGTGGGTCTGATGGTGACTGTACAATGGAAGGTATGTCGTGGTGTGATGGTTACTGTACTGTCAGAGGTATATCAGGCCGTGATGTTTACTGTATAGTGCGATGTATGTCGGGGTGTAATATTAACTGTACAGTGGGAGTTATGTCGTGGTGTAATAGTAACTGCACAGTGGGAGGTATGTCAGGCCGTAATGGTTACTGTACAGTGGGAGGTATGTCGGGCCGTGATGGTTACTGTCCAGTGGGTGGTGAGTCGGGGTGTGCTAGTTACTGTACGGCGGGAGGTATGTCAGGCTCAGATGGTTACTGTACAGTGGGAGGTATGTCGGGCTCGGATGGTCACTATACAGTGGGACGTATGTCGGGCTGTGATGGTTACTGTACAGTGAGGGGTATGTCGGTGTGTGATGGTTACTGCACAGTGGGAGGTATGTCGGGTCGTGATGGTTACTGTACAGTGGGAGGTAAGTCGGGCCGTGATGGTTACTGTACAGTGGCAGGTATATCGTGGTGTGATGGTTACTGTATAGTGGGAGGTATCTCGTGGTGTGATAGTTACTGTACAGTGGGGTATGTCGGGATGTGATGGTTACTGTACAGTGGGAGGTATGTCGGGTCGTGATGGTTACTGTACAGTGGGAGGTAAGTCGGGCCGTGATGGTTACTGTACAGTGGCAGGTATATCGGGGTGTGATGGTGACTGTACAATGGAAGGTATGTCGTGGTTTGATGGTTACTGTACAGTCAGAGGTATGTCGGGCCGTGATGGTTACTGTACAGTGGGGGATATGTCGGGGTGTGATAGTTACTGTACAGTGGGAGGTATGTCAGGACCTGATGGTTACTGTACAGTGGGAGGCATGTCGGTTCGGGATGGTGACTGTACGGTGGGAGGTATGTCGGGCTGTGGTGGTTACTGTGCAGTGGCAGGTATATCGTGGTGTGATGGTTACTGTATAGTGTGAGTTATCTCGGGGTGTGACCGTTACTGTACACTGGGGTATGTCGGGATGTGATGGTTACTGTACAGTGGGATGTATGTCGGGCAGTGATGGTTACTGTACACGGGGAGGTATGCCAGGTTGTGATGGTTACTGTACCGTGGGAGGTATGTCGCACCATGATGGTTACTGTACAATGGGAGGTATGTCGGGGTGTGATGGTTACTGTACAGTGGGAGGTGTGTCGGGATGTGAAAGTTACTGTAAAATGTTAGGTTTGTCAGGCCATGCTGATAAATGTACAGTTCGAGGTATGTCGGGGTGTGATGCTTACTATACAGTGGGGGGTATGTCGGACCGTGATGGTTATTGTACAGTGGCAGGTATGTCGGGTTGTGATGGTTACTGTACAGTCGGACGTATGTCGGGGTGTGATAGTTACTGTACAGTGGGAGTTATGTGTGGGTCTGAAGGTGACTGTACAATGGAAGGTATGTCGTGGTGTGATGGTTACTGTACTATCAGAGGTATATAAGGCCGTGATGTTTACTGTATAGTGCGATGTATGTCGGGGTGTAATATTAACTGTACAGTGGGAGTTATGTCGTGGTGTAATAGTAACTGCACAGTGGGAGGTATGTCAGGCCCTGATGGTTACTGTACAGTGGGAGGTATGTCGGGCCGTGATGGTTACTGTACAGTGGGAGGTATGTCGGGGTGTGATGGTTATTGTATAGTACTATGTATGTCGGGGTGTAATAGTTACTGTACAGTGGGAGGTATGTCCTGGTGTAATAGGAACTGTTCAGTGGGAGGTATGTCAGGCCGTGATGGTTACTGTAGAGTGGGAGGTTTGTCAGGCCGTGATGGTTACTGTACAGTGGGAGGTATGTCAGGCCGTGATGGTTACTGTACAGTGGGAGGTATGTCGGGCAGTGATGGTTACTGTACAGTGGGAGGTTTGTCGGGGTGTGATGGTTACTGTGCAGTGGGAGGTATCTCGGAGTGTGATACCTACTGTACAGTGGGGTCATGTCGGGGTGTATTGGTTACTGTACAGTGGGAGGTATGTCGGGCCGTGATGGTTACTGTACACTGGGAGGTACGTCGGGGTGTAATAGTTACTGTACAGTGGGAGGTATGTCGGGGCGTGATGGTTACATTACAGTGGAAGGTAAGTTGGATAGTGATGGTTACTGTACAGTGGGAGGTATGTCGGGGCGTGATGGTTACTGTACAGTGGGAGGTACGGCAGGATGTGATAGTTACTGAACAGTGGTAGGTATATCGGGCCATGATGATTACTGTACAGTGGGAGGTATGTCGGGGGGTGATGCTTATGATACATTGGGTTGTATGTCGGGCCGTGATGGTTACTGTACAGTGGGAGGTATGTCGAGGTGTAATAGTTACTGTACAGTGGGAGGTATGTTGGACCGTGATGGTGACTGTACAGTGGGATGTATGTCGGGGTGTAATAGTTACTGTGCAGTGGGAGGTATGTCGGGCTGTGATGGTTACTGTACAGTGGAAGGTATGTCGGGTTGTGATGGTTTCTGTACAGTGGAAGGTATGTCGGGTTGTAATGGTTACTGTACAGTGGGTGGTACTTCGGGCCGTGATGGTTACTGTACAGTGGGATGTATGTCGGGGTGTAATAGTTACTGTGCAGTGGGAGGTATGTCGGGCTGTGATGGTTACTGTACAGTGGGAGGTATGTTGGGTTGTGATGGTTACTGTACTGTGGGAGGAACGTCGGACCGTGATGGTTACTGTACAGTCGGAGGTACGTCGGTATGTGATAGTTACTGTACAGTGGTAGGTATGTCCGTCCATGATGGTTACTGTACAGTGGAAGGTATGTCGGGCCGTGATGGTTACTGTACACTGGGAGGTATGTCGCGGTGTAATAGTTACTGTACAGTGGGAGGTATGTCGGGGAGTAATAGTTACTGTACAGTGGGTGGAATGTCGGGGTGTGATGGTTACTGTACATAGGGGAGTATGTCGGGGTGTGATGGTTACTGTAGAGTGTAAGGTATGTTGTGCTGTGATGGTTACTGTACAGAGGGAGGTATGTCTGGCCGTGATGGTTACTGTACAGTCGGAGGTATGTCGGGCCGTGATGTGTACTGTACTTTGGGAGGAATGTCAGGATGCGATAGTTACTGTACAGATGGAGTTATGTCGGGGTGTGATGGTTACTGTACAGTGGGGTGTACGTCAGTGTGTGATAGTTACTGTACAGTGGGAGGTATGTCGGTGTGTGATAGTTACTGTGCAGTGGGAGGTATGTCGGGATGCGATGGTTACTGTACAGTGGGGGGTATGTCGGGGAGTGATATTTACTGTACATTGGGGAGTATGTCGGGGTGTGATGGTTAGTGTACAGTGGGAGGTATGTCGGGTCATGATGGTTACTGTACAGAGGGAGGTATGCTGGGCGGTGATGGTTACTGCACAGTGGGAGGTATGTCGGGGTGTGATAGTTACTGTACAGTGGGAGTCATGTCGGGGTGTGATGGTTACTGTACAGCGGGTGGTATGTCAGTGTGTGATAGTTACTGTACAATGGGGTAATGTCGGGGCGTGATGGTTACTGTATAGTGGAATGTATGTCGAGGTGTGGTGGTTACTCTGCAGTGGGAGGTATGTCGGAACGTGATGGTTCCTGTACACTGGAAGGTATGTCGGGGTGTAATAGTTACTGTACAGTTGGAGTTATGCCGTGCTGTAATAGTTACTGTACAGTGGGAGGTATGTCGGGGTGTGATGGTTACTGTACCGTGGAAGGTATGTCGGGGTGTGATGGTTACTGTACAGTTTTTGTATGTCGGGGTGTGATGGGTACTGTACAGTGGGAGATACGTCGGGCCGTGATGGTTACTGTACAGTGGGATGTATGTCAGGGAGTGATGGTTACTGTACATTGGGAGGTATGTCGGGGAGTGATGGTTACTTTACAGTGGGAGGTATGTCCGGACGTGTTGGTTACTGTACAGTGGGAGGTATGTCGGGCCGTGATGGTTACTGTACAGTGGGAGGTATGTCGGGGTGCGATGGTTACTGTACAGTGGGAGGTATGTCGGGGTGTGATAGTTACTGCACAGTGAGATGTATGTCGGGCCGTAATGGATACTGTACAGTGGGAGGTATGTGAGGCCGTGATGGTTACTGTACAGTGGGAGATATGTCGGGGAGTGATGGTTACTGTACATAGGGGAGTATGTCGGGGTGTGATGGTTACTGTAGAGTGGGAGGTATGTTGTGCCGTGATGGTTACTGCACAGAGGGAGGTATGTCGGCTCGTGATGGTTACTGTATAGTGGGATGTATGTCGGTGTATGATGGTTACTGTACAGAGGGAGGTATGTCGGGTCGTGATGGTTACTGTACAGTGGGAGGTATGTCGGGCCTTGATGATTACTGTACAGTGGCGGTATGTCGGGGTGTGATGGTTACTGTACAGTGGGAGGTATGTCGCGGTGTGATAGTTACTGTACAGTGGGGTTATGTCGGAGTGTGACGGTTACTGTATAGTGCAAGGTATGTCGAGGTGTGGTGGTTAATCTACGTGGGAGGTATGTCAGGCTGTGATGGTTACTGTACACTGTGAGGTATGTCGGTGTGTAATTTTTACTGTACAGTTGTAGGTATGTCGGGGTGTAATAGTTACTGTACAGTGGGAGGTATGTCGGGGTGTGATGGTTACTGTACAGTGGAAGGTATGTCGGGATGTGATGGTTACTGTACAGTGGGAGGTATGTCGGGTCGTGATGGTTACTGTACATTGGGGAGTATGTCGGGGTGTGATGGTTACTGTACAGTGGTAGGTATGTCGGGCCGTGATGGTTACTGTGCAGTGGGAGGTATGTCGGGGTGTAATAGTTACTGTACAGTGGGTGGAATGTCGGGGTGTGATGGTTACTGTACAGAGGAAGGTATGTCGGGTCGTGATGGTTACTGTACAGTGGGAGGTATGTCAGTGTGTGATGGTTCCTGTGCAGTGGGAGGTATGTCGCGGTGTGATAGTAACTGCACAGTGGGAGGTATGTCAGGCCGTGATGGTTACTGTACAGTGGGAGGTATGTCGGGCCGTGATGGTTACTGTACAATGGGAGGTATGTCTGGGTGTGATAGTTACTGTTCTGTGGGAGGTATGTCGGGGTGTGATGGTGAGTGTACAATGGAAGGTATGTCGTGGTTTGATGGTTACTGTACAGTCAGAGGTATGTCGGACCGTGATGGTTATTGTACAGTGGCAGGTATGACGGGTTGTGATGGTTACTGTACAGTCGGACGTATGTCGGGGTGTGATAGTTACTGTACAGTGGGAGTTATGTGTGGGTCTGATGGTGACTGTACAATGGAAGGTATGTCGTGGTGTGATGGTTACTGTACTGTCAGAGGTATATCAGGCCGTGATGTTAACTGTATACTGCGATGTATGTCGGGGTGGAATATTAACTGTACAGTGGGAGTTATGTCGTGGTGTAATAGTAACTGCACAGTGGGAGGTATGTCAGGCCGTGATGGTTACTGTACAGTGGCGGTATGTCGGGGTGTGATGGTTACTGTACAGTGGGAGGTATGTCGGGGTGTGATGGTTACTGTACAGTGGAAGGTATGTCGGGATGTGATGGTTACTGTAAAGTGGGAGGTATGTCGGGTCGTGATGGTTACTGTACATTGGGGAGTATGTCGGGGTGTGATTGTTACTGTACAGTGGTAGGTATGTCGGGCCGTGATGGTTACTGTGCAGTGGGAGGTATGTCGGGGTGTAATAGTTACTGTACAGTGGGTGGAATGTCGGGGTGTGATGGTTACTGTACAGAGGAAGGTATGTCGGGTCGTGATGGTTACTGTACAGTGGGAGGTATGTCAGTGTGTGATGGTTCCTGTACAGTGGGAGGTATGTCGCGGTGTGATAGTAACTGCACAGTGGGAGGTATGTCAGGCCGTGATGGTTACTGTACAGTGGGAGGTATGTCGGGCCGTGATGGTTACTGTACAGTGGGAGGTATGTCGGGGTGTGATGGTTACTCTGCAGTGTGAGGTATGTCGGGCCGTGATGGTTACTGTACAATGGGAGGTATGTCGGGCCGTGATGGTTACTGTACAGTGGGAGGTATGTCGGGCCGTGATGGTTACTGTACAGTGGGAGGTATGTCGGGGTGTGATGGTTACTCTGCAGTGTGAGGTATGTCGGGCCGTGATGGTTACTGTACAGTGGGAGGTATGTCGGGCCGTGATGGTTACTGTATAGTGGGATGTATGTCGGGGTATGATGGTTACTGTATAGTGGGGGGTATGTCGGGGTATGATGGTTACTGTACAGAGGGAGATTTGTCGGGCCGTGATGGTTACTGTACAGTAGCAGGTATGACAGGTTGTGATGGTTACTGTACAGTGGGAGGTATGTCTGGGTGTGATAGTTACTGTTCTGTGGGAGGTATGTCGGGGTGTGATGGTGACTGTACAATGGAAGGTATGTCGTGGTTTGATGGTTACTGTACAGTCAGAGGTATGTCGGGCCGTGATGGTTACTGTACAGTGGGGGATATGTCGGGGTGTGATAGTTACTGTACAGTGGGAGGTATGTCAGGACCTGATGGTTACTGTACAGTGGGAGGCATGTCGGTTCGGGATGGTGACTGTACGGTGGGAGGTATGTCGGGCTGTGGTGGTTACTGTGCAGTGGCAGGTATATCGTGGTGTGATGGTTACTGTATAGTGTGAGTTATCTCGGGGTGTGACCGTTACTGTACACTGGGGTATGTCGGGATGTGATGGTTACTGTACAGTGGGATGTATGTCGGGCAGTGATGGTTACTGTACACGGGGAGGTATGCCAGGTTGTGATGGTTACTGTACCGTGGGAGGTATGTCGCACCATGATGGTTACTGTACAATGGGAGGTATGTCGGGGTGTGATGGTTACTGTACAGTGGGAGGTGTGTCGGGATGTGAAAGTTACTGTAAAATGTTAGGTTTGTCAGGCCATGCTGATAAATGTACAGTTCGAGGTATGTCGGGGTGTGATGCTTACTATACAGTGGGGGGTATGTCGGACCGTGATGGTTATTGTACAGTGGCAGGTATGTCGGGTTGTGATGGTTACTGTACAGTCGGACGTATGTCGGGGTGTGATAGTTACTGTACAGTGGGAGTTATGTGTGGGTCTGAAGGTGACTGTACAATGGAAGGTATGTCGTGGTGTGATGGTTACTGTACTATCAGAGGTATATAAGGCCGTGATGTTTACTGTATAGTGCGATGTATGTCGGGGTGTAATATTAACTGTACAGTGGGAGTTATGTCGTGGTGTAATAGTAACTGCACAGTGGGAGGTATGTCAGGCCCTGATGGTTACTGTACAGTGGGAGGTATGTCGGGCAGTGATGGTTACTGTACAGTGGCAGGTTTGTCGGGGTGTGGTACTTACTGAACAGTGGGGGGTATGTCGGGGTGTGCTGGTTACTGTACAGTGGGAGGTATGTCCGTTCGTGATGGTTACTGTACATTGGGACTTATATCGGGCTGTGATGGTTACTGTACAGTGGGAGGTATGTCGGGGTGTGATGGTTACTGTACAGTGGGAGGTAGATCGGGGTGTGATGGTTACTGTGCAGTGGGAGGTATCTCGGAGTGTGATACCTACTGTACAGTGGGGTCATGTCGGGGTGTATTGGTTACTGTACAGTGGGAGGTATGTCGGGGTGTGATGGTGACTGTACAATGGAAGGTATGTCGTGGTTTGATGGTTACTGTACAGACAGAGGTATGTCGGGCCGTGATGGTTACTGTACAATGAAAGGTATGTCGGGCCGTGATGGTTACTGTATAGTGGGATGTATGTCGGGGTATGATGGTTACTGTATAGTGGGGGGTATGTCGGGGTATGATGGTTACTGTACAGAGGGAGATTTGTCGGGCCGTGATGGTTACTGTACAGTAGCAGGTATGACAGGTTGTGATGGTTACTGTACAATGGGAGGTATGTCTGGGTGTGATAGTTACTGTTCTGTGGGAGGTATGTCGGGGTGTGATGGTGACTGTACAATGGAAGGTATGTCGTGGTTTGATGGTTACTGTACAGTCAGAGGTATGTCGGGCCGTGATGGTTACTGTACAGTGGGGGATATGTCGGGGTGTGATAGTTACTGTACAGTGGGAGGTATGTCAGGACCTGATGGTTACTGTACAGTGGGAGGCATGTCGGTTCGGGATGGTGACTGTACGGTGGGAGGTATGTCGGGCTGTGGTGGTTCCTGTGCAGTGGCAGGTATATCGTGGTGTGATGGTTACTGTATAGTGTGAGGTATCTCGGGGTGTGACCGTTACTGTACACTGGGGTATGTCGGGATGTGATGGTTACTGTACAGTGGGATGTATGTCGGGCAGTGATGGTTACTGTACACGGGGAGGTATGTCGCACCATGATGGTTACTGTACAATGGGAGGTATGTCGGGGTGTGATGGTTACTGTACAGTGGGAGGTATGTCGCACCATGATGGTTACTGTACAATGGGAGGTATGTCGGGGTGTGATGGTTACTGTACAGTGTGAGGTGTGTCGGGATGTGAAAGTTACTGTAAAATGTTAGGTTTGTCAGGCCATGCTGATAAATGTACAGTTCGAGGTATGTCGGGGTGTGATGCTTACTATACAGTGGGGGGTATGTCGGACCGTGATGGTTATTGTACAGTAGCAGGTATGTCGGGTTGTGATGGTTACTGTACAGTCGGACGTATGTCGGGGTGTGATAGTTACTGTACAGTGGGAGTTATGTGCGGGTCTGATGGTGACTATACAATGGAAGGTATGTCGTGGTGTGATGGTTACTGTACTGTCATAGGTATATCAGGCCGTGATGTTTACTGAATAGTGCGATGTATGTCGGGGTGTAATATTAACTGTATAGTGGGAGTTATGTCGTGGTGTAATAGTAACTGCACAGTGGGAGGTATGTCAGGCTGTGATGGTTACTGTACAGTGGGAGGTATGTCAGGCCCTGATGGTTACTGTACAGTGGGAGGTATGTCGGGCAGTGATGGTTACTGTACAGTGGGAGGTTTGTCAGGGTGTGGTACTTACTGAACAGTGGGGGGTATGTCGGGGTGTGCTGGTTACTGTACAGTGGGAGGTATGTCCGTTCGTGATGGTTACTGTACATTGGGACTTATATCGGGCCGTGATGGTTACTGTACAGTGGGAGGTAGATCGGGGTGTGATGGTTACTGTACAGTGGGGTCATGTCGGGGTGTATTGGTTACTGTACAGTGGGAGGTATGTCGGGCCGTGATGGTTACTGTACACTGGGAGGTACGTCGGGGTGTAATAGTTACTGTACAGTGGGAGGTATGTCGGGGCGTGATGGTTACTTTACAGTGGAAGGTAAGTTGGATAGTGATGGTTACTGTACTGTGGGAGGAACATCGGACCGTGATGGTTACTGTACAATGGGAGGTATGTCGGGGTGTGATGGTTACTGTACAGTGGGAGGTATGGCGGGATGTGATAGTTACTGTACAGTGGTAGGTATATCGGGCCATGATGATTACTGTACAGTGGGAGGTATGTCGGGGGGTGATGCTTACGGTACATTGGGTTGTATGTCGGGCCGTGATGGTTACTGTACAGTGGGAGGTATGTCGGGGTGTAATAGTTACTGTACAGTGGATGGTATGTTGGACCGTGATGGTGACTGTACAGTGGGATGTATGTCGGGGTGTAATAGTTAATGTGCAGTGGGAGGTATGTCGGGCTGTGATGGTTACTGTACAGTGGAAGGTATGTCGGGTTGTGATGGTTTCTGTACAGTGGAAGGTATGTCGGGTTGTAATGGTTACTGTACAGTGGGTGGTACTTCGGGCCGTGAAGGTTACTGTACAGTGGGATGTATGTCGGGGTGTAATAGTTACTGTACAGTGGAAGGTATGTTGGGTTGTGATGGTTACTGTACTGTGGGAGGAACGTCGGACCGTGATGGTTACTGTACAGTCGGAGTTACGTCGGTATGTGATAGTTACTGTACAGTGGTAGGTATGTCCGTCCATGATGGTTACTGTACAGTGGAAGGTATGTCGGGCCGTGATGGTTACTGTACAGTGGGAGGTATGTCGCGGTGTAATAGTTACTGTACAGTGGGAGGTATGTCGGGGTGTAATAGTTACTGTACAGTGGGTGGAATGTCGGGGTGTGATGGTTACTGTACATAGGGGAGTATGTCGGGGTGTGATGGTTACTGTAGAGTGTAAGGTATGTTGTGCTGTGATGGTTACTGTACAGAGGGAGGTATGTCTGGCCGTGATGGTTACTGTACAGTCGGAGGTATGTCGGGCCGTGATGTGTACTGTACTTTGGGAGGAATGTCAGGATGCGATAGTTACTGTACAGATGGAGTTATGTCGGGGTGTGATGGTTACTGTACAGTGGGGGGTATGTCAGTGTGTGATAGTTACTGTACAGTGGGAGGTATGTCGGTGTGTGATAGTTACTGTGCAGTGGGAGGTATGTCGGGATGCGATGGTTACTGTACAGTGGGGGGTATGTCGGGGAGTGATATTTACTGTACATTGGGGAGTATGTCGGGGTGTGATGGTTAGTGTACAGTGGGAGGTATGTCGGGTCATGATGGTTACTGTACAGAGGGAGGTATGCTGGGCGGTGATGGTGACTGCACAGTGGGAGGTATGTCGGGGTGTGATAGTTACTGTACAGTGGGAGTCATGTCGGGGTGTGATGGTTACTGTACAGCGGGTGGTATGTCAGTGTGTGATAGTTACTGTACAGTGGGGTAATGTCGGGGTGTGATGGTTACTGTATAGTGGAATGTATGTCGAGGTGTGGTGGTTACTCTGCAGTGGGAGGTATGTCGGAACGTGATGGTTCCTGTACACTGGAAGGTATGTCGGGGTGTAATAGTTACTGTACAGTTGGAGTTATGCCGTGCTGTAATAGTTACTGTACAGTGGGAGGTATGTCGGGGTGTGATGGTTACTGTACAGTTTTTGTATGTCGGGGTGTGATGGGTACTGTACAGTGGGAGATACGTCGGGCCGTGATGGTTACTGTACAGTGGGATGTATGTCAGGGAGTGATGGTTACTGTACATTGGGAGGTATGTCGGGGAGTGATAGTTACTGTACAGTGGGAGGTATGTCGGGCCATGATGCTTACTGCACAGAGGGAGGTATGTCGGGACGTGATGGTTACTTTACAGTGGGAGGTATGTCCGGACGTGTTGGTTACTGTACAGTGGGAGGTATGTCGGGCCGTGATGGTTACTGTACAGTGGGAGGTATGTCGGGGTGCGTTGGTTACTGTACAGTGGGAGGTATGTCGGGGTGTGATAGTTACTGCACAGTGAGATGTATGTCGGGCCGTAATGGATACTGTACAGTGGGAGGTATGTGAGGCCGTGATGGTTACTGTACAGTGGGAGATATGTCGGGGAGTGATGGTTACTGTACATAGGGGAGTATGTCGCGGTGTAATAGTTACTGTACAGTGGGAGGTATGTCGGGGTGTAATAGTTACTGTACAGTGGGTGGAATGTCGGGGTGTGATGGTTACTGTACATAGGGGAGTATGTCGGGGTGTGATGGTTACTGTAGAGTGTAAGGTATGTTGTGCTGTGATGGTTAATGTACAGAGGGAGGTATGTCTGGCCGTGATGGTTACTGTACAGTCGGAGGTATGTCGGGCCGTGATGTGTACTGTACTTTGGGTGGAATGTCAGGATGCGATAGTTACTGTACAGATGGAGTTATGTCGGGGTGTGATGGTTACTGTACAGTGGGGGGTATGTCAGTGTGTGATAGTTACTGTACAGTGGGAGGTATGTCGGTGTGTGATAGTTACTGTGCAGTGGGAGGTATGTCGGGATGCGATGGTTACTGTACAGTGGGGGGTATGTCAGTGTGTGATAGTTACTGTACAGTGGGAGGTATGTCGGTGTGTGATAGTTACTGTGCAGTGGGAGGTATGTCGGGATGCGATGGTTACTGTACAGTGGGGGGTATGTCGGGGAGTGATATTTACTGTACATTGGGGAGTATGTCGGGGTGTGATGGTTAGTGTACAGTGGGAGGTATGTCGGGTCATGATGGTTACTGTACAGAGGGAGGTATGCTGGGCGGTGATGGTTACTGCACAGTGGGAGGTATGTCGGGGTGTGATAGTTACTGTTCTGTGGGAGGTATGTCGGGGTGTGATAGTGACTGTACAATGGAAGGTATGTCGTGGTTTGATGGTTACTGTACAGTCAGAGGTATGTCGGGCCGTGATGGTTACTGTACAGTGGGGGATATGTCGGGGTGTGATAGTTACTGTACAGTGGGAGGTATGTCAGGACCTGATGGTTACTGTACAGTGGGAGGCTTGTCGGTTCGGGATGGTGACTGTACGGTGGGAGGTATGTCGGGCTGTGGTGGTTACTGTGCAGTGGCAGGTATATCGTGGTGTGATGGTTACTGTATAGTGTGAGTTATCTCGGGGTGTGACCGTTACTGTACACTGGGGTATGTCGGGATGTGATGGTTACTGTACAGTGGGATGTATGTCGGGCAGTGATGGTTACTGTACACGGGGAGGTATGCCAGGTTGTGATGGTTACTGTACCGAGGGAGGTAGGTCGCACCATGATGGTTACTGTACAATGGGAAGTATGTCGGGGTGTGATGGTTACTGTACAGTGGGAGGTGTGTCGGGATGTGAAAGTTACTGTAAAATGTTAGGTTTGTCAGGCCATGCTGATAAATGTACAGTTCGAGGTATGTCGGGGTGTGATGCTTACTATACAGTGGGGGGTATGTCGGACCGTGATGGTTATTGTACAGTAGCAGGTATGTCGGGTTGTGATGGTTACTGTACAGTCGGACGTATGTCGGGGTGTGATAGTTACTGTACAGTGGGAGTTATGTGTGGGTCTGATGGTGACTGTACAATGGAAGGTATGTCGTGGTGTGATGGTTACTGTACTGTCAGAGGTATATCAGGCCGTGATGTTTACTGTATAGTGCGATGTATGTCGGGGTGTAATATTAACTGTACAGTGGGAGTTATGTCGTGGTGTAATAGTAACTGCACAGTGGGAGGTATGTCAGGCCGTGATGGTTACTGTACAGTGGCGGTATGTCGGGGTGTGATGGTTACTGTACCGTGGGAGGTATGTCGCGGTGTGATAGTTACTGTACAGTGGGGTTATGTCGGACTGTGACGGTTACTGTATAGTGCAAGGTAGGTCGAGGTGTGGTGGTTACTCTACGTGGGAGGTATGTCAGGCTGTGATGGTTACTGTACACTGTGAGGTATGTCGGTGTGTAATTTTTACTGCACAGTTGTAGGTATGTCGGGGTGTAATAGTTACTGTACAGTGGGAGGTATGTCGGGGTGTGATGGTTACTGTACAGTGGAAGGTATGTCGGGATGTGATGGTTACTGTAAAGTGGGAGGTATGTCGGGTCGTGATGGTTACTGTACATTGGGGAGTATGTCGGGGTGTGATGGTTACTGTACAGTGGTAGGTATGTCGGGCCGTGATGTTTACTGTGCAGTGGGAGGTATGTCGGGGTGTAATAGTTACTGTACAGCGGGTGGAATGTCGGGGTGTGATGGTTACTGTACAGAGGAAGGTATGTCGGGTCGTGATGGTTACTGTACAGAGGAAGGTATGTCGGGGTGTGATAGTAACTGCACAGTGGGAGGTATGTCAGGCCGTGATGGTTACTGTACAGTGGGAGGTATGTCGGGCCGTGATGGTTACTGTACAGTGGGAGGTATGTCGGGGTGTGATGGTTACTCTGCAGTGTGAGGTATGTCGGGCCGTGATGGTTACTGTACAATGGGAGGTATGTCGGGCCGTGATGGTTACTGTATAGTGGGATGTATGTCGGGGTATGATGGTTACTGTATAGTGGGGGGTATGTCGGGGTATGATGGTTACTGTACAGAGGGAGATTTGTCGGGCCGTGATGGTTACTGTACAGTAGCAGGTATGACAGGTTGTGATGGTTACTGTACAGTGGGAGGTATGTCTGGGTGTGATAGTTACTGTTCTGTGGGAGGTATGTCGGGGTGTGATGGTGACTGTACAATGGAAGGTATGTCGTGGTTTGAAGGTTACTGTACAGTCAGAGGTATGTCGGGCCGTGATGGTTACCGTACAGTGGGGGATATGTCGGGGTGTGATAGTTACTGTACAGTGGGAGGTATGTCAGGACCTGATGGTTACTGTACAGTGGGAGGCATGTCGGTTCGGGATGGTGACTGTACGGTGGGAGGTATGTCGGGCTGTGGTGGTTACTGTGCAGTGGCGGGTATATCGTGGTGTGATGGTTACTGTATAGTGTGAGTTATCTCGGGGTGTGACCGTTACTGTACACTGGGGTATGTCGGGCCGTGATGGTTACTGTACAGTGGGAGGTATGTCGGGGTGTAATAGTTACTGTACAGTGGGTGGTATGTTGGACCGTGATGGTGACTGTACAGTGGGATGTATGTCGGGGTGTAATAGTTACTGTGCAGTGGGAGGTATGTCGGGCTGTGATGGTTACTGTACAGTGGAAGGTATGTCGGGTTGTGATGGTTTCTGTACAGTGGAAGGTATGTCGGGTTGTAATGGTTACTGTACAGTGGGTGGTACTTCGGGCCGTGATGGTTACTGTACAGTGGGATGTATGTCGGGGTGTAATAGTTACTGGACAGTGGAAGGTATGTTGGGTTGTGATGGTTACTGTACTGTGGGAGGAACGTCGGACCGTGATGGTTACTGTACAGTCGGAGGTACGTCGGTATGTGATAGTTACTGTACAGTGGTAGGTATGTCCGTCCATGATGGTTACTGTACAGTGGAAGGTATGTCGGGCCGTGATGGTTACTGTACAGTGGGAGGTATGTCGCGGTGTAATAGTTACTGTACAGTGGGTGGAATGTCGGGGTGTGATGGTTACTGTACATAGGGGAGTATGTCGGGGTGTGATGGTTACTGTAGAGTGTAAGGTATGTTGTGCTGTGATGGTTACTGTACAGAGGGAGGTATGTCTGGCCGTGATGGTTACTGTACAGTCGGAGGTATGTCGGGCCGTGATGTGTACTGTACTTTGGGAGGAATGTCAGGATGCGATAGTTACTGTACAGATGGAGTTATGTCGGGGTGTGATGGTTACTGTACAGTGGGGGGTATGTCAGTGTGTGATAGTTACTGTACAGTGGGAGGTATGTCGGTGTGTGATAGTTACTGTGCAGTGGGAGGTATGTCGGGATGCGATGGTTACTGTACAGTGGGGGTTATGTCGGGGAGTGATATTTACTGTACATTGGGGAGTATGTCGGGGTGTGATGGTTAGTGTACAGTGGGAGGTATGTCGGGTCATGATGGTTACTGTACAGAGGGAGGTATGCTGGGCGGTGATGGTTACTGCACAGTGGGAGGTATGTCGGGGTGTGATAGTTACTGTACAGTGGGAGTCATGTCGGGGTGTGATGGTTACTGTACAGCGGGTGGTATGTCAGTGTGTGATAGTTACTGTACAGTGGGGTAATGTCGGGGTGTGATGGTTACTGTATAGTGGAATGTATGTCGAGGTGTGGTGGTTACTCTGCAGTGGGAGGTATGTCGGAACGTGATGGTTCCTGTACACTGGAAGGTATGTCGGGGTGTAATAGTTACTGTACAGTTGGAGTTATGCCGTGCTGTAATAGTTACTGTACAGTGGGAGGTATGTCGGGGTGTGATGGTTACTGTACCGTGGAAGGTATGTCGGGGTGTGATGGTTACTGTACAGTTTTTGTATGTCGGGGTGTGATGGGTACTGTACAGTGGGAGATACGTCGGGCCGTGATGGTTACTGTACAGTGGGATGTATGTCAGGGAGTGATGGTTACTGTACATTGGGAGGTATGTCGGGGAGTGATAGTTACTGTACAGTGGGAGGTATGTCGGGCCATGATGCTTACTGCACAGAGGGAGGTATGTCGGGACGTGATGGTTACTTTACAGTGGGAGGTATGTCCGGACGTGTTGGTTACTGTACAGTGGGAGGTATGTCGGGCCGTGATGGTTACTGTACAGTGGGAGGTATGTCGGGGTGCGTTGGTTACTGTACAGTGGGAGGTATGTCGGGGTGTGATAGTTACTGCACAGTGAGATGTATGTCGGGCCGTAATGGATACTGTACAGTGGGAGGTATGTGAGGCCGTGATGGTTACTGTACAGTGGGAGATATGTCGGGGAGTGATGGTTACTGTACATAGGGGAGTATGTCGCGGTGTAATAGTTACTGTACAGTGGGAGGTATGTCGGGGTGTAATAGTTACTGTACAGTGGGTGGAATGTCGGGGTGTGATGGTTACTGTACATAGGGGAGTATGTCGGGGTGTGATGGTTACTGTAGAGTGTAAGGTATGTTGTGCTGTGATGGTTACTGTACAGTGGGAGGTATGTCTGGCCGTGATGGTTACTGTACAGTCGGAGGTATGTCGGGCCGTGATGTGTACTGTACTTTGGGAGGAATGTCAGGATGCGATAGTTACTGTACAGATGGAGTTATGTCGGGGTGTGATGGTTACTGTACAGTGGGGGGTATGTCAGTGTGTGATAGTTACTGTACAGTGGGGGGTATGTCAGTGTGTGATAGTTACTGTACAGTGGGAGGTATGTCGGTGTGTGATAGTTACTGTGCAGTGGGAGGTATGTCGGGATGCGATGGTTACTGTACAGTGGGGGGTATGTCAGGGAGTGATATTTACTGTACATTGGGGAGTATGTCGGGGTGTGATGGTTAGTGTACAGTGGGAGGTATGTCGGGTCATGATGGTTACTGTACAGAGGGAGGTATGCTGGGCGGTGATGGTTACTGCACAGTGGGAGGTATGTCGGGGTGTGATGGTTACTCTGCAGTGTGAGGTATGTCGGGCCGTGATGGTTACTGTACAATGGGAGGTATGTCGGGCCGTGATGGTTACTGTATAGTGGGATGTATGTCGGGGTATGATGGTTACTGTATAGTGGGGGGTATGTCGGGGTATGATGGTTACTGTACAGAGGGAGATTTGTCGGGCCGTGTTGGTTACTGTACAGTAGCAGGTATGACAGGTTGTGATGGTTACTGTACAGTGGGAGGTATGTCTGGGTGTGATAGTTACTGTTCTGTGGGAGGTATGTCGGGGTGTGATGGTGACTGTACAATGGAAGGTATGTCGTGGTTTGAAGGTTACTGTACAGTCAGAGGTATGTCGGGCCGTGATGGTTACTGTACAGTGGGGGATATGTCGGGGTGTGATAGTTACTGTACAGTGGGAGGTATGTCAGGACCTGATGGTTACTGTACAGTGGGAGGCATGTCGGTTCGGGATGGTGACTGTACGGTGGGAGGTATGTCGGGCTGTGGTGGTTACTGTGCAGTGGCGGGTATATCGTGGTGTGATGGTTACTGTATAGTGTGAGTTATCTCGGGGTGTGACCGTTACTGTACACTGGGGTATGTCGGGCCGTGATGGTTACTGTACAGTGGGAGGTATGTCGGGGTGTAATAGTTACTGTACAGTGGGTGGTATGTTGGACCGTGATGGTGACTGTACAGTGGGATGTATGTCGGGGTGTAATAGTTACTGTGCAGTGGGAGGTATGTCGGGCTGTGATGGTTACTGTACAGTGGAAGGTATGTCGGGTTGTGATGGTTTCTGTACAGTGGAAGGTATGTCGGGTTGTAATGGTTACTGTACAGTGGGTGGTACTTCGGGCCGTGATGGTTACTGTACAGTGGGATGGATGTCGGGGTGTAATAGTTACTGTACAGTGGAAGGTATGTTGGGTTGTGATGGTTACTGTACTGTGGGAGGAACGTCGGACCGTGATGGTTACTGTACAGTCGGAGGTACGTCGGTATGTGATAGTTACTGTACAGGGGTAGGTATGTCCGTCCATGATGGTTACTGTACAGTGGAAGGTATGTCGGGCCGTGATGGTTACTGTACAGTGGGAGGTATGTCGCGGTGTAATAGTTACTGTACAGTGGGAGGTATGTCGGGGTGTAATAGTTACTGTACAGTGGGTGGAATGTCGGGGTGTGATGGTTACTGTACATAGGGGAGTATGTCGGGGTGTGATGGTTACTGTAGAGTGTAAGGTATGTTGTGCTGTGATGGTTACTGTACAGAGGGAGGTATGTCTGGCCGTGATGGTTACTGTACAGTCGGAGGTATGTCGGGCCGTGATGTGTACTGTACTTTGGGAGGAATGTCAGGATGCGATAGTTACTGTACAGATGGAGTTATGTCGGGGTGTGATGGTTACTGTACAGTGGGGGGTATGTCAGTGTGTGATAGTTACTGTACAGTGGGAGGTATGTCGGTGTGTGATAGTTACTGTGCAGTGGGAGGTATGTCGGGATGCGATGGTTACTGTACAGTGGGGGGTATGTCGGGGAGTGATATTTACTGTACATTGGGGAGTATGTCGGGGTGTGATGGTTAGTGTACAGTGGGAGGTATGTCGGGTCATGATGGTTACTGTACAGAGGGAGGTATGCTGGGCGGTGATGGTGACTGCACAGTGGGAGGTATGTCGGGGTGTGATAGTTACTGTACAGTGGGAGTCATGTCGGGGTGTGATGGTTACTGTACAGCGGGTGGTATGTCAGTGTGTGATAGTTACTGTACAGTGGGGTAATGTCGGGGTGTGATGGTTACTGTATAGTGGAATGTATGTCGAGGTGTGGTGGTTACTCTGCAGTGGGAGGTATGTCGGAACGTGATGGTTCCTGTACACTGGAAGGTATGTCGGGGTGTAATACTTACTGTACAGTTGGAGTTATGCCGTGCTGTAATAGTTACTGTACAGTGGGAGGTATGTCGGGGTGTGATGGTTACTGTACCGTGGAAGGTATGTCGGGGTGTGATGGTTACTGTACAGTTTTTGTATGTCGGGGTGTGATGGGTACTGTACAGTGGGAGATACGTCGGGCCGTGATGGTTACTGTACAGTGGGATGTATGTCAGGGAGTGATGGTTACTGTACATTGGGAGGTATGTCGGGGAGTGATAGTTACTGTACAGTGGGAGGTATGTCGGGCCATGATGCTTACTGCACAGAGGGAGGTATGTCGGGACGTGATGGTTAATTTACAGTGGGAGGTATGTCCGGACATGTTGGTTACTGTACAGTGGGAGGTATGTCGGGCCGTGATAGTTACTGTACAGTGGGAGGTATGTCGGGGTGCGATGGTTACTGTACAGTGGGAGGTATGTCGGGGTGTGATAGTTACTGCACAGTGAGATGTATGTCGGGCCGTAATGGATACTGTACAGTGGGAGGTATGTGAGGCCGTGATGGTTACTGTACAGTGGGAGATATGTCGGGGAGTGATGGTTACTGTACATAGGGGAGTATGTCGGGGTGTGATGGTTACTGTAGAGTGGGAGGTATGTTGTGCCGTGATGGTTACTGCACAGAGGGAGGTATGTCGGCTCGTGATGGTTACTGTATAGTGGGATGTAGTGTATGATGGTTACTGTACAGAGGGAGGTATGTCGGGTCGTGATGGTTACTGTACAGTGGGAGGTATGTCGGGCCTTGATGCTTACTGTACAGTGGCGGTATGTCGGGGTGTGATGGATACTGTACAGTGGGAGGTATGTCGCGGTGTGATAGTTACTGTACAGTGGGGTTATGTCGGAGTGTGACGGTTACTGTATAGTGCAAGGTATGTCGAGGTGTGGTGGTTACTCTACGTGGGAGGTATGTCAGGCTGTGATGGTTACTGTACACTGTGAGGTATGTCGGTGTGTAATTTTTACTGCACAGTTGTAGGTATGTCGGGGTGTAATAGTTACTGTACAGTGGGAGGTATGTCGGGGTGTGATGGTTACTGTACAGTGGAAGGTATGTCGGGATGTGATGGTTACTGTACAGTGGGAGGTATGTCGGGTCGTGATGGTTACTGTACATTGGGGAGTATGTCGGGGTGTGATGGTTACTGTACAGTGGTAGGTATGTCGGGCCGTGATGGTTACTGTGCAGTGGGAGGTATGTCGGGGTTTAATAGTTACTGTACAGTGGGTGGAATGTCGGGGTGTGATGGTTACTGTACAGAGGAAGGTATGTCGGGTCGTGATGGTTACTGTACAGTGGGAGGTATGTCAGTGTGTGATGGTTCCTATACAGTGGGAGGTATGTCGCGGTGTGATAGTAACTGCACAGTGGGAGGTATGTCAGGCCGTGATGGTTACTGTACAGTGGGAGGTATGTCGGGCCGTGATGGTTACTGTACAGTGGGAGGTATGTCGGGGTGTGATGGTTACTCTACAGTGTGAGGTATGTCGGGCCGTGATGGTTACTGTACAATGGGAGGTATGTCGGGCCGTGATGGTTACTGTATAGTGGGATGTATGTCGGGGTATGATGGTTACTGTATAGTGGGGGGTATGTCGGGGTATGATGGTTACTGTACAGAGGGAGATTTGTCGGGCCGTGATGGTTACTGTACAGTAGCAGGTATGACAGGTTGTGATGGTTACTGTACAATGGGAGGTATGTCTGGGTGTGATAGTTACTGTTCTGTGGGAGGTATGTCGGGGTGTGATGGTGACTGTACAATGGAAGGTATGTCGTGGTTTGATGGTTACTGTACAGTCAGAGGTATGTCGGGCCGTGATGGTTACTGTACAGTGGGGGATATGTCGGGGTGTGATAGTTACTGTACAGTGGGAGCTATGTCAGGACCTGATGGTTACTGTACAGTGGGAGGCATGTCGGTTCGGGATGGTGACTGTACGGTGGGAGATATGTCGGGCTGTGGTGGTTACTGTGCAGTGGCAGGTATATCGTGGTGTGATGGTTACTGTATAGTGTGAGTTATCTCGGAGTGTGACCGTTACTGTACAATGGGGTATGTCGGGATGTGATGGTTACTGTACAGTGGGATGTATGTCGGGCAGTGATGGTTACTGTACACGGGGAGGTATGCCAGGTTGTGATGGTTACTGTACCGAGGGAGGTATGTCGCGCCATGATGGTTACTGTACAATGGGAGGTATGTCGGGGTGTGATGGTTACTGTACAGTGGGAGGTGTGTCGGGATGTGAAAGTTACTGTAAAATGTTAGGTTTGTCAGGCCATGCTGATAAATGTACAGTTCGAGGTATGTCGGGGTGTGATGCTTACTATACAGTGGGGGGTATGTCGGACCGTGATGGTTATTGTACAGTGGCAGGTATGTCGGGTTGTGATGGTTACTGTACAGTCGGACGTATGTCGGGGTGTGATAGTTACTGTACAGTGGGAGTTATGTGTGGGTCTGATGGTGACTGTACAATGGAAGGTATGTCGTGGTGTGATGGTTACTGTACTGTCAGAGGTGTATCAGGCCGTGATGTTTACTGTATAGTGCGATGTATGTCGGGGTGTAATATTAACTGTACAGTGGGAGTTATGTCGTGGTGTAATAGTAACTGCACAGTGGGAGGTATGTCAGGCCGTGATGGTTACTGTACAGTGGGAGGTATGTCGGTGTATGATGGTTACTGTCCAGTGGGTGGTGTGTCGGGGTGTGCTAGTTACTGTACGGCGGGAGGTATGTCAGGCTCAGATGGTTACTGTACAGTGGCGGTATGTCGGGGTGTGATGGTTACTGTACAGTGGGAGGTATGTCGCGGTGTGATAGTTACTGTACAGTGGGGTTATGTCGGACTGTGACGGTTACTGCATAGTGCAAGGTAGGTCGAGGTGTGGTGGTTACTCTACGTGGGAGGTATGTCAGGCTGTGATGGTTACTGTACACTGTGAGGTATGTCGGTGTGTAATTTCTACTGCACAGTTGTAGGTATGTCGGGGTGTAATAGGTACTGTACAGTGGGAGGTATGTCGGGGTGTGATGGTTACTGTACAGTGGAAGGTATGTCGGGATGTGATGGTTACTGTAAAGTGGGAGGTATGTCGGGTCGTGATGGTTACTGTACATTGGGGAGTATGTCGGGGTGTGATGGTTACTGTACAGTGGTAGGTATGTCGGGCCGTGATGGTTACTGTGCAGTGGGAGGTATGTCGGGGTGTAATAGTTACTGTACAGTGGGTGGAATGTCGGGGTGTGATGGTTACTGTACAGAGGAAGGTATGTCGGGTCGTGATGGTTATTGTACAGTGGGAGGTATGTCAGTGTGTGATGGTTCCTGTACAGTGGGAGGTATGTCGCGGTGTGATAGTAACTGCACAGTGGGAGGTATGTCAGGCCGTGATGGTTACTGTACAGTGGGAGGTATGTCGGGCCGTGATGGTTACTGTACAGTGGGAGGTATGTCGGGGTGTGATGGTTACTCTACAGTGTGAGGTATGTCGGGCCGTGATGGTTACTGTACAATGGGAGGTATGTCGCGCCGTGATGGTTACTGTATAGTGGGATGTATGTCGGGGTATGATGGTTACTGTATAGTGGGGGGTATGTCGGGGTATGATGGTTACTGTACAGAGGGAGATTTGTCGGGCCGTGATGGTTACTGTACAGTAGCAGGTATGACAGGTTGTAATGGTTACTGTACAGTGGGAGGTATGTCTGGGTGTGATAGTTACTGTTCTGTGGGAGGTATGTCGGGGTGTGATGGTGACTGTACAATGGAAGGTATGTCGTGGTTTGATGGTTACTGTACAGTCAGAGGTATGTCGGGCCGTGATGGTTACTGTACAGTGGGGGATATGTCGGGGTGTGATAGTTACTGTACAGTGGGAGCTATGTCAGGACCTGATGGTTACTGTACAGTGGGAGGCATGTCGGTTCGGGATGGTGACTGTACGGTGGGAGGTATGTCGGGCTGTGGTGGTTACTGTGCAGTGGCAGGTATATCGTGGTGTGATGGTTACTGTATAGTGTGAGTTATCTCGGGGTGTGACCGTTACTGTACGCTGGGGTATGTCGGGATGTGATGGTTACTGTACAGTGGGATGTATGTCGGGCAGTGATGGTTACTGTACACAGGGAGGTATGCCAGGTTGTGATGGTTACTGTACCGAGGGAGGTATGTCGCACCATGATGGTTACTGTACAATGGGAGGTATGTCGGGGTGTGATGGTTACTGTACAGTGGGAGGCATGTCGGTTCGGGATGGTGACTGTACGGTGGGAGGTATGTCGGGCTGTGGTGGTTACTGTGCAGTGGCAGGTATATCGTGGTGTGATGGTTACTGTATAGTGTGAGTTATCTCGGGGTGTGACCGTTACTGTACGCTGGGGTATGTCGGGATGTGATGGTTACTGTACAGTGGGATGTATGTCGGGCAGTGATGGTTACTGTACACGGGGAGGTATGCCAGGTTGTGATGGTTACTGTACCGAGGGAGGTATGTCGCACCATGATGGTTACTGTACAATGGGAGGTATGTCGGGGTGTGATGGTTACTGTACAGTGGGAGGTGTGTCGGGATGTGAAAGTTACTGTAAAATGTTAGGTTTGTCAGGCCATGCTGATAAATGTACAGTTCGAGGTATGTCGGGGTGTGATGCTTACTATATAGTGGGGGGTATGTCGGACCGTGATGGTTATTGTACAGTAGCAGGTATGTCGGGTTGTGATGGTTACTGTACAGTCGGACGTATGTCGGGGTGTGATAGTTACTGTACAGTGGGAGTTATGTGCGGGTCTGATGGTGACTGTACAATGGAAGGTATGTCGTGGTGTGATGGTTACTGTACTGTCAGAGGTATATCAGGCCGTGATGTTTACTGTATAGTGCGATGTATGTCGTGGTGTAATAGTAACTGCACAGTGGGAGGTATGTCAGGCCGTGATGGTTACTGTACAGTGGGAGGTATGTCGGGCCGTGATGGTTACTGTCCAGTGGGTGGTGTGTCGGGGTGTGATGGTCACTGTACAGTGGGAGGTATGTCGGGCTCGGATGGTCACTATACAGTGGGAGGTATGTCGGGCTGTGATGGTTACTGTAGAGTGGGAGGTATGTCGGGTCGTGATGGTTACTGTACAGTGGGAGGTATGTATGGCTCGGATGGTTACTGTACAGTGGGAGGTCTGTCGGGCAGTGATGGTCACTGTACAGTGGGAGGTATGTCGGGGTGTGATGGTCACTGTACAGTGGGAGGTATGACAGGGTGTGTTAGTTACTGTACAGTGGGAGGTATGTCAGGCCCTGATGGTTACTGTACAGTGGGAGGTATGTCGGGCAGTGATAGTTACTGTACATTGGGAGGTATGTCGGGGTGTGATATTTACCGTACAGCGGGAGGTATATCAGGACCTGATGGTTACTGTACAGTGGGAGGCATGTCGGGCCGTGATGGTTACTGTACAGTGGCAGGTATATCGTGGTGTGATGGTTACTGTATAGTGGGAGGTATCTCGTGGTGTGATAGTTACTGTACAGTGGGGTATGTCGGGATGTGATGGTTACTGTACAGTGGGAGGTATGTCGGGCCGTGATGGTTTCTGTACACTGGGAGGTATGTCGGTGTGTAATAGTTACTGTACAGTTGGAGGTATGTCGTTGAGTAATAGTTACTGTACAGTGGGACGTGTGTCGGGGCATGATGGTTACTGTACAGTGGAAGGTATGTTGGGTGTGATGGTGATTGTACCGTGGGAGGTATGTCGGAGTGTGATAGTTACTGTACTGTGGGAGGTATGTCGTGGTGTGATGGTTACTGTACAGTCAGAGGTATGTCGGGCCGTGATGGTTACTGTACAGTGGGGGATATGTCGGGGTGTGATAGTTACTGTACAGTGGGAGCTATGTCAGGACCTGATGGTTACTGTACAGTGGGAGGCATGTCAGTTCGGGATGGTGACTGTACGGTGGGAGGTATGTCGGGCTGTGGTGGTTACTGTGCAGTGGCAGGTATATCGTGGTGTGATGGTTACTGTATAGTGTGAGGTATCTCGGGGTGTGACCGTTACTGTACACTGGGGTATGTCGGGATGTGATGGTTACTGTACAGTGGGATGTATGTCGGGCAGTGATGGTTACTGTACACGGGGAGGTATGCCAGGTTGTGATGGTTACTGTACTGAGGGAGGTATGTAGCGCCATGATGGTTACTGTACAATGGGAGGTATGTCGGGGTGTGATGGTTACTGTACAGTGGAAGTGTGTCGGGATGTGAAAGTTACTGTAAAATGTTAGGTTTGTCAGGCCATGCTGATAAATGTACAGTTCGAGGTATGTCGGGGTGTGATGCTTACTATACAGTGGGGGGTATGTCGGACCGTGATGGTTATTGTACAGTGGCAGGTATGTCGGGTTGTGATGGTTACTGTACAGTCGGACGTATGTCGGGGTGTGATAGTTACTGTACAGTGGGAGTTATGTGTGGGTCTGATGGTGACTGTACAATGGAAGGTATGTCGTGGTGTGATGGTTACTGTACTGTCAGAGGTATATCAGGCCGTGATGTTTACTGTATAGTGCGATGTATGTCGGGGTGTAATATTAACTGTACAGTGGGAGTTATGTCGTGGTGTAATAGTAACTGCACAGTGGGAGGTATGACAGGCCGTGATGGTTACATGTACAGTGGGAGGTATGTCGGGCCATGATGGTTACTGTCCAGTGGGTGGTGTGTCGGGGTGTGCTAGTTACTGTACGGCGGGAGGTATGTCAGGCTCAGATGGTTACTGTACAGTGGGAGGCATGTCGGGCTCGGATGGTCACTATACAGTGGGAGGTATGTCGGGCTGTGATGGTTACTGTACAGTGGGGGGCATGTTGGTGTGTGATGGTTACTGTACAGTGGGAGGTATGTCCGGACGTGTTGGTTACTGTACAGTGGGAGGTATGTCGGGCCGTGATGGTTACTGTACAGTGGGAGGTATGTCGGGGTGTGATGGTTACTGTACAGTGGGAGGTATGTCAGAGTGTGATAGTTACTGTACAGTGGGAGGTATGTCAGGCCCTGATGGTTACTGTACAGTGGGATGTATGTCAGGGAGTGATGGTTACTGTACATTGGGAGGTATGTCGGGGAGTGATAGTTACTGTACAGTGGGAGGTATGTCGGGCCATGATGCTTACTGCACAGAGGGAGGTATGTCGGGACGTGATGGTTACTTTACAGTGGGAGGTATGTCCGGACGTGTTGGTTACTGTACAGTGGGAGGTATGTCGGGCCGTGATGGTTACTGTACAGTGGGAGGTATGTCGGGGTGCGATGGTTACTGTACAGTGGGAGGTATGTCGGGGTGTGATAGTTACTGCACAGTGAGATGTATGTCGGGCCGTAATGGATACTGTACAGTGGGAGGTATGTGAGGCCGTGATGGTTACTGTACAGTGGGAGATATGTCGGGGAGTGATGGTTACTGTACATAGGGGAGTATGTCGGGGTGTGATGGTTACTGTAGAGTGGGAGGTATGTTGTGCCGTGATGGTTACTGCACAGAGGGAGGTATGTCGGCTCGTGATGGTTACTGTATAGTGGGATGTAGTGTATGATGGTTACTGTACAGAGGGAGGTATGTCGGGTCGTGATGGTTACTGTACAGTGGGAGGTATGACGGGCCTTGATGCTTACTGTACAGTGGCGGTATGTCGGGGTGTGATGGTTACTGTACAGTGGGAGGTATGTCGCGGTGTGATAGTTACTGTACAGTGGGGTTATGTCGGAGTGTGACGGTTACTGTATAGTGCAAGGTATGTCGAGGTGTGGTGGTTACTCTACGTGGGAGGTATGTCAGGCTGTGATGGTTACTGTACACTGTGAGGTATGTCGGTGTGTAATTTTTACTGCACAGTTGTAGGTATGTCGGGGTGTAATAGTTACTGTACAGTGGGAGGTATGTCGGGGTGTGATGGTTACTGTACAGTGGAAGGTATGTCGGGATGTGATGGTTACTGTACAGTGGGAGGTATGTCGGGTCGTGATGGTTACTGTACATTGGGGAGTATGTCGGGGTGTGATGGTTACTGTACAGTGGTAGGTATGTCGGGCCGTGATGGTTACTGTGCAGTGGGAGGTATGTCGGGGTTTAATAGTTACTGTACAGTGGGTGGAATGTCGGGGTGTGATGGTTACTGTACAGAGGAAGGTATGTCGGGTCGTGATGGTTACTGTACAGTGGGAGGTATGTCAGTGTGTGATGGTTCCTATACAGTGGGAGGTATGTCGCGGTGTGATAGTAACTGCACAGTGGGAGGTATGTCAGGCCGTGATGGTTACTGTACAGTGGGAGGTATGTCGGGCCGTGATGGTTACTGTACAGTGGGAGGTATGTCGGGCCGTGATGGTTACTGTACAGTGGGAGGTATGTCGGGCCGTGATGGTTACTGTATAGTGGGATGTATGTCGGGGTATGATGGTTACTGTATAGTGGGGGGTATGTCGGGGTATGATGGTTACTGTACAGAGGGAGATTTGTCGGGCCGTGATGGTTACTGTACAGTAGCAGGTATGACAGGTTGTGATGGTTACTGTACAATGGGAGGTATGTCTGGGTGTGATAGTTACTGTTCTGTGGGAGGTATGTCGGGGTGTGATGGTGACTGTACAATGGAAGGTATGTCGTGGTTTGATGGTTACTGTACAGTCAGAGGTATGTCGGGCCGTGATGGTTACTGTACAGTGGGGGATATGTTGGGGTGTGATAGTTACTGTACAGTGGGAGGTATGTCAGGACCTGATGGTTACTGTACAGTGGGAGGCATGTCGGTTCGGGATGGTGACTGTACGGTGGGAGGTATGTCGGGCTGTGGTGGTTACTGTGCAGTGGCAGGTATATCGTGGTGTGATGGTTACTGTATAGTGTGAGGTATCTCGGGGTGTGACCGTTACTGTACAATGGGGTATGTCGGGATGTGATGGTTACTGTACAGTGGGATGTATGTCGGGCAGTGATGGTTACTGTACACGGGGAGGTATGCCAGGTTGTGATGGTTACTGTACCGAGGGAGGTATGTCGCGCCATGATGGTTACTGTACAATGGGAGGTATGTCGGGGAGTGATATTTACTGTACATTGGGGAGTATGTCGGGGTGTGATGGTTAGTGTACAGTGGGAGGTATGTCGGGTCATGATGGTTACTGTACAGAGGGAGGTATGCTGGGCGGTGATGGTTACTGCACAGTGGGAGGTATGTCGGGGTGTGATAGTTACTGTACAGTGGGAGTCATGTCGGGGTGTGATGGTTACTGTACAGCGGGTGGTATGTCAGTGTGTGATAGTTACTGTACAGTGGGGTAATGTCGGGGTGTGATGGTTACTGTATAGTGGAATGTATGTCGAGGTGTGGTGGTTACTCTGCAGTGGGAGGTATGTCGGAACGTGATGGTTCCTGTACACTGGAAGGTATGTCGGGGTGTAATAGTTACTGTACAGTTGGAGTTATGCCGTGCTGTAATAGTTACTGTACAGTGGGAGGTATGTCGGGGTGTGATGGTTACTGTACCGTGGAAGGTATGTCGGGGTGTGATGGTTACTGTACAGTTTTTGTATGTCGGGGTGTGATGGGTACTGTACAGTGGGAGATACGTCGGGCCGTGATGGTTACTGTACAGTGGGATGTATGTCAGGGAGTGATGGTTACTGTACATTGGGAGGTATGTCGGGGAGTGATAGTTACTGTACAGTGGGAGGTATGTCGGGCTATGATGCTTACTGCACAGAGGGAGGTATGTCGGGACGTGATGGTTACTTTACAGTGGGAGGTATGTCCGGACGTGTTGGTTACTGTACAGTGGGAGGTATGTCGGCCCGTGATGGTTACTGTACAGTGGGAGGTATGTCGGGGTGCGTTGGTTACTGTACAGTGGGAGGTATGTCGGGGTGTGATAGTTACTGCACAGTGAGATGTATGTCGGGCCGTAATGGATACTGTACAGTGGGAGGTATGTGAGGCCGTGATGGTTACTGTACAGTGGGAGATATGTCGGGGAGTGATGGTTACTGTACATAGGGCAGTATGTCGCGGTGTAATAGTTACTGTACAGTGGGAGGTATGTCGGGGTGTAATAGTTACTGTACAGTGGGTGGAATGTCGGGGTGTGATGGTTACTGTACATAGGGGAGTATGTCGGGGTGTGATGGTTACTGTAGAGTGTAAGGTATGTTGTGCTGTGATGGTTACTGTACAGAGGGAGGTATGTCTGGCCGTGATGGTTACTGTACAGTCGGAGGTATGTCGGGCCGTGATGTGTACTGTACTTTGGGTGGAATGTCAGGATGCGATAGTTACTGTACAGATGGAGTTATGTCGGGGTGTGATGGTTACTGTAAAGTGGGGGGTATGTCAGTGTGTGATAGTTACTGTACAGTGGGGGGTATGTCAGTGTGTGATAGTTACTGTACAGTGGGAGGTATGTCGGTGTGTGATAGTAACTGTGCAGTGGGAGGTATGTCGGGATGCGATGGTTACTGTACAGTGGGGGGTATGTCAGGGAGTGATATTTACTGTACATTGGGGAGTATGTCGGGGTGTGATGGTTAGTGTACAGTGGGAGGTATGTCGGGTCATGATGGTTACTGTACAGAGGGAGGTATGCTGGGCGGTGATGGTTACTGCACAGTGGGAGGTATGTCGGGGTGTGATGGTTACTCTGCAGTGTGAGGTATGTCGGGCCGTGATGGTTACTGTACAATGGGAGGTATGTCGGGCCGTGATGGTTACTGTATAGTGGGATGTATGTCGGGGTATGATGGTTACTGTATAGTGGGGGGTATGTCGGGGTATGATGGTTACTGTACAGAGGGAGATTTGTCGGGCCGTGTTGGTTACTGTACAGTAGCAGGTATGACAGGTTGTGGTGGTTACTGTACAGTGGGAGGTATGTCTGGGTGTGATAGTTACTGTTCTGTGAGAGGTATGTCGGGGTGTGATGGTGACTGTACAATGGAAGGTATGTCGTGGTTTGAAGGTTACTGTACAGTCAGAGGTATGTCGGGCCGTGATGGTTACTGTACAGTGGGGGATATGTCGGGGTGTGATAGTTACTGTACAGTGGGAGGTATGTCAGGACCTGATGGTTACTGTACAGTGGGAGGTAAGTCGGGCTGTGGTGGTTACTGTGCAGTGGCGGGTATATCGTGGTGTGATGCTTACTGTATAGTGTGAGTTATCTCGGGGTGTGACCGTTACTGTACACTGGGGTATGTCGGGCCGTGATGGTTACTGTACAGTGGGAGGTATGTCGGGGTGTAATAGTTACTGTACAGTGGGTGGTATGTTGGACCGTGATGGTGACTGTACAGTGGGATGTATGTCGGGGTGTAATAGTTACTGTGCAGTGGGAGGTATGTTGGGCTGTGATGGTTACTGTACAGTGGAAGGTATGTCGGGTTGTGATGGTTTCTGTACAGTGGAAGGTATGTCGGGTTGTAATGGTTACTGTACAGTGGGTGGTACTTCGGGCCGTGATGGTTACTGTACAGTGGGATGTATGTCGGGGTGTAATAGTTACTGTACAGTGGAAGGTATGTTGGGTTGTGATGGTTACTGTACTGTGGGAGGAACGTCGGACCGTGATGGTTACTGTACAGTCGGAGGTACGTCGGTATGTGATAGTTACTGTACAGTGGTAGGTATGTCCGTCCATGATGGTTACTGTACAGTGGAAGGTATGTCGGGCCGTGATGGTTACTGTACAGTGGGAGGTATGTCGCGGTGTAATAGTTACTGTACAGTGGGAGGTATGTCGGGGTGTAATAGTTACTGTACAGTGGGTGGAATGTCGGGGTGTGATGGTTACTGTACATAGGGGAGTATGTCGGGGTGTGATGGTTACTGTAGAGTGTAAGGTATGTTGTGCTGTGATGGTTACTGTACAGAGGGAGGTATGTCTGGCCGTGATGGTTACTGTACAGTCGGAGGTATGTCGGGCCGTGATGTGTACTGTACTTTGGGAGGAATGTCAGGATGCGATAGTTACTGTACAGATGGAGTTATGTCGGGGTGTGATGGTTACTGTACAGTGGGGGGTATGTCAGTGTGTGATAGTTACTGTACAGTGGGAGGTATGTCGGTGTGTGATAGTTACTGTGCAGTGGGAGGTATGTCGGGATGCGATGGTTACTGTACAGTGGGGGGTATGTCGGGGAGTGATATTTACTGTACATTGGGGAGTATGTCGGGGTGTGATGGTTAGTGTACAGTGGGAGGTATGTCGGGTCATGATGGTTACTGTACAGAGGGAGGTATGCTGGGCGGTGATGGTGACTGCACAGTGGGAGGTATGTCGGGGTGTGATAGTTACTGTACAGTGGGAGTCATGTCGGGGTGTGATGGTTACTGTACAGCGGGTGGTATGTCAGTGTGTGATAGTTACTGTACAGTGGGGTAATGTCGGGGTGGGATGGTTACTGTATAGTGGAATGTATGTCGAGGTGTGGTGGTTACTCTGCAGTGGGAGGTATGTCGGAACGTGATGGTTCCTGTACACTGGAAGGTATGTCGGGGTGTAATAGTTACTGTACAGTTGGAGTTATGCCGTGCTGTAATAGTTACTGTACAGTGGGAGGTATGTCGGGGTGTGATGGTTACTGTACCGTGGAAGGTATGTCGGGGTGTGATGGTTACTGTACAGTTTTTGTATGTCGGGGTGTGATGGGTACTGTACAGTGGGAGATACGTCGGGCCGTGATGGTTACTGTACAGTGGGATGTATGTCAGGGAGTGATGGTTACTGTACATTGGGAGGTATGTCGGGGAGTGATAGTTACTGTACAGTGGGAGGTATGTCGGGCCATGATGCTTACTGCACAGAGGGAGGTATGTCGGGACGTGATGGTTAATTTACAGTGGGAGGTATGTCCGGACATGTTGGTTACTGTACAGTGGGAGGTATGTCGGGCCGTGATAGTTACTGTACAGTGGGAGATATGTCGGGGTGCGATGGTTACTGTACAGTGGGAGGTATGTCGGGGTGTGATAGTTACTGCACAGTGAGATGTATGTCGGGCCGTAATGGATACTGTACAGTGGGAGGTATGTGAGGCCGTGATGGTTACTGTACAGTGGGAGATATGTCGGGGAGTGATGGTTACTGTACATAGGGGAGTATGTCGGGGTGTGATGGTTACTGTAGAGTGGGAGGTATGTTGTGCCGTGATGGTTACTGCACAGAGGGAGGTATGTCGGCTCGTGATGGTTACTGTATAGTGGGATGTAGTGTATGATGGTTACTGTACAGAGGGAGGTATGTCGGGTCGTGATGGTTACTGTACAGTGGGAGGTATGTCGGGCCTTGATGCTTACTGTACAGTGGCGGTATGTCGGGGTGTGATGGTTACTGTACAGTGGGAGGTATGTCGCGGTGTGATAGTTACTGTACAGTGGGGTTATGTCGGAGTGTGACGGTTACTGTATAGTGCAAGGTATGTCGAGGTGTGGTGGTTACTCTACGTGGGAGGTATGTCAGGCTGTGATGGTTACTGTACACTGTGAGGTATGTCGGTGTGTAATTTTTACTGCACAGTTGTAGGTATGTCGGGGTGTAATAGTTACTGTACAGTGGGAGGTATGTCGGGGTGTGATGGTTACTGTACAGTGGAAGGTATGTCGGGATGTGATGGTTACTGTACAGTGGGAGGTATGTCGGGTCGTGATGGTTACTGTACATTGGGGAGTATGTCGGGGTGTGATGGTTACTGTACAGTGGTAGGTATGTCGGGCCGTGATGGTTACTGTGCAGTGGGAGGTATGTCGGGGTTTAATAGTTACTGTACAGTGGGTGGAATGTCGGGGTGTGATGGTTACTGTACAGAGGAAGGTATGTCGGGTCGTGATGGTTACTGTACAGTGGGAGGTATGTCAGTGTGTGATGGTTCCTATACAGTGGGAGGTATGTCGCGGTGTGATAGTAACTGCACAGTGGGAGGTATGTCAGGCCGTGATGGTTACTGTACAGTGGGAGGTATGTCGGGCCGTGATGGTTACTGTACAGTGGGAGGTATGTCGGGCCGTGATGGTTACTGTACAGTGGGAGGTATGTCGGGGTGTGATGGTTACTCTACAGTGTGAGGTATGTCGGGCCGTGATGGTTACTGTACAATGGGAGGTATGTCGGGCCGTGATGGTTACTGTATAGTGGGATGTATGTCGGGGTATGATGGTTACTGTATAGTGGGGGGTATGTCGGGGTATGATGGTTACTGTACAGAGGGAGATTTGTCGGGCCGTGATGGTTACTGTACAGTAGCAGGTATGACAGGTTGTGATGGTTACTGTACAATGGGAGGTATGTCTGGGTGTGATAGTTACTGTTCTGTGGGAGGTATGTCGGGGTGTGATGGTGACTGTACAATGGAAGGTATGTCGTGGTTTGATGGTTACTGTACAGTCAGAGGTATGTCGGGCCGTGATGGTAACTGTACAGTGGGGGATATGTCGGGGTGTGATAGTTACTGTACAGTGGGAGCTATGTCAGGACCTGATGGTTACTGTACAGTGGGAGGCATGTCGTTTCGGGATGGTGACTGTACGGTGGGAGGTATGTCGGGCTGTGGTGGTTACTGTGCAGTGGCAGGTATATCGTGGTGTGATGGTTACTGTATAGTGTGAGTTATCTCGGAGTGTGACCGTTACTGTACAATGGGGTATGTCGGGATGTGATGGTTACTGTACAGTGGGATGTATGTCGGGCAATGATGGTTACTGTACACGGGGAGGTAAGCCAGGTTGTGATGGTTACTGTACCGAGGGAGGTATGTCGCGCCATGATGGTTACTGTACAATGGGAGGTATGTCGGGGTGTGATGGTTACTGTACAGTGGGAGGTGTGTCGGGATGTGAAAGTTACAGTAAAATGTTAGGTTTGTCAGGCCATGCTGATAAATGTACAGTTCGAGGTATGTCGGGGTGTGATACTTACTATACAGTGGGGGGTATGTCGGACCGTGATGGTTATTGTACAGTGGCAGGTATGTCGGGTTGTGATGGTTACTGTACAGTCGGACGTATGTCGGGGTGTGATAGTTACTGTACAGTGGGAGTTATGTGTGGATCTGATGGTGACTGTACAATGGAAGGTATGTCGTGGTGTGATGGTTACTGTACTGTCAGAGGTGTATCAGGCCGTGATGTTTACTGTATAGTGCGATGTATGTCGGGGTGTAATATTAACTGTACAGTGGGAGTTATGTCGTGGTGTAATAGTAACTGCACAGTGGGAGGTATGTCAGGCCGTGATGGTTACTGTACAGTGGGAGGTATGTCGGTGTATGATGGTTACTGTCCAGTGGGTGGTGTGTCGGGGTGTGCTAGTTACTGTACGGCGGGAGGTATGTCAGGCTCAGATGGTTACTGTACAGTGGCGGTATGTCGGGGTGTGATGGTTACTGTACAGTGGGAGGTATGTCGCGGTGTGATAGTTACTGTACAGTGGGGTTATGTCGGACTGTGACGGTTACTGCATAGTGCAAGGTAGGTCGAGGTGTGGTGGTTACTCTACGTGGGAGGTATGTCAGGCTGTGATGGTTACTGTACACTGTGAGGTATGTCGGTGTGTAATTTTTACTGCACAGTTGTAGGTATGTCGGGGTGTAATAGTTACTGTACAGTGGGAGGTATGTCGGGGTGTGATGGTTACTGTACAGTGGAAGGTATGTCGGGATGTGATGGTTACTGTAAAGTGGGAGGTATGTCGGGTCGTGATGGTTACTGTACATTGGGGAGTATGTCGGGGTGTGATGGTTACTGTACAGTGGTAGGTATGTCGGGCCGTGATGGTTACTGTGCAGTGGGAGGTATGTCGGGGTGTAATAGTTACTGTACAGTGGGTGGAATGTCGGGGGGTGATGGTTACTGTACAGAGGAAGGTATGTCGGGTCGTGATGGTTACTGTACAGTGGGAGGTATGTCAGTGTGTGATGGTTCCTGTACAGTGGGAGGTATGTCGCGGTGTGATAGTAACTGCACAGTGGGAGGTATGTCAGGCCGTGATGGTTACTGTACAGTGGGAGGTATGTCGGGCCGTGATGGTTACTGTACAGTGGGAGGTATGTCGGGGTGTGATGGTTACTGTATAGTGGGATGTATGTCGGGGTATGATGGTTACTGTATAGTGGTGGGTACGTCGGGGTATGATGGTTACTGTACAGAGGGAGATTTGTCGGGCCGTGATGGTTACTGTACAGTAGCAGGTATGACAGGTTGTGATGGTTACTGTACAGTGGGAGGTATGTCTGGGTGTGATAGTTACTGTTCTGTGGGAGGTATGTCGGGGTGTGATGGTGACTGTACAATGGAAGGTATGTCGTGGTTTGATGGTTACTGTACAGTCAGAGGTATGTCGGGCCGTGATGGTTACTGTACAGTGGGGGATATGTCGGGGTGTGATAGTTACTGTACAGTGGGAGCTATGTCAGGACCTGATGGTTACTGTACAGTGGGAGGCATGTCGGTTCGGGATGGTGACTGTACGGTGGGAGGTATGTCGGGCTGTGGTGGTTACTGTGCAGTGGCAGGTATATCGTGGTGTGATGGTTACTGTATAGTGTGAGTTATCTCGGGGTGTGACCGTTACTGTACGCTGGGGTATGTCGGGATGTGATGGTTACTGTACAGTGGGATGTATGTCGGGCAGTGATGGTTACTGTACACGGGGAGGTATGCCAGGTTGTGATGGTTACTGTACCGAGGGAGGTATGTCGCACCATGATGGTTACTGTACAATGGGAGGTATGTCGGGGTGTGATGGTTACTGTACAGTGGGAGGCATGTCGGTTCGGGATGGTGACTGTACGGTGGGAGGTATGTCGGGCTGTGGTGGTTACTGTGCAGTGGCAGGTATATCGTGGTGTGATGGTTACTGTATAGTGTGAGTTATCTCGGGGTGTGACCGTTACTGTACGCTGGGGTATGTCGGGATTTGATGGTTACTGTACAGTGGGATGTATATCGGGCAGTGATGGTTACTGTACACGGGGAGGTATGCCAGGTTGTGATGGTTACTGTACCGAGGGAGGTATGTCGCACCATGATGGTTACTGTACAATGGGAGGTATGTCGGGGTGTGATGGTTACTGTACAGTGGGAGGTGTGTCGGGATGTGAAAGTTACTGTAAAATGTTAGGTTTGTCAGGCCATGCTGATAAATGTACAGTTCGAGGTATGTCGGGGTGTGATGCTTACTATATAGTGGGGGGTATGTCGGACCGTGATGGTTATTGTACAGTAGCAGGTATGTCGGGTTGTGATGGTTACTGTACAGTCGGACGTATGTCGGGGTGTGATAGTTACTGTACAGTGGGAGTTATGTGCGGGTCTGATGGTGACTGTACAATGGAAGGTATGTCGTGGTGTGATGGTTACTGTACTGTCAGAGGTATATCAGGCCGTGATGTTTACTGTATAGTGCGATGTATGTCGGGGTGTAATATTAACTGTACAGTGGGAGTTATGTCGTGGTGTAATAGTAACTGCACAGTGGGAGGTATGTCAGGCCGTGATGGTTACTGTACAGTGGGAGGTATGTCGGGCCGTGATGGTTACTGTCCAGTGGGTGGTGTGTCGGGGTGTGATGGTCACTGTACAGTGGGAGGTATGTCGGGCTCGGATGGTCACTATACAGTGGGAGGTATGTCGGGCTGTGATGGTTACTGTAGAGTGGGAGGTATGTCGGGTCGTGATGGTTACTGTACAGTGGGAGGTATGTATGGCTCGGATGGTTACTGTACAGTGGGAGGTCTGTCGGGCAGTGATGGTCACTGTACAGTGGGAGGTATGTCGGGGTGTGATGGTCACTGTACAGTGGGAGGTATGACAGGTTGTGTTAGTTACTGTACAGTGGGAGGTATGTCAGGCCCTGATGGTTACTGTACAGTGGGAGGTATGTCGGGCAGTGATAGTTACTGTACATTGGGAGGTATGTCGGGGTGTGATATTTACCGTACAGCGGGAGGTATATCAGGACCTGATGGTTACTGTACAGTGGGAGGCATGTCGGGCCGTGATGGTTACTGTACAGTGGCAGGTATATCGTGGTGTGATGGTTACTGTATAGTGGGAGGTATCTCGTGGTGTGATAGTTACTGTACAGTGGGGTATGTCGGGATGTGATGGTTACTGTACAGTGGGAGGTATGTCGGGCCGAGATGGTTTCTGTACACTGGGAGGTATGTCGGTGTGTAATAGTTACTGTACAGTTGGAGGTATGTCGTTGAGTAATAGTTACTGTACAGTGGGACGTGTGTCGGGGCATGATGGTTACTGTACAGTGGAAGGTATGTTGGGTGTGATGGTTATTGTACCGTGGGAGGTATGTCGGAGTGTGATAGTTACTGTACTGTGGGAGGTATGTCGTGGTGTGATGGTTACTGTACAGTCAGAGGTATGTCGGGCCGTGATGGTTACTGTACAGTGGGGGATATGTCGGGGTGTGATAGTTACTGTACAGTGGGAGCTATGTCAGGACCTGATGGTGACTGTACGGTGGGAGGTATGTCGGGCTGTGGTGGTTACTGTGCAGTGGCAGGTATATCGTGGTGTGATGGTTACGGTATAGTGTGAGGTATCTCGGGGTTTGACCGTTACTGTACACTGGGGTATGTCGGGATGTGATGGTTACTGTACAGTGGGATGTATGTCGGGCAGTGATGGTTACTGTACACGGGGAGGTATGCCAGGTTGTGATGGTTACTGTACCGAGGGAGGTATGTAGCGCCATGATGGTTACTGTACAATGGGAGGTATGTCGGGGTGTGATGGTTACTGTACAGTGGGAGGTGTGTCGGGATGTGAAAGTTACTGTAAAATGTTAGGTTTGTCAGGCCATGCTGATAAATGTACAGTTCGAGGTATGTCGGGGTGTGATGCTTACTATACAGTGGGGGGTATGTCGGACCGTGATGGTTATTGTACAGTGGCAGGTATGTCGGGTTGTGATGGTTACTGTACAGTCGGACGTATGTCGGGGTGTGATAGTTACTGTACAGTGGGAGTTATGTGTGGGTCTGATGGTGACTGTACAATGGAAGGTATGTCGTGGTGTGATGGTTACTGTACTGTCAGAGGTATATCAGGCCGTGATGTTTACTGTATAGTGCGATGTATGTCGGGGTGTAATATTAACTGTACAGTGGGAGTTATGTCGTGGTGTAATAGTAACTGCACAGTGGGAGGTATGACAGGCCGTGATGGTTACATGTACAGTGGGAGGTATGTCGGGCCGTGATGGTTACTGTCCAGTGGGTGGTGTGTCGGGGTGTGCTAGTTACTGTACGGCGGGAGGTATGTCAGGCTCAGATGGTTACTGTACAGTGGCGGTATGTCGGGGTGTGATGGTTACTGTACAGTGGGAGGTATGTCGCGGTGTGATAGTTACTGTACAGTGGGGTTATGTCGGACTGTGACGGTTACTGTATAGTGCAAGGTAGGTCGAGGTGTGGTGGTTACTCTACGTGGGAGGTATGTCAGGCTGTGATGGTTACTGTACACTGTGAGGTATGTCGGTGTGTAATTTTTACTGCACAGTTGTAGGTATGTCGGGGTGTAATAGTTACTGTACAGTGGGAGGTATGTCGGGGTGTGATGGTTACTGTACAGTGGAAGGTATGTCGGGATGTGATGGTTACTGTAAAGTGGGAGGTATGTCGGGTCGTGATGGTTACTGTACATTGGGGAGTATGTCGGGGTGTGATGGTTACTGTACAGTGGTAGGTATATCGGGCCGTGATGGTTACTGTGCAGTGGGAGGTATGTCGGGGTGTAATAGTTACTGTACAGTGGGTGGAATGTCGGGGTGTGATGGTTACTGTACAGTGGGAGGTATGTCAGTGTGTGATGGTTCCTGTACAGTGGGAGGTATGTCGCGGTGTGATAGTAACTGCACAGTGGGAGGTATGTCAGGCCGTGATGGTTACTGTACAGTGGGAGGTATGTCGGGCCGTGATGGTTACTGTACAGTGGGAGGTATGTCGGGGTGTGATGGTTACTCTACAGTGTGAGGTATGTCGGGCCGTGATGGTTACTGTACAATGGGAGGTATGTCGCGCCGTGATGGTTACTGTATAGTGGGATGTATGTCGGGGTATGATGGTTACTGTATAGTGGGGGGTATGTCGGGGTATGATGGTTACTGTACAGAGGGAGATTTGTCGGGCCGTGATGGTTACTGTACAGTAGCAGGTATGACAGGTTGTGATGGTTACTGTACAGTGGGAGGTATGTCTGGGTGTGATAGTTACTGTTCTGTGGGAGCTATGTCGGGGTGTGATGGTGACTGTACAATGGAAGGTATGTCGTGGTTTGATGGTTACTGTACAGTCAGAGGTATGTCGGGCCGTGATGGTTACTGTACAGTGGGGGATATGTCGGGGTGTGATAGTTACTGTACAGTGGGAGCTATGTCAGGACCTGATGGTTACTGTACAGTGGGAGGCATGTCGGTTCGGGATGGTGACTGTACGGTGGGAGGTATGTCGGGCTGTGGTGGTTACTGTGCAGTGGCAGGTATATCGTGGTGTGATGGTTACTGTATAGTGTGAGTTATCTCGGGGTGTGACCGTTACTGTACGCTGGGGTATGTCGGGATGTGATGGTTACTGTACAGTGGGATGTATGTCGGGCAGTGATGGTTACTGTACACGGGGAGGTATGCCAGGTTGTGATGGTTACTGTACCGAGGGAGGTATGTCGCACCATGATGGTTACTGTACAATGGGAGGTATGTCGGGGTGTGATGGTTACTGTACAGTGGGAGGTGTGTCGGGATGTGAAAGTTACTGTAAAATGTTAGGTTTGTCAGGCCATGCTGATAAATGTACAGTTCGAGGTATGTCGGGGTGTGATGCTTACTATATAGTGGGGGGTATGTCGGACCATGATGGTTATTGTACAGTAGCAGGTATGTCGGGTTGTGATGGTTACTGTACAGTCGGACGTATGTCGGGGTGTGATAGTTACTGTACAGTGGGAGTTATGTGCGGGTCTGATGGTGACTGTACAATGGAAGGTATGTCGTGGTGTGATGGTTACTGTACTGTCAGAGGTATATCAGGCCGTGATGTTTACTGTATAGTGCGATGTATGTCGGGGTGTAATATTAACTGTACAGTGGGAGTTATGTCGTGGTGTAATAGTAACTGCACAGTGGGAGGTATGTCAGGCCGTGATGGTTACTGTCCAGTGGGTGGTGTGTCGGGGTGTGATGGTCACTGTACAGTGGGAGGTATGTCGGGCTCGGATGGTCACTATACAGTGGGAGGTATGTCGGGCCGTGATGGTTACTGTCCAGTGGGTGGTGTGTCGGGGTGTGATGGTCACTGTACAGTGGGAGGTATGTCGGGCTCGGATGGTCACTATACAGTGGGAGGTATGTCGGGCTGTGATGGTTACTGTAAAGTGGGAGGTATGTCGGGTCGTGATGGTTACTGTACAGTGGGAGGTATGTACGGCTCGGATGGTTACTGTACAGTGGGAGGTCTGTCGGGCAGTGATGGTCACTGTACAGTGGGAGGTATGTCGGGGTGTGATGGTCACTGTACAGTGGGAGGTATGACAGGGTGTGATAGTTACTGTACAGTGGGAGGTATGTCAGGCCCTGATGGTTACTGTACAGTGGGAGGTATGTCGGGCAGTGATAGTTACTGTACATTGGGAGGTATGTCGGGGTGTGATATTTACCGTACAGCGGGAGGTATATCAGGACCTGATGGTTACTGTACAGTGGGAGGCATGTCGGGCCGTGATGGTTACTGTACAGTGGCAGGTATATCGTGGTGTGATGGTTACTGTATAGTGGGAGGTAGCTCGTGGTGTGATAGTTACTGTACAGTGGGGTATGTCGGGATGTGATGGTTACTGTACAGTGGGAGGTATGTCGGGCCGTGATGGTTTCTGTACACTGGGAGGTATGTCGGTGTGTAATAGTTACTGTACAGTTGGAGGTATGTCGTTGAGTAATAGTTACTGTACAGTGGGACGTGTGTCGGGGCATGATGGTTACTGTACAGTGGAAGGTATGTTGGGTGTGATGGTGATTGTACCGTGGGAGGTATGTCGGAGTGTGATAGTTACTGTACTGTGGGAGGTATGTCGTGGTGTGATGGTTACTGTACAGTCAGAGGTATGTCGGGCCGTGATGGTTACTGTACAGTGGGGGATATGTCGGGGTGTGATAGTTACTGTACAGTGGGAGCTATGTCAGGACCTGATGGTTACTGTACAGTGGGAGGCATGTCGGTTCGGGATGGTGACTGTACGGTGGGAGGTATGTCGGGCTGTGGTGGTTACTGTGCAGTGGCAGGTATATCGTGGTGTGATGGTTACTGTATAGTGTGAGGTATCTCGGGGTGTGACCGTTACTGTACACTGGGGTATGTCGGGATGTGATGGTTACTGTACAGTGGGATGTATGTCGGGCAGTGATGGTTACTGTACACGGGGAGGTATGCCAGGTTGTGATGGTTACTGTACTGAGGGAGGTATGTAGCGCCATGATGGTTACTGTACAATGGGAGGTATGTCGGGGTGTGATGGTTACTGTACAGTGGGAGGTGTGTCGGGATGTGAAAGTTACTGTAAAATGTTAGGTTTGTCAGGCCATGCTGATAAATGTACAGTTCGAGGTATGTCGGGGTGTGATGCTTACTATACAGTGGGGGGTATGTCGGACCGTGATGGTTATTGTACAGTGGCAGGTATGTCGGGTTGTGATGGTTACTGTACAGTCGGACGTATGTCGGGGTGTGATAGTTACTGTACAGTGGGAGTTATGTGTGGGTCTGATGGTGACTGTACAATGGAAGGTATGTCGTGGTGTGATGGTTACTGTACTGTCAGAGGTATATCAGGCCGTGATGTTTACTGTATAGTGCGATGTATGTCGGGGTGTAATATTAACTGTACAGTGGGAGTTATGTCGTGGTGTAATAGTAACTGCACAGTGGGAGGTATGACAGGCCGTGATGGTTACATGTACAGTGGGAGGTATGTCGGGCCGTGATGGTTACTGTCCAGTGGGTGGTGTGTCGGGGTGTGCTAGTTACTGTACGGCGGGAGGTATGTCAGGCTCAGATGGTTACTGTACAGTGGGAGGCATGTCGGGCTCGGATGGTCACTATACAGTGGGAGGTATGTCGGGCTGTGATGGTTACTGTACAGTGGGGGGCATGTTGGTGTGTGATGGTTACTGTACAGTGGGAGGTATGTCCGGACGTGTTGGTTACTGTACAGTGGGAGGTATGTCGGGCCGTGATGGTTACTGTACAGTGGGAGGTATGTCGGGGTGCGATGGTTACTGTACAGTGGGAGGTATGTCGGGGTGTGATAGTTACTGCACAGTGAGATGTATGTCGGGCCGTAATGGATACTGTACAGTGGGAGGTATGTGAGGCCGTGATGGTTACTGTACAGTGGGAGATATGTCGGGGAGTGATGGTTACTGTACATAGGGGAGTATGTCGGGGTGTGATGGTTACTGTAGAGTGGGAGGTATGTTGTGCCGTGATGGTTACTGTATAGTGCGATGTATGTCGGGGTGTAATATTAACTGTACAGTGGGAGTTATGTCGTGGTGTAATAGTAACTGCACAGTGGGAGGTATGTCAGGCCGTGATGGTTACTGTACAGTGGGAGGTATGTCGGGCCGTGATGGTTACTGTCCAGTGGGTGGTGTGTCGGGGTGTGATGGTCACTGTACAGCGGGAGGTATGTCGGGCTCGGATGGTCACTATACAGTGGGAGGTATGTCGGGCTGTGATGGTTACTGTAGAGTGGGAGGTATGTCGGGTCGTGATGGTTACTGTACAGTGGGAGGTATGTATGGCTCGGATGGTTACTGTACAGTGGGAGGTCTGTCAGGCAGTGATGGTCACTGTACAGTGGGAGGTATGTCGGGGTGTGATGGTCACTGTACAGTGGGAGGTATGACAGGGTGTGATAGTTACTGTACAGTGGGAGGTATGTCAGGCCCTGATGGTTACAGTACAGTGGGAGGTATGTCGGGCAGTGATAGTTACTGTACATTGGGAGGTATGTCGGGGTGTGATATTTACCGTACAGCGGGAGGTATATCAGGACCTGATGGTTACTGTACAGTGGGAGGCATGTCGGGCCGTGATGGTTACTGTACAGTGGCAGGTATATCGTGGTGTGATGGTTACTGTATAGTGGGAGGTATCTCGTGGTGTGATAGTTACTGTACAGTGGGAGGTATGTCGGGCCGTGATGGTTTCTGTACACTGGGAGGTATGTCGGTGTGTAATAGTTACTGTACAGTTGGAGGTATGTCGTTGAGTAATAGTTACTGTACAGTGGGACGTGTGTCGGGGCATGATGGTTACTGTACAGTGGAAGGTATGTTGGGTGTGATGGTGATTGTACCGTGGGAGGTATGTCGGAGTGTGATAGTTACTGTACTGTGGGAGGTATGTCGTGGTGTGATGGTTACTGTACAGTCAGAGGTATGTCGGGCCGTGATGGTTACTGTACAGTGGGGGATATGTCGGGGTGTGATAGTTACTGTACAGTGGGAGCTATGTCAGGACCTGATGGTTACTGTACAGTGGGAGGCATGTCGGTTCGGGATGGTGACTGTACGGTGGGAGGTATGTCGGGCTGTGGTGGTTACTGTGCAGTGGCAGGTATATCGTGGTGTGATGGTTACTGTATAGTGTGAGGTATCTCGGGGTGTGACCGTTACTGTACACTGGGGTATGTCGGGATGTGATGGTTACTGTACAGTGGGATGTATGTCGGGCAGTGATGGTTACTGTACACGGGGAGGTATGCCAGGTTGTGATGGTTACTGTACTGAGGGAGGTATGTAGCGCCATGATGGTTACTGTACAATGGGAGGTATGTCGGGGTGTGATGGTTACTGTACAGTGGGAGGTGTGTCGGGATGTGAAAGTTACTGTAAAATGTTAGGTTTGTCAGGCCATGCTGATAAATGTACAGTTCGAGGTATGTCGGGGTGTGATGCTTACTATACAGTGGGGGGTATGTCGGACCGTGATGGTTATTGTACAGTGGCAGGTATGTCGGGTTGTGATGGTTACTGTACAGTCGGACGTATGTCGGGGTGTGATAGTTACTGTACAGTGGGAGTTATGTGTGGGTCTGATGGTGACTGTACAATGGAAGGTATGTCGTGGTGTGATGGTTACTGTACTGTCAGAGGTATATCAGGCCGTGATGTTTACTGTATAGTGCGATGTATGTCGGGGTGTAATATTAACTGTACAGTGGGAGTTATGTCGTGGTGTAATAGTAACTACACGGTGGGAGGTATGACAGGCCGTGATGGTTACATGTACAGTGGGAGGTATGTCGGGCCGTGATGGTTACTGTCCAGTGGGTGGTGTGTCGGGGTGTGCTAGTTACTGTACGGCGGGAGGTATGTCAGGCTCAGATGGTTACTGTACAGTGGGAGGCATGTCGGGCTCGGATGGTCACTATACAGTGGGAGGTATGTCGGGCTGTGATGGTTACTGTACAGTGGGGGGCATGTTGGTGTGTGATGGTTACTGTACAGTGGGAGGTATGTCCGGACGTGTTGGTTACTGTACAGTGGGAGGTATGTCGGGCCGTGATGGTTACTGTACAGTGGGAGGTATGTCGGGGTGCGATGTTTACTGTACAGTGGGAGGTATGTCGGGGTGTGATAGTTACTGCACAGTGAGATGTATGTCGGGCCGTAATGGACACTGTACAGTGGGAGGTATGTGAGGCCGTGATGGTTACTGTACAGTGGGAGATATGTCGGGGAGTGATGGTTACTGTACATAGGGGAGTATGTCGGGGTGTGATGGTTACTGTAGAGTGGGAGGTATGTTGTGCCGTGATGGTTACTGCACAGAGGGAGGTATGTCGGCTCGTGATGGTTACTGTATAGTGGGATGTAGTGTATGATGGTTACTGTACAGAGGGAGGTATGTCGGGTCGTGATGGTTACTGTACAGTGGGAGGTATGTCGGGCCTTGATGCTTACTGCACAGTGGCGGTATGTCGGGGTGTGATGGTTACTGTACAGTGGGAGGTATGTCGCGGTGTGATAGTTACTGTACAGTGGGGTTATGTCGGAGTGTGACGGTTACTGTATAGTGCAAGGTATGTCGAGGTGTGGTGGTTACTCTACGTGGGAGGTATGTCAGGCTGTGATGGTTACTGTACACTGTGAGGTATGTCGGTGTGTAATTTTTACTGCACAGTTGTAGGTATGTCGGGGTGTAATAGTTACTGTACAGTGGGAGGTATGTCGGGGTGTGATGGTTACTGTACAGTGGAAGGTATGTCGGGATGTGATGGTTACTGTACAGTGGGAGGTATGTCGGGTCGTGATGGTTACTGTACATTGGGGAGTATGTCGGGGTGTGATGGTTACTGTACAGTGGTAGGTATGTCGGGCCGTGATGGTTACTGTGCAGTGGGAGGTATGTCGGGGTGTAATAGTTACTGTACAGTGGGTGGAATGTCGGGGTGTGATGGTTACTGTACAGAGGAAGGTATGTCGGGTCGTGATGGTTACTGTACAGTGGGAGGTATGTCAGAGTGTGATGGTTCCTATACAGTGGGAGGTATGTCGCGGTGTGATAGTAACTGCACAGTGGGAGGTATGTCAGGCCGTGATGGTTACTGTACAGTGGGAGGTATGTCGGGCCGTGATGGTTACTGTACAGTGGGAGGTATGTCGGGCCGTGATGGTTACTGTACAGTGGGAGGTATGTCGGGCCGTGATGGTTACTGTATAGTGGGATGTATGTCGGGGTATGATGGTTACTGTATAGTGGGGGGTATGTCGGGGTATGATGGTTACTGTACAGAGGGAGATTTGTCGGGCCGTGATGGTTACTGTACAGTAGCAGGTATGACAGGTTGTGATGGTTACTGTACAATGGGAGGTATGTCTGGGTGTGATAGTTACTGTTCTGTGGGAGGTATGTCGGGGTGTGATGGTGACTGTACAATGGAAGGTATGTCGTGGTTTGATGGTTACTGTACAGTCAGAGGTATGTCGGGCCGTGATGGTTACTGTACAGTGGGGGATATGTTGGGGTGTGATAGTTACTGTACAGTGGGAGGTATGTCAGGACCTGATGGTTACTGTACAGTAGGAGGCATGTCGGTTCGGGATGGTGACTGTACGGTGGGAGGTATGTCGGGCTGTGGTGGTTACTGTGCAGTGGCAGGTATATCGTGGTGTGATGGTTACTGTATAGTGTGAGGTATCTCGGGGTGTGACCGTTACTGTACAATGGGGTATGTCGGGATGTGATGGTTACTGTACAGTGGGATGTATGTCGGGCAGTGATGGTTACTGTACACGGGGAGGTATGCCAGGTTGTGATGGTTACTGTACCGAGGGAGGTATGTCGCGCCATGATGGTTACTGTACAATGGGAGGTATGTCGGGGTGTGATGGTTACTGTACAGTGGGAGGTGTGTCGGGATGTGAAAGTTACTGTAAAATGTTAGGTTTGTCAGGCCATGCTGATAAATGTACAGTTCGAGGTATGTCGGGGTGTGATGCTTACTATACAGTGGGGGGTATGTCGGACCGTGATGGTTATTGTACAGTGGCAGGTATGTCGGGTTGTGATGGTTTCTGTACAGTCGGACGTATGTCGGGGTGTGATAGTTACTGTACAGTGGGAGTTATGTGTGGGACTGATGGTGACTGTACAATGGAAGGTATGTCGTGGTGTGATGGTTACTGTACTGTCAGAGGTGTATCAGGCCGTGATGTTTACTGTATAGTGCGATGTATGTCGGGGTGTAATATTAACTGTACAGTGGGAGTTATGTCGTGGTGTAATAGTAACTGCACAGTGGGAGGTATGTCAGGCCGTGATGGTTACTGTACAGTGGGAGGTATGTCGGTGTATGATGGTTACTGTCCAGTGGGTGGTGTGTCGGGGTGTGCTAGTTACTGTACGGCGGGAGGTATGTCAGGCTCAGATGGTTACTGTACAGTGGCGGTATGTCGGGGTGTGATGGTTACTGTACAGTGGGAGGTATGTCGCGGTGTGATAGTTACTGTACAGTGGGGTTAAGTCGGACTGTGACTGTTACTGTATAGTGCAAGGTAGGTCGAGGTGTGGTGGTTACTCTACGTGGGAGGTATGTCAGGCTGTGATGGTTACTGTACACTGTGAGGTATGTCGGTGTGTAATTTTTACTGCACAGTTGTAGGTATGTCGGGGTGTAATAGTTACTGTACAGTGGGAGGTATGTCGGGGTGTGATGGTTACTGTACAGTGGAAGGTATGTCGGGATGTGATGGTTACTGTAAAGTGGGAGGTATGTCGGGTCGTGATGGTTACTGTACATTGGGGAGTATGTCGGGGTGTGATGGTTACTGTACAGTGGTAGGTATATCGGGCCGTGATGGTTACTGCGCAGTGGGAGGTATGTCGGGGTGTAATAGTTACTGTACAGTGGGTGGAATGTCGGGGTGTGATGGTTACTGTACAGAGGAAGGTATGTCGGGTCGTGATGGTTACTGTACAGTGGGAGGTATGTCAGTGTGTGATGGTTCCTGTACAGTGGGAGGTATGTCGCGGTGTGATAGTAACTGCACAGTGGGAGGTATGTCAGGCCGTGATGGTTACTGTACAGTGGGAGGTATGTCGGGCCGTGATGGTTACTGTACAGTGGGAGGTATGTCGGGGTGTGATGGTTACTCTACAGTGTGAGGTATGTCGGGCCGTGATGGTTACTGTACAATGGGAGGTATGTCGCGCCGTGATGGTTACTGTATAGTGGGATGTATGTCGGGGTATGATGGTTACTGTATAGTGGGGGGTATGTCCGGGTATGATGGTTACTGTACAGAGGGAGATTTGTCGGGCCGTGATGGTTACTGTACAGTAGCAGGTATGACAGGTTGTGATGGTTACTGTACCGAGGGAGGTATGTCGCGCCATGATGGTGACTGTACAATGGAAGGTATGTCGTGGTGTGATGGTTACTGTACTGTCAGAGGTATATCAGGCCGTGATGTTTACTGTATAGTGCGATGTATGTCGGGGTGTAATATTAACTGTACAGTGGGAGTTATGTCGTGGTGTAATAGTAACTGCACAGTGGGAGGTATGTCAGGCCGTGATGGTTACTGTCCAGTGGGTGGTGTGTCGGGGTGTGATGGTCACTGTACAGTGGGAGGTATGTCGGGCTCGGATGGTCACTATACAGTGGGAGGTATGTCGGGCCGTGATGGTTACTGTCCAGTGGGTGGTGTGTCGGGGTGTGATGGTCACTGTACAGTGGGAGGTATGTCGGGCTCGGATGGTCACTATACAGTGGGAGGTATGTCGGGCTGTGATGGTTACTGTAAAGTGGGAGGTATGTCGGGTCGTGATGGTTACTGTACAGTGGGAGGTATGTACGGCTCGGATGGTTACTGTACAGTGGGAGGTCTGTCGGGCAGTGATGGTCACTGTACAGTGGGAGGTATGTCGGGGTGTGATGGTCACTGTACAGTGGGAGGTATGACAGGGTGTGATAGTTACTGTACAGTGGGAGGTATGTCAGGCCCTGATGGTTACTGTACAGTGGGAGGTATGTCGGGCAGTGATAGTTACTGTACATTGGGAGGTATGTCGGGGTGTGATATTTACCGTACAGCGGGAGGTATATCAGGACCTGATGGTTACTGTACAGTGGGAGGCATGTCGGGCCGTGATGGTTACTGTACAGTGGCAGGTATATCGTGGTGTGATGGTTACTGTATAGTGGGAGGTAGCTCGTGGTGTGATAGTTACTGTACAGTGGGGTATGTCGGGATGTGATGGTTACTGTACAGTGGGAGGTATGTCGGGCCGTGATGGTTTCTGTACACTGGGAGGTATGTCGGTGTGTAATAGTTACTGTACAGTTGGAGGTATGTCGTTGAGTAATAGTTACTGTACAGTGGGACGTGTGTCGGGGCATGATGGTTACTGTACAGTGGAAGGTATGTTGGGTGTGATGGTGATTGTACCGTGGGAGGTATGTCGGAGTGTGATAGTTACTGTACTGTGGGAGGTATGTCGTGGTGTGATGGTTACTGTACAGTCAGAGGTATGTCGGGCCGTGATGTTTACTGTACAGTGGGGGATATGTCGGGGTGTGATAGTTACTGTACAGTGGGAGCTATGTCAGGACCTGATGGTTACTGTACAGTGGGAGGCATGTCGGTTCGGGATGGTGACTGTACGGTGGGAGGTATGTCGGGCTGTGGTGGTTACTGTGCAGTGGCAGGTATATCGTGGTGTGATGGTTACTGTATAGTGTGAGGTATCTCGGGGTGTGACCGTTACTGTACACTGGGGTATGTCGGGATGTGATGGTTACTGTACAGTGGGATGTATGTCGGGCAGTGATGGTTACTGTACACGGGGAGGTATGCCAGGTTGTGATGGTTACTGTACTGAGGGAGGTATGTAGCGCCATGATGGTTACTGTACAATGGGAGGTATGTCGGGGTGTGATGGTTACTGTACAGTGGGAGGTGTGTCGGGATGTGAAAGTTACTGTAAAATGTTAGGTTTGTCAGGCCATGCTGATAAATGTACAGTTCGAGGTATGTCGGGGTGTGATGCTTACTATACAGTGGGGGGTATGTCGGACCGTGATGGTTATTGTACAGTGGCAGGTATGTCGGGTTGTGATGGTTACTGTACAGTCGGACGTATGTCGGGGTGTGATAGTTACTGTACAGTGGGAGTTATGTGTGGGTCTGATGGTGACTGTACAATGGAAGGTATGTCGTGGTGTGATGGTTACTGTACTGTCAGAGGTATATCAGGCCGTGATGTTTACTGTATAGTGCGATGTATGTCGGGGTGTAATATTAACTGTACAGTGGGAGTTATGTCGTGGTGTAATAGTAACTGCACAGTGGGAGGTATGACAGGCCGTGATGGTTACATGTACAGTGGGAGGTATGTCGGGCCGTGATGGTTACTGTCCAGTGGGTGGTGTGTCGGGGTGTGCTAGTTACTGTACGGCAGGAGGTATGTCAGGCTCAGATGGTTACTGTACAGTGGGAGGCACGTCGGGCTCGGATGGTCACTATACAGTGGGAGGTATGTCGGGCTGTGATGGTTACTGTACAGTGGGGGGCATGTTGGTGTGTGATGGTTACTGTACAGTGGGAGGTATGTCCGGACGTGTTGGTTACTGTACAGTGGGAGGTATGTCGGGCCGTGATGGTTACTGTACAGTGGGAGGTATGTCGGGGTGCGATGGTTACTGTACAGTGGGAGGTATGTCGGGGTGTGATAGTTACTGCACAGTGAGATGTATGTCGGGCCGTAATGGATACTGTACAGTGGGAGGTATGTGAGGCCGTGATGGTTACTGTACAGTGGGAGATATGTCGGGGAGTGATGGTTACTGTACATAGGGGAGTATGTCGGGGTGTGATGGTTACTGTAGAGTGGGAGGTATGTTGTGCCGTGATGGTTACTGTATAGTGCGATGTATGTCGGGGTGTAATATTAACTGTACAGTGGGAGTTATGTCGTGGTGTAATAGTAACTGCACAGTGGGAGGTATGTCAGGCCGTGATGGTTACTGTACAGTGGGAGGTATGTCGGGCCGTGATGGTTACTGTCCAGTGGGTGGTGTGTCGGGGTGTGATGGTCACTGTACAGTGGGAGGTATGTCGGGCTCGGATGGTCACTATACAGTGGGAGGTATGTCGGGCTGTGATGGTTACTGTAGAGTGGGAGGTATGTCGGGTCGTGATGGTTACTGTACAGTGGGAGGTATGTATGGCTCGGATGGTTACTGTACAGTGGGAGGTCTGTCAGGCAGTGATGGTCACTGTACAGTGGGAGGTATGTCGGGGTGTGATGGTCACTGTACAGTGGGAGGTATGACAGGGTGTGATAGTTACTGTACAGTGGGAGGTATGTCAGGCCCTGATGGTTACTGTACAGTGGGAGGTATGTCGGGCAGTGATAGTTACTGTACATTGGGAGGTATGTCGGGGTGTGATATTTACCGTACAGCGGGAGGTATATCAGGACCTGATGGTTACTGTACAGTGGGAGGCATGTCGGGCCGTGATGGTTACTGTACAGTGGCAGGTATATCGTGGTGTGATGGTTACTGTATAGTGGGAGGTATCTCGTGGTGTGATAGTTACTGTACAGTGGGAGGTATGTCGGGCCGTGATGGTTTCTGTACACTGGGAGGTATGTCGGTGTGTAATAGTTACTGTACAGTTGGAGGTATGTCGTTGAGTAATAGTTACTGTACAGTGGGACGTGTGTCGGGGCATGATGGTTACTGTACAGTGGAAGGTATGTTGGGTGTGATGGTGATTGTACCGTGGGAGGTATGTCGGAGTGTGATAGTTACTGTACTGTGGGAGGTATGTCGTGGTGTGATGGTTACTGTACAGTCAGAGGTATGTCGGGCCGTGATGGTTACTGTACAGTGGGGGATATGTCGGGGTGTGATAGTTACTGTACAGTGGGAGCTATGTCAGGACCTGATGGTTACTGTACAGTGGGAGGCATGTCGGTTCGGGATGGTGACTGTACGGTGGGAGGTATGTCGGGCTGTGGTGGTTACTGTGCAGTGGCAGGTATATCGTGGTGTGATGGTTACTGTATAGTGTGAGGTATCTCGGGGTGTGACCGTTACTGTACACTGGGGTATGTCGGGATGTGATGGTTACTGTACAGTGGGATGTATGTCGGGCAGTGATGGTTACTGTACACGGGGAGGTATGCCAGGTTGTGATGGTTACTGTACTGAGGGAGGTATGTAGCGCCATGATGGTTACTGTACAATGGGAGGTATGTCGGGGTGTGATGGTTACTGTACAGTGGGAGGTGTGTCGGGATGTGAAAGTTACTGTAAAATGTTAGGTTTGTCAGGCCATGCTGATAAATGTACAGTTCGAGGTATGTCGGGGTGTGATGCTTACTATACAGTGGGGGGTATGTCGGACCGTGATGGTTATTGTACAGTGGCAGGTATGTCGGGTTGTGATGGTTACTGTACAGTCGGACGTATGTCGGGGTGTGATAGTTACTGTACAGTGGGAGTTATGTGTGGGTCTGATGGTGACTGTACAATGGAAGGTATGTCGTGGTGTGATGGTTACTGTACTGTCAGAGGTATATCAGGCCGTGATGTTTACTGTATAGTGCGATGTATGTCGGGGTGTAATATTAACTGTACAGTGGGAGTTATGTCGTGGTGTAATAGTAACTGCACGGTGGGAGGTATGACAGGCCGTGATGGTTACATGTACAGTGGGAGGTATGTCGGGCCGTGATGGTTACTGTCCAGTGGGTGGTGTGTCGGGGTGTGCTAGTTACTGTACGGCGGGAGGTATGTCAGGCTCAGATGGTTACTGTACAGTGGGAGGCATGTCGGGCTCGGATGGTCACTATACAGTGGGAGGTATGTCGGGCTGTGATGGTTACTGTACAGTGGGGGGCATGTTGGTGTGTGATGGTTACTGTACAGTGGGAGGTATGTCCGGACGTGTTGGTTACTGTACAGTGGGAGGTATGTCGGGCCGTGATGGTTACTGTACAGTGGGAGGTATGTCGGGGTGCGATGTTTACTGTACAGTGGGAGGTATGTCGGGGTGTGATAGTTACTGCACAGTGAGATGTATGTCGGGCCGTAATGGATACTGTACAGTGGGAGGTATGTGAGGCCGTGATGGTTACTGTACAGTGGGAGATATGTCGGGGAGTGATGGTTACTGTACATAGGGGAGTATGTCGGGGTGTGATGGTTACTGTAGAGTGGGAGGTATGTTGTGCCGTGATGGTTACTGCACAGAGGGAGGTATGTCGGCTCGTGATGGTTACTGTATAGTGGGATGTAGTGTATGATGGTTACTGTACAGAGGGAGGTATGTCGGGTCGTGATGGTTACTGTACAGTGGGAGGTATGTCGGGCCTTGATGCTTACTGTACAGTGGCGGTATGTCGGGGTGTGATGGTTACTGTACAGTGGGAGGTATGTCGCGGTGTGATAGTTACTGTACAGTGGGGTTATGTCGGAGTGTGACGGTTACTGTATAGTGCAAGGTATGTCGAGGTGTGGTGGTTACTCTACGTGGGAGGTATGTCAGGCTGCGATGGTTACTGTACACTGTGAGGTATGTCGGTGTGTAATTTTTACTGCACAGTTGTAGGTATGTCGGGGTGTAATAGTTACTGTACAGTGGGAGGTATGTCGGGGTGTGATGGTTACTGTACAGTGGAAGGTATGTCGGGATGTGATGGTTACTGTACAGTGGGAGGTATGTCGGGTCGTGATGGTTACTGTACATTGGGGAGTATGTCGGGGTGTGATGGTTACTGTACAGTGGTAGGTATGTCGGGCCGTGATGGTTACTGTGCAGTGGGAGGTATGTCGGGGTGTAATAGTTACTGTACAGTGGGTGGAATGTCGGGGTGTGATGGTTACTGTACAGAGGAAGGTATGTCGGGTCGTGATGGTTACTGTACAGTGGGAGGTATGTCAGAGTGTGATGGTTCCTATACAGTGGGAGGTATGTCGCGGTGTGATAGTAACTGCACAGTGGGAGGTATGTCAGGCCGTGATGGTTACTGTACAGTGGGAGGTATGTCGGGCCGTGATGGTTACTGTACAGTGGGAGGTATGTCGGGCCGTGATGGTTACTGTACAGTGGGAGGTATGTCGGGCCGTGATGGTTACTGTATAGTGGGATGTATGTCGGGGTATGATGGTTACTGTATAGTGGGGGGTATGTCGGGGTATGATGGTTACTGTACAGAGGGAGATTTGTCGGGCCGTGATGGTTACTGTACAGTAGCAGGTATGACAGGTTGTGATGGTTACTGTACAATGGGAGGTATGTCTGGGTGTGATAGTTACTGTTCTGTGGGAGGTATGTCGGGGTGTGATGGTGACTGTACAATGGAAGGTATGTCGTGGTTTGATGGTTACTGTACAGTCAGAGGTATGTCGGGCCGTGATGGTTACTGTACAGTGGGGGATATGTTGGGGTGTGATAGTTACTGTACAGTGGGAGGTATGTCAGGACCTGATGGTTACTGTACAGTGGGAGGCATGTCGGTTCGGGATGGTGACTGTACGGTGGGAGGTATGTCGGGCTGTGGTGGTTACTGTGCAGTGGCAGGTATATCGTGGTGTGATGGTTACTGTATAGTGTGAGGTATCTCGGGGTGTGACCGTTACTGTACAATGGGGTATGTCGGGATGTGATGGTTACTGTACAGTGGGATGTATGTCGGGCAGTGATGGTTACTGTACACGGGGAGGTATGCCAGGTTGTGATGGTTACTGTACCGAGGGAGGTATGTCGCGCCATGATGGTTACTGTACAATGGGAGGTATGTCGGGGTGTGATGGTTACTGTACAGTGGGAGGTGTGTCGGGATGTGAAAGTTACTGTAAAATGTTAGGTTTGTCAGGCCATGCTGATAAATGTACAGTTCGAGGTATGTCGGGGTGTGATGCTTACTATACAGTGGGGGGTATGTCGGACCGTGATGGTTATTGTACAGTGGCAGGTATGTCGGGTTGTGATGGTTTCTGTACAGTCGGACGTATGTCGGGGTGTGATAGTTACTGTACAGTGGGAGTTATGTGTGGGACTGATGGTGACTGTACAATGGAAGGTATGTCGTGGTGTGATGGTTACTGTACTGTCAGAGGTGTATCAGGCCGTGATGTTTACTGTATAGTGCGATGTATGTCGGGGTGTAATATTAACTGTACAGTGGGAGTTATGTCGTGGTGTAATAGTAACTGCACAGTGGGAGGTATGTCAGGCCGTGATGGTTACTGTACAGTGGGAGGTATGTCGGTGTATGATGGTTACTGTCCAGTGGGTGGTGTGTCGGGGTGTGCTAGTTACTGTACGGCGGGAGGTATGTCAGGCTCAGATGGTTACTGTACAGTGGCGGTATGTCGGGGTGTGATGGTTACTGTACAGTGGGAGGTATGTCGCGGTGTGATAGTTACTGTACAGTGGGGTTAAGTCGGACTGTGACTGTTACTGTATAGTGCAAGGTAGGTCGAGGTGTGGTGGTTACTCTACGTGGGAGGTATGTCAGGCTGTGATGGTTACTGTACACTGTGAGGTATGTCGGTGTGTAATTTTTACTGCACAGTTGTAGGTATGTCGGGGTGTAATAGTTACTGTACAGTGGGAGGTATGTCGGGGTGTGATGGTTACTGTACAGTGGAAGGTATGTCGGGATGTGATGGTTACTGTAAAGTGGGAGGTATGTCGGGTCGTGATGGTTACTGTACATTGGGGAGTATGTCGGGGTGTGATGGTTACTGTACAGTGGTAGGTATATCGGGCCGTGATGGTTACTGCGCAGTGGGAGGTATGTCGGGGTGTAATAGTTACTGTACAGTGGGTGGAATGTCGGGGTGTGATGGTTACTGTACAGAGGAAGGTATGTCGGGTCGTGATGGTTACTGTACAGTGGGAGGTATGTCAGTGTGTGATGGTTCCTGTACAGTGGGAGGTATGTCGCGGTGTGATAGTAACTGCACAGTGGGAGGTATGTCAGGCCGTGATGGTTACTGTACAGTGGGAGGTATGTCGGGCCGTGATGGTTACTGTACAGTGGGAGGTATGTCGGGGTGTGATGGTTACTCTACAGTGTGAGGTATGTCGGGCCGTGATGGTTACTGTACAATGGGAGGTATGTCGCGCCGTGATGGTTACTGTATAGTGGGATGTATGTCGGGGTATGATGGTTACTGTATAGTGGGGGGTATGTCCGGGTATGATGGTTACTGTACAGAGGGAGATTTGTCGGGCCGTGATGGTTACTGTACAGTAGCAGGTATGACAGGTTGTGATGGTTACTGTACAGTGGGAGGTATGTCTGGGTGTGATAGTTACTGTTCTGTGGGAGGTATGTCGGGGTGTGATGGTGACTGTACAATGGAAGGTATGTCGTGGTTTGATGGTTACTGTACAGTCAGAGGTATGTCGGGCCGTGATGGTTACTGTACAGTGGGGGATATGTCGGGGTGTGATAGTTACTGTACAGTGGGAGCTATGTCAGGACCTGATGGTTGCTGTACAGTGGGAGGCATGTCGGTTCGGGATGGTGACTGTATGGTGGGAGGTATGTCGGGCTGTGGTGGTTACTGTGCAGTGGCAGGTATATCGTGGTGTGATGGTTACTGTAGAGTGTGAGTTATCTCGGGGTGTGACCGTTACTGTACGCTGGGGTATGTCGGGATGTGATGGTTACTGTACAGTGGGATGTATGTCGGGCAGTGATGGTTACTGTACACGGGGAGGTATGCCAGGTTGTGATGGTTACTGTACTGAGGGAGGTATGTAGCGCCATGATGGTTACTGTACAATGGGAGGTATGTCGGGGTGTGATGGTTACTGTACAGTGGGAGGTGTGTCGGGATGTGAAAGTTACTGTAAAATGTTAGGTTTGTCAGGCCATGCTGATAAATGTACAGTTCGAGGTATGTCGGGGTGTGATGCTTACTATATAGTGGGGGGTATGTCGGACCGTGATGGTTATTGTACAGTAGCAGGTATGTCGGGTTGTGATGGTTACTGTACAGTCGGACGTATGTCGGGGTGTGATAGTTACTGTACAGTGGGAGTTATGTGCGGGTCTGATGGTGACTGTACAATGGAAGGTATGTCGTGGTGTGATGGTTACTGTACTGTCAGAGGTATATCAGGCCGTGATGTTTACTGTATAGTGCGATGTATGTCGGGGTGTAATATTAACTGTACAGTGGGAGTTATGTCGTGGTGTAATAGTAACTGCACAGTGGGAGGTATGTCAGGCCGTGATGGTTACTGTACAGTGGGAGGTATGTCGGGCCGTGATGGTTACTGTCCAGTGGGTGGTGTGTCGGGGTGTGATGGTCACTGTACAGTGGGAGGTATGTCGGGCTCGGATGGTCACTATACAGTGGGAGGTATGTCGGGCTGTGATGGTTACTGTAGAGTGGGAGGTATGTCGGGTCGTGATGGTTACTGTACAGTGGGAGGTATGTATGGCTCGGATGGTTACTGTACAGTGGGAGGTCTGTCGGGCAGTGATGGTCACTGTACAGTGGGAGGTATGTCGGGGTGTGATGGTCACTGTACAGTGGGAGGTATGACAGGGTGTGATAGTTACTGTACAGTGGGAGGTATGTCAGGCCCTGATGGTTACTGTACAGTGGGAGGTATGTCGGGCAGTGATAGTTACTGTACATTGGGAGGTATGTCGGGGTGTGATATTTACCGTACAGCGGGAGGTATATCAGGACCTGATGGTTACTGTACAGTGGGAGGCATGTCGGGCCGTGATGGTTACTGTACAGTGGCAGGTATATCGTGGTGTGATGGTTACTGTATAGTGGGAGGTATCTCGTGGTGTGATAGTTACTGTACAGTGGGGTATGTCGGGATGTGATGGTTACTGTACAGTGGGAGGTATGTCGGGCCGTGATGGTTTCTGTACACTGGGAGGTATGTCGGTGTGTAATAGTTACTGTACAGTTGGAGGTATGTCGTTGAGTAATAGTTACTGTACAGTGGGACTTGTGTCGGGGCATGATGGTTACTGTACAGTGGAAGGTATGTTGGGTGTGATGGTGATTGTACCGTGGGAGGTATGTCGGAGTGTGATAGTTACTGTACTGTGGGAGGTATGTCGTGGTGTGATGGTTACTGTACAGTCAGAGGTATGTCGGGCCGTGATGGTTACTGTACAGTGGGGGATATGTCGGGGTGTGATAGTTACTGTACAGTGGGAGCTATGTCAGGACCTGATGGTTACTGTACAGTGGGAGGCATGTCGGTTCGGGATGGTGACTGTACGGTGGGAGGTATGTCGGGCTGTGGTGGTTACTGTGCAGTGGCAGGTATCTCGGGGTGTGACCGTTACTATACACTGGGGTATGTCGGGATGTGATGGTTACTGTACAGTGGGATGTATGTCGGGCAGTGATGGTTACTGTACACGGGGAGGTATGCCAGGTTGTGATGGTTACTGTACTGAGGGAGGTATGTAGCGCCATGATGGTTACTGTACAATGGGAGGTATGTCGGGGTGTGATGGTTACTGTACAGTGGGAGGTGTGTCGGGATGTGAAAGTTACTGTAAAATGTTAGGTTTGTCAGGCCATGCTGATAAATGTACAGTTCGAGGTATGTCGGGGTGTGATGCTTACTATACAGTGGGGGGTATGTCGGACCGTGATGGTTATTGTACAGTGGCAGGTATGTCGGGTTGTGATGGTTACTGTACAGTCGGACGTATGTCGGGGTGTGATAGTTACTGTACAGTGGGAGTTATGTGTGGGTCTGATGGTGACTGTACAATGGAAGGTATGTCGTGGTGTGATGGTTACTGTACTGTCAGAGGTATATCAGGCCGTGATGTTTACTGTATAGTGCGATGTATGTCGGGGTGTAATATTAACTGTACAGTGGGAGTTATGTCGTGGTGTAATAGTAACTGCACAGTGGGAGGTATGACAGGCCGTGATGGTTACATGTACAGTGGGAGGTATGTCGGGCCGTGATGGTTACTGTCCAGTGGGTGGTGTGTCGGGGTGTGCTAGTTACTGTACGGCGGGAGGTATGTCAGGCTCAGATGGTTACTGTACAGTGGGAGGCATGTCGGGCTCGGATGGTCACTATACAGTGGGAGGTATGTCGGGCTGTGATGGTTACTGTACAGTGGGGGGCATGTTGGTGTGTGATGGTTACTGTACAGTGGGAGGTATGTCGGGTCGTGATGGTTACTGTACAGTGGGAGGTCTGTCGGGCAGTGATGGTCACTGTACAGTGGGAGGTATGTCGGGGTGTGATGGTTACTGTACAGTGGGAGGTATGTCAGAGTGTGATAGTTACTGTACAGTGGGAGGTATGTCAGGCCCTGATGGTTACTGTACAGTGGGAGGTATGTCGGGCAGTGATAGTTACTGTACATTGGGAGGTATGTCGGGGTGTGATATTTACCGTACAGCGGGAGGTATATCAGGAACTGATGGTTACTGTACAGTGGGAGGCATGTCGGTTTGGGATGGTTACTGTACAGTGGGAGGTAAGTCGGGCCGTGATGGTTACTGTACAGTGGGAGGTAACTCGTGGTGTGATGGTTACTGTACAGTGGGGTATGTCGGGATGTGATGGTTACTGTACAGTGGGAGGTATGTCGGGCCGTGATGGTTACTGTACACTGGGAGGTATGTCGGTGTGTAATAGTTACTGTACAGTTGGAGGTATGTCGTTGAATAATAGTTAATGTACAGTGGGACGTGTGTCGGGGCATGATGGTTACTGTACAGTGGAAGGTATGTTGGGTGTGATGGTTACTGTACCGTGGGAGGTATGTCGGAGTGTGATAGTTACTGTACTGTGGGAGGTATGTCGTGGTGTGATGGTTACTGTACAGACAGAGGTATGTCGGGCTGTGATGGTTATTGTATAGTGCGATGTATGTCGGGGTGTAATAGTTACTGTATAGTGGGAGGTATGTCCTGGTGTAATAGGAACTGTACAGTGGGAGGTATGTCAGGCCGTGACAGTTACTGTACAGTGGTTGGTATGTAGGGTTGTGATTGTTACTGTACAGTGGGAGGTTTGTCGGGTGTGGTACTTACTGAACAGTGGGGGGTATGTCGGGGTGTGCTGGTTACTGTACAGTGGGAGGTACGTCCGTTCGTGATGGTTACTGTACATTGGGACTTATATCGGGCCGTGATGGTTACTGTACAGTGGGAGGTATATCGGGGTGTGATGGTTACTGTGCAGTGGGAGGTATCTCGGAGTGTGATACCTACTGTATAGTGGGGTCATGTCGGGGTGTATTGGTTACTGTACAGTGGGAGGTATGTCGGGCCGTGATGGTTACTGTACACTGGGAGGTACGTCGGGGTGTAATAGTTACTGTACAGTGGGAGGTATGTCGGGGCGTGATGGTTACTTTACAGTGGAAGGTAAGTTGGATAGTGATGGTTACTGTACTGTGGGAGGAACGTCGGACCGTGATGGTTACTGTACAATGGGAGGTATGTCGGGGTGTGATGGTTACTGTACAGTGGGAGGTACGGCGGGATGTGATAGTTACTGTACAGTGGTAGGTATATCGGGCCATGATGATTACTGTACAGTGGGAGGTATGTCGGGGTGTAATAGTTACTATACAGTGGGAGGTATGTTGGACCGTGATGGTGACTGTACAGTGGGATGTATGTCGGGGTGTAATAGTTACTGTGCAGTGGGAGGTATGTCGGGCTGTGATGGTTACTGTACAGTGGAAGGTATGTCGGGTTGTGATGGTTTCTGTACAGTGGAAGGTATGTCGGGTTGTAATGGTTACTGTACAGTGGGTGGTACTTCGGGCCGTGATGGTTACTGTACAGTGGGATGTATGTCGGGGTGTAATAGTTACTGTACAGTGGAAGGTATGTTGGGTTGTGATGGTTACTGTACTGTGGGAGGAACGTCGGACCGTGATGGTTACTGTACAGTCGGAGGTACGTCGGTATGTGATAGTTACTGTACAGTGGTAGGTATGTCCGTCCATGATGGTTACTGTACAGTGGAAGGTATGTCGGGCCGTGATGGTTACTGTACACTGGGAGGTATGTCGCGGTGTAATAGTTACTGTAGAGTGGGAGGTATATCGGGGTGTAATAGTTACTGTACAGTGGGTGGAATGTCGGGGTGTGATGGTTACTGTACATAGGGGAGTATGTCGGGGTGTGATGGTTACTGTAGAGTGTAAGGTATGTTGTGCTGTGACGGTTACTGTACAGAGGGAGGTATGTCTGGCCGTGATGGTTACTGTACAGTCGGAGGTATGTCGGGCCGTGATGTGTACTGTACTTTGGGAGGAATGTCAGGATGCGATAGTTACTGTACAGATGGAGTTATGTCGGGGTGTGATGGTTACTGTACAGTGGGGGGTATGTCAGTGTGTGATAGTTACTGTCCAGTGGGAGGTATGTCGGTGTTTGATAGTTACTGTGCAGTGGGAGGTATGTCGGGATGTGATGGTTACAGTACAGTGGGGGGTATGTCGGGGAGTGATATTTACTGTACATTGGGGAGAATGTCGGGGTGTGATGGTTAGTGTACAGTGGGAGGTATGTCGGGTCATGATGGTTACTGTACAGAGGGAGGTATACTGGGCGGTGATGGTTACTGCACAGTGGGAGGTATGTCGGGGTGTGATAGTTACTGTACAGTGGGAGTCATGTCGGGGTGGGATGGTTACTGTACAGTGGGTGGTATGTCAGTGTGTGATAGTTACTGTACAGTGGGGTAATGTCGGGGTGTGATGGTTACTGTATAGTGGAATGTATGTCGAGGTGTGGTGGTTACTCTACAGTGGGAGGTAAGTCGGAACGTGATGGTTGCTGTACACTGGAAGGTATGTCGGGGTGTAATAGTTACTGTACAGTTGGAGTTATGCCGTGCTGTAATAGTTACTGTACAGTGGGAGGTATGTCGGGGTGTGATGGTTACTGTACCGTGGAAGGTATGTCGGGGTGTGATGGTTACTGTACAGTTTTTGTATGTCGGGGTGTGATGGGTACTGTACAGTGGGAGATACGTCGGGCCGTGATGGTTACTGTACAGTGGGATGTATGTCAGGGAGTGATGGTTACTGCACATTGGGAGGTATGTCGGGGAGTGATAGTTACTGTACCGTGGGAGGTATGTCGGGCCATGATGCTTACTGCACAGAGGGAGGTATGTCGGGGTGCGATGGTTACTGTACAGTGGGAGGTATGTCGGGGTGTGATAGTTACTGCACAGTGAGATGTATGTCGGGCCGTGATGGATACTGTACAGTGGGAGGTATGTGAGCCCGTGATGGTTACTGTACAGTGGGAGATATGTCGGGGAGTGATGGTTACTGTACATAGGGGAGTATGTCGGGGTGTGATGGTTACTGTAGAGTGGGAGGTATGTTGTGCCGTGATGGTTACTGCACAGAGGGAGGTATGTCGGGTCGTGATGGTTACTGTACAGTGGGAGGTATGTAGGTGTATGATGGTTACTGTACAGTGGGAGGAATGTCGGGTCGTGATGGTTACTGTACAGTGGGAGGTATGTCGGGTCGTGATGCTTACTGTACAGTGGGAGGTATGTCGGAGTGTGATGGTTACTGTACAGTGGGAGGTATGTCGGTGTATGATGGTTACTGTACAGTGGGAGGTATGTCGGGTCGTGATGGTTACTGTACAGTGGTAGGTATGTCGGGCCTTGATGCTTACTGTACAGTGGCGGTATGTCGGGGTGTGATGGTTACTGTACAGTGGGAGGTATGTCGCGGTGTGATAGTTACTGTACAGTGGGGTTATGTCGGACTGTGACGGTAACTGTGTAGTGCAAGGTAGGTCGAGGCGTGGTGGTTACTCTACAGTGGGAGGTATGTCAGGCTGTGATGGTTACTGTACACTGTGAGGTATGTCGGTGTGTAATTTTTACTGCACAGTTGTAGGTATGTCGGGGTGTAATAGTTACTGTACAGTGGGAGGTATGTCGGGGTGTGATGGTTACTGTACAGTGGGAGGTATGTCGGGATGTGATGGTTACTGTACAGTGGGAGGTATGTCGGGATGTGATGGTTACTGTACAGTGGTAGGTATGTCAGTGTGTGATGGTTCCTGTACAGTGGGAGGTATGTCGCGGTGTGATGGTTACGGTACAGTGGGAGGTATGTCAGTGTGTGATGGTTACTGGATAGTGGAATGCATGTCGAGGTGTGGTGGTTACTCTACTGTGGGAGGTATGTCGGAACGTGATGGTTCCTGTACACTGGAAGGTATAATCGGGGTGTAATAGTTACTGTACAGTTGGAGGTATGTCGGAGTGTGATGGTTACATAGAGTAGGAGGTATGACGGGCCGTGATCGTTAGTGTACAGAGGCAGGCATGTCTGGGTGTGGTAGTTACTGTACAGTGGGAGAAATGTCTGGCCGTGATGGTTAATGTACTGTGGGAGGTTTGTCGGGCCGTGATCGTCACTGTACAGTGGGAGATACGTCGGGCCGTGATGGTTACTGTACAGTGGGAGGTATGTCGGGGTGTGATAATTACTGTACATTGGGGAGTATGTCGGGCCGTGATCGTTACTGTACAGTGGGAGGTATGTCGTGCCGTGACGGTTACTGTACAGTGGGAGGTATGTCCGGGTGTGATAGTTACTGTACAGTGGGAGGCATGTCGGGGTGTGATGGTTACTGTACAGTGGGGGGTATGTCAGTGTGTGATAGTTACTGTACAGTGGGGTTATGTCGGGGTGTGATGGTTACTTTATAGTGGATGGTATGTCGAGGTGTGGTGGTTACTCTACAGTGGGAGGTATGACGGAATGTGATGGTTCCTGTACACTGGAAGGTATGTCGGGGTGTAATAGTTACTGTACAGTTGGAGTTATGCCGTGCTGTAATAGTTACTGTACAGTGGGAGGTATGTCGGGGTGTGATGGTTACTGTACAGTGGAAGGTATGTCGGGGTGTGATGGTTACTGTACAGTGGAAGGTATGTCGGGTTGTGATGGTTACTGTACAATGGGAGGTATGTCGGGGTGTGATCGTTACTGTACAGTGGGAGGTATGTCGGGGTGTGATAGTTACTGTGCAGTCGGCGGTATGTCTGGCCGTGATGGTTACTGTACAGTGGGAGGTATGTCGGGGTGTGATGGTTACTGTACAGTGGGAGGTATGTCGGGGTGTGATAGTTACTGTACAGTGGGCGGTATGTCTGGCCGTGATGGTTACTGTACAGTGGGGTTATGTCGGGGTGTGATGGTTACTTTATAGTGGAATGTATGTCGGGGTGTGATAGTTACTGTACAGTGGGCGGTATGTCTGGCCGTGGTGGTTAATGTACAATGGGAGGTATGTCGGGCTGTGATGGCTACTGTACAGTGGGAGGTATGTCGGGGTGTGAAAGTTACTATACAGTGGGATGTATGTCTGGGTGTGATGGTTACTGTCCAGTGGGAGGTATGTTGGGGAGTGATGGTTACTGTACATTGGGGAGTATGTCTGGGTGTGATGGTTACTGTCCAGTGGGAGGTATGTCGGGCCGTGATGGTTACTGTACAGTGGGAGGTATGTCGTGGTGTGATGGTTACTGTACAGTGGGAGGTATGTCAGGTCGTGATGGTTACTGTGCAGTGGGAGGTATGTCGAGGTGTGATGGTTACTGTGCAGTGGGAGGAATGTCCGGCCGTGATGGATGCTGTATAGTGGGATGTGTGTCGGGGAGCAATAGCAACTGTGCAGTGGGAGATATGTCGGGGTGTAATAGTTACTGTACAGTGGGAGGTATGTTAGGCCATGATGGTTACTGTCCAGTGGGAGGTATGTCGGGGTGAGTTGGTTACTGTACAGTGGGGGGTATGTAGGGGTGTGATGGTTACTGTACAGTGGGAGGTACGTCGGGCTGTGATGGTTACTGTACAGTTGGCGGTATGTCGGGATGTAATGGTTACTGTGCAGTTGGAGTATTTCAGGTCGTGATGGCTACTGTACACTGGGTGGTATGTCGGGCCGTGATGGTTACTGTACAGTGGGAGGTATGTCGGGGTGTGATGGTTACTGTACAGTGGGAGGTATGTCGGGGTGTGATGGTCACTATACAGTGGGAGGTATGTCGGGGTGTCATAGTTACTGTACAGAGGGGTTATGTCGGGATGTGATGGTTACTGTATAGTGGAAGGTATGTCGAGGTGTGGTGGTTACTCTACAGTGGGAGGTATGTCGGGCCGTGATGGTTACTGTACACTGGGAGGTATGTCGGTGTGTAATAGTTACTGTACAGTTGGACGTATGTCGGGGTGGAATAGTTACTGTACAGTGGGAGGTATGACGGACCGTGATGGTTACTGTACAGGGGGAGGTATGTCGGGCCGTGATGGTTACTGTACAGTGGGAGGTATGTCGAGCCGTGATGGTTACAGTACAGTGGGAGGTATGTCGGGGTGTGATAGTTACTGTACAGTGGGGTTATGTCGGGATGTGATGGTTACTGTACAGTGGAAGGTATGTCGAGGTGTGTTGGTTACTCTACAGTGGGAGGTATGTCGGGCCGTGATGGTTACTGTACACTGGGAGGTATGTCGGTGTGTAATAGTTACTGTACAGTTGGACGTATGTCGGGGAGGAATAGTTACTGTACAGTGGGAGGTATGACGGACCGAGATGGTTACTGTACAGTGGGAGGTATGTCGTGGTGTGATGGTTACTGTACAGTGGGAGGTATGTCAGGTCGTGATGGTTACTGTGCAGTGGGAGGTATGTCGAGGTGTGATGGCTACTGTACAGTGGGAGGTATGTCGGGGTGTGAAAGTTACTATACAGTGGGATGTATGTCTGGGTGTGATGGTTACTGTCCAGTGGGAGGTATGTTGGGGAGTGATGGTTACTGTACACTGGGAGGTATGTCGGTGTGTAATAGTTACTGTACAGTTGAACGTATGTCGGGGTGGAATAGTTACTGTACAGTGGGAGGTATGACGGACCGTGATGGTTACTGTACAGTGGGAGGTATGTCGGGGTGTGATGGTTACTGTACAGTGGGAGGTATGTCGGGGTTTGATGGTTACTATACAGTGGGAGGTATGTCGGGGTGTGATAGTTACTGTACAGTGGGGTTATGTCGGGATGTGATGGTTACTGTATAGTGGAAGGTATGTCGAGGTGTGGTGGTTACTCTACAGTGGGAGGTATGTCGGGCCGTGATGGTTACTGTACACTTGGAGGTATGTCGGTGTGTAATAGTTACTGTACAGTTGGACGTATGTCGGGTGGAATGGTTACTGTACAGTGGGAGCTATGACGGACCGTGATGGTTACTGTACAGGGGGAGGTATGTCGGGCCGTGATGGTTACTGTACAGTGGGAGGTATGTCGAGCCGTGATGGTTACAGTACAGTGGGAGGTATGTCGGGGTGTGATAGTTACTGTACAGTGGGAGGTATGTCGGGGTGTCATGGGTACTGTACAGGGGGAGATACGTCGGGCCGTGATGGTTACTGTACAGTGGGAGGTATTTCGGGCTGTGATGGTTACTGTGCAGTGGGAGGTATGTCGGGGTGTGATGGTTACTGTACAGTGGGGGGTATGTCGGGGTGTGATGGGTACTGTACAGGGTGAGATACGTCGGGCCGTGATGGTTACTGTGCAGTGGGAGGTATGTCGGGCTGTGATGTTTACTGCACAGTGGGAGGTATGTCGGGGTGTGATGGTTACTATACAGTGGGAGGTATGTCGGGGTGTGATAGTTATTGTACAGTGGGGTTATGTCGGGATGTGATGGTTACTGTATCGTGGAAGGTATGTCGAGGTGTGGTGGTTACTCTACAGTGGGAGGTATGTCGGGCCGTGATGGTTACTGTACACTGGGAGGTATGTCGGTGTGTAATAGTTACTGTACAGTTGGACGTATGTCGGGATGTGATGGTTACTGTATCGTGGAAGGTATGTCGAGGTGTGGTGGTTACTCTACAGTCGAGGTATGTCGGGCTGTGATGTTTACTGCACAGTGGGATGTATGTCGGGGAGTGTTGGTTCTGTACATTGGGGAGTATTTCGGGTTGTGATGGTTACTGTACAGTGGGAGTTAGCTCGGGCCGTGATGGTTACTGTACAGTGGGAGGTATGTCGGGATATGATGGTTACCGTACAGTGGGAGGTATGTCGGGGAGTGATGGTTACTATACAGTGGGAGGTATGTCGGGGTGTGATAGTTACTGTACAGTGGGGTTATGTCGGGCTGTGATGGCTACTGTACAGTGGGAGGTATGTCGGGGTGTGAAAGTTACTATACAGTGGGATGTATGTCTGGGTGTGATGGTTACTGTCCAGTGGGAGGTATGTTGGGGAGTGATGGTTACTGTACATTGGGGAGTATGTCTGGGTGTGATGGTTACTGTCCAGTGGGAGGTATGTCGGGCCGTGATGGTTACTGTACAGTGGGAGGTATGTCGTGGTGTGATGGTTACTGTACAGTGGGAGGTATGTCAGGTCGTGATGGTTACTGTGCAGTGGGAGGTATGTCGAGGTGTGATGGCTACTGTACAGTGGGAGGTATGTCGGGGTGTGAAAGTTACTATACAGTGGGATGTATGTCTGGGTGTGATGGTTACTGTCCAGTGGGAGGTATGTTGGGGAGTGATGGTTACTGTACATTGGGGAGTATGTCTGGGTGTGATGGTTACTGTCCAGTGGGAGGTATGTCGGGCCGTGATGGTTACTGTACAGTGGGAGGTATGTCGTGGTGTGATGGTTACTGTACAGTGGGAGGTATGTCAGGTCGTGATGGTTACTGTGCAGTGGGAGGTATGTCGAGGTGTGATGGTTACTGTGCAGTGGGAGGAATGTCCGGCCGTGATGGTTACTGTATAGTGGGATGTGTGTCGGGGAGCAATAGCAACTGTGCAGTGGGAGATATGTCGGGGTGTAATAGTTACTGTACAGTGGGAGGTATGTCAGGCCATGATGGTTACTGTCCAGTGGGAGGTATGTCGGGGTGAGATGGTTACTGTACAGTGGGGGGTATGTAGGGGTGTGATGGTTACTGTACAGTGGGAGGTACGTCGGGCTGTGATGGTTACTGTACAGTTGGCGGTATGTCGGGATATGATCGTTACTGTACAGTTGGAGTATTTCAGGTCGTGATGGCTACTGTACACTGGGTGGTATGTCGGGCCGTGATGGTTACTGTACAGTGGGTGGTATGTCGGGGTGTGATGGTTACTGTACAGTGGGAGGTATGTCGGGGTGTGATGGTTACTATACAGTGGGAGGTATGTCGGGGTGTGATAGTTACTGTACAGTCGGGTTATGTCGGGATGTGATGGTTACTGTATCGTGGAAGGTATGTCGAGGTGTGGTGGTCACTCTACAGTGGGAGGTATGTCGGGCCGTGATGGTTACTGTACACTGGGAGGTATGTCGGTGTGTAATAGTTACTGTACAGTTGGACGTATGTCGGGGTGGAATAGTTACTGTACAGTGGGAGGTATGACGGACCGTGATGGTTACTGTACAGGGGGAGGTATGTCGGGCCGTGATGGTTACTGTACAGTGGGGGGTATGTCGGGGTGTGATGGTTACTGTACAGTGGGAGGTATGTCGGGGTGTGGTAGTTACTGTACAGTGGGGTTATGTCGGGATGTGATGGTTACTGTATAGTGGAAGGTATGTCGAGGTGTGGTGGTTACTCTACAGTGGGAGGTATGTCGGGCCGTGATGGTTACTGTACACTGGGAGGTATGTCGGTGTGTAATAGTTACTGTACAGTTGAACGTATGTCGGGGTGGAATAGTTACTGTACAGTGGGAGGTATGACGGACCGTGATGGTTACTGTACAGTGGGAGGTATGTCGGGGTGTGATGGTTACTGTACAGTGGGAGGTATGTCGGGGTTTGATGGTTACTATACAGTGGGAGGTATGTCGGGGTGTGATAGTTACTGTACAGTGGGGTTATGTCGGGATGTGATGGTTACTGTATAGTGGAAGGTATGTCGAGGTGTGGTGGTTACTCTACAGTGGGAGGTATGTCGGGCCGTGATGGTTACTGTACACTTGGAGGTATGTCGGTGTGCAATAGTTACTGTACAGTTGGACGTATGTCGGGTGGAATGGTTACTGTACAGTGGGAGCTATGACGGACCGTGATGGTTACTGTACAGGGGGAGGTATGTCGGGCCGTGATGGTTACTGTACAGTGGGAGGTATGTCGAGCCGTGATGGTTACAGTACAGTGGGAGGTATGTCGGGGTGTGATAGTTACTGTACAGTGGGAGGTATGTCGGGGTGTCATGGGTACTGTACAGGGGGAGATACGTCGGGCCGTGATGGTTACTGTACAGTGCGACGTATGTCAGGCCATGATGGTTACTGTACAGTGGGAGGTATTTCGGGCTGTGATGGTTACTGTGCAGTGGGAGGTATGTCGGGGTGTGATGGTTACTGTACAGTGGGGGGTATGTCGGGGTGTGATGGGTACTGTACAGGGTGAGATACGTCGGGCCGTGATGGTTACTGTGCAGTGGGAGGTATGTCGGGCTGTGATGTTTACTGCACAGTGGGAGGTATGTCGGGGAGTGTTGGTTCTGTACATTGGGGAGTATTTCGGCTTGTGTTGGTTACTGTACAGTGGGAGTTATCTCGGGCCGTGATGGTTACTGTACAGTGGGAGGTATGTCGGGGTGTGATGGTTACTGTACAGTGGGAGGTATGTCGGGGTGTGATGGTTACTATACAGTGGGAGGTATGTCGGGGTGTGATAGTTATTGTACAGTGGGGTTATGTCGGGATGTGATGGTTACTGTATCGTGGAAGGTATGTCGAGGTGTGGTGGTTACTCTACAGTGGGAGGTATGTCGGGCCGTGATGGTTACTGTACACTGGGAGGTATGTCGGTGTGTAATAGTTACTGTACAGTTGGACGTATGTCGGGATGTGATGGTTACTGTATCGTGGAAGGTATGTCGAGGTGTGGTGGTTACTCTACAGTGGGAGGTATGTCGGGCCGTGATGGTTACTGTATACTGGGAGGTATGTCGGTGTGTAATAGTTACTGTACAGTTGGACGTATGTCGGGATGTGATGGTTACTGTATCGTGGAAGGTATGTCGAGGTGTGGTGGTTACTCTACAGTGGGAGGTATGTCGGGCTGTGATGTTTACTGCACAGTGGGATGTATGTCGGGGAGTGTTGGTTCTGTACATTGGGGAGTATTTCGGGTTGTGATGGTTACTGTACAGTGGGAGTTAGCTCGGGCCGTGATGGTTACTGTACAGTGGGAGGTATGTCGGGATATGATGGTTACCGTACAGTGGGAGGTATGTCGGGGTGTGATAGTTACTGTACAGTGGGGTTATGTCGGGATGTGATGGTTACTGTATAGTGGAAGGTATGTCGAGGTGTGGTGGTTACTCTACAGTGGGAGGTATGTCGGGCCGTGATGGTTACTGTACACTGGGAGGTATGTCGGGGTGTAATAGTTACTGTACAGTTGGACGTATGTCGGGGTGGAATGGTTACTGTACAGTGGGAGCTATGACGGACCGTGATGGTTACTGTACAGGGGGAGGTATGTCGGGCAGTGATGGTTACTGTACAGTGGGAGGTATGTCGAGCCGTGATGGTTACAGTACAGTGGGAGGTATGTCGGGGTGTGATGGTTACTGTACAGTGCGACATATGTCAGGCCATGATGGTTACTGTACAGTGGGAGGTATTTCGGGCTGTGATGGTTACTGTGCAGTGGGAGGTATGTCGGGGTGTGATGGTTACTGTACAGTGGGAGGTATGTCGGGGTGTGATAGTTACTGTGCAGTCGGCGGTATGTCTGGCCGTGATGGTTACTGTACAGTGGGAGGTATGTCGGGGTGTGATGGTTACTGTACAGTGGGAGGTATGTCGGGGTGTGATAGTTACTGTACAGTGGGCGGTATGTCTGGCCGTGATGGTTACTGTACAGTGGGGTTATGTCGGGGTGTGATGGTTACTTTATAGTGGAATGTATGTCGGGGTGTGATAGTTACTGTACAGTGGGCGGTATGTCTGGCCGTGGTGGTTACTGTACAATGGGAGTTAAGTCGGGCTGTGATGGCTACTGTACAGTGGGAGGTATGTCGGGGTGTGAAAGTTACTATACAGTGGGATGTATGTCTGGGTGTGATGGTTACTGTCCAGTGGGAGGTATGTTGGGGAGTGATGGTTACTGTACATTGGGGAGTATGTCTGGGTGTGATGGTTACTGTCCAGTGGGAGGTATGTCGGGCCGTGATGGTTACTGTACAGTGGGAGGTATGTCGTGGTGTGATGGTTACTGTACAGTGGGAGGTATGTCAGGTCGTGATGGTTACTGTGCAGTGGGAGGTATGTCGAGGTGTGATGGTTACTGTGCAGTGGGAGGAATGTCCGGCCGTGATGGATGCTGTATAGTGGGATGTGTGTCGGGGAGCAATAGCAACTGTGCAGTGGGAGATATGTCGGGGTGTAATAGTTACTGTACAGTGGGAGGTATGTTAGGCCATGATTGTTACTGTCCAGTGGGAGGTATGTCGGGGTGAGTTGGTTACTGTACAGTGGGGGGTATGTAGGGGTGTGATGGTTACTGTACAGTGGGAGGTACGTCGGGCTGTGATGGTTACTGTACAGTTGGCGGTATGTCGGGATGTAATGGTTACTGTGCAGTTGGAGTATTTCAGGTCGTGATGGCTACTGTACACTGGGTGGTATGTCGGGCCGTGATGGTTACTGTACAGTGGGAGGTATGTCGGGGTGTGATGGTTACTGTACAGTGGGAGGTATGTCGGGGTGTGATGGTCACTATACAGTGGGAGGTATGTCGGGGTGTGATAGTTACTGTACAGTGGGGTTATGTCGGGATGTGATGGTTACTGTATAGTGGAAGGTATGTCGAGGTGTGGTGGTTACTCTACAGTGGGAGGTATGTCGGGCCGTGATGGTTACTGTACACTGGGAGGTATGTCGGTGTGTAATAGTTACTGTACAGTTGGACGTATGTCGGGGTGGAATAGTTACTGTACAGTGGGAGGTATGACGGACCGTGATGGTTACTGTACAGGGGGAGGTATGTCGGGCCATGATGGTTACTGTACAGTGGGAGGTATGTCGAGCCGTGATGGTTACAGTACAGTGGGAGGTATGTCGGGGTGTGATAGTTACTGTACAGTGGGGTTATGTCGGGATGTGATGGTTACTGTACAGTGGAAGGTATGTCGAGGTGTGTTGGTTACTCTACAGTGGGAGGTATGTCGGGCCGTGATGGTTACTGTACACTGGGAGGTATGTCGGTGTGTAATAGTTACTGTACAGTTGGACGTATGTCGGGGTGGAATAGTTACTGTACAGTGGGAGGTATGACGGACCGTGATGGTTACTGTACAGTGGGAGGTATGTCGTGGTGTGATGGTTACTGTACAGTGGGAGGTATGTCAGGTCGTGATGGTTACTGTGCAGTGGGAGGTATGTCGGGGTGTGAAAGTTACTATACAGTGGGATGTATGTCTGGGTGTGATGGTTACTGTCCAGTGGGAGGTATGTTGGGGAGTGATGGTTACTGTACATTGGGGAGTATGTCTGGGTGTGATGGTTACTGTCCAGTGGGAGGTATGTCGGGCCGTGATGGTTACTGTACAGTGGGAGGTATGTCGTGGTGTGATGGTTACTGTACAGTGGGAGGTATGTCAGGTCGTGATGGTTACTGTGCAGTGGGAGGTATGTCGAGGTGTGATGGTTACTGTGCAGTGGGAGGAATGTCCGGCCGTGATGGTTGCTGTATAGTGGGATGTGTGTCGGGGAGCAATAGCAACTGTGCAGTGGGAGATATGTCGGGGTGTAATAGTTACTGTACAGTGGGAGGTATGTCAGGCCATGATGGTTACTGTCCAGTGGGAGGTATGTCGGGGTGAGATGGTTACTGTACAGTGGGGGGTATGTAGGGGTGTGATGGTTACTGTACAGTGGGAGGTACGTCGGGCTGTGATGGTTACTGTACAGTTGGCGGTATGTCGGGATATGATCGTTACTGTACAGTTGGAGTATTTCAGGTCGTGATGGCTACTGTACACTGGGTGGTATGTCGGGCCGTGATGGTTACTGTACAGTGGGAGGTATGTCGGGGTGTGATGGTTACTGTACAGTGGGAGGTATGTCTGGGTGTGATGGTTACTATACAGTGGGAGGTATGTCGGGGTGTGATAGTTACTGTACAGTGGGGTTATGTCGGGATGTGATGGTTACTGTATCGTGGAAGGTATGTCGAGGTGTCGTGGTTACTCTACAGTGGGAGGTATGTCGGGCCGTGATGGTTACTGTACACTAGAAGGTATGTCGGTGTGTAATAGTTACTGTACAGTTGGACGTATGTCGGGGTGGAATAGTTACTGTACAGTGGGAGGTATGACGGACCGTGATGGTTACTGTACAGGGGGAGGTATGTCGGGCCATGATGGTTACTGTACAGTGGGGGGTATGTCGGGGTGTGATGGTTACAGTACAGTGGGAGGTATGTCGGGGTGTGGTAGTTACTGTACAGTGGGGTTATGTCGGGATGTGATGGTTACTGTATAGTGGAAGGTATGTCGAGGTGTGGTGGTTACTCTACAGTGGGAGGTATGTCGGGCCGTGATGGTTACTGTACACTGGGAGGTATGTCGGGGTGTCATGGGTACTGTACAGGGGGAGATACGTCGGGCCGTGATGGTTACTGTACAGTGCGACGTATGTCAGGCCATGATGGTTACTGTACAGTGGGAGGTATTTCGGGCTGTGATGGTTACTGTGCAGTGGGAGGTATGTCGGGGTGTGATGGTTACTGTACAGTGGGGGGTATGTCGGGGTGTGATGGGTACTGTACAGGGGGAGATACGTCGGGCCGTGATGGTTACTGTGCAGTGGGAGGTATGTCGGGCTGTGATGTTTACTGCACAGTGGGAGGTATGTCGGGGAGTGTTGGTTCTGTACATTGGGGAGTATTTCGGGTTGTGTTGGTTACTGTACAGTGGGAGTTATCTCGGGCCGTGATGGTTACTGTACAGTGGGAGGTATGTCGGGGTGTGATGGTTACTGTACAGTGGGAGGTATGTCGGGGTGTGATGGTTACTATACAGTGGGAGGTATGTCGGGGTGTGATAGTTATTGTACAGTGGGGTTATGTCGGGATGTGATGGTTACTGTATCGTGGAAGGTATGTCGAGGTGTGGTGGTTACTCTACAGTGGGAGGTATGTCGGGCCGTGATGGTTACTGTACACTGGGAGGTATGTCGGTGTGTAATAGTTACTGTACAGTTGGACGTATGTCGGGATGTGATGGTTACTGTATCGTGGAAGGTATGTCGAGGTGTGGTGGTTACTCTACAGTGGGAGGTATGTCGGGCTGTGATGTTTACTGCACAGTGGGATGTATGTCGGGGAGTGTTGGTTCTGTACATTGGGGAGTATTTCGGGTTGTGATGGTTACTGTACAGTGGGAGTTATCTCGGGCCGTGATGGTTACTGTACAGTGGGAGGTATGTCGGGATATGATGGTTACTGTACAGTGGGAGGTATGTCGGGGTGTGATGGTTACTATACAGTGGGAGGTATGTCGGGGTGTGATAGTTACTGTACAGTGGGGTTATGTCGGGATGTGATGGTTACTGTATAGTGGAAGGTATGTCGAGGTGTGGTGGTTACTCTACAGTGGGAGGTATGTCGGGCCGTGATGGTTACTGTACACTGGGAGGTATGTCGGTGTGTAATAGTTACTGTACAGTTGGACGTATGTCGGGGTGGAATGGTTACTGTACAGTGGGAGCTATGACGGACCGTGATGGTTACTGTACAGGGGGAGGTATGTCGGGCCGTGATGGTTACTGTACAGTGGGAGGTATGTCGAGCCGTGATGGTTACAGTACAGTGGGAGGTATGTCGGGGTGTGATGGTTACTGTACAGTGCGACATATGTCAGGCCATGATGGTTACTGTACAGTGGGAGGTATTTCGGGCTGTGATGGTTACTGTGCAGTGGGAGGTATGTCGGGGTGTGATGGTTACTGTACAGTGGGGGGTATGTCGGGGTGTGATGGGTACTGTACAGGGGGAGATACGTCGGGCCGTGATGGTTACTGTGCAGTGGGAGGTATGTCGGGCTGTGATGTTTACTGTACAGTGGGAGGTATGTCGGGGAGTGATGGTTCTGTACATTGGGGAGTATGTCGGGGTGTGTTGGTTACTGTACAGTGGGAGTTATCTCGGGCCGTGATGGTTACTGTACAGAGGGAGGTATGTCGGACCGTAATGGTTACTGTACAGTGGGAGGTATGTCGGGTCGTGATGGTTACTGTAAAGTGGGAGGTATGTCGGGCCGTGCTGGTTACTGTACAGTGGGAGGTATGTCGGGGTGTGATGGTTACTGTACAGTGGGAGGTATGTCGGTGTGTGATAGTTACTGTACAGTGCGATTATGTCAAGTTGTGGTGGTTACTCTACAGTTGGAGGTATGTTGGGCCCTGATGGTTTCTGTACAGTCGGAGGTATGTCGCTGTGTAATAGTTACTGTACAGTTGGGGATATGTCGGCGTGTAATAGTTACTCTACAGTGGGGTTATGTCGGGGTGTGTTGGTTACTGTATAGTGGAAGGCACGTCGAGGTGTGGTGGTTACTCTACAGTGGGAGTTATGTCGGGCCGTGATGGTTACTGTACACTGGGAGGCATGTCGGTGTGTAATAGTTACTGTGCAGTGGAGTTATGTCGTGGTGTGATGGTTACTGTACAGTGGAAGGTATGTCGGGTTGTGATGGTTACTGTACAGTGGGAGGTATGTCTGGCCGTGATGGTTACTGTACACTGGGAGGTATGTCGGAGTGTGATGGTTACTGTACATTCGGAGGTATGTCGGGCCGTGATGTGTACGTTACAGTGGGAGGTATGTCAGGGTGTGATAGTTACTGTACAGATGGAGTTATGTCGCGGTGTGATGGTTACGTACAGTGGGAGGTATTATGGGCAGTGATCGTAACTGTACAGTGGGAGATATGTCGGGCCGTGATGTTTAATGTACTGTTGGAGGTATGTCTTAGTGTCATAGTTACTGTAGAATGGGAGGTATGTCAGGCCGTGATGGTTACTGTGCAGTGGGACGTATGTCGGGCGGCGATCGTTACTGTACAGTGGGAGGTATGTCGAGCCGTGATGGTTAATGTACAGTGGGAGTTATGACGGTCCGTGATGGTTACTGTACAGTGGGAGGTATGTTGAGCCGTGATGGTTAATGTACAGGGGGAGGTATGTCAGGCCGTGATGGTTAATGTACGGTGCGAGGTATGTCGGGCCGTGATGGTTACTGTACAGTGGGAGGTGTGTCGAGCCGTGATGGTTACAGTACAGTGGGAGGTTTGTCGGGGTGTGATAGTTACTGTACAGTGGGAGGTATGTCGGGGAGTGATGGTTAATGTACAGTGGGAGGTATGTCGGGGTGTGATAGTTACTGTACAGTGGGAGCTATGACGGTCCGTGATGGTTACTGTACAGTGGGAGGTATGTTGGGCCGTGATGGATAATGTACAGTGGGACGTATGTCGGGCCGTGATGGTTAATGTACAGTGGGAGGTATGTCGGGCCGTGATGGTTACTGTACAGTGGGAGGTTTGTCGGGGTGTGATAGTTACTGTACAGTGGGAGGTATGTCGTGGTGTGATGGTTACTGTACAGTGGGAGGTATGTTGGGGTGTCATGGGTACTGTACAGGGGGAGATACGTCGGGCCGTGATGGTTACTGCACAGTGCAACGTATGTCAGGCCATGATGGTTACTGTACAGTGGGAGGTATTTCGGGCTGTGATGGTTACTGTGCAGTGGGAGGTATGTCGGGGTGTGATAGGTACTGTACAGGGGGAGATACGTCGGGCCGTGATGGTTACTGTGCAGTGGGAGGTATGTCGGGCTGTGATGTTTACTGTACAGTGGGAGGTATGTCGGGGAGTGATGGTTCTGTACATTGGGGAGTATGTCGGGGTGTGTTGGTTACTGTACAGTGGCAGTTATCTCGGGCCGTGATGGTTACTGTACAAAGGGAGGTATGTCGGACCGTGATGGTTACTGTACAGTGGGAGGTATGTCGGGCCGTGATGGTTACTGTACAGTGGTAGGTATGTCGGGGTGTGATGGTTACTTTACAGTGGGAGGTATGTGGGGCTTTGATGGTTACTGTGCAGTGGGAGGTATGTCGTGGTGTGATGGTGGCTGTACAGTGGGAGATACGTCGGGCCGTGATGGTTACTGTGCAGTGGGAGGTATGTCGGGCTGTGATGTTTACTGTACAGTGGGAGGTATGTCGGGGAGTGATGGTTCTGTACATTGGGGAGTATGTCGGGGTGTGTTGGTTACTGTACAGTGGCGGTTATCTCGGGCCGTGATGGTTACTGTACAAAGGGAGGTATGTCGGACCGTGATGGTTACTGTACAGTGGGAGGTATGTCGGGCCGTGATGGTTACTGTACAGTGGTAGGTATGTCGGGGTGTGATGGTTACTTTACAGTGGGAGGTATGTGGGGCTTTGATGGTTACTGTGCAGTGGGAGGTATGTCGTGGTGTGATGGTGGCTGTACAGAGGTAGGTATGTCGGACCGTGATGGTTACTGTACAGTGGGAGGTATGTCGGGCCGTGATGGTTACTGTACAGTGGTAGGTATGTCGGGCTGTGATGGTTACTGTGCAGTGGGAGGTATGTCGGGGTGAGATGGTTACTGTACAGTGGGGAGTATGTCGTGGTGTGATAGTTGCTGTACAGTGCGAGGTATGTCAGGCCGTGATGGTTACTGTACAGTGGGAGGTATGTCGGGCTGTGATGATTGCTGTGCAGTGGTAGGTATGTCGGTGTGTGATGGTTACTGTACAGTGGGGGGTATGTCGGGGTGTGATGGTTACTGTACAGTGGGAGGTATGTCTGTGAGTGATGGTTACTGGACATTGGGGAGTATGTCTGGGCGTGATGATTACTGTACAGTGGGAGGTATGTCGGGCCGTGATGGTTACTGTAAAGAGGGAGGTATGTCAGTGTGTGTTAGTTACTGTACAGATGGAGTTATGTCGGGGTGTGATGGTTACGTAGAGTGGGAGGTATGACGGGCTGTGATGGTTACTGTGCAGTGGGAGGTATGTCGGTTGTGATGGTAACTGTACAGTGGGAGGCATGTCGGTGTGTAATAGTTACTGTACAGTTGGAGGTATGTCGGGGTGCAATAGTTACTGTACATTGGAGTTATGTCGGGGTGTGATGGTTACTGTACAGTGGAAGGTATGTCAGGTTGTGATGGTTACTGTACAGTGGGAGGTATGTCTGGCCGTGATGGTTACTGTACAGTGGGCGGTATGTCGGGGCGTGATGGTTACTGTACAGTCGGAGGTACGTCGGGCCGTGATGTGTACTGTACAGTGGGAGGTATGTCAGGGTGTGATAGTTACTGAACAGATGGAGTTATGTCGGGGTGTGATGGTTACGTACAGTGGGAGGTATTATGGGCAGTGATCGTTACTGTACAGTGGGAGGTATGTCGGGTTGTAATAGTTACTGTACAGTGGCAGATATGTCGGGCCGTGATGGTTAATGTACTGTGGGAAGTATGTCGTGGTGTGATAGTTACTGTGGAGTGGGAGGAATGTCAGGCCGTGATGGTTACTGTGCAGTGGGACGTATGTCGGGCTGCGATGGTTACTGTACAGTGGGAGGTATGTCGGGGAGTGATGTTAAATGTACATTGGGGAGTATGTCGTGAGTGATGGTTACTGTACAGTGGGAGCTATGACGGACCGTGATGGTTACTGTACAGTGGGAGGTATGTCGGTGAGTGATGGTTACTGTACAGTGGGGAGTATGTCGGGGTGTGATGGTTACTGTACAGTGGGAGGTATGTCGGGCCGTGATTGTTACTGTGCAGTGGGAGGTATGTCGGGCTGCGATGGTTACTGTACAGTGGGAGGTATGTCGGGGAGTGATGGTTACTGTAAAGTCAGAGGTATATCGGGCCGTGATGTGTACTGTACAGTGGGAGGTATGTCAGGGTGTGATTGTTACAGTACAGATGGAGTTATGTCAGGGTGTGATGGTTACTGTAAAAGGGGAGGTATATCGGGCCGTGATGGTTACTGTGTAGTGGGAGGACTGTCGGGTTGTGATGGTTACTGTAGAGTGGGAGGTATGTCAGGGTGTGATAGTTTCAGTACAGATGGAGTTATGTCGGGGTGTGATGGTTACTGTAAAATGGGAGGTATATCGGGCCGTGATGGTTACTGTGTAGTGGGAGGAATGTCGGGTTGTGATGGTTACTGTACAGTGGGAGGTATGTCGGGGTGTGATAGTTACTGTATAGTGGGAGGAGTGTCAGGCCGTGATGGTTGCTGTCAAGTGGGACGTACGTCGGGCCGTGATGGTTACTGTCCAGTGGGAGGTATGTCGGGGTGTGATAGTTACTGTACAGTGCGAGGTATGTCAGGCCGTGGTGGTTACTGTGCAGTGGGAGGTATGGCGGGCTGTGATGGTAACTGTGCAGTGGGAGGTATGTCGGGGAGTGATAGTTACTGTACAGTGGGAGGTATGTCGTGGTGTGATGGTTACTGTACAGTGGGAGGTATGTCGGTCCGTGATGATTACTGTCCAGTGGGAGGTATGTAGGGCTGTGATGGTTACTGTACAGTGGGAGGTATGTCGGGGTGTGATGGATACTGTACAGTCGGAGGTAAGTTGGGGTGTCATGGGTACTGTACAGGGGGAGATACGTCGGGCCGTGATGGTTACTGCACAGTGCAACGTATGTCATGCCATGATGGTTACTGTACAGTGGGAGGTATTTCGGGCTGTGATGGTTAGTGTGCAGTGGGAGGTATGTCGGGGTGTGCTGGGTACTGTACAGGGGGAGATACGTCGGGCCGTGATGGTTACTATGCAGTGGGAGGTATGTCGGGCTGTGATGTTTACTGTACAGTGGGAGGTATGTCGGGGAGTGATGGTTGTGTACATTGGGGAGTATGTCGGTGTGTGTTGGTTACTGTACAGTGGGAGGTATGTCGGGGAGTGATGGTTGTGTACATTGGGGAGTATGTCGGGGTGTGTTGTTTACTGTACTGTGGCAGTTATCTCGGGCCGTGATGGTTACTGTACAAAGGGAGGTATGTCGGACCGTGATGGTTACTGTGCAGTGGGAGGTATGTCGGGCTGTGATGTTTACTGTACAGTGGGAGGTATGTCGGGGAGTGATGGTTGTGTACATTGGGGAGTATGTCGGGGTGTGTTGGTTACTGTACAGTGGCAGTTATCTCGGGCCGTGATGGTTACTGTACAGTGGGAGGTATGTCGGGCCGTGATGGTTACTGTACAGTGGGAGGTATGTCGGGGTGTGATGGTTACTGTACAGTGGGAGGTATGTCGGTGTGTGATAGTTACTGTACAGTGCGATTATGTCAAGTTGTGGTGGTTACTCTACAGTTGGAGGTATGTTGGGCCCTGATGGTTTCTGTACAGTCGGAGGTATGTCGCTGTGTAATAGTTACTGTACAGTTGGGGATATGTCGGCGTGTAATAGTTACTCTACAGTGGGGTTATGTCGGGGTGTGTTGGTTACTGTATAGTGGAAGGCACGTCGAGGTGTGGTGGTTACTCTACAGTGGGAGTTATGTCGGGCCGTGATGGTTACTGTACACTGGGAGGCATGTCGGTGTGTAATAGTTACTGTGCAGTGGAGTTATGTCGTGGTGTGATGGTTACTGTACAGTGGAAGGTATGTCGGGTTGTGATGGTTACTGTACAGTGGGAGGTATGTCTGGCCGTGATGGTTACTGTACACTGGGAGGTATGTCGGAGTGTGATGGTTACTGTACATTCGGACGTATGTCGGGCCGTGATGTGTACGTTACAGTGGGAGGTATGTCAGGGTGTGATAGTTACTGTACAGATGGAGTTATGTCGCGGTGTGATGGTTACGTACAGTGGGAGGTATTATGGGCAGTGATCGTAACTGTACAGTGGGAGATATGTCGGGCCGTGATGTTTAATGTACTGTTGGAGGTATGTCTTAGTGTCATAGTTACTGTAGAATGGGAGGTATGTCAGGCCGTGATGGTTACTGTGCAGTGGGACGTATGTCGGGCGGCGATGGTTACTGTACAGTGGGAGGTATGTTGAGCCGTGATGGTTAATGTACAGGGGGAGGTATGTCAGGCCGTGATGGTTAATGTACAGTGCGAGGTATGTCGGGCCGTGATGGTTACTGTACAGTGGGAGGTGTGTCGAGCCGTGATGGTTACAGTACAGTGGGAGGTTTGTCGGGGTGTGATAGTTACTGTACAGTGGGAGCTATGTCGGGGAGTGATGGTTAATGTACAGTGGGAGGTATGTCGGGGTGTGATAGTTACTGTACAGTGGGAGCTATGACGGTCCTTGATGGTTACTGTACAGTGGGAGGTATGTTGGGCCGTGATGGATAATGTACAGTGGGACGTATGTCGGGCCGTGATGGTTAATGTACAGTGGGAGGTATGTCGGGCCGTGATGGTTACTGTACAGTGGGAGGTTTGTCGGGGTGTGATAGTTACTGTACAGTGGGAGGTATGTCGTGGTGTGATGGTTACTGTACAGTGGGAGGTATGTTGGGGTGTCATGGGTACTGTACAGGGGGAGATACGTCGGGCCGTGATGGTTACTGCACAGTGCAACGTATGTCAGGCCATGATGGTTACTGTACAGTGGGAGGTATTTCGGGCTGTGATGGTTACTGTGCAGTGGGAGGTATGTCGGGGTGTGATAGGTACTGTACAGGGGGAGATACGTCGGGCCGTGATGGTTACTGTGCAGTGGGAGGTATGTCGGGCTGTGATGTTTACTGTACAGTGGGAGGTATGTCGGGGAGTGATGGTTCTGTACATTGGGGAGTATGTCGGGGTGTGTTGGTTACTGTACAGTGGCAGTTATCTCGGGCCGTGATGGTTACTGTACAAAGGGAGGTATGTCGGACCGTGATGGTTACTGTACAGTGGGAGGTATGTCGGGCCGTGATGGTTACTGTACAGTGGTAGGTATGTCGGGGTGTGATGGTTACTTTACAGTGGGAGGTATGTGGGGCTTTGATGGTTACTGTGCAGTGGGAGGTATGTCGTGGTGTGATGGTGGCTGTACAGTGGGAGATACGTCGGGCCGTGATGGTTACTGTGCAGTGGGAGGTATGTCGGGCTGTGATGTTTACTGTACAGTGGGAGGTATGTCGGGGAGTGATGGTTCTGTACATTGGGGAGTATGTCGGGGTGTGTTGGTTACTGTACAGTGGCGGTTATCTCGGGCCGTGATGGTTACTGTACAAAGGGAGGTATGTCGGACCGTGATGGTTACTGTACAGTGGGAGGTATGTCGGGCCGTGATGGTTACTGTACAGTGGTAGGTATGTCGGGGTGTGATGGTTACTTTACAGTGGGAGGTATGTGGGGCTTTGATGGTTACTGTGCAGTGGGAGGTATGTCGTGGTGTGATGGTGGCTGTACAGAGGTAGGTATGTCGGACCGTGATGGTTACTGTACAGTGGGAGGTATGTCGGGCCGTGATGGTTACTGTACAGTGGTAGGTATGTCGGGCTGTGATGGTTACTGTGCAGTGGGAGGTATGTCGGGGTGAGATGGTTACTGTACAGTGGGGAGTATGTCGTGGTGTGATAGTTGCTGTACAGTGCGAGGTATGTCAGGCCGTGATGGTTACTGTACAGTGGGAGGTATGTCGGGCTGTGATGATTGCTGTGCAGTGGTAGGTATGTCGGTGTGTGATGGTTACTGTACAGTGGGGGGTATGTCGGGGTGTGATGGTTACTGTACAGTGGGAGGTATGTCTGTGAGTGATGGTTACTGGACATTGGGGAGTATGTCTGGGCGTGATGATTACTGTACAGTGGGAGGTATGTCGGGCCGTGATGGTTACTGTAAAGAGGGAGGTATGTCAGTGTGTGTTAGTTACTGTACAGATGGAGTTATGTCGGGGTGTGATGGTTACGTAGAGTGGGAGGTATGACGGGCTGTGATGGTTACTGTGCAGTGGGAGGTATGTCGGTTGTGATGGTAACTGTACAGTGGGATGCATGTCGGTGTGTAATAGTTACTGTACAGTTGGAGGTATGTCGGGGTGCAATAGTTACTGTACAGTGGAGTTATGTCGGGGTGTGATGGTTACTGTACAGTGGAAGGTATGTCAGGTTGTGATGGTTACTGTACAGTGGGAGGTATGTCTGGCCGTGATGGTTACTGTACAGTGGGCGGTATGTCGGGGCGTGATGGTTACTGTACAGTCGGAGGTACGTCGGGCCGTGATGTGTACTGTACAGTGGGAGGTATGTCAGGGTGTGATAGTTACTGAACAGATGGAGTTATGTCGGGGTGTGATGGTTACGTACAGTGGGAGGTATTATGGGCAGTGATCGTTACTGTACAGTGGGAGGTATGTCGGGTTGTAATAGTTACTGTACAGTGGCAGATATGTCGGGCCGTGATGGTTAATGTACTGTGGGAAGTATGTCGTGGTGTGATAGTTACTGTGGAGTGGGAGGAATGTCAGGCCGTGATGGTTACTGTGCAGTGGGACGTATGTCGGGCTGCGATGGTTACTGTACAGTGGGAGGTATGTCGGGGAGTGATGTTAAATGTACATTGGGGAGTATGTCGTGGAGTGATGGTTACTGTACAGTGGGAGCTATGACGGACCGTGATGGTTACTGTACAGTGGGAGGTATGTCGGTGAGTGATGGTTACTGTACAGTGGGGAGTATGTCGGGGTGTGATGGTTACTGTACAGTGGGAGGTATGTCGGGCCGTGATTGTTACTGTGCAGTGGGAGGTATGTCGGGCTGCGATGGTTACTGTACAGTGGGAGGTATGTCGGGGAGTGATGGTTACTGTAAAGTCAGAGGTATATCGGGCCGTGATGTGTACTGTACAGTGGGAGGTATGTCAGGGTGTGATAGTTACAGTACAGATGGAGTTATGTCAGGGTGTGATGGTTACTGTAAAAGGGGAGGTATATCGGGCCGTGATGGTTACTGTGTAGTGGGAGGACTGTCGGGTTGTGATGGTTACTGTAGAGTGGGAGGTATGTCAGGGTGTGATAGTTTCAGTACAGATGGAGTTATGTCGGGGTGTGATGGTTACTGTAAAATGGGAGGTATATCGGGCCGTGATGGTTACTGTGTAGTGGGAGGAATGTCGGGTTGTGATGGTTACTGTACAGTGGGAGGTATGTCGGGGTGTGATAGTTACTGTATAGTGGGAGGAGTGTCAGGCCGTGATGGTTGCTGTCAAGTGGGACGTACGTCGGGCCGTGATGGTTACTGTCCAGTGGGAGGTATGTCGGGGTGAGATGGTTACTGTACAGTGGGGAGTATGTCGTGGTGTGATAGTTGCTGTACAGTGCGAGGTATGTCAGGCCGTGATGGTTACTGTACAGTGGGAGGTATGTCGGGCTGTGATGATTGCTGTGCAGTGGTAGGTATGTCGGTGTGTGATGGTTACTGTACAGTGGGGGGTATGTCGGGGTGTGATGGTTACTGTACAGTGGGAGGTATGTCTGTGAGTGATGGTTACTGTACATTGGGGAGTATGTCTGGGCGTGATGATTACTGTACAGTGGGAGGTATGTCGGGCCGTGATGGTTACTGTAAAGAGGGAGGTATGTCAGTGTGTGTTAGTTACTGTACAGATGGAGTTATGTCGGGGTGTGATGGTTACGTAGAGTGGGAGGTATGACGGGCTGTGATGGTTACTGTGCAGTGGGAGGTATGTCGGTTGTGATGGTAACTGTACAGTGGGAGGCATGTCGGTGTGTAATAGTTACTGTACAGTTGGAGGTATGTCGGGGTGCAATAGTTACTGTACAGTGGAGTTATGTCGGGGTGTGATGGTTACTGTACAGTGGAAGGTATGTCAGGTTGTGATGGTTACTGTACAGTGGGAGGTATGTCTGGCCGTGATGGTTACTGTACAGTGGGCGGTATGTCGGGGCGTGATGGTTACTGTACAGTCGGAGGTACGTCGGGCCGTGATGTGTACTGTACAGTGGGAGGTATGTCAGGGTGTGATAGTTACTGAACAGATGGAGTTATGTCGGGGTGTGATGGTTACGTACAGTGGGAGGTATTATGGGCAGTGATCGTTACTGTACAGTGGGAGGTATGTGGGGTTGTAATAGTTACTGTACAGTGGCAGATATGTCGGGCCGTGATGGTTAATGTACTGTGGGAAGTATGTCGTGGTGTGATAGTTACTGTGGAGTGGGAGGAATGTCAGGCCGTGATGGTTACTGTGCAGTGGGACGTATGTCGGGCTGCGATGGTTACTGTACAGTGGGAGGTATGTCGGGGAGTGATGTTAAATGTACATTGGGGAGTATGTCGTGGAGTGATGGTTACTGTACAGTGGGAGCTATGACGGACCGTGATGGTTACTGTACAGTGGGAGGTATGTCGGTGAGTGATGGTTACTGTACAGTGGGGAGTATGTCGGGGTGTGATGGTTACTGTACAGTGGGAGGTATGTCGGGCCGTGATTGTTACTGTGCAGTGGGAGGTATGTCGGGCTGCGATGGTTACTGTACAGTGGGAGGTATGTCGGGGAGTGATGGTTACTGTAAAGTCAGAGGTATATCGGGCCGTGATGTGTACTGTACAGTGGGAGGTATGTCAGGGTGTGATAGTTACAGTACAGATGGAGTTATGTCAGGGTGTGATGGTTACTGTAAAAGGGGAGGTATATCGGGCCGTGATGGTTACTGTGTAGTGGGAGGACTGTCGGGTTGTGATGGTTACTGTAGAGTGGGAGGTATGTCAGGGTGTGATAGTTTCAGTACAGATGGAGTTATGTCGGGGTGTGATGGTTACTGTAAAATGGGAGGTATATCGGGCCGTGATGGTTACTGTGTAGTGGGAGGAATGTCGGGTTGTGATGGTTACTGTACAGTGGGAGGTATGTCGGGGTGTGATAGTTACTGTATAGTGGGAGGAGTGTCAGGCCGTGATGGTTGCTGTCAAGTGGGACGTACGTCGGGCCGTGATGGTTACTGTCCAGTGGGAGGTATGTCGGGGTGTGATAGTTACTGTACAGTGCGAGGTATGTCAGGCCGTGGTGGTTACTGTGCAGTGGGAGGTATGGCGGGCTGTGATGGTAACTGTGCAGTGGGAGGTATGTCGGGGAGTGATAGTTACTGTACAGTGGGAGGTATGTCGTGGTGTGATGGTTACTGTACAGTGGGAGGTATGTCGGTCCGTGATGATTACTGTCCAGTGGGAGGTATGTAGGGCTGTGATGGTTACTGTACAGTGGGAGGTATGTCGGGGTGTGATGGATACTGTACAGTCGGAGGTAAGTTGGGGTGTCATGGGTACTGTACAGGGGGAGATACGTCGGGCCGTGATGGTTACTGCACAGTGCAACGTATGTCATGCCATGATGGTTACTGTACAGTGGGAGGTATTTCGGGCTGTGATGGTTAGTGTGCAGTGGGAGGTATGTCGGGGTGTGCTGGGTACTGTACAGGGGGAGATACGTCGGGCCGTGATGGTTACTATGCAGTGGGAGGTATGTCGGGCTGTGATGTTTACTGTACAGTGGGAGGTATGTCGGGGAGTGATGGTTGTGTACATTGGGGAGTATGTCGGTGTGTGTTGGTTACTGTACAGTGGGAGGTATGTCGGGGAGTGATGGTTGTGTACATTGGGGAGTATGTCGGGGTGTGTTGTTTACTGTACTGTGGCAGTTATCTCGGGCCGTGATGGTTACTGTACAAAGGGAGGTATGTCGGACCGTGATGGTTACTGTGCAGTGGGAGGTATGTCGGGCTGTGATGTTTACTGTACAGTGGGAGGTATGTCGGGGAGTGATGGTTGTGTACATTGGGGAGTATGTCGGGGTGTGTTGGTTACTGTACAGTGGCAGTTATCTCGGGCCGTGATGGTTACTGTACAGTGGGAGGTATGTCGGGCCGTGATGGTTACTGTACAGTGGGAGGTATGTCGGGGTGTGATAGTTACTTTACAGTGGGAGGTACGTCGGGGTGTGATGGTTACTGTACAGTGGAAGGTATGTCTTGGTGTGATGGTGGCTGTACAGTGGGAGATATGTCGGGCCGTGATGGTTACTGTATAGTGGGAAGTGTGTCGTGATGCAATAGTTACTGTACAGAAGGAGGTATGTCAGGCCGTGATGATTGCTGTAAAGTGAGAGTTATGTCCGGCATTGATGGTTACTGTCCATGGGATGTATGTAGGGGTGTGATGGTTACTGTACAGCGGGAGGTATGTCAGGCCATGATGGTTACTGTACTTTGGGAGGTATGTCGGGCTGTGATGGTTACTGTGCAGTGGGAGGTATGTCGTGGTGTGATGGTGGCTGTACAGTGGGAGATATGTCGGGCCGTGATGGTTAGTGTATAGTGGGAAGTGAGTCGGGCTGTGATGGTTACTGTGCAGTGGGAGGTATGTCGGGGTGTGATGGTTACTGTACAGTGGGGGGTATGTCGGGGTGTGATGGTTACTGTACAGTGGGAGGTATGTCTGTGAGTGATGGTTACTGTACATTGGGGAGTATGTCTGGGCGTGATGATTACTGTACAGTGGGAGGTATGTCGGGCCGTGATGGTTACTGTAAAGAGGGAGGTATGTCAGTGTGTGTTAGTTACTGTACAGATGGAGTTATGTCGGGGTGTGATGGTTACGTAGAGTGGGAGGTATGACGGGCTGTGATGGTTACTGTGCAGTGGGAGGTATGTCGGTTGTGATGGTAACTGTACAGTGGGAGGCATGTCGGTGTGTAATAGTTACTGTACAGTTGGAGGTATGTCGGGGTGCAATAGTTACTGTACAGTGGAGTTATGTCGGGGTGTGATGGTTACTGTACAGTGGAAGGTATGTCAGGTTGTGATGGTTACTGTACAGTGGGAGGTATGTCTGGCCGTGATGGTTACTGTACAGTGGGCGGTATGTCGGGGCGTGATGGTTACTGTACAGTCGGAGGTACGTCGGGCCGTGATGTGTACTGTACAGTGGGAGGTATGTCAGGGTGTGATAGTTACTGTACAGATGGAGTTATGTCGGGGTGTGATGGTTACGTACAGTGGGAGGTATTATGGGCAGTGATCGTTACTGTACAGTGGGAGGTATGTCGGGTTGTAATAGTTACTGTACAGTGGCAGATATGTCGGGCCGTGATGGTTAATGTACTGTGGGAAGTATGTCGTGGTGTGATAGTTACTGTGGAGTGGGAGGAATGTCAGGCCGTGATGGTTACTGTGCAGTGGGACGTATGTCGGGCTGCGATGGTTACTGTACAGTGGGAGGTATGTCGGGGAGTGATGTTAATAGTACATTGGGGAGTATGTCGTGGAGTGATGGTTACTGTACAGTGGGAGCTATGACGGACCGTGATGGTTACTGTACAGTGGGAGGTATGTCGGTGAGTGATGGTTACTGTACAGTGGGGAGTATGTCGGGGTGTGATGGTTACTGTACAGTGGGAGGTATGTCGGGCCGTGATTGTTACTGTGCAGTGGGAGGTATGTCGGGCTGCGATGGTTACTGTACAGTGGGAGGTATGTCGGGGAGTGATGGTTACTGTAAAGTCAGAGGTATATCGGGCCGTGATGTGTACTGTACAGTGGGAGGTATGTCAGGGTGTGATAGTTACAGTACAGATGGAGTTATGTCGGGGTGTGATGGTTACTGTAAAATGGGAGGTATATCGGGCCGTGATGGTTACTGTGCAGTGGGAGGAATGCCGGGTTGTGACGGTTACTGTACAGTGGGAGGTATGTCGGGGTGCGATAGTTACTGTATAGTGGGAGGTGTGTCAGGCCGTGATGGTTGCTGTCAAGTGGGACATATGTCGGGCCGTGATGGTTACTGTCCAGTGGGAGGTATGTCGGGGTGTGATAGTTACTTTACAGTGCGAGGTATGTCAGGCCGTGGTGGTTACTGTACTGTGGGAGGTATGGCGGGCTGTGATGGTAACTGTGCAGTGGGAGGTATGTCGGGGAGTGATAGTTACTGTACAGTGGGAGGTATGTCGTGGTGTGATGGTTACTGTACAGTGGGAGGTATGTCGGGCCGTGATGATTACTGTCCAGTGGGAGGTATGTAGGGCTGTGATGGTTACTGTACAGTGGGAGGTTTGTCGGGGTGTGATAGTTACTGTACAGTGGGAGGTATGTCGTGGTGTGATGGTTACTGTACAGTGGGAGGTATGTCGGGCCGTGATGATTACTGTCCAGTGGGAGGTATGTAGGGCTGTGATGGTTACGGTACAGTGGGAGGTATGTCGGGGTGTGATGGATACTGTACAGTCGGAGGTATGTTGGGGTGTCATGGGTACTGTACAGGGGGAGATACGTCGGGCCGTGATGGTTACTGCACAGTGCAACGTATGTCAGGCCATGATGGTTACTGTACAGTGGGAGGTATTTCGGGCTGTGATGGTTAGTGTGCAGTGGGAGGTATGTCGGGGTGTGCTGGGTACTGTACAGTGGCAGTTATCTCGGGCCGTGATGGTTACTGTACAAAGGGAGGTATGTCGGGCCGTGATGTTTACTGTACAGTGGGAGGTATGTCGGGGAGTGATGGTTGTGTACATTGGGGAGTATGTCGGGGTGTGTTGGTTACTGTACAGTGGCAGTTATCTCGGGCCGTGATGGTTACTGTACAAAGGGAGGTATGTCGGACCGTGGTGGTTACTGTACAGTGGGAGGTATGTCGGGCCGTGATGGTTACTGTACAGTGGGAGGTATGTCGGGTTGTGATAGTTACTTTACAGTGGGAGGTATGTCGGGGTGTGATGGTTACTGTACAGTGGAAGGTATGTCTTGGTGTGATGGTGGCTGTACAGTGGGAGATATGTCGGGCCGTGATGGTTACTGTATAGTGGGAAGTGTGTCGTGATGCAATAGTAACTGTACAGTAGGAGGTATGTCAGGCCGTGATGATTGCTGTAAAGTGAGAGTTATGTCCGGCATTGATGGTTACTGTCCATGGGATGTATGTAGGGGTGTGATGGTTACTGTACAGCGGGAGGTATGTCAGGCCATGATGGTTACTGTACTTTGGGAGGTATGTCGGGCTGTGATGGTTCCTGTGCAGTGGGAGGTATGTCGTGGTGTGATGGTGGCTGTACAGTGGGAGATATGTCGGGCCGTGATGGTTAGTGTATAGTGGGAAGTGAGTCGGGCTGTGATGGTTACTGTGCAGTGGGAGGTATGTCGGGGTGTGATGGTTACTGTACAGTGGGGGGTATGTCGGGGTGTGATGGTTACTGTACAGTGGGAGGTATGTCGGTTGATATGGTAACTGTACAGTGGGAGGCATGTCGGTGTGTAATAGTTACTGTACAGTTGGAGGTATGTCGGGGTGTGATGGTTACGTACAGTGGGAGGTATTATGGGCAGTGATGGTTACTGTACAGTGGGAGGTATGTCGGGTTGTAATAGTTACTGTACAGTGGCAGGTATGTCGGGCCGTGATGGTTAATGTACTGTGGGAGGTATGTCGTGGTGTCATAGTAACTGTGGAGTGGGAGGAATGTCAGGCCGTGATGGTTACTGTGCAGTGGGACGTATGTCGGGCTGCGATGGTTACTGTACAGTGGGAGGTATGTCGGGGAGTGATGTTAAATGTACATTGGGGAGTATGTCGTGGAGTGATGGTTACTGTACAGTGGGAGCTATGACGGACCGTGATGGTTACTGTACAGTGGGAGGTATGTCGGTGAGTGATGGTTACTGTACAGTGGGGAGTATGTCGGGATGTGATGGTTACTGTACAGTGGGAGGTATGTCGGGCCGTGTTTGTTACTGTGCAGTGGGAGGTAAGTCGGGCTGCGATGGTTACTGTACAGTGGGAGGTATGTCGGGGAGTGATGGTTACTGTAAAGGCAGAGGTATATCGGGCCGTGATGTGTACTGTACAGTGGGAGGTATGTCAGGGTGAAATAGTTACAGTACAGATGGAGTTATGTCGGGGTGTGATGGTTACTGTAAAATGGGAGGTATATCGGGCCGTGATGGTTACTGTGCAGTGGGAGGAATGTCGGGTTGTGACGGTTACTGTACAGTGGGAGGTATGTCGGAGTGCGATAGTTACTGTATAGTGGGAGGTGTGTCAGGCCGTGATGGTTGCTGTCAATTGGGAAGTATGTCGGGCCGTGATGGTTACTGTCCAGTGGGAGGTATGTCGGGGTGTGATAGTTACTGTACAGTGCGAGGTATGTCAGGCCGTGGTGGTTACTGTACTGTGGGAGGTATGGCGGGCTGTGATGGTTACTGTGCAGTGGGAGGTATGTCGGGGAGTGATAGTTACTGTATAGTGGGAGGTATGTCGTGGTGAGATGGTTACTGTACAGTGGGAGGTATGTCGGGCCGTGATGATTACTGTCCAGTGGGAGGTATGTAGGGCTGTGATGGTTACTGTACAGTGGGAGGTTTGTCGGGGTGTGATAGTTACTGTACAGTGGGAGGTATGTCGTGGTGTGATGGTTACTGTACAGTGGGAGGTATGTCGGGCCGTGATGATTACTGTCCAGTGGGAGGTATGTAGGGCTGTGATGGTTACTGTACAGTGGGAGGTATGTCGGGGTGTGATGGATACTGTACAGTGGGAGGTATGTTGGGATGTCATGGGTACTGTACAGGGGGAGATACGTGGGGCCGTGATGGTTACTGCACAGTGCAACGTATGTCAGGCCATGATGGTTACTGTACAGTGGGAGGTATTTCGGGCCGTGATGGTTACTGTGCAGTGGGAGGTAGGTCGGGGTGTGATGGTTACTGTACAGTGGGGAGTATGTCGGGGAGTGATGGTTCTGTACATTGGGGAGTATGTCGGGGTGTGTTGGTTACTGTACAGTGGCAGTTATCTCGGGCCGTGATGGTTACTGTACAAAGGGAGGTATGTCGGACCGTGATGTTTACTGTACAGTGGGAGGTATGTCGGGCCGTGATGGTTACTGTACAGTGGGCGGTATGTCGGGGTGTGATAGTTACTTTACAGTGGGAGGTATGTCGGGGGGTGATGGTTACTGTACAGTGGAAGGTATGTCTTGTTGTGATGGTGGCTGTACAGTGGGAGGTATGTCGGGCCGTGATGGTTACTATATAGTGGGAAGTGTGTCGTGATGCAATAGAAACTGTACAGTGGGAGGTATGTCAGGCCATCATGATTGCTGTAAAGTGAGAGATATGTCCGGCATTGATGGTTACTGTCCATGGGATGTATGTAGGTGTGTGATGGTTACTGTACAGCGCGAGGTATCTCAGGCCATGATGGTTACTGTACTTTGGGAGGTATGTCGGGCTGTGATGGTTACTGTGCAGTGGGAGGTATGTCGGTGTGTGATGGTTACTATACAGTGGGGGGTATGTCCGGGTGTGATGGTTACTGTACAGTGGGAGGTATGTCGGTGAGTGATGGTTACTGTACATTGGGGAGTATGTCGGGGCGTGATGATTACTGTACAGTGGGAGGTATGTCGGGCCGTGATGGTTACTGTAAAGAGGGAGGTATGTCAGTGTGTGTTAGTTACTGTACAGATGGAGTTATGTCGGGGTGTGATGGTTACGTAGAGTGGGAGGTATGACGGGCTGTGATGGTTACTGTGCAGTGGGAGGTATGTCGGTTGTGATGGTAACTGTACAGTGGGAGGCATGTCGGTGTGTAATAGTTACTGTACAGTTGGAGGTATGTCGGGGTGTAATAGTTACTGTACAGTGGAGTTATGTCGGGGTGTGATGGTTACTGTACAGTGGAAAGTATGTCAGGTTGTGATGGTTACTGTACAGTGGGAGGTATGTCTGGCCGTGATGGTTACTGTACAGTGGGCGGTATGTCGGGGCGTGATGGTTACTGTACAGTCGGAGGTATGTCGGGCCGTGATGTGTACTGTACAGTGGGAGGTATGTCAGGGTGTGATAGTTACTGTACAGATGGAGTTATGTCGGGGTGTGATGGTTACGTACAGTGGGAGGTATTATGGGCAGTGATCGTTACTGTACAGTGGGAGGTATGTCGGGTTGTAATAGTTACTGTACAGTGGCAGATATGTCGGGCCGTGATTGTTACTGTGCATTGGGAGGTATGTCGGGGTGTGATAGTTACTGTACAGTGGGGTCTTGTGTGTGATGGTTACTGTATAGTGGAATTTATGTCGAAGTGTGGTGATTACTCTACAGTGGGAGGTATGTCGGGCCGTGATGGTTACTGTACACTGGGAGGTATGTTGGTGTGTAATAGTTACTGTACAGTTGGAGGTATGTCGGGGTGTAATAGTTACTCTACAGTGGGGTTATGTCGGGGTGTGATTGTTACTGTACAGTGGAAGGTATGTCGGGGTGTGATAGTTACTGTACAGTGGGACGTATGTCTGGCAGTGATGGTTACTGTACAGTGGGAGGTATGTCGGGGTGTGATGGTTACTGTACAGTCGGAGGTATGTTGGGCCGTGATGTGTACTATACAGTGGGAGGTATGTCGGGGTGTGATAGTTACTGTACAGATGGAGTTATGTCGGGGTGTGATGGTTACGTACAGTGGGAGGTATGATGCGCCGTGATTGTTACTGTACAGTGGGAGGCATGTCAGGCCATGACGGTTACTGTACAGTGGGAGGTATGTCTGGCCGTGATGGTTAATGTACTGTGGGAGGTTTGTCGGGCAGTGATGGTTACTGTACAGTGGGAGATTCGTCGAGCCGTGATGGTTACTGTACAGTTGGAGGTATGTCGGGGTGTGATAGTTACAGTAGAGTGGGAGGTATGTCAGGCCGTGATTGTTACTGTGCATTGGGTGGTATGTCGGGGTGTGATGGTTACTGTACAGTGGGAGAATGTCGGGCCGTGATGGTTACTGTACAGTGGGAGGTATGTCGGGCTGTGATGGTTCCTGTGCAGTGGGAGGTATGTCGGGGTGTGATGGTTACTGTACAGTTTTTGTATGTCGGGGTGTTATGGGTACTGTACAGTGGGAGATACGTCGGGCCGTGATGGTTACTGTACAGTGGGATGTATGTCAGGGAGTGATGGTTACTGTACATTGGGAGGTAAGTCGGAGAGTGATAGTTACTGTACAGTGGGAGGTATGTCGGGCCGTGATGCTTACTTTACAGTGGGAGGTATGTCCGGACGTGTTGGTTACTGTACAGTGGGAGGTATGTCGGGGCGTGATGATTACTGTACAGTGGGAGGTATGTCGGGCCGTGATGGTTACTGTAAAGAGGGAGGTATGTCAGTGTGTGTTAGTTACTGTACAGATGGAGTTATGACGGGGTGTGATGGTTACGTAGAGTGGGAGGTATGACGGGCTGTGATGGTTACTGTGCAGTGGGAGGTATGTCGGTTGTGATGGTAACTGTACAGTGGGAGGCATGTCGTTGTGTAATAGTTACTGTACAGTTGGAGGTATGTCGGGGTGTAATAGTTACTGTACAGTGGAGTTATGTCAGGTTGTGATGGTTGCTGTACAGTGAGAGGTATGTCTGGCCATGATGGTTACTGTACAGTGGGAGGTATGTCGGGGCGTGATGGTTACTGTACAGTCGGAGGTATGTCGGGCCGTGATGTGTACTGTACAGTGGGAGGTATGTCAGGGTGTGATAGTTACTGTACAGATGGAGTTATGTCGGGGTGTGATGGTTACGTACAGTGGGAGGTATTATGGGTAGTGATCGTTACTGTACAGTGGGAGGTATATCGGGTTGTAATAGTTACTGTACAGTGGCAGATATGTCGGGCCGTGATGGTTAATGTACTGTGGGAGGTATGTAGTGGTGTCATAGTTACTGTGGAGTGGGAGGAATGTCAGGCCGTGATGGTTACTGTGCAGTGGGACATATGTCGGGCTGCGATGGTTACTGTACAGTGGGAGGTATGTCGGGGAGTGATGTTAAATGTACATTGGGGAGTATGTCGTGGAGTGATGGTTACTGTACAGTGGGAGCTATGACGGACCGTGATGGTTACTGTACAGGGGGAGGTATGTCGGGCCGTGATGGTTACTGTACAGTGGGGAGTATGTCGGGATGTGATGGTTACAGTACAGTGGGAGGTATGTCGGGGTGTGATAGTTACTGAACAGTGGGAGGTATGTCGGGGTGTGATGGTTACTGTACAGTGGGGGGTATGTCGGGGTGTGATGGGTACTGTACAGGGGGAGATACGTCGGGCCGTGATGGTTACTGTGCAGTGGGAGGTATGTCGGGCTGTGATGTTTACTGTACAGTGGGAGGTATGTCGGAGAGTGTTGGTTCTGTACATTGGGGAGTATTTCGGGTTTTGTTGGTTACTGTACAGTGGGAGTTGTCTCGGGCCGTGCTGGTGACTGTACAGAGGGAGGTATGTCGGGGTGTGATGGTTACTGTTCAGTGGGAGGTATGTCGGGGTGTGATAGTTACTTTACAGTGTGAGGTATCTCGGGCCGTGATGGTTACTGTACAGAGGGAGGTATGTCGGACCGTGATGGTTACTGTACAGTGGGAGGTATGTCGGGGTGTGATGGTTACTGTTCAGTGGGAGGTATGTCGGGGTGTGATAGTTACTTTACAGTGTGAGATATGTCGGGCCGTGATGGTTACTGTAAAGTGGGAAGTGTGTCGGGGTGCAATAGTAACTGTACAGTGCGAGGTATGTCAGGCCATGATGGTTACTGTACTTTGGGAGGTATGTCAGGCTGTGATGGTTACTGTGCAGTGGGAGGTATGTCGGGGTGTGATGGTTACTGTACAGTGGGGAGTATGTCGTGGTGTGATAGTTACTGTACAGTGCGAGGTATGTCAGGCCGTGATGGTTACTGTGCAGTGGGAGGTATGTCGGGGTGTGATGGTTACTGTACAGTGGGGGGTATGTCGGGGTGTGATGGTTACTGTACAGTGGGAGGTATGTCTGTGAGTGATGGTTACTGTACATTGGGGAGTATGTCGGGGCGTGATGATTACTGTACAGTGGGAGGTATGTCGGGCCGTGATGGTTACTGTAAAGAGGGAGGTATGTCAGTGTGTGTTAGTTACTGTACAGATGGAGTTATGTCGGGGTGTGATGGTTACGTAGAGTGGGAGGTATGACGGGCTGTGATGGTTACTGTGCAGTGGGAGGTATGTCGGTTGTGATGGTAACTGTACAGTGGGAGGCATGTCGGTGTGTAATAGTTACTGTACAGTTGGAGGTATGTCGGGGAGTGATGGTTACTGTACAGTGGGAGGTATGTCGGGGAGTGATGGTTACTGTAAAGTCAGAGGTATATCGGGCCGTGATGTGTACTGTACAGTGGGAGGTATGTCAGGGTGTGATAGTTACAGTACAGATGGAGTTATGTCGGGGTGTGATGGTTACTGTAAAATGGGAGGTATATCGGGCCGTGATGGTTACTGTGTAGTGGGAGGAATGTCGGGTTGTGATGGTTACTGTAGAGTGGGAGGTATGTCAGGGTATGATAGTTACAGTACAGATGGAGTTATGTCGGGGTGAAATGGTTACTGTAAAATGGGAGGTATATCGGGCCGTGATGGTTACTGTGTAGTGGGAGGAATGTCGGGTTGTGATGGTTACTGTACAGTGGGAGGTATGTCGGGGTGTGATAGTTACTGTATAGTGGGAGGAGTGTCAGGCCGTGATGGTTGCTGTCAAGTGGGACGTACGTCGGGCCGTGATGGTTACTGTCCAGTGGGAGGTATGTCGGGGTGTGATAGTTACTGTACAGTGCGAGGTATGTCAGGCCGTGGTGGTTACTGTACTGTGGGAGGTATGGCGGGCTGTGATGGTTACTGTGCAGTGGGAGGTATGTCGGGGTGTGATAGTTACTGTACAGTGCGAGGTATGTCAGGCCGTGGTGGTTACTGTACTGTGGGAGGTATGGCGGGCTGTGATGATTACTGTCCAGTGGGAGGTATGTAGGGCTGTGATGGTTACTGTGCAGTGGGAGGTATGTCGGGGAGTGATAGTTACTGTATAGTGGGAGGTATGTCGTGGTGAGATGGTTACTGTACAGTGGGAGGTATGTCGGGCCGTGATGATTACTGTCCAGTGGGAGGTATGTAGGGCTGTGATGGTTACTGTACAGTGGGAGGTATGTCGGGGTGTGATAGTTACTGTACAGTGGGAGGTATGTCGTGGTGTGATGGTTACTGTACAGTGGGAGGTATGTCGGGCCGTGATGATTACTGTCCAGTGGGAGGTATGTAGGGCTGTGATGGTTACTGTACAGTGGGAGGTATGTCGGGGTGTGATGGATACTGTACAGTGGGAGGTATGTTGGGATGTCATGGGTACTGTACAGGGGGAGATACGTGGGGCCGTGATGGTTACTGCACAGTGCAACGTATGTCAGGCCATGATGGTTACTGTACAGTGGGAGGTATTTCGGGCCGTGATGGTTACTGTGCAGTGGGAGGTAGGTCGGGGTGTGATGGTTACTGTACAGTGGGGAGTATGTCGGGGAGCGATGGTTCTGTACATTGGGGAGTATGTCGGGGTGTGTTGGTTACTTTACAGTGGCAGTTATCTCGGGCCGTGATGGTTACTGTACAAAGGGAGGTATGTCGGACCGTGATGTTTACTGTACAGTGGGATGTATGTCGGGCCGTGATGGTTACTGTACAGTGGGCGGTATGTCGGGGTGTGATAGTTACTTTACAGTGGGAGGTATGTCGGGGGGTGATGGTTACTGTACAGTGGAAGGTATGTCTTGGTGTGATGGTGGCTGTACAGTGGGAGGTATGTCGGGCCGTGATGGTTACTGTATAGTGGGAAGTGTGTCGTGATGCAATAGAAACTGTACAGTGGGAGGTATGTCAGGCCATCATGATTGCTGTAAAGTGAGAGATATGTCCGGCATTGATGGTTACTGTCCATGGGATGTATGTAGGGGTGTGATGGTTACTGTACAGCGCGAGGTATCTCAGGCCATGATGGTTACTGTACTTTGGGAGGTATGTCGGGCTGTGATGGTTACTGTGCAGTGGGAGGTATGTCGGTGTGTGATGGTTACTATACAGTGGGGGGTATGTCCGGGTGTGATGGTTACTGTACAGTGGGAGGTATGTCGGTGAGTGATGGTTACTGTACATTGGGGAGTATGTCGGGGCGTGATGATTACTGTACAGTGGGAGGTATGTCGGGCCGTGATGGTTACTGTAAAGAGGGAGGTATGTCAGTGTGTGTTAGTTACTGTACAGATGGAGTTATGTCGGGGTGTGATGGTTACGTAGAGTGGGAGGTATGACGGGCTGTGATGGTTACTGTGCAGTGGGAGGTATGTCGGTTGTGATGGTAACTGTACAGTGGGAGGCATGTCGGTGTGTAATAGTTACTGTACAGTTGGAGATATGTCGGGGTGTAATAGTTACTGTACAGTGGAGTTATGTCGGGGTGTGATGGTTACTGTACAGTGGAAAGTATGTCAGGTTGTGATGGTTACTGTACAGTGGGAGGTATGTCTGGCCGTGATGATTACTGTACAGTGGGCGGTATGTCGGGGCGTGATGGTTACTGTACAGTCGGAGGTATGTCGGGCCGTGATGTGTACTGTACAGTGGGAGGTATGTCAGGGTGTGATAGTTACTGTACAGATGGAGTTATGTCGGGGTGTGATGGTTACGTACAGTGGGAGGTATTATGGGCAGTGATCGTTACTGTACAGTGGGAGGTATGTCGGGTTGTAATAGTTACTGTACAGTGGCAGATATGTCGGGCCGTGATTGTTACTGTGCATTGGGAGGTATGTCGGGGTGTGATAGTTACTGTACAGTGGGGTCTTGTGTGTGATGGTTACTGTATAGTGGAATTTATGTCGAAGTGTGGTGATTACTCTACAGTGGGAGGTATGTCGGGCCGTGATGGTTACTGTACACTGGGAGGTATGTTGGTGTGTAATAGTTACTGTACAGTTGGAGGTATGTCGGGGTGTAATAGTTACTCTACAGTGGGGTTATGTCGGGGTGTGATTGTTACTGTACAGTGGAAGGTATGTCGGGGTGTGATAGTTACTGTACAGTGGGACGTATGTCTGGCAGTGATGGTTACTGTACAGTGGGAGGTATGTCGGGGTGTGATGGTTACTGTACAGTCGGAGGTATGTTGGGCCGTGATGTGTACTATACAGTGGGAGGTATGTCGGGGTGTGATAGTTACTGTACAGATGGAGTTATGTCGGGGTGTGATGGTTACGTACAGTGGGAGGTATGATGCGCCGTGATTGTTACTGTACAGTGGGAGGCATGTCAGGCCATGACGGTTACTGTACAGTGGGAGGTATGTCTGGCCGTGATGGTTAATGTACTGTGGGAGGTTTGTCGGGCAGTGATGGTTACTGTACAGTGGGAGATTCGTCGAGCCGTGATGGTTACTGTACAGTTGGAGGTATGTCGGGGTGTGATAGTTACAGTAGAGTGGGAGGTATGTCAGGCCGTGATTGTTACTGTGCATTGGGTGGTATGTCGGGGTGTGATGGTTACTGTACAGTGGGAGAATGTCGGGCCGTGATGGTTACTGTACAGTGGGAGGTATGTCGGGCTGTGATGGTTCCTGTGCAGTGGGAGGTATGTCGGGGTGTGATGGTTACTGTACAGTTTTTGTATGTCGGGGTGTTATGGGTACTGTACAGTGGGAGATACGTCGGGCCGTGATGGTTACTGTACAGTGGGATGTATGTCAGGGAGTGATGGTTACTGTACATTGGGAGGTAAGTCGGAGAGTGATAGTTACTGTACAGTGGGAGGTATGTCGGGCCGTGATGCTTACTTTACAGTGGGAGGTATGTCCGGACGTGTTGGTTACTGTACAGTGGGAGTAATGTCGGGGCGTGATGATTACTGTACAGTGGGAGGTATGTCGGGCCGTGATGGTTACTGTAAAGAGGGAGGTATGTCAGTGTGTGTTAGTTACTGTACAGATGGAGTTATGACGGGGTGTGATGGTTACGTAGAGTGGGAGGTATGACGGGCTGTGATGGTTACTGTGCAGTGGGAGGTATGTCGGTTGTGATGGTAACTGTACAGTGGGAGGCATGTCGTTGTGTAATAGTTACTGTACAGTTGGAGGTATGTCGGGGTGTAATAGTTACTGTACAGTGGAGTTATGTCGGGGTGTGATGGTTACTGTACAGTGGAAGGTATGTCAGGTTGTGATGGTTGCTGTACAGTGAGAGGAATGTCTGGCCATGATGGTTACTGTACAGTGGGAGGTATGTCGGGGCGTGATGGTTACTGTACAGTCGGAGGTATGTCGGGCCGTGATGTGTACTGTACAGTGGGAGGTATGTCAGGGTGTGATAGTTACTGTACAGATGGAGTTATGTCGGGGTGTGATGGTTACGTACAGTGGGAGGTATTATGGGTAGTGATCGTTACTGTACAGTGGGAGGTATGTCGGGTTGTAATAGTTACTGTACAGTGGCAGATATGTCGGGCCGTGATGGTTAATGTACTGTGGGAGGTATGTCGTGGTGTCATAGTTACTGTGGAGTGGGAGGAATGTCAGGCCGTGATGGTTACTGTGCAGTGGGACATATGTCGGGCTGCGATGGTTACTGTACAGTGGGAGGTATGTCGGGGAGTGATGTTAAATGTACATTGGGGAGTATGTCGTGGAGTGATGGTTACTGTACAGTGGGAGCTATGACGGACCGTGATGGTTACTGTACAGGGGGAGGTATGTCGGGCCGTGATGGTTACTGTACAGTGGGGAGTATGTCGGGATGTGATGGTTACAGTACAGTGGGAGGTATGTCGGGGTGTGATAGTTACTGAACAGTGGGAGGTATGTCGGGGTGTCATGGGTACTGTACAGGGGGAGATACGTCGGGCCGTGATGGTTACTGTACAGTGCGACGTATGTCAGGCCGTGATGGTTACTGTACAGTGGGAGGTATTTCGGGCTGTGATGGTTACTGTGCAGTGGGAGGTATGTCGGGGTGTGATGGTTACTGTACAGTGGGGGGTATGTCGGGGTGTGATGGGTACTGTACAGGGGGAGATACGTCGGGCCGTGATGGTTACTGTGCAGTGGGAGGTATGTCGGGCTGTGATGTTTACTGTACAGTGGGAGGTATGTCGGAGAGTGTTGGTTCTGTACATTGGGGAGTATTTCGGGTTGTGTTGGTTACTGTACAGTGGGAGTTGTCTCGGGCCGTGATGGTTACTGTACAGAGGGAGGTATGTCGGGGTGTGATGGTTACTGTTCAGTGGGAGGTATGTCGGGGTGTGATAGTTACTTTACAGTGTGAGGTATCTCGGGCCGTGATGGTTACTGTACAGAGGGAGGTATGTCGGACCGTGATGGTTACTGTACAGTGGGAGGTATGTCGGGGTGTGATGGTTACTGTTCAGTGGGAGGTATGTCGGGGTGTGATAGTTACTTTACAGTGTGAGATATGTCGGGCCGTGATGGTTACTGTAAAGTGGGAAGTGTGTCGGGGTGCAATAGTAACTGTACAGTGCGAGGTATGTCAGGCCATGATGGTTACTGTACTTTGGGAGGTATGTCAGGCTGTGATGGTTACTGTGCAGTGGGAGGTATGTCGGGGTGTGATGGTTACTGTACAGTGGGGAGTATGTCGTGGTGTGATAGTTACTGTACAGTGCGAGGTATGTCAGGCCGTGATGGTTACTGTGCAGTGGGAGGTATGTCGGGGTGTGATGGTTACTGTACAGTGGGGGGTATGTCGGGGTGTGATGGTTACTGTACAGTGGGAGGTATGTCTGTGAGTGATGGTTACTGTACATTGGGGAGTATGTCGGGGCGTGATGATTACTGTACAGTGGGAGGTATGTCGGGCCGTGATGGTTACTGTAAAGAGGGAGGTATGTCAGTGTGTGTTAGTTACTGTACAGATGGAGTTATGTCGGGGTGTGATTGTTACGTAGAGTGGGAGGTATGACGGGCTGTGATGGTTACTGTGCAGTGGGAGGTATGTCGGTTGTGATGGTAACTGTACAGTGGGAGGCATGTCGGTGTGTAATAGTTACTGTACAGTTGGAGGTATGTCGGGGTGTAATAGTTACTGTACAGTGGAGTTATGTCGGGGTGTGATGGTTACTGTACAGTGGAAGGTATGTCAGGTTGTGATGGTTACTGTACAGTGGGAGGTATGTCTGGCCGTGATGGTTACTGTACAGTGGGAGGTATGTCGGGCCGTGATGTGTACTGTACAGTGGGAGGTATGTCAGGGTGTGATAGTTACTGTACAGATAGAGTTATGTCGGGGTGTGATGGTTACGTACAGTGGGAGGTATTATGGGCAGTGATCGTTACTGTACAGTGGGAGGTATGTCGGGTTGTAATAGTTACTGTACAGTGGCAGATATGTCGGGCCGTGATGGTTAATGTACTGTGGGAAGTATGTCGTGGTGTCATAGTTACTGTGGAGTGGGAGGAATGTCAGGCCGTGATGTTTACTGTGCAGTGGGACGTATGTCGGGCTGCGATGGTTACTGTACAGTGGGAGGTATGTCGGGGAGTGATGTTAATAGTACATTGGGGAGTATGTCGTGGAGTGATGGTTACTGTACAGTGGGAGCTATGACGGACCGTGATGGTTACTGTACAGTGGGAGGTATGTCGGTGAGTGATGGTTACTGTACAGTGGGGAGTATGTCGGGGTGTGATGGTTACTGTGCAGTGGGAGGTATGTCGGGCTGCGATGGTTACTGTACAGTGGGAGGTATGTCGGGGAGTGATGGTTACTGTAAAGTCAGAGGTATATCGGGCCGTGATGTGTACTGTACAGTGGGAGGTATGTCAGGGTGTGATAGTTACAGTACAGATGGAGTTATGTCGGGGTGTGATGGTTACTGTAAAATGGGAGGTATATCGGGCCGTGATGGTTACTGTGTAGTGGGAGGAATGTCGGGTTGTGATGGTTACTGTAGAGTGGGAGGTATGTCAGGGTATGATAGTTACAGTACAGATGGAGTTATGTCGGGGTGAAATGGTTACTGTAAAATGGGAGGTATATCGGGCCGTGATGGTTACTGTGTAGTGGGAGGAATGTCGCGTTGTGATGGTTACTGTACAGTGGGAGGTATGTCGGGGTGTGATAGTTACTGTATAGTGGGAGGAGTGTCAGGCCGTGATGGTTGCTGTCAAGTGGGACGTACGTCGTGCCGTGATGGTTACTGTCCAGTGGGAGGTATGTCGGGGTGTGATAGTTACTGTACAGTGCGAGGTATGTCAGGCCGTGGTGGTTACTGTGCAGTGGGAGGTATGGCGGGCTGTGATGGTAACTGTGCAGTGGGAGGTATGTCGGGGAGTGATAGTTACTGTACAGTGGGAGGTATGTCGTGGTGTGATGGTTACTGTACAGTGGGAGGTATGTCGGGCCGTGATGATTACTGTCCAGTGGGAGGTATGTAGGGCTCTGATGGTTACTGTACAGTGGGAGGTTTGTCGGGGTGTGATAGTTACTGTACAGTGGGAGGTATGTCATGGTGTGATGGTTACTGTACAGTGGGAGGTATGTCGTTCCGTGATGATTACTGTCCAGTGGGAGGTATGTAGGGCTGTGATGGTTACTGTACAGTGGGAGGTATGTCGGGGTGTGATGGATACTGTACAGTCGGAGGTATGTTTGGGTGTCATGGGTACTGTACAGGGGGAGATACGTCGGGCCGTGATGGTTACTGCACAGTGCTCTATGTCATGCCATGATGGTTACTGTACAGTGGGAGGTATTTCGGGCTGTGATGGTTAGTGTGCAGTGGGAGGTATGTCGGGGTGTGCTGGGTACTGTACAGGGGGAGATACGTCGGGCCGTGATGGTTACTGTGCAGTGGGAGGTATGTCGGGCTGTGATGTTTACTGTACAGTGGGAGGTATGTCGTGGTGTGATGGTTACTGTACAGTGGGAGGTATGTCGGGCCGTGATGATTACTGTCCAGTGGGAGGTATGTAGGGCTGTGATGGTTACTGTACAGTGGGAGGTATGTCGGGGTGTGATGGATACTGTACAGTCGGAGGTATGTCGGGGTGTGATGGGTACTGTACAGGGGGAGATACGTCGGGCCGTGATGGTTACTGTGCAGTGGGAGGTATGTCGGGCTGTGATGTTTACTGTACAGTGGGAGGTATGTCGGGGAGTGATTTTTGTGTACATTGGGGAGTATGTCGGGGTGTGTTGGTTACTGTACAGTGGCAGTTATCTCGGGCCGTGATGGTTACTGTACAAAGGGAGGTATGTCGGACCGTGATGGTTACTGTACAGTGGGAGGTATGTCGGGCCGTGATGGTTACTGTACAGTGGGAGGTATGTCGGGGTGTGATAGTTACTTTACAGTGGGAGGTATGTCGGGGTGTGATGGTTACTGTACAGTGGAAGGTATGTCTTGGTGTGATGGTGGCTGTACAGTGGGAGATATGTCGGGCCGTGATGGTTCCTGTATAGTGGGAAGTGTGTCGTGATGCAATAGTAACTGTACAGTAGGAGGTATGTCAGGCCGTGATGATTGCTGTAAAGTGAGAGTTATGTCCGGCATTGATGGTTACTGTTCATGGGATGTATGTAGGGGTGTGATGGTTACTGTACAGCGGGAGGTATGTCAGGCCATGATGGTTACTGTACTTTGGGAGGTATGTCGGGCTGTGATGGTTACTGTGCAGTGGGAGGTATGTCGTGGTGTGATGGTGGCTTTACAGTGGGAGATATGTCGGGCCGTGATGGTTAGTGTATAGTGGGAAGTGAGTCGGGCTGTGATGGTTACTGTGCAGTGGGAGGTATGTCGGGGTGTGATGGTTACTGTACAGTGGGGGGTATGTCGGGGTGTGATAGTTGCTGTACAGTGCGAGGTATGTCAGGCCGTGATGGTTACTGTACAGTGGGAGGTATGTCGGGCTGTGATGATTGCTGTGCAGTGGTAGGTATGTCGGTGTGTGATGGTTACTGTACAGTGGGGGGTATGTCGGGGTGTGATGGTTACTGTACAGTGGGAGGTATGTCGGTGAGTGATGGTTACTGTGCATTGGGGAGTATGTCTGGGCGTGATGATTACTGTACAGTGGGAGGTATGTCGGGCCGTGATGGTTACTGTAAAGAGGGAGGTATGTAAGTGTGTGTTAGTTACTGTACAGATGGAGTTATGTCGGGGTGTGATGGTTACGTAGAGTGGGAGGTATGACGGGCTGTGATGGTTACTGTGCAGTGGGAGGTATGTCGGTTGTGATGGTAACTGTACAGTGGGAGGCATGTCGGTGTGTAATAGTTACTGTACAGTTGGAGGTATGTCGGGGTGCAATAGTTACTGTACAGTGGAGTTATGTCGGGGTGTGATGGTTACTGTACAGTGGAAGGTATGTCAGGTTGTGATGGTTACTGTACAGTGGGAGGTATGTCTGGCATTGATGGTTACTGTACAGTGGGCGGTATGTCGGGGCGTGATGGTTACTGTACAGTCGGAGGTATGTCGGGCCGTGATGTGTACTGTACAGTGGGAGGTATGTCAGGGTGTGATAGTTACTGTACAGATGGAGTTATGTCGGGGTGTGATGGTTACGTACAGTGGGAGGTATTATGGGCAGTGATCGTTACTGTACAGTGGGAGGTATGTCGGGTTGTAATAGTTACTGTACAGTGGCAGATATGTCGGGCCGTGATGGTTAATGTACTGTGGGAGGTATGTCGTGGTGTCATAGTAACTGTGGATTGGGAGGAATGTCAGGCCGTGATGGTTACTGTGCAGTGGGACGTATGTCGGGCTGCGATGGTTACTGTACAGTGGGAGGTATGTCGGGGAGTGATGTTAAATGTACATTGGGGAGTATGTCGTGGAGTGATGGTTACTGTACAGTGGGAGCTATGACGGACCGTGATGGTTACTGTACAGTGGGAGGTATGTCGGTGAGTGATGGTTACTGTACAGTGGGGAGTATGTCGGGATGTGATGGTTACTGTACAGTGGGAGGTATGTCGGGCCGTGTTTGTTACTGTGCAGTGGGAGGTATGTCGGGCTGCGATGGTTACTGTACAGTGGGAGGTATGTCGGGGAGTGATGGTTACTGTAAAGGCAGAGGTATATCGGGCCGTGATGTGTACTGTACAGTGGGAGGTATGTCAGGGTGTGATAGTTACTGTACAGATGGAGTTATGACGGGGTGTGATGGTTACGTAGAGTGGGAGGTATGATGGGCTGTGATGGTTACTGTGCAGTGGGAGGTATGTCGGTTGTGATGGTAACTGTACAGTGGGAGGCATGTCGGTGTGTAATAGTTACTGTACAGTTGGAGGTATGTCGGGGTGTAATAGTTACTCTACAGTGGAGTTATGTCGGGGTGTGATGGTTACTGTACAGTGGAAGGTATGTCAGGTTGTGATGGTTACTGTACAGTGGGAGGTATGTCTGGCATTGATGGTTACTGTACAGTGGGCGGTATGTCGGGGCGTGATGGTTACTGTACAGTCGGAGGTATGTCGGGCCGTGATGTGTACTGTACAGTGGGAGGTATGTCAGGGTGTGATAGTTACTGTACAGATGGAGTTATGTCGGGGTGTGATGGTTACGTACAGTGGGAGGTATTATGGGCAGTGATCGTTACTGTACAGTGGGAGGTATGTCGGGTTGTAATAGTTACTGTACAGTGGCAGATATGTCGGGCCGTGATGGTTAATGTACTGTGGGAGGTATGTCGTGGTGTCATAGTAACTGTGGAGTGGGAGGAATGTCAGGCCGTGATGGTTACTGTGCAGTGGGACGTATGTCGGGCTGCGATGGTTACTGTACAGTGGGAGGTATGTCGGGGAGTGATGTTAAATGTACATTGGGGAGTATGTCGTGGAGTGATGGTTACTGTACAGTGGGAGCTATGACGGACCGTGATGGTTACTGTACAGTGGGAGGTATGTCGGTGAGTGATGGTTACTGTACAGTGGGGAGTATGCCGGGATGTGATGGTTACTGTACAGTGGGAGGTATGTCGGGCCGTGTTTGTTACTGTGCAGTGGGAGGTATGTCGGGCTGCGATGGTTACTGTACAGTGGGAGGTATGTCGGGGAGTGATGGTTACTGTAAAGGCAGAGGTATATCGGGCCGTGATGTGTACTGTACAGTGGGAGGTATGTCAGGGTGTGATAGTTACAGTACAGATGGAGTTATGTCGGGGTGTGATGGTTACTGTAAAATGGGAGGTATATCGGGCCGTGATGGTTACTGTGCAGTGGGAGGAATGTCGGGTTGTGACGGTTACTGTACAGTGGGAGGTATGTCAGGGTGCGATAGTTACTGTATAGTGGGAGGTGTGTCAGGCCGTGATGGTTGCTGTCAAGTGGGAAGTATGTCGGGCCGTGATGGTTACTGTCCAGTGGGAGGTATGTCGGGGTGTGATAGTTACTGTACAGTGCGAGGTATGTCAGGCCGTGGTGGTTACTGTACTGTGGGAGGTATGGCGGGCTGTGATGGTTACTGTGCAGTGGGAGGTATGTCGGGGAGTGATAGTTACTGTACAGTGGGAGGTATGTCGTGGTGTGATGGTTACTGTACAGTGGGAGGTATGTCGGGCCGTGATGATTACTGTCCAGTGGGAGGTATGTAGGGCTGTGATGGTTACTGTACAGTGGGAGGTTTGTCGGGGTGTGATAGTTACTGTACAGTGGGAGGTATGTCGTGGTGTGAAGGTTACTGTACAGTGGGAGGTATGTCGGGCCGTGATGATTACTGTCCAGTGGGAGGTATGTCGGGCTGTGATGGTTACTGTACAGTGGGAGGTATGTCGGGGTGTGATGGATACTGTACAGTGGGAGGTATGTTGGGATGTCATGGGTACTGTACAGGGGGAGATACGTGGGGCCGTGATGGTTACTGCACAGTGCAACGTATGTCAGGCCATGATGGTTACTGTACAGTGGGAGGTATTTCGGGCTGTGATGGTTACTGTGCAGTGGGAGGTATGGCGGGGTGTGATGGGTACTGTACAGGGGGAGATTCGTTGGGCCGTGATGGTTACTGTGCAGTGGGAGGTAGGTCGGGGTGTGATGGTTACTGTACAGTGGGGAGTATGTCGGGGAGTGATGGTTCTGTACATTGGGGAGTATGTCGGGGTGTGTTGGTTACTGTACAGTGGCAGTTATCTCGGGCCGTGATGGTTACTGTACAAAGGGAGGTATGTCGGACCGTGATGTTTACTGTACAGTGGGAGGTATGTCGGGCCGTGATGGTTACTGTACAGTGGGAGGTATGTCGGGGTGTGATAGTTACTTTACAGTGGGAGGTATGTCGGGGGGTGATGGTTACTGTACAGTGGAAGGTATGTCTTGGTATGATGGTGGCTGTACAGTGGGAGGTATGTCGGGCCGTGATGGTTACTGTATAGTGGGAAGTGTGTCGTGATGCAATAGAAACTGTACAGTGGGAGGTATGTCAGGCCATCATGATTGCTGTAAAGTGAGAGATATGTCCGGCATTGATGGTTACTGTTCATGGGATGTATGTAGGGGTGTGATGGTTACTGTACAGCGCGAGGTATCTCAGGCCATGATGGTTACTGTACTTTGGGAGGTATGTCGGGCTGTGATGGTTACTGTGCAGTGGGAGGTATGTCGGTGTGTGATGGTTACTATACAGTGGGGGGTATGTCGGGGTGTGATGGTTACTGTACAGTGGGAGGTATGTCGGTGAGTGATGGTTACTGTACATTGGGGAGTATGTCTGGGCGTGATGATTACTGTACAGTGGGAGGTATGTCGGGGAATGATAGTTACTGTACAGTGGGAGGTATGTCGTGGTGTGATGGTTACTGTACAGTGGGAGGTATGTCGGGCCGTGATGATTACTGTCCAGTGGGAGGTATGTAGGGCTGTGATGGTTACTGTGCAGTGGGAGGTATGTCGGTTGTGATGGTAACTGTACAGTGGGAGGCATGTCGGTGTGTAATAGTTACTGTACAGTTGGAGGTATGTCGGGGTGTAATAGTTACTGTACAGTGGAGTTATGTCGGGGTGTGATGGTTACTGTACAGTGGAAAGTATGTCAGGTTGTGATGGTTACTGTACAGTGGGAGGTATGTCTGGCCGTGATGGTTACTGTACAGTGGGCGGTATGTCGGGGCGTGATGGTTACTGTACAGTCGGAGGTATGTCGGGCCGTGATGTGTACTGTACAGTGGGAGGTATGTCAGGGTGTGATAGTTACTGTACAGATGGAGTTATGTCGGGGTGTGATGGTTACGTACAGTGGGAGGTATTATGGGCAGTGATCGTTACTGTACAGTGGGAGGTATGTCGGGTTGTAATAGTTACTGTACAGTGGCAGATATGTCGGGCCGTGATTGTTACTGTGCATTGGGAGGTATGTCGGGGTGTGATAGTTACTGTACAGTTGGGTCTTGTGTGTGATGGTTACTGTATAGTGGAATTTATGTCGAGGTGTGGTGATTACTCTACAGTGGGAGGTATGTCGGGCCGTGATGGTTACTGTACACTGGGAGGTATGTTGGTGTGTAATAGTTACTGTACAGTTGGAGGTATGTCGGGGTGTAATAGTTACTCTACAGTGGGGTTTTGTCGGGGTGTGATTGTTACTGTACAGTGGAAGGTATGTCGGGGTGTGATAGTTACTGTACAGTGGGACGTATGTCTGGCAGTGATGGTTACTGTACAGTGGGAGGTATGTCGGGGTGTGATGGTTACTGTACAGTCGGAGGTATGTTGGGCCGTGATGTGTACTATACAGTGTGAGGTATGTCGGGGTGTGATAGTTACTGTACAGATGGAGTTATGTCGGGGTGTGATGGTTACGTACAGTGGGAGGTATGATGCGCCGTGATTGTTACTGTACAGTGGGAGGCATGTCAGGCCATGACGGTTACTGTACAGTGGGAGGTATGTCTGGCCGTGATGGTTAATGTACAGTGGGAGGTTTGTCGGGCAGTGATGGTTACTGTACAGTGGGAGATTCGTCGAGCCGTGATGGTTACTGTACAGTTGGAGGTATGTCGGGGTGTGATAGTTACAGTAGAGTGGGAGGTATGTCAGGCCGTGATTGTTACTGTGCATTGGGTGGTATGTCGGGGTGTGATGGTTACTGTACAGTGGGAGAATGTCGGGCCGTGATGGTTACTGTACAGTGGGAGGTATGTCGGGCTGTGATGGTTCCTGTGCAGTGGGAGGTATGTCGGGGTGTGATGGTTACTGTACAGTTTTTGTATGTCGGGGTGTTATGGGTACTGTACAGTGGGAGATACGTCGGGCCGTGATGGTTACTGTACAGTGGGATGTATGTCAGGGAGTGATGGTTACTGTACATTGGGAGGTAAGTCGGAGAGTGATAGTTACTGTACAGTGGGAGGTATGTCGGGCCGTGATGCTTACTTTACAGTGGGAGGTATGTCCGGACGTGTTGGTTACTGTACAGTGGGAGGTATGTCGGGGCGTGATGATTACTGTACAGTGGGAGGTATGTCGGGCCGTGATGGTTACTGTAAAGAGGGAGGTATGTCAGTGTGTGTTAGTTACTGTACAGATGGAGTTATGACGGGGTGTGATGGTTACGTAGAGTGGGAGGTATGACGGGCTGTGATGGTTACTGTGCAGTGGGAGGTATGTCGGTTGTGATGGTAACTGTACAGTGGGAGGCATGTCGTTGTGTAATAGTTACTGTACAGTTGGAGGTATGTCGGGGTGTAATAGTTACTGTACAGTGGAGTTATGTCGGGGTGTGATGGTTACTGTACAGTGGAAGGTATGTCAGGTTGTGATGGTTGCTGTACAGTGAGAGGCATGTCTGGCCGTGATGGTTACTGTACAGTGGGAGGTATGTCGGGGCGTGATGGTTACTGTACAGTCGGAGGTATGTCGGGCCGTGATGTGTACTGTACAGTGGGAGGTATGTCAGGGTGTGATAGTTACTGTACAGATGGAGTTATGTCGGGGTGTGATGGTTACGTACAGTGGGAGGTATTATGGGCAGTGATCGTTACTGTACAGTGGGAGGTATGTCGGGTTGTAATAGTTACTGTACAGTGGCAGATATGTCGGGCCGTGATGGTTAATGTACTGTGGGAGGTATGTCGTGGTGTCATAGTTACTGTGGAGTGGGAGGAATGTCAGGCCGTGATGGTTACTGTGCAGTGGGACATATGTCGGGCTGCGATGGTTACTGTACAGTGGGAGGTATGTCGGGGAGTGATGTTAAATGTACATTGGGGAGTATGTCGTGGAGTGATGGTTACTGTACAGTGGGAGCTATGACGGACCGTGATGGTTACTGTACAGGGCGAGTTATGTTGGGCCGTGATGGTTACTGTACAGTGGGGAGTATGTCGGGATGTGATGGTTACAGTACAGTTGGAGGTATGTCGGGGTGTGATAGTTACTGAACAGTGGGAGGTATGTCGGGGTGTCATGGGTACTGTACAGGGGGAGATACGTCGGGCCGTGATGGTTACTGTACAGTGCGACGTATGTCAGGCCGTGATGGTTACTGTACAGTGGGAGGTATTTCGGGCTGTGATGGTTACTGTGCAGTGGGAGGTATGTCGGGGTGTGATGGTTACTGTACAGTGGGGGGTATGTCGGGGTGTGATGGGTACTGTACAGGGGGAGATACGTCGGGCCGTGATGGTTACTGTGCAGTGGGAGGTATGTCGGGCTGTGATGTTTACTGTACAGTGGGAGGTATGTCGGAGAGTGTTGGTTCTGTACATTGGGGAGTATTTCGGGTTGTGTTGGTTACTGTACAGTGGGAGTTGTCTCGGGCCGTGATGGTTACTGTACAGAGGGAGGTATGTCGGGGTGTGATGGTTACTGTTCAGTGGGAGGTATGTCGGGGTGTGATAGTTACTTTACAGTGTGAGGTATCTCGGGCTGTGATGGTTACTGTACAGAGGGAGGTATGTTGGACCGTGATGGTTACTGTACAGTGGGAGGTATGTCGGGGTGTGATGGTTACTGTTCAGTGGGAGGTATGTCGGGGTGTGATAGTTACTTTACAGTGTGAGATATGTCGGGCCGTGATGGTTACTGTAAAGTGGGAAGTGTGTCGGGGTGCAATAGTAACTGTACAGTGCGAGGTACGTCAGGCCATGATGGTTACTGTACTTTGGGAGGTATGTCAGGCTGTGATGGTTACTGTGCAGTGGGAGGTATGTCGGGGTGTGATGGTTACTGTACAGTGGGGAGTATGTCGTGGTGTGATAGTTACTGTACAGTGCGAGGTATGTCAGGCCGTGATGGTTACTGTGCAGTGGGAGGTATGTCGGGGTGTGATGGTTACTGTACAGTGGGGGGTATGTCGGGGTGTGATGGTTACTGTACAGTGGAAGGTATGTCAGGTTGTGATGGTTACTGTACAGTGGGAGGTATGTCTGGCCGTGATGGTTACTGCACAGTGGGCGGTATGTCGGGGCGTGATGGTTACTGTACAGTGTGAGGTATGTCGGGGCGTGATGGTTACTGTACAGTCGGAGGTATGTCGGGCCGTGATGTGTACTGTACAGTGGGAGGTATGTCAGGCTGTGATAGTTACTGTACAGATGGAGTTATGTCGGGGTGTGATGGTTACGTACAGTGGGAGGTATTATGGGCAGTGATCGTTACTGTACAGTGGGAGGTATGTCGTGTTGTAATAGTTACTGTACAGTGGCAGATATGTCGGGCCGTGATGGTTAATGTACTGTGGGAGGTATGTCGTGGTGTCATAGTTACTGTGGAGTGGGAGGAATGTCAGGCCGTGATGGTTACTGTGCAGTGGGACGTATGTCGGGCTGCGATGGTTACTGTACAGTGGGAGGTATGTCGGGGAGTGATGTTAAATGTACATTGGGGAGTATGTCGTGGAGTGATGGTTACTGTACAGTGGGAGCTATGACGGACCGTGATGGTTACTGTACAGGGGGAGGTATGTCGGGCCGTGATGGTTAATGTACAGTGGGGAGTATGTCGGGATGTGATGTTTACAGTACAGTGGGAGGTATGTCGGGTCGTGATGGTTACTGTACAGTGGGAGGTATGTAGGTGTATGATGGTTACTGTACAGTGGGAGGTATGTCGGGTCGTGTTGGTTACTGTACAGTGGGAGGTATGTCGGGTCGTGATGCTTACTGTACAGTGGGAGGTATGTCGGAGTGTGATGGTTACTGTACAGTGGGAGGTATGTCGGGTCGTGATTGTTACTGTACAGTGGGAGGTATGTCGGGTCGTGATGGTTACTGTACAGTGGGAGGTATGTCGGTGTATGATGGTTACTGTACAGTGGGAGGTATGTCGGGTCGTGATGGTTACTGTACAGTGGGAGTTATGTCGGGCCTTGATGCTTACTGTACAGTGGGAGGTATATCGCGGTGTGATGGTTACTGTACAGTGGGAGGTATGTCGCGGTATGATAGTTACTGTACAGTGGGGTTATGTCTGAAAGTGTAGTAGAATCTCACAGGTATGGCAGCCTCCGTGTGTTGCATAACCTGCATGCCTCTCAGATATGTTTTACAGCCATTGTTCTGCACAATCACCTTGGAGCATTTGACATCCTGCTCACCCACTCACAATCTGATATTTAGTGCCATCTGCAAACTTGAAAATATTGTACTTGATCCACTCAATCATACATATTATGTTTATTGGGAATAGCTGGGGTACAAACCCCAACTCTTGCTATATCCTCCAAACCTTCCGTTCAAACAATACATTGTTTTAGTACTACTCACTGCTTCCTGACAGCTCTCCCATTCAAAAACCATATTAGTCCCAGTCCCATAGGATTTGAATTTGCACAATAGGCTTTATCAAAAATCTTTCTGAAAATGCACATATTTCATTGATTGCTTCTTCATAATTATGCGAAAGGAACTTTCTCAAATATGATTCCTATTTGATCAATCTCTGTTGACTTTGTCTGTGCTCATTACTTTCAGTTCCAATACTTCCTCTAAAACTGTTCAGGTGCTAATTTAATTCTATTACATTTTTCTAAACAGATTAATGTTCACTAGTTTTGTTGGGAAATTTTCTTTTTTGTTTCGTTTTCTTATGTGAAGACATAACTGAAGTATTTGGTCCACAGTTCTGCCTTTTCCCTGTCCTCAATTCTCTGGTAGCAGACTGTAAGAAAGTTGCACCTTTTTTTCCCGTAATTTTGCCATTGACATATTTTCAGAAGATATTACAAGTTCAATCTTAAAACCCTTTTTAATATACACTTCAGGAACCCATAAATTCCTACCTTAAGCTACTCAATGATTGATCTTCCACAGCCATACAAACACAGAAACACAGACGTTGTCCCATCAACAATACAACACGGTCGACATTAGCCCCACTTTCCGACACAAGACCGTAGCCGTGAATCTTATGGCATTTCAAGTTCACAACCGTGTATTTTCTAATGGTTGTGAAGTTACCATGACAATTCTTCTCTCAGGAAGTGCATTCCTGACCCCAGCACCCTCTGAGTGAAAAACAATCCTCAATTCCTCTCCACATCTCAAATCCTTCACTTTAAAATGTGCTCCATTGTTCTTGGCCATTTGACTAAAAGGAACAGCTGCTATCTATCCATCCTGTCCAGGTCCCTCATAATCCTATCCTTCTGAATCTCTGCCCACTCAGCCTTCTCTCCTCCAAACTAAACAGCCCGAGATTATCCAGCCTCTCTCCATAGCTAATATGCTCCATCCCAGCGAACATCCTGGTGAATCTCCTCTGAGCCCTCTCCACTACAATCACATTCTTCCTGTAATGTGGCTCCCAGAACTACAATCAGTATTCCATCTTGGCAAAAGCAAACTTCTGCAGAGCTCTTATAATCTATGCCTTGATGAATAAAGGTTATGACTACGGTCCCCTATGCTTTCTCCCCTGTCCAGTTCCTTCTTCCAAAGTGCATCATTTCATATTCATCAGGGATACATTCCATCTACCATTGATCCACCCATTTGACCATTCCATCTGTATCTCCCTGTAACATAAAATCTTCCTCCTCAATGCCAACCACCCGGCCAATCTTTGTATCAAACACAAACTTAGTTGTCACACTTCCGCCACCCCCTTCTATATTCACAGCTGCATCATTTATGAATACCACAAATACAAAGGTTAAAGATGACACAACACCAGGTTATAGTCCAACAGGATTATTCGGAGGCACTAGCTTCGAAGAGCTGCTTCTTCATCAAGTAGTTGTGCGCTTTGAAATTCTCGTGCTTCTGAATAAACCTGCTGGGCTATCACCTGGTGTTATGCGATTTTTAAGTTTGTCCACCCCAGTCTAACACCAACACCTCCGTATCACAAATAATAAGGAACACAGTACTGATCCCTGTGATACACCATTGGATACCAGTCTCAGTCACACTAACAGCCTTCAACCACTTCCTTCTGTCTTCTAACAGTAATGTGGTTTGGAAGCAACTTGGCAAGTCACGAATGCTTCCGACCTGTTCCTTTGTTATTATTTTCCGCTTGACACACTTGTAGAATATCTGGGAATTCTCCCTAATCTTGCCCTACCAGCAGGTTTCTATGCCCCTGTTTTAGGCAGTTCTCACCAAGTGAAGAATTTCCTCATTATTGCGGTCTTAAATGGTCTGTCCCTTAAACTGCAATTATTTGCCTTGAATGTGGAACTGACAGCCAGGGAAACGTCCTGTTTATTTCCAACTTGGCATATGTTTTGTGAAGTTTCCAAGTTTCATTGTGACCCTCCTCTCATTCTTTCAAACTCTAAAGAACACAGGCCGAGTTTCCTCATCAGGCAATCTCGCCATCTGAGTGATGTTAATTCCTAAATATCCAATATCATATGCTGTATAATAGATTCCAACAGTTTCGAACTTGCAGATGTCAAGTTAATTGTTCGGCAGTTCTCCAAACTATGTCGTCTTCTCTTTATAGATGCTTGAATCCCTTCCATCCATCTATAGTGCTTGGACCACGTTTGCTAACTTCCATTTATCCACAATGGCTTCTCGCCTCTGCAGAATGCACAGGAAAACGGAACACAGTTATTGACTGTGCAATTAATATTTCTATTGCCGATTTATGTCTGACATTTTATTATGAAGTACATTAGGTTTGTCAGACTTAGCAATGCTCAATCCAGTTACATTCTCAAATACCACCTTGTTACTGATATAAGTTGACTTTATGTCTTCAGTTGCACAAGCCCAACATGATCACTCGGTATTACTGGGTGACTTTGTGGATCTTCCTCCTTGAAGACAGATGCAAAGTAACTGGTTATTTTCTTGGCCATTTCCCTGTTTTTCACAATAAACTCTCCTCTCCCGATTACCAATTTCCATATTTGACCTTGCTTTTACTTTGTTTCCTTTGAAATACAGATTCTAGATTGATGCAGTGTTTTTGTTCTTGTTTGTTAGCATTCATGTTCTGTTTATGATTTCCTTCTCAATTTCATGGCCCTCGTTTCTAGATCGTGAATTTGTGAGAATTCTCAAGTTTCCACAATGACTGAAATTCTTCCGAAGCCACTTCTTATGATTAATACGTTTTCTAATTTGTTATGTTAAACATCATTGTGTCATTTTCCCTTTATTTGGTGTTTATACCTGAAATAAATAGACGTATTATTCAGACTTTGCATTATTTCTATAAATCTCCTGGTCCTGACCAGATATATTCAGGGACACTGCAGGAGGACAGAGAAGGAATTGCGGGAGCCCTGGCTGATATTTTTGCATCATCGCTGGCCAACAGGTGAGGTCAATATCGGAGTTTTATGGTGAATGGCTGGGTCCTAAGGAATGTAGTGGAACAGAGGGACCTTGGAATTCAGGTACATAGTTCTCTGAAAGTTGATTCAGAGGTAGACAGGGCAATGAAGAAAACTTTTGGCACACTGGCATTCATCAGTCAAGGCACTAAGTAGCGAATTTGGGGAGCTATGCTGCAGAATACGGAGCATTGATGAGGCCATACTTATAGCGTTATGTTCAGTTTTGTTAACTTTTCTATAGGAATGATGTTATTAAACTGGAATGAGTGCAGAAGAAATATACAAGGATGTTGCCAAGGACTCAAGGCTCTGAGTTAGAGGGAGACGTTAGAAAAGCTAGGACTTTTTTACTTTTGCGTATATGTGACTGGGGAGAGCATCTTATTGAAGGGTATAAGATCATAACAGACATGGATAGAGTGAATGCACTCAGCCTTTACTTCCCGGGATTGGGCAATCACGGACTAGAGGGCATCAGGTTAAGGTCAGAGGAGTAAGAATAAAAGGGAACCTGAGAAGCAACTTTTTTACACACAGGGTGTTACGCATATGGAATGAGCAACCAGCAGAAGTAGTTAAGGTGAGCACATTCACGACATCGGGGCGGTACGGTGGCACAGTGGTTAGCACTGCTGCCTCACAGCGCCAGAGACCCGGGTTCAATTCCCGCCTCAGGCGACTGACTGTGTGGAGTTTGTACATTCTCCCCGTGTCTGCGTGGGTTTGCTCCGGTTTCCTCCCACAGTCCAAAGATGTGCAGGTCAGGTGAATTGGCCATGCTAAATTTCCCATAGTGTTCGGTAAGGAGTAGATGTAGGGGTATGGGTGGGTTGCACTTCGGCGAGGCGGTGTGGACTTGTTGGGCCGAAGGGCCTGTTTCCACACTGTAAATAATCTAAACATTTAAAATGCATTTTGACAAATACAGGATAGGAAAGGATTAGAAGGATGCGGGGCAATGGCTGGGAAATGGGGTTAGTGTGAATTGACATTTTGGTCGGAATGGATCAGTTTGAGCCGAAGGGCCTATAGGACTCTATGACTCTAACAACCATTGCTTATCTCCCACTGAATGTTATTTTGTATTTTCCTAATTCACTGGAACAAACTTGATCCTCTCGGCTCCCTGCTTCCATCATTGACCAAAATGTACAAACATTCTATATTGTATGCAGACGCCGTGTAAAATACAACATATTAATGTCACTACTCCTCCAAAGCTGCTGCAGAGCAAGGACATTGATTAGTCCTCCTGACCACACAACACCAAATCCGAAAAAAGTTGATCTCTAGTTTGGTTCAATACATACTCTTCAACACACCTGATATATATTTAGGGAATTTATTTTTCACAGTTACTTAGTTAACGCAGTTGAGATGCAACTTGAGACCATCCAATAAGAATGCAGTATCCATGATATTTGCATGTCTAATTTTCAGAGCATATGACGCTCAGAATTTCTACAACAGTTTCAGTTTCGATATATAATACACCAATGTTTGCTTCTCCTTGTTATTTGTAAGCTCCCTGAAACTGAATCTGAGGGACATGGTCTGTGGCGTTATTGATGATAGACTTGGACAAGACATTCCGGAAGGGTCACCTTGACGCTGTGATACAGACTAAGCGTCAATAACCTTCTCCGCTCTGTCAGGATAAGGGTCACCATATTCTATCTGCTCCTTCACACTCCCTGTATACCTGTTATAGCACTGACCACCGAACAAGGCTCACACTCTATTTCCAAATAAGGCTCAGGCATTTCCAAACTCACTATTGAATTCAGCAAATTTCTTCCTCACTTTCTCTGTCTCCTACACAATACCCCCCACACTAATAATGCTAAATTCATTTACAACTGCCGACTAACTCATTCCGGACACCTCACCATTCCCCCCAGCCACACATCCACCAGCACTAACAGCAGGGTCATCCATTTCCACTCTCCCTCCCTCTCTCCCTTTCTCCTGTTCCAGGAGAAACGGCCTGGAATGGGACAGAAAGGGCCAAGCCGGGTGGTGCTGTGCCTGATGTCTGTTCCCTCACACCCCCTTCTCCCACCATGTGGGGAGGAACCTGGCATGTGCCGGACAGAAACAAGATGGCTCATGGGGAGCTTCTGAAATATCCACTTCTCATCAACTGAGTACAGAGCAACATTCAGTTCTCACTTTAAACCCACTGTCAGTTCCACCGTCAGTCCATTCACTCCCAAACAAAAACAGATACCTCACTGAACAGAGATGCAGACACTGAAATGCACAGACGTATTGGTAAACACCCCAACATACTAATATGCACAACACATAAAAGGAGATGAGCATACACACAGATTACAACACACAGAGACATATACAATTGCACACAAATAGATACAAACACAGATAGAAACACAGAGGCTGATACATAGACACACAAATACACAGAAAACAAGCACATGGACACACACACATACACACAGAGACACAAGCACTAGTGTCATTAAGACACAAATCGACACGTTTTTGTTTTATAAAAGGATCAAGGATTCTAGGGAGGAGGCAGGAGATGGAGTTTGGGGTACATACAAAAAATTATTGAATGGCATATTAGACTTGATGTGCCGAATGGCCTCATTCTGCTCCTTTTTTCATGCTCATGTGGTGTTATGCTGTCAAGTATTCACTTTCTGAGATTGCAGCAGAGGATGGATTTGATACATATTTGACTGGAAAGAGTCAGTGGGAATGTGGGACAGGTTTGGAGGGCAGAATGGTTTATGGTTATTCATAATTATTATAACCTTAAGTATGAAAAGAGATGGTGATTTGATGTGAGATTAGCACAGTTTTAATGTAATGGGTCCGACAATGAAATAAAGATGACCCTTTCCATTTAGTGCTGTGTGGTCTGTGGTATCTTCATCCTCAGGGAATAGGGAATATTGAGGATATTCTAGACTGAGCTCGACTGATCTTTGCTGGACAGGAGAGTCAATGTTTATCGGGAACAGACAGGAGAGGGATGATCAGATACAATTGGACCAGCCATGAGCATTCTGAATGTGTTGTTATCTCAATCCACCCTCGATGCTGTTACAGAGATATACTGCTGCCCCTACCCCATGTGTTATTCCCTCAATCCACCATCGAGGCTGTGACAGAGATATACCGCTGCCCCGAACCCATGTGTTGTTCCTTCAATCCACTCCTCGATACTGCTACAGGGTAGGGGACCACCCCAATCCGTCAGACACGATCGTTACAATGAGACAGGAGGAGACCATTCTGCCCCTCTAAGAAATTACACAGGAATATAGAATCAAGTAATTCAGATCGTTGAGTACATTACACAGACCAGGACGAGGCCATTCAACCCGCCTGAGCGGCTACACAGGAACAGGGAATATGTCGCTAGCAGGAAATAGAGAGTAGAGAGAAATGTTTACTTTCAAGCTGCAAAGCTCTAACTGATGGAGTGCCTCAGAGATCACTGTGGAGTCATCAATGACCAATAATCTGTATCAATGATCTGGAGGAAAGGGAGGGAATGGCTTGGAGCTCAATTAGCTCGTACACCAAGATGGTCATTCATTGTGTCGTCAAATTGAGATACTGAGTCTGCAATATGATTATAGACAGGAATGGTTAGTATGCAAACCTTCAGTAGAAATAACATAAGGTAAATTCTCTATTTTGGCATGAAGGATAATATAATGGTAATCAATTTAAATGGAGAGAATTGCAGAACTCTGTGATACAGGCGGTTTCCATGTTCCTGGGACATGAATCATGTGAAGTCACTCTGCAGATGCAGCAAGTGATTTGGAAGGTAAGTGGAATGATGCTGTTTTTGACAAAAGGTTAAGGTTTAATTGCAGGAATGTTTTACTGCATCTGTACAGGGCATTGCTGAGACCACATCTGATGCACTGTGTGCAGTTTTGATCCACTAACACTAAAATAAAAGGATATAATTATTTTTGAAATTTTCAAAGAGGGTTCCCTTTTCTCATTCCTGGAATGCCGGCCTTTGGTTATGGGAGATAATCAGTTCCGATCTTAGCCTAGAAATAGTATTGGACCACCATGACTTTCAGAAAAGTGCATCAGCTGGATGCATATTATCTCTTGTCAGGGAGACTAAAGCTAGAGAATATATTTGAAGAAAAAGATGCATTGATATTAACACACATACTATGAAGACACCTACCAATATTTACAAATTACACAGACACGTGTACGCATCACATCAAATTATAAAATAGGGACATTTTTTGAGATTGAATAGAATTGTGTACAACAAGAACAATGATGCCCCTGCATATAATGCATAATCAGGTTTTCCAGAGAATGTTCCAGGAGAATACACATGGTCCAGTTTGGTGTTCAGTTGATATTATTGTATGTTTCAACACAGAGAGGGAGAAAATTGTTCCCTGCCTGAGAAACAACAGCCTATTGATCCCTTTCTCTTACTCTGTTCCACCAGATAGCAAAGTGTCAGTCTATAAAATCCCTGAGTTATCTTTGCCACTTGTGATGGATTCCTGGTGAGGATTCATTGGAAACTCTCATATGCCCGAAACAAAGGGAATTCAGCCAAATCCAACTGTTCCAGAAAGAAATCCCACAACCAGTAGCTTATTTGAACAGAATAACTTCAAAGGCAGAATAACATTTGGAGCACTCTGTCATTTTACTATTTGATATGAGTTCAACGTTCTGTGTCTTACATTTTTTTTTCGAGAAAATGACCTACTCTGAGACCGATATCATTGGCCACATCATTAAACTGGTTACATTTAAGATTGGTGTAACCAGTGGAGGAGTGAGACGGAAAAGGAAACAGTGACCCTCCAACATTGGCTGGAACACAAATGAGAAATTTTCAAAGGGCTGTCCAAGTGGAAATTCCCTCCCCAGAGGTTTGTGGTGCCTGGATGTTCACATTTATTCAAAGTTGTATTTGTTGACATTTGACAGAAAAGTGAATGTAGAAAATGGTATACAGATAGAATAGTGCTGGGGAGATCACAATCACATGACCCATAATCTTTGTGCATGGTGGAGCGGTGACAAAGTGTCTAATGGCACACTCCTGCTGCTCAGTCCTATGTTCCTATGTTCCATCCAACCACTCACAGCTCCTGCAAGGAGCAGTTGGAGGCCACTTGCTCCAAATACCTGATCCACAGTAACACAGCATCTCATTCAGTCCCTCAAGACTGTCACACACACACGGTTTAGTGTGGGTTGGAAACGGCTATTTGGAAATCCAGGCTGGGTTCGAAAGACGCCTCTGGTCTCTTTGCAGAGTGTCTCCTCACTGCAACTTGTGCTTTATTTGTTGGTCATAATACAGGCCCAGATTCACTGTGAATACAACCCTCATATCTCACCCAGAGATGACTCGCAAAACACTTTGCTCTGTCTGATTGCAACGTTCAATAACAGAACGTTTAGGAAAATTACAACCATTAACTTTGTAATTACAGAATATGAGGACATAAGGAACCGGAGCAGCTAATTCGGACAATCAAGCCATTGTCTACCATCATGGCTTATCTACTATTGGCATTAACTCCTTTATAATGCTCAATTCTTCACATCCCTTAGCTGTCTGACAGGTCAAAAATCCATCTACGCCCTCCTTAAATACTTTCAGTGATGTAGATCCCCTCGCTAGCCCAGATAATTCCTGACATTGATTACCCGCTGTGAGAGGAAAACATTCCCGACACATATATCGTCACCTAATTGATATGAACGAGAGGTGAACACAGGGGCTCAGCAAACAGTGAATGGCTTTGATATCAAGTGAGTATTTGACTGAGGATGGCATCAGGATCACCCACTTATTTGAGCTTTTTCTGGGTCTTTCAGAGCACAAAGAAAGATGCTTGTGGTCGGTGGCCAACAGCGCTAACAGTCCCTGGACATCTCTGCAGGAGATCCTCAGGTTAGCCTCCTCAGCACAAACATCTTCAACTGCTATATCAATATCTTTCCCCGTCATAAGATCTGAAGTAAGGATGATGACTGAAGATCACACAATATTCAGAGATTTTGTGTCCCCTCAGCTCCTGAACCATCCTTTGTCCATGTGCAGCAAGACCTAGACAACATTCCGTTTGTACTGTTAAAGTGTTGGTAACATTCATGTAACAGCGCTGCCAGACACTGCACATTTCCACAGTTAATAGAGGAGCTCAATCAGCATCCCAGGGTGGTTGCACACTGAAATGTGGAAGCCATTGAGCCCGTGGAAACTACTGAACAAGAAGAGGGACAGCCCATTCAATCCACCTGCTTATTCCACATCAAGAAAAGGGGTCTGGTCAGTACATCGAGCTGTTAAACAGGAACAGGCAGAGCCCAATCAGACCCTTAAACCTGTTCCACGAGACCAGGAGGAGGCTATTCAGCCCCACGAGATAGTTATACAGAAACAGGAGGGCGTCATTGATACTCTAACATGACAAACCAATGAAACCGAGACTGCATTGATAGGGGGTTCCTTGATGTTAATCATGGTTCCATTGTTTGTAGAACGTGTGCTACCTTAACATGGTTTGCTGGCAGTGATAAGGGAAACCAAATATTTTGTGTAAAGTCTCAAAGAGGCATCTTCTATCTCCGAGAAGACACTCCCATGTGCTCTACGTAGGTCAGAAGCTGCTGGGAAGAGTTAACTCTTTTATAATGAAGATACTGTTGCTGCTGTCGGGATTATGGATGGCATGACGTTCATTGAAGGATCACGCACCAATTGAACTGTATTAACGTTGGGAGAGTTTTTTTCAAAAACCTGAACCTCTCTCTCTCTGTTTCTGAATCGAAATAGGGAGTGGGGATGGTTGGGTGGAACGTTCTCAGAGGCTCTTAAATTATCGAGAATCATGTAATCCGAGTGAAAAAACAAGCCATGGAATTTATCACCGTAACAGTGTCTGTTTAGAACATCATAAGTGGTTGTGCATCCCCCTTAATGTTCAATACAATCACCTTATTCTCTCACTGAGCTTCACTCACTGTTCATGTTGCCATCATCCCAGGGATTAGTCTGGTGAGACTTGAGAGAAAGTTTATCCACAATACCCCAAATACTGCCTCAACACACTCAGGGATGATCACAATAATCCTTTTCTCTCACTTAGAGAGCGCCGTTTCCTTCCTGTGTTATGAAACGCCATTATTTATCTATGAACTACGACTGACATGGAATCTATAAGTTCCTTTTCTCTGTACGTCAGCATCAATAAAGCCAGCACCAGAGTTGCCGATGGAGATGTGCATCACACTCGGGGAGCATTTCAATGAGATCGAATACACCTAAAAGATGTAATGATCACCTACCGGAATAGAAATGAGCTGTACAAATACGGGAAACAGGTAGAGGATGGGAGCTATCTTTACTTTTGTTCTTCTCTCACAGGATGTATGCACCCTTGGTCAGGGCAGCATGTTACACTAATCTTAAACTGAGTGGCTGGTTCAGTTGTTCCACAGGACAGTAAAGAGTAAAACACATTTTACTGGGGGTTTGTAGTGTTACAATTCAGGATAAATTCTCCTGCTTAATTAAAACCAGCAACACAGAAAAGATTTATCCAATGCAGTAATCTGTGATAATTCTAGAGTCTAAGAGCTATTTAAAGTAAAAATTAACAACTTTATTTCTTCAAGTTTTACAGAGAAAATAATCGAACGAATATTTACAACTTCTTCCTCTCACCTGTCTTTGACCTTCGCCTTCCACAATACGAGTCAGATAAGACTCCTAATTAAAGTTTACAAAATAAAACTTCTTATGTCAAAAGCAGGAAGCTTTTGGTTCTTCTCCATAGTCCTGTCGTCTTTTCTTCTGGGGGATTCTGCTTCACTAGTTACTAATCAATGAATATACTTTTAAGGGAACTATTTTTCAGGCAGTCTTTGCATGCTGGTAGCTTGGCAGCTCTGCTCTCAACTGTTCAATTTTCCACGGTCTTGTACCTCCAAACTATTGGATTGTGTCATTGGTTTTTAAGATTATCAATCTATTACATTCAAACTTGATTGGAAGTTGGTCATTTGGGGTATAATTTAAACTGTTTGGCTGAATTTGTTTTTGTCTCAAGACAATGAGCTAATCGAGTTGTTCGACCAAATGTTAAATTATATCTATTTTTCAGAAGACTTGGTGCTGTCAGGTAGTTTAAAGGTGCAGTACACCCACATGTTCATCACTGAACTCACACTGAAACCTAATTAGGGAAGGTTGACAAATTGACTTGCCTAAAGGACTTCAGGCAAGCAGATGGGCTTTTATAACAAATGATAATGGTTGCTTTTAAATTCCACCACTTTCCTTCATGAGATATAAACAGACTATTATTCTGTGGCTCTAGATTATCAGTCAATGACTTGACTACCATAAACTGTCTTCCTGTACGTGCAGGGAACACGTCAAACATCCTCAAGAGCAATTATTTAGTGATGGACATGTGATTAGAAGGCACTTGAAACTGTTGCATCCAGATTGAACAAAGGCAAAAATCATGGTTCATTCAAAAGGTGCACTGAGCCTGCAGACGAGACTGAGATATCATGATGGTGGTTTTAGACAGGATTGGTGAGTGGGGAGGACATGGAAATGTAAATCCGTGAAGGACAAAATGGATTAAGGAGTTTGTGAACATTCGGTGTCCTTCTCACTTATCAGTGAGTAATTTATAAATAGTAGTTTGATAGTTATAATTTATAAGGAAAGGATTTTTTGTTTGAAACTGAAGACATTGACTTGCACTTTCCAAAATTTGTATATCATGAGCAGAAATTGAGTTCAACCCAGTTTAGTAGACAAATATAATGACTTACCAGGAACACCAACTATCGCAAGGATGGGATAGTAACCACCTTGAATAATCCAAAGGATATACCGGATCCGTGATGCTAATGATATCCGATGCCGAGAAAGCCAGTAAAGACCCGAGGATAAACTTCTGTCCATTGTTGGAACATTCCAGTCTAATGTTCTCAGATTCTGATCCATTGTTGGAACATTCCAATCCATGGTCCTCAGATTATGAATCATTATTGTAACGTTCCTGTCTAATGTTCTCAGATTCTGATCTCTCCTCCCGCTCTCTCTCTCAAGCTGCTGATCCCTGTTAGTGCTGTCAGTGATGCTCCTACTCACACTATGTGATAGCACATTGAACAGAATCCATTTATATTTCAACCATGGAAGCTCTCCACTGCCATAATTAGGATCCACTGAGATTGATATTAATCACAGTCACTGAACAAATAACTCCAGTTAACCCCTTTGAATTCAATAATGATTTTATTAAAATTCAAAATAACTTTTAAAGTTTACACATTTGGCATGGGATATGTGTGGGGGATGAACAGGAAGAAATATTTGAGATGGTAGATTGATTGTTTGTAATCATTCAATCTGCCTTAGATATGAGAGTAATGTCAAAGGATTGTCAGAACTTAAACAAGTTTCTCGGCCTGTAAATCGAAATATACTATCTGTAACTACTGGTCAGTGATTATAATGTCAGTAAAATATGTAGAGACCTTTTCTAGTCCATAATCTGACAGAAAATTGCTTATGACAACATGAGTGATAACAGACAAATGGCATGGATATGTTAACAGAGAATATGATGTGACACACAATTCAGATGGTTATTCAAGGATCAGAGAGGGCAGGTAAGGGTCCTGCTGTTAATGTTATCGATGTCAATCAACTGTATTGAAGTAAATTTCACTGGATTTCAATTGCAGTGTGATTATGATATCGGGACATGGCTGCTGAGAGTGGAGGGAGGGAACATGATATTTCCCAGCCATCAGCATTGGAATTTTATTCTTCATAAATCATATGAAGATCAAATGCAAGGGTACATCGCCAATGAGGAAGGAGGAGAGCCAATATTAACCACACAACCAGAAGACATTGGAACAGAAATTTGGCCATTAGGCCCATTAAGCCTGCTCCGCCATTCCAAGATGGCTGTGAAGCTTCTCAAGCCTTAGAAGTACATCCCTGCTTTTATATTTAAGCCTTCTTGAAATAAATGCCATCATTGTATTTGCCTGCCGAACTATTGACAAACTGCACGTTTATCTTTCAAGACTCCTGGACTAAACTCCCTAGTCTTTTTGCCCTTCAGACTTCTGAATTTGCTCGCTATTTCGAAAATAGTCCATGCCTCTATTCATCCTGGCAAAATGCTTTCCCACACTTTCCCACATTGTACTCCATCTATCACTTCTTTGTTCACTCTCCAAACCTGTAAAACTCCTTCAGCAGGTGGAAGTGAGGACCGCAGATGCTGGAGATCTGAGTCAAAAGGTGTGGTCATAGAAAAGCACAGCCTGTCAGGCAGCATCCGAGGAGCAGGAGATTCGACGTTTCAGGCATAAAGCCTTCATCAGGAATGTGGGGTGGGTGGAAGGCGGCAGAGAGATAAATGGTGGGGGGGGGGGGAGCTGGCGCTGGGAGGAAGGTAGCTTGGAAGTTGACAGCTAGACGAAGGTGGGTGATGATAGTGATAGGTCAGAGTGGAAGGTGGATTTGATACTTGGGAAGGAAGATGGACAGGTCGGACAGTTCAAGAGGGCGGTGCTGAGTTGGAGGGTTAGATCTGGGTTAAGGTGGAGGGAGGGGGCTAAGGAAACTGGTGAAATTGTCCTTGATACCGTGTGTTTGAAGGGTCCCAAGGCAGAAGATGATGCGTTCTTCCTCCAGAAGTCAGGTGGGCTAGAATTTGACAGTGGAGGAGGCCAAACGCTTGCAGGGCTTTGGCGGAGTGGGAGGGGGAGTTGAAGTATTCGGCCACAGGGAAGTGGGGTTGTTGGGTTTCTGTGTCCAAGAGTGTTCCCTGAACGGTCTGTAAGTTGACATCCTGTCTCGCCAATGTATAGTAGACAGGAGCAATGGACTGACTAGAAGAGGTGTTTGGATGCACAGGATGTTCTCTGCCTGATGTGGTAGGATCCTTTGGGGCCTTGGGTGGAGGTGAGGAGGGAGGTGTTGGCACAGGTTTCATATCTCTTGCAGTGTCGAGGGATGGTGTTGGGAGTGGAAGGTGGCTTGGTGGGGGCGTGTGGACCAAACGAGGGAGTTGTGAGGGAATGGTCTCAGCAGTATGATGATAGGGGTGGGGAGCGAAGTATATCTCTGGTATTGGGGTCTGACTGTTGGTGGCAGAAATGGCGGAGGATGATGTGTTGTATCCTGAGGTTGGTGGGATAGAAGGCGAGCACCAGCGAGGTTCTATCTTGTTGTAGTTGGAAGGGTGGAGTGCAAGGGCGGAGGTGTGGGAAGTTGAGGAGATGCATGAGAGCACCCTCCTGCAGGCGAACCACCTCTTCAATGCTACCTGTCCCTTTATCTATCCGTGCACTGTTTGAAAGCTAAGCCAGAATTCCCTCAGTTCCTTCATATAGATAATGAATGCACAAAGTGAAAAGTTGTGGTCCCAACACTGAGTTTTGTGGAACACCACTTGTCACTGGTTGCCATCCTGAGAAGAACGCATTTATCCCCATTCTATACTTTCTCTAAGGCTGCTAAACTTCTAGCCATGCTATCACCTTGCCTCTAATACCGTGGGCACATAACTTTCTCAATAACCTCATGCATTGCACTTTGTCAAATGATTCTTGAGAGCAGATGGATAACATCTATTGGTTCTACTTGATCTAATCTGCTCATTACTCCCTCACTGTTTTCTAGCCGGTTTGACAGGACTGATCTCCCCTTGATGAAACCATGCTGACTCTGTCCTATTTTACCAAACACCTCCAAGTATCAGAAATGCCATCCTTCACGATGGATTCCAGGATGTTACCCACAACCAAGTTTAGGCAAATCAGTCTGCAGTTTTCCATCTTCTACCTAACTCCCTTATTTAACGGGGTGTCATGTTAGCAATTATACAGCCACTTTGCCGTTTCCTGATTTTAGTCATTCCTGAAAGATTACCACTTACGCTTGGACTAACTCTTACAAGGCTGTCTCCCTTACAAGGCTGGGGTGTAGTCCAACTGGTCCAGGTGAGCTATCCACATTCAGGCCATTCCGTTTTCTATATGCTCTTCTTGGTGATGACCACCATAATCAGGACTGCCTTCTCACTCTCGTCAATTCTTGAGAAATTACTCGTGTCTTCCACCGTGAAGACTGATGCAAAGTTCCTCAGCCATTTCTTTGTTTCCCACTACCGTCTCTCCAGCATCATTTCCCAGTGGTCCATGTTCACTTTTACCTCTCTTTTGCACATTATATATCGAAAGAATCTCTGAAAGTTAACTTTATATTAATGGTTAGCTTACCCCCATATTTAATCTTCTCCCTCCTTATTTATTTTTCCTTGCCTTCTGTTGGCCCAATTATCCAGTGTCCCTTTGCCCTTCACATTGCTTGCGCTTTTACTTATACGAAATCCCTGACTTCTCTCGTCAGCCCTGGTTGCCTCATCCTTCCTGTACCATGACTTTATTGCTCAGCATGTATATCTGCAGTGTCTCCTGAATTAATCTTGGAATTTTCTGCCATTACTGTTCCGCTGTCTTTCCTGCTAGACCCCTGTCCCGGTCAATTCTACCCAGTTACTCCCTTGTGCCTCTCCAGTTGCCTTTATTCAGCTGAAATACTGTTAACTCTGATTCTACTTTCTCTCTCTTAAATTGCAGAATAAATTCAACCATGTTCTAATCACCGCTTCTGAAGTTTTCCTTCACCTTAAGCTCCCTTGTCTAGCCTGCGTCATTAAATCCAGTGTCATCTGTTCCAGAGTGGGCTCCACCACATAATGCTCCAAAAAGCCATCCCATAGACATTTCTTAAATTCCTTTTCTTGCGATCCACTCCCAACCTGGTTTCCCATTCCACTTGCAAATTGAAATCCCCCTATGATCACTGTAACTTTGTCTTTCCTACAGATCCTTTCTATCTCCTGATGCATCTTGTCCCCCAGCTCCTGACTACTCTTTGGAGGCCTGTGCAACTCTCCAACTGTGGTTGTCTTATGTTTGTGGTTCCTCAATTCTACCCACGCAGATTCTACACCATCTGACTTTACTTCCTTTCTTAATATTGATTTATTTTCATTTTTTATTAATAATGTAAACCCACTCCCTCTGCCACCTATCTTTTCGATAGTATATATGTCCTTGAATATCCTGATGCCCTTGCAACCACTTCTCTGTGATGCCCATCACGTCATACCTATCAATTTCAGTCTGTGCCACAAGCTCATTTACTCTATTCCTTATACTGCGTGCATTCATATAAAATCCTTCAATCTTGTATTAACGGTTCCTCTTCTCATTGTTATTTGTTTGTCCAGTGTGCTTGAAGTCTGATTGCTTACACTTTCCATACACCCTGTCTTATTTGCGTCTGTGCTGGAGATTTTAATAACCTCTCTTGAGCTCTGTGCATTTACCTCCTCTTTTCTAATTAAACCCTATAACGGACCCCCCACCCTGCCAACACAAACATTCTCCTAATCAGTTTAGACGTCTGTCTACAGCCTTAGTTAGGATTCAATCGGACTCTGGTCCCAACACAAAATAAAGGGACAAAAAACAAGCTTTTCTGTACATACCAAAACATGAAAACTACAAAGATACAAGATTGTTAAAATACACTTACGATGTGGAGTTATATGAATTGAAATGTGAATTTGAAAAACCACAGACGAGTTTTTCACCCTTTATCAGTCATTATTTGACCCACAGCTAAGATGCTGATCTCCCCCCTGTCAGTGATCCCCCTCATTGAGAATCTCTCGCCCTTTCTCTCACACCGTGTCTAGAGGGACTACAAGTTCCTGTTGGCCCAGAATATTAAAATAAATTCACCTTCTCCCTGGAACTAATCTATTGTTCTTTTGGATCATGTTCAGGGTCATCAACCCGGCTTTGTGATATTATTGGCGATAAATGATCTGGGATGACAGCATAGTGCTCACAGAGTACGGACCAGACAAGGGGCTTGCAGTCTGTGGGAGTTTCTAAATGAAATTTCTGTGTATTTCTCCTCATGCTGTCTTCTGATATAACTTCACACTCGTCTGACACTCCTTGTTCTCACTCACTCTGTCGCTCCATTTTCTCTCCATTCCTTTTATCTCTCTTCACTCCCTTTTTTCTCTGTTAATTTTTCTCTCTCTCTCTCACGCACAGACACACACACACACATTCTGTTCTCTCTGTTGACAAATTGTGCTGTTGGAGAGCTCGTCGGTGTACAATGGGCTAAATGGCCTCCTTCTGTGCTCTTATTAATTCTGAAGTTCTCTGACCCACAATAAAGACTTCAGGTGCCTGGAGAGACAAACTAATAATGCGAAGGACACAGTGCAGAATCATCCTTTATCTCTTCATGTTGTCTGATATGCAGCGGCCTTGAAATATCTGTTCAAAAAAAGATAGAAATTCGAGCAGTTGGGAGGACGTTCACGAGATGATTTTGCTGTCAGGATTTAACAAGCAGTTCCCTCTTACAAAATTGGATTTGTCTGATAGCAGTCCCTGCCAATTGACACGTCCTAGCTCTGCCTGATGTTGACGAAATTTGCCTTCCGCCAATTCAGTACATTCCCACAAGGTCCTGACATATCCATGTTCAGAGCTATCTTAAATCTGAAGGAGCTGTGACCACTGTTTCTAAAATTATGTCCCACTGAAAGGTCAGTCACCTGGCCAGGTTCATTAGCCAATACGAGGACCAGGATGGTTCTTCCTCTCGTTGGACGATCCACATACTGCTGCAGTTAAAAAATTCTGCCCCGTCTAACCCCTTGCTCTAATGGACGTCCAGTCATTATTGGGAATACTAAAGTCACTCACTATGACCACTCTGCTTTAATACATCTTTCCTTAATCGACATACATATCTGTTCCTCAATCCTGCCGTGGCTGTTGGAGAGATTATAGTAACGCAGTGTTTGCATCCATCTTATTTTTGAGCTTGACTCATATTGCTGCAGTGGATGTTCCCTCCTGTATGTCCTGTTCACGTGCAGATGTAGCATTCTTCCTGATCAGTAAAACAACTCGTCCACCTCTTTTAGCTTCTTCTCTATCTCTCCTAATCCAATGAAACCCTGGATACTTTGAACGGCCAGTCCTTTCCCTCTCTCAACCAAGTCTCTGTAAAGCCGCAACATCATAGTCCCATGTATGGATTCAGGCTCCCAGTTCATCGTCCTTACCCATAACAATTCTTGCGTTGAAATAAATACACTTCAGCCAAACTCCATCAGATCCTGACCTGATATTTGGTTTGATGTAAATTCCTCCTCGTCTATTCTCTGGTAACAGGAGATTACAAAGGACTGTCAGTAAAGTGGAAAATATTGTAAACAGACAATTTCAGTTTCTTCCCTTGTCCCTTCAATCTGTACACTGCATCCCACACTGTCCAATTCCAATAAACTGCTGGGTAATTATTTTGCTTCAACCAACAGTCTCCAGCCTCTCACGGCACATTCTTCGACTCGCTCTGGACCCATTGGATTGATAGTTTTCTGATCCCTCTCTCAACCAAATCTCTGTAATATTTGTATCATGGTTATATATATTCATCTGTCTTGCCTGTCACACTGTTCACATTAAAATCAGCATACTTCAGACTTCCAGTCCCATTGTGTTCACTCCCCTCTGCCAGTTTGTTGCTGCTCTTAGTTGTACTGGGATTAATCTCCAACTGCTCTTCAGTCACTGTGCTTGTGGACGTACTGCTCTGGCTCCACCCTCCCTCCCCCACCACCACACTAGTTGAAAACCTCCTGAGTGACAATAGCAAACCTGCCTGCCAGGAGATTGCTGCCAGTTCACGTCTATCCCGTCCTTCTTTTGTATTTCAAACCGACCCGGGAATCCCAATAATCCACATATTGGAGATTGCTGCCAGTTCAGCTGCATCCCGTCCTTCTTGTGTCTATCCTACCGACCTGGGAATCTCAATGATCCATATATTGGAAGTGCTGCCTTCCCTACCAGCTCTTTGGCCATGTTTTTATCTTTACTACCTTCCTATTCCTAACCTCACTGGCATGTGGCATAATCTAGCCTCCCCAACATTCAAATATGCTTTCAGCACAACTCCAGCAAGACCCTTACTTTAAAATGGATAGAACTGACAATAAAATCTTAAGTGTGATCTCATGAACCAGGAACGTGGAGCCCAACGAATCAGTCGCAATGATCATAGGATCTGATATTCATCACCTTCACCAAATCTGTTGGACAAGATATACTTATGGAGCATCTATTTGTACATGGACAAGGATAAACAGAAATTAGTCCAAAAGACCTGAAAATGTCATAACAGATGGGTGCCAGTCAGCCTGTTTACTCTGCTTTGCTGTTCAATTGGATTTTAGCTATTCTGTTCCTTTTAATGGCTGGGTCTTTACCCCGGATCCCTAGCGCGTCAGAAAGTCTCCAGTGTCTTTGTGTGCTCACTGCGTAGGGAGCATCCAGTGCCAGGCGATGGGGTGTGGGGAATCCCGGGGTGGCTCAATGACAGGCTGCATGCAGTGACGGATGGACTCAGGGATTGAGAGAGACAGAGTAGTTAATCAAGGACATGCGCTCACATAAGTAGCTGGGCAAGATTCCCAAACACTCAGGAAGCCTGAGGACCAGAGCCACTTTTACAATAAACCTGTCATATTTGCAGCAATTCTCCATCAAACACAAGCAGATATACTGTAGATGGCAGAAACCTGAAACAAACATTGTTCCACAGTCTCCACAGTCTGTGGAGAGAGAAAAGAGGCAATTCTCCCAATGCAGAGATTGCAAGATCTCCAGAAAGACAGGGTCCAGAGATTGGAATTGAACCCAAGTCTCTGGCACTGTGAGGCAGCAGTGTTGTGTCACCACGCTATCCAGTGATGAACACTAGGATTAGGACAGTTACATTAGTATATTTTCGACAGTTAGTTAACAGGAATGCTCTCACGCAGCCTATCTAAGTTTGGGAAGCCTTTATACAGCAGCAGAGGACAATTCAAGAAGCAATAAAGTGATGAACACGAAACATGTAAGCTAGCTTGCTTTAGAAAAGGAGATTGCAGGAGTTTTGTTAAGATATATAAAAGGGGAGAGTGAACATTGGACAACCAGAAATTGAGGCTGGCTGCAGAGAAATGGAAAACAAAGAATTGGAGAATGACCTGAATAGGTACTTTCCATCAATCCTCACAATGGTAGATACTATGAACTTTCCAGAACTTAAAGCGAGTCAAGGGTGAGGAATGGATGTAGTGATCAGCGCTGAGGAGAAGGTACTGGGGAAGCTGCAATGTTTGAAAATGGATACATCACACAGACTGGAAGGATAACAACCAATGTTCTGAAGGAATTAGCGGAGGAGATTGTGAAACCATTGGTCGCGACTGTTCAGGAATAACTATCATCAGACAGAGTCCCAGAGAACTGGAAAATGGACAATTTAAAATCTCTGTGGAAGAAGGAAGAAAGGCAAAATACAGGAAATCATAGGGCAGTATAGCCTGGCATCGGCCGTTATTAGGGATTTAGAGTGCATTGCTAGCAATGACATTGCAGAGTACTTGGAGGTGCATGGTAAAATAGGGCTGAGTCAGCATGGCTCCATCAAGGAGTGGTCCCGCTGACAAGTCTGTCAGAATTCTATCAGATGATAATGAGCAGGTTTGACAAAGGGAGGATGTGATCTCATTTGCTAATAGGCAGTGGGTTAACTTTGAATCTGTGTTAAATTGACTCATGTTAATTTATTGGTTGCAACTTGCATAAGCAGATGTGCATAAACAAATAAAATTGCAGAGGAACAATTCAATAGCAGATAAATAAAATAAGGATGGAGGTTCGGTTGATGTGTTGTTTCTACATGATGTGGGAGATGTCGACCCCACTGTGGTTCCCAGTGACCATGTCTGAAGTAAATGTCGCATGCAAGAACAACTCTGGTTCTGGGTCGGTGAGCTGGAGTTTGAGCTTCAAACAATGCGAGGCATCAGGGAGGGGGAGAGTTCCCTGGATGCTGTGATTCAAGAGACAGTTACACTCCTTAGATCAACTGACTCAAATTCAGCCAGTGGTTAGAAAGCAGAGAGATTATCTATAAGTGAGGCAGATAAAGGGATCCAGAACGTAGAATTGCTGGAGCCTCAGCCCCTGTCCGTGTCTAAGAGATTCAAGAGTTTTGTTCTCTGTGTGGATGGGATGGGGACTGCAGGGAGGATGAGCTGATTGGCCATAGCACCGAGTTGAGGAAAGCATTCCAGTGGGGCAAGAGAAGAGAAATGTTAATGTAATTGGGGATAGCGTAGTTAGCGGCATAGACACTGTTCTTTGTGACCCGGATTGAGAGTCCTGAATGCGGCATTACCGACTGGTGTTTGGCTAAGGGATATCCCATCTGGGCTGCAGGGGAACTTCGAGTGTGAGGGTAAAGATCCATTAGTCATGGTCTGTTTCGGTACAAACGACCGAGATAAAACTAGGACAGAGGTTCTGCTAAGGGATACGAAGAGCTCGGAGCTAAATTAGAAAACAGAATCAAAAAGGAAATAATCTGTGGATTACGGCCTGAGCCATGAGCTAATTAGCACAGGGTCAGCAGGAAAATGCGTGGCTCAAAGTTTGGTGTGGGAGAAATGGGTTTGTATCATGGGACTTTGACACCAGACACTGGGGAAGGATCTGATCGGACGGTCTTCATCTGAACCGTGTTGGGACCAGAGTCCAAGCAAATCGCATAACTGGGGCTGTAGACTGGGCATTAAGCTAAATGGGGGTGGGGTGGTGCCAGTTATAGGGAAAATTATAAAACCCGAATTAAAGGAGCGGGTAAGACTGCAGATCTCAAGAAGAAGGCGTTTGGTATGCTTTACTTTGTTGGTCACAGTATTGAGTACAGGAGTTGGGAGGTCATGTTGCGGCTGTACAGGACATTGGTTCGGCCACTGTTGGAATATTGCATGCAATTCTGATCTCCTTCGTATCAGAAAGATGTTGTTAAACTTGAAAAGGTTTCAGAAAAAAAATTACAAGGATGTTGCCATGTTTGGAGGATTTGAGCTATAGGGAGAGGCTGAGTAGGCTGAGGCTGCTTTCCCTGGAGCGTCGGAGGCTGAGGAGTGACCTTTCAGAGATTTACAAAATTATGAGTGGCATGGATATGATAAACAGACAAAGTCTTTTCCCTGGGGTCAGGGAGTCCAGAACTAGAGAGCAGAGGTTAAGGGTGAGAGGGGAAAGATATAAAAGAGACCTAAGGGTCAACGTTTTCACGCAGAGGGTGGTACGTGTATGGCATAAGCTGTCAGAGGATGTGGTGGAGGCTGTACAATTGCAACGTTTAAGAGGCATTTAGATGAGTGTATGAAGAGGAAGGGTTCGGAGGTATATGGACCGGGTACTTGCAGGTGGGACTGGATTAGTGATATCTGATACCTGGACAGGTTGGACCGAACGGTCTGTTTCCATTCTGTGCACCTCGATGACTCTAAAACTCTAAGTTATTCAAATCTTCAGCACAGACGCAGAGTATGGAAAGTGTTAGCAATCAAACTTCAAACACTCAGGACAAACAAATGACGATGAGAAGAGGGATGGTTACTACAGGGCTGAACTGTTATATCGGAATGCATGCAGTATAAGGAATAAGGTAAATAAGCTTGTGGCTCATACACAAATTGGCAGATCGCCATCACGGAGACGTTGCTGCAAGTGGATAGGATTGGAAGCTGAATATTCAAGGATATGCATCCTATCAAAAATATAGGCAGTTGGGCAGAGGGAATGGGGCTGACCTATTAGTAAGAAATGCAATTAAATCAATAATAAGAAATGATGTAAGGTGAAATGGTGTAGAATCTGTGCCGGTAGAATTAAGGAATCAAAAAGGTTAAAAACAAGTTGTTGGAGTTCTGTTCAAGCCTCCAAACAGTACTCAGGAGCTGGGGGGCAAGATACACCAGGAGCTAGAAAAATGTGTAGGAAGAACAAAGTTACAGTGATCATGTGGGATTTCATTACGGAGGTGGGCTGTGAATTCAGATAGATGGTGGTTTGCAAGAAAACGAATTTGTGGAATGTCTATGAGATGGCTTTTTGGAGCAGCTTGTGCAGGCAGATTAGATGAGGGAGCTTAAGGTGAAGAAAATCATAGGAGGCAGTATCGTAATATGATTGAATTTACTCTGCAATTTAAGATGGAGAAGTTATATTCAGAAGTAACGGTATTAAAGCTGAATAAAGGCAAGTACAGAGACATGAGAGAGGAGCTTGGTCGAATTGACTCGTAGAAGGGCCCAGCAGGAGGGACAGTGGAGCAGCAATGGCAGGAGACTTTTTGAGTAATTCGGCATGCAGCAGAGATTTACCCCGAGTAAAATGAGGCAGAGTACACGGAGAATGAGGTAACCATGACTGATGAGGGAAGTCAGCTATAGCAGGGAGTAAGGAAAAATTACTTTTAAAACCGCAATGAATAGCGTAACCTCTGTCGTGGGTAAGATCCTGGAATCCATTGTGAAGGATGAGATTTCTGAATACTTGGAAGCGTTTGGTAAAATAGGGCAAGTCAGCATGGTTCCATCAAGGGAATGTCATGCCTGACAAATTTGTTGGAAATCTTTGAAGAAGAAATGAACAGGCTCGATCAAGTAGAGCCAATGGATGCTATCCACCTGGACGCCAAGAAGGCCTTTGACAATTTGTCACACATCAGATGACTAAGTATGATAAGGGTCCGTGGTGTTAGAAGCAAAGTAGAGAGGCATGAATAGGAACTTGCCTGTCTGACAGAAAGCAGAGAGTGGGGATAAAATGGTCCTTCTCAGAATGGCAGCCGGTGGCAAGAGGTGATCCACAAGGCTCAGTGTTGGAATCGTAACATTTTACTTGTTACATTAACAATATAGATGATCGAACTGAGGGCACTCTGGCTAAGTTTGCAGGTGATACAAAGATAGGCAGATGGACTGGTCACATACAGAGCCCGATGAAGGAATTGACCAGGTAAAAGTGTTGGCAGATGGATTCCAACCTCACAAAGGGTGAGGGCATGAACTTTGTCACGAAGAATCGAGGCATATTTTCTAAATGGGGAGAAAATTCAGAACTCTGAAGTGCAAAGGGACTTCGGAGTTCTAGTGCAGGGATCTCTTAAGGTAAGCTTGTAGGTTGAGGCAGTAGTTAAGAGGGCAATTGCACTTATTATTGATGGCATTTATTACGGGAGGAATTGAATATAAGAAAAGGCTTTATACAGATTTGGTCAGACTACATTTGGAGTGTTGAGCGCACTGTTGAGCCCAATATCTCAGGAAAGGTATACTGCCCCTGGAGCGTGTTCAGAAGATTTTCACGGGAATAGTCATAGGAGTGAAAAGTTTGTTGTATAGCGAATGTTTGAGTCTTTGGGTCTATACTTGATAAAGTTTAGAAGGATGAGAGGAAATGTAATTGAAACATACAGAATACTGAATAACCTGAACAGAGTGGATGTTCATAAGATGTTTCCATTTGTAGGAGAGACGAGGACCCAAGGACACAGCCTAAGCTTAAAGGGAACATCTTTTAGAATATTGCTAAGGAGAAACTTCTTTCACCAGGGAATGGTGAATTTTTGAAATTTATTTGCAGAGAAGGATGTGGGGCCAGGTCATTGAGTATATGTGAGACGTGGATAGCTTTTCAGATTATCCAGGGGATCAAGGGTTATGGGGAGAAGGATGGAGAATGGGTTTGAGAAACTTATCAGCGATGACCAAATGGCGGAGCAGACTCGATGGGCTAACTGGCCTAGTTTCGACCCCTTGTCTTATAGTATTATGGTTTTATCTTTAAGGAGTCTTTTTGCATTTCTGAGAATATGGATTCGTGTTCTTCATGAAGGTCAGAAGCTCGTGGAAATAGACAATAGACAATAGACAATAGGTGCAGGAGTAGGCCATTCTGCACTTCGAGCCTGCACCACCATTCAATATGATCATGGCTGATCATCCTTAATCAGTATCCTGTTCCTGCCTTATCTCCATAACCCTTGATTCCACAATCCTTGAGAGCTCTATCCAACTGTTTCTTAAATGAATCCAGAGACTGGGCCTCCGCTGCCCTCTGGGGTAGAGCATTCCACACAGCCACTACTCTTTGGTTGAAGAAGTTTCTCCTCATCTCTGTCCTAAATGGCCTACCCCGTATTTTTAAGCTGTGTCCTCTGGTTCGGCACTCACCCATCAGTGGAAACATGTTTCCTGCCGCTAAAGCATACAATCCTTTAATAATGTTATATGTCTCAATCAGATCCCCTCTCAGTCTTCTAAACTCAAGGGTATTCAAGCCCAGTCGCTCCAGTCTTTCAGTGGAAGGAAATCCCAACATTCCAGAATTGACCTCGTGAACTTATGCTGCACTCCCTCAATATCTAGAATGTCTTTCCTCAAATTTGGAGACCAGAACTGCACACAATACTCCAGGTGTGGTCTCACCAGGGCCAAAAATAGTTGACTGTTTTTGAATGAAGATACTTTGTCTGCTGTCAGGATGGTGGATGATATGACATTCAGTGCAGGATCACACACTAACTGCACTGAATTAATGTGGGGAGAGTTTATTCAAAACTTGAACCTCTCTGTCTTTGTCAATCGCCGTGGGGAGCGAGGGTTGGCGTGGGTAGGCGTAACGTCTTCAGAGACACTTAAACTATCCAGAACCATGCATCCTGAATGAATCAACAGTCACGGAATTTATCGCCTTCTCATTCTCTGTTTCGAATATAAGGAGTGCTTGTCCATCCTCCTCAAGGTTCAATGCAATCACCTCTTATTATCTCACAGCGCTACAGATCAACCTTTACTCACTCCTCATGGTGCCATCATCCCAGGGATTAAGCTGGTGGGACTCTTGTCCATTCTCTCTGTGGTAAGGAGATCACTCCATATAAAGGAGATAAAATCTGTCCACAATACCCCAAACCCTGCCTCAAAAACGCTCTCAGAGTTGATCACAATAACTCCTTTCCCTCACTTAGCTGGCTCCATTTCCTTCATGTGACACAGGATACCATTCATTTACAATGCACAGCCACTGACGTGGAATTTAAACAATCCTTACATCTGTAGGCCAGCATCAATAAAGCTCGCACCAGAGGTGCCTATCGAGATGGCAAACACCCTCGGAGACAGACTCAATCACAAAGAATACGTCTAAAAGTGTGAGTGGCCACCTACCAGAATGTAATTCAGCTGCAGGAATATGGGATACAGGCAGAGGAAGGGGGTTATCTTTCCTTTTCATCTGCCCTCACGGGATGTATTCAGCCCAGGTCAGGCCAGCATATAATGTTGAACTTGCACTGAGTGGCTGGTTCGCTATTCTACAGGACAGTAAAGATTAAAACGCAGTGCTGTGGGTTTGCAGTCACACAGAGACCTGACCAGAGAAGAATGACCCATTGCCTTCTCTAATGGGCATGAGGCAAACCAATATCAACAGATTATTATTTTGTGGCTGTAGATTATGAGCCAATGATGTAACCACCATACACTGTCTTCCCGTCTTTCTACTTCTGTGCAGAGAACACTGTAACCATCTCAAGTGCAATTATTTTGCAATGGACACATGGTATAAATGGGCTTCAAACAGCTGTATACGGAGATTAACAAAGGTACAAATGATAGCATATTCAGGAATTGTACTGAGGCTGAGGAGGAGGCTGGGATGTCATGTTGGTGGTACTGCACAGGAATGGTGAGTGGGGAGGATATGGAAATGTAAACTTGTGCAGGAGAAAACGAATCAAGGAGAACAGTTTGTTTCATCCTCACATATTGCTGTGTAATTTTTAAATAATCATTTGCTAATTATAATATGTAAGGAATGGAATCTTTGATTGGAACTGAAAACATTGACTTGCACCTTTCCAAAATTTACATTTCATGACCATCAATTCAGTTCAGACCATTTCACTAGACAGATAGAGTGACTTACCAGGAACACCAACTATAGCAAGGATAGGATAGTAACCAGCTTGAATAACCATCAGTACATCTTCAATCCGCGATGCTAATGATATCCAAGGCTGGGAAAGCCAGAAAAGACCCGAGGATAAACTCCTGTCCATTGCTGGAAATTTCCATTTGAATGTTCTCAGATCTTGATCCATTGTTGGAACACTCCAGTATACTCTTTCCAGATTCTGATCTCTCCTCCCTCTCTCCTTGAAGCTGCTGATCCCTGTTACTGGTGTGGATGATGCTCCCGCTCATACAATCGGATTACACATTGAACACATTGCATTATTGATAGAAGACTGAAACTCTCTGGGGACCCATAGGATCCATGGAGACTCGCATAGTCACAATCGCTGAACAAACAGCTCCAGCTAACCCCTCTCAATGTGATTCTGTTTTACTAAAATTCAAAATAACTTTGAACACCTGCGTTCTGGATGTGCGATGTGAGTGCGACTGAAGGCGGAATGTTGGCGATGACATATTATTTGTGTAATAATTCAGTCTGCCTTGGATATAGAGGTAATGCCAGAGGTTTAACTGAACATAAACATGCTTCTCTGCTCATAAATTGAGAAATAATTCCGATAATTACTGATCAGTCATTGCAAAATCAGTAAAACATTGAGAGAATATCTTCAGTCCATGATCTGATGGCAACATGTGCCTAAGAAAATGTGGGTTTATAACAAACAAACGGCATGCATATGTTAACAGAGAATTGTACATGACAAATAAAATTCAGATTGTTATTCCAGAATCAGAGAGGGCAAGCGTGGGTGTTGATGTTATCCATGTTAAGGAACTGTGATGAAGTGTCATTTACTGACTTCAATTACATTGTGATTATGACATTGGGGAAAAGACAAAAGATGGAGAGGACTGGGAGACATGGGTGTTCAAACTGAGAAGAGGAACATTGTTGTTCCCTATTTATCAATACTGGAACGTTACTCTTTATAACTCATATGAAGAACAGATTCAAGGATAAATCTATAATGAGAAATTAGCAGAGACAATATTAATGAAATGTATTTATTTAATGCAAAATACAGGGACAAAATGATTTTCTATACAGACCGAAATATGCAAAGTATAAAGAGATAATTTTGTTAAAATTCACTCTTGATATTGCGTTATATAAATTGAAATGTGGATGTGTAAACTCGAAAAGTGATGTGCAAACTGTATCAATCATTATTTGATTCACAGCGGAGATGCTGATTTCATTTCTGTCAGTGATCCCCCTCACTGAGATTCTCTGGCCCAGTCTCTCACACAGTATCTGGAGGTGGGGTGGGAGTGTTGGGTGGGGTTATCATTTCCTGCTGCTCATGGCACAGTTTATTTTTTATTTAAATCCACCTTCGCCATATAACTAATCTATGATCTTTTGGGTTCTGTTTAGCTGTCAGTAACACAGCTCTGTGATATTATTGGAAAACAATGATCTGGGACGACAGCCAGTATCGGCAGAGTGGTCACAGGGTATGGCACCCAGACAAATGGATTGCAGTTCAGAGGAATTTCTAAATAAAACTTCCAACCTCTGTCTGTCCGTATTTATCTACCCTCATGCTGCCTTCTGATCTATCTGACTTCACTCTCATCGAACACCTCTTCCTCTCCCACTCAGTCAGTCGCTCCCCTTTCTATCCTCTCTCAGTTTATCTCCATTCACGTTCTGTTCCCCGATTTATTTCTCTCTCACACCATCTATCTCCACACGCTCTCTCTATCTCCAGTTGTGCAGTTGAAGCGCTTGTGACCCCACAATGGGTTGACTGACCTCCATCGGTGTTATAATAATTTGGCAGTTCTCTGATCCACAATAAATACTTTAAGTGCCTGGTCAGATAAGCTGGTGTGGTGACAGGTACAGTGCACAATCACCCATTATCTCTTCCTGTTCTTCTCTGATGTACAGCTGCCTTGAAATATCTGTGCAAACAAAATTGACTGAATGAAATTCGAGCAGTCCAGAAGACGTTCATGACGGTGTGTTTCAATTAGGATTTAATGGAGGATGAGATTCTAGAAAAACCTAAGCAATGAAAGAAAAACAGGGCAGCACAAGAAATAGCATATGAATACAACATGTGGCACCAAGTAGGCCTCATGGTATTATCGCTAGATTATCAATCCCGAAAATCAGCTCTTGTTCTGTGGACCCAGGTTCGAAACCCACCACTGCAGAAGGTGGAAATTCAACTCAATAATTATTTAAAAAGCTAGAATTAAGAATCTACTGATGAGAATGAAATCTTTGCTGATTGTCAGAAAAGAAAAACTATTTGGCTTACTAATATCCTCCAATGAAGTAATCTTGCATCCTCACTCCAGACCCAAAGCAATGTGATGACTCTCAGTCACGCTGTGAAATGGACTAGCGTGTCATTCAGTTATACCAATCGCTACAAAATCTCAAAGAAATAAAACCAGGTGGACCAACAGTTATCGATCGGACCACCGAAAACGTCAGTTGGAAACATCACTGTCGGACCTGCAAAGTCCTCCTTACTAACACCTGAGGGCTAGTGCCAATATTGGAACAACTGCCTTACAGACTAGTTAAGCAACAGCCTGACATAGTCATGCTCATGAAATTATAACTGACAGAAATACCCAGAAACCACCAACACCATGACTGGATATGTCCTGGCCAAAGGTCAGGACCAATCCAGCAGAGGGGGCAGCTCAGTGTGATACATTCTGGAGGGAGTTGCTCTGCGAGTCCCCAAAAAAAACACAAAACCCAATGAAGTCCCATGGCTTTAGATTAAACGTGGGCAAAGCAGCGTTACTGATTAACATTTAACGACATTCCTCAGCTGGATCAGCTTTCCGCCATGTTGAACAACACTTGGAGAAAGCACTGACTGTGAAAAGGGCACAAATTTATTCTCGCTGAGGAATTTCAAAGTCACCAACCAAGAGTGGTTTGGCAGCAGCACTACCGATCACGCTGGTTGTATCCTAAAGGACATATCGACTTGATTGGGTCTGCAGAAGGTAGTGAGGGATTGAATGAAAGGGAAAAAAAACATACCTGATCTCATCCTTAGCAATCTACCAACTGCAGATTCATCTGTCCATGCCAGCATCGGTAAAACTGAACACCGCACTGTCGATGAGGAGACAAAGTCTCATGGTCATATTGAGAATAAACACTATAGTGTTGTGTGGCACTATCACCATGCTAAATGGCACAGACTTCAAACAGTTATAGCAACTCAAGACTGAGTATTCATAAGACGCTGTGGTCCAACAACAGCAGAAGAACAATACCCCAGCGCAATCTGTAATCTCATGGTGCAGCATATAAACCACTCAATCATTGCCAGCAAACCAGAGGATTAACCCTAGTGCAAAAGGGAGTGAAACAATGAGAAAAAACTGCTCAGGTATGTTCTGTACATAAAACTCAGGACAAATTCAAACCAGCCAAATACCGCCTCATCAGTCTACTCTCCATCATCAATAAAGTGATGGAAGGACTCACCAACTGTGCTATCAAGCAGCACCTGCTCAGCAATAACCTGCTCAGTGACGCCCAGGTTGGGTTCCACCGGGGACACTCAGCTCCTAACCTCACCACAGTCTTTGTTCAAACACAGAAAAAGGAACTGAATTCTAGCACTTGAAAATCAAGGCTGCATTCTTTCAAATGTGGCATCAAGAAACCCATGCAAAAAGGATATTTCGAGCAAGTATTTCATTATTGGAGTTTTACCTGACAGATAGGAAAACGGTTATTGTTGTTGGAGGTCAGTCATCACACTTCCAGAATATCTCTGCAGGAGTGACTCAGGATAATGTGGACGTAGGTTTGCTCCATGAGCTGCAATGGTCATTTTCAGATGTTTCATCACCATACTAGGCAATATCTTCAGTTGCCCTCCGGATGAAACCTAGGTCTAAACACCTCCTGTTGCTTCATCAATGGCCTTCTCTCCATCATAAGGTCAGAAGTGGGGATATACGACGATGACTGCACAATGTTCAGCATCCATTTGCAAATGCTCAGTTATGGAAGCAGTCCATGCCTAAAGACAACAGGATCTAGACAATATCCAGGCTTGGGCTAATAAGTGACAAGTAACACTCGCACCACACAAATGCCAGACAATGACTATCACCAATAATAAACAATATAACCACTTGGTATTCAGCAGCATATTTGTCACTAATTTCCCCTCCCCACCACACTATCAATACACTTCAGGTTACCAATGACCAGAAACTCAACTGGACTCGCCACATAGATATAAGAACAGATCAAAGGCTCAGAATATTGTGCGTTTAACTCACCTCTTGTCTTCCCAAAGCATGCTCATCATCTACAAGACACAAGTGAAGAGTGAGATGGAATACTCCCCAATTGCCTGAATGAGTGCAGCCACAACGGCACTGAAGAAGCTTGACACCATCCAGGACAAAACAGTCCAATTGATTGGCACCACATCCACAAGCATCCACTCCATTCACCACCTCTGCTCAGTAGCAGCAGTATGTACTATCTACAAGACAGCACCTTCCAATCCTACAATCACTTCCATCTTGAATGACAACGGCAGCAGGCTTTGGCGAACACCACCAGCTTCAAACTCCCTTCGAAACCAGTCAACATCCTGAGTTGGAAATATATTGCCATTCTTTCACTGTTGCTGGGCCAAAACCCTGGAATTCCCTCCCTCGTAGCATTGTGGATCAACTCACAGCAGGTGAACTGCAGCGGTATAAGAAGGCAACTCAGCACCACCTTCTCAAGAGGGTAACTAGGGACGGGAAAGAAATGGTGGGCCCATTCAGAGATTCCCATAACCAAAAAAAATGTTTAAAAAGTTCCAAGTTGAACACCTCGATGTAACAGGTTTTCTGATTTGAACATGAACAGGAAAGCAGTGTTTCTGATGGAAAACATTTTCGACCTTTCTGTTATTAGAAAGGTGTTCAGTGTTCCATGACATATTATTGCTGAGTGCTGTGATAAATTGCACCTGTTTTATTAAATGCAATATTAGTCTAACTGGATCGATCCTTGAAAAATACCAGACTGAAAATGACAATCATCGTCGAGACAATGTACTCCCGTCAGGTGAGACTCACAGATAGCAGCTTATATTCAACATTTTAGTGCTACTGCTTAACACTGAATCCTCCCACCGTCCATATTACAGGGGTTACCACTTACCAGAAGGTGAATTCAAATCAAAATACAGATACAAGGGTTACAAGAGCAGGTCTGAGATTTACAATTCTGCACTGAATAATAGACTGTATGACAATACAGGCATGCTATATATCAATAGATTTAGGCCCTTCAGCCTATCTCTTCACACTGAAACTGTCTCATTTTGTCAAAGTCTCTAAAACTTGTGGAAATATCTTCTATACTCTAACTGTATCAATCTTTGCAGTAATCGCCCAGTTTCAATCAGTTGTGCCCCCCCCATTCTTCTAAATTCCATTGAGTACAGACATCGAGCCCTCAACTTCCGCTCATATGACAAGTCTTCATTCCCAGGATAGATCATGTCCAACACCCGTAGATCCTTCCCCAGAACAGCTCACAATAATCCAAATCCCGTCTGACCATAGCCCATTACATTCTCAGCAGTATGTCTCCGCCCTTGTATTCTCACTCTCTTTAAATGAATGTTAACATTGCATTTGCTTTCCTAACTGCCAACTGCACATGCGCATTAACCGTAAGAGCGGACAATGACGCCAAACTCATTTGTGCTTCAGATTTCATGAAGCATTTTAGAACATAATGTCTGCCTGTATTACGCCTACTGAAGTGCATAATCTCACATGTTCCCATATTGTGTTCCATCAGCCACGTGTTTTCCCAGTGTCCGAAACTGTCCAAGTCTTTCTGCAGCCTCCCCACTTCCTCAATATCACCTCCCCATCCAATCATCATTGTATCATCTGCAAACCGATTAAAACTGCCGTCAGGTCAGATGGTTCATGTAAATGTTGCTTCTTGACGACCTAAGGACTATCCATCAATTGGAAAGGCACAACACGCAAGATGCTTGACTCCATTTAGTTTAAAGCTGCATGACTGGAATTACACCTGCAATGCCTTCACTCCTTGCACCACTGGCACTGACACCCTGCTCACTAATTTATTGTGAATTTACTCCATTATGGTGATGCAGAACTTGATGGCGCACGATCCCAGTCTATTAATGGCAATCTGGCTCAATGCTGACTGTGTTGCTCACACCAACGAATGTCATTTTGTGTTGAAGACGACAGAGGGAGGTGGGGGGAGGAGATGTCGATCATAAATGACTGTGTGACTGTCACTGAGTGCTGACACCAGCCACGAAAGCCCCACATGTACCTGTGTCTGTTGTCACCGCTGCAGGCATGATCAGCTTTTCAGTGAGTCAAATCAAAGAAAGTGATGGGCCTGGACAGTGTTCCTGGCTGAGCATTCAGATCCTGCTTGTACCAACTGGCAGAGGTATTCACATACAACTTCAGCCTCTCCCTCCAGAAGCCGAAGTCCCAATTAAATTCAAGAAGGCCATCATCATCCTCATGAGAAAGCACATGGAACATGCCCTTATTGACGACCATCCAGAGGCTCTGACCTCAATAATCATGCAGTGCTTTGAGAGGCTGGTTATGGCCTACATCAACTCCAGTCTCCCAGCCTGACCTGCTGCACTATAATTTGCCGACTGATGTAACGGGTGCACAACAGATGCCATATCCGAGCCTGCACGCATCACTGGAAGATCTGGACCACAAGGACACTTACACCAGACCCCGGCTCATTGACTAAAGCTCCACATTCAAAATCATTATCCCTTACAGACGAATCAAAAACTCCCCGACCTTGGTCTCGGTTCCATCCTCTGCAACTGGCTCCTCAGATTTCTGACCCACAATCGTGAAATTAGGTTAAAACCACCTCCTCCATAATAACAATGAACACTAAAGCTGCTGAAGAATGTGTTCTCAACACCCGACAATACTCCATGTACACCCACGGCTCTACCCTCAGCCCACTACTGTCCTCCCTATTCACCCATGGCTGTGCCATCAGCACCTTACTGTATGCCCTGTACACCCATGGATGTGCCCTCAACCCCCTACTGTATTCACTTTACACCCACGGCTGTGTACTCAGCCCCCCACTGTCCTCCATGCACACCCACGTCTGTGCCCTCAGCCGCTTACTGTATTCCATGTATTCCCACGTCTGAGTCCTCAGTCCCTTATGGTACTCCAGGTACACCTATGGCTGTGTCCTCAGCCCCCAACTATCCACCCTGTACACCCACGGATGTGACCTCAGCCTCTTAGTGTGTTCCCTGTTACACCCACGGCTGTGCCCTAAACCAACTATTATACTCTTTGTAAACCCACGGTTGTTTCTGCCGCCCCCAAATGTCCTCCTTGTACACCCACAGCTGTGTCCTCAGCCGCCTATATACTCCCTGTACAGCCACGGCTGAGTTTCCAAATTCCAAACAACGCCAGCTACAAGTTCGCTGATGACATCACAATAGCAGTACGGATATTAAACAACAACGTGTCAGAATGTAGAAAGGAGATAGAGAGCTTGGTGGCATGGTGTATTGATAATGACCTCTCTCTCCTATCCGGCAAACGTAAAGGACTGATCACTGATTTTATGAAGAAAGGAGGGGAACACATCCCATCTACATCAACCGTTTGAGGGAGTGCAGGCAATAAAGTCCCTCGGAGTGATGTTAACTCACAACCTGTCCTGAACTTCTCACAAAGGTCCGACTGTCGGGATGGTTCAACAATGCCTCTCCTTCCTGAGGTGATACAGGAAAATCAGCATGCACTACTTCTACAGATGCACCATTGAGAGCGTATTGTCCCGGTGGATAACAGCCTGGTACAGCAACTGCTCTACTCAGGACCGTGAGAAACTGCAGAAGGTTGGGTGCACAGCTCTGACCAACATGGACTCTAACATCCCAACCATCGATTCCATTTACATGGCTCGTTGCCGCAGAAAGGCTGCCAACATCTACCCCAGATTACTGAGGGAAGGGATACAGGAAATATCTGGGGCATTAACAGATATCTTTGTAGCATCCTTGAACACGGCTGAGGTTGCGGAAGACTGGAAAATTGTTAAACCCCTTGTTTAAGAAAGATAGTAGGGATAATCCAGTCAATTATGGACTAGTGAGACTGATGTCAGGGGTAGGGAATCTGCCAGAGAAGATACTGAGGGATAGGATCTACTATCATTTGGATGAAAATAGTATTATCAGTGATGGACAACATGGTTTTGTGCAGAGAAGGTCATGTCTTAACAACTCAATAGAATTCTTTGAGGAAGTGACCAAGTTGATTGATGAGGGAGAGACTGTAGATGTCATGTACATGGACTTCAGGAAGGCGTTTGGTATGTTTCCCCTCGGTCGGGTTATGGAGAAAGTGAAAGTCACATGGTGCGCTAGCTACATCGAGGCAGAGAATAGTAGGGGGAGGGAGTTTCTCAAAATGGAGAACTGTGACCAGTGGTTCCATTTAAGATGTTTCTGGAAAGATACATGAATGGGCAGGGAACAAAGGGATACAGATCCTTAGATAATAGGCGACAGGTTTAGATAGAGGATTTGGATCGGCGCAGGCCAATCGAATGGCCTGTTTCTGTGCTGGAATGTTTTGTTCTAACATTATCAAAGACCCATCACACCCCAGTAATGGTCTCCCACAACCTCTTCCATCAGGCCAAAGATATGGAAGATTGAAAACACTGAGCAGCTGGCTCATTAAAAGTTTCTTCCCGACTGTTATTAGACTGATGAATGTACTCTCTAATCTCAGATAATACTGATCAGGTTCATGCTGATCTCGCCTCACGCACGCCGTGTGCAGCGTAACCTGCATGCCGCTCAGACATGTTTTACAGCCATTGTTCTGCACATCCTTGCTTACTATGATCAGCCTGTACACCTTGGTACAGGTCAAAGTAAATCCTCATCTTCCTCCCCCCAGCTTACTCTGAGGTCTCTCTGGTCCTCACCCCAGCACATCCCATTCCCCACCACAGCACACTGTGACCCTATCCCTAGCTCACTGTGTGCTTTGTGTCTCACTACTTCTCTCACACTGTCTGTTCCCTTGTATTTTCCTTTTCTCTGTCTTCTATTTCTTTCCCTGAACTTACTATCTCCCCTTCTCCCTGTCCATGTGACTATTTGTTTCTTGTTTTCTTTCCTTTCTCTGTTTTACTGACTGTCATTCTGTTTCCCTCCCTGTGTTCTCTCTCTCCTTATACGTGTCTGTCTCGTTCTCCCTCATTGTGATGGTGATCGCTTCTCTATTGTTTTGAAGCATGTGATGGCTTTTTGGTTGGATGTTGGCAATATTGGTTAAATTTCAATTGTTGTCAAAACAGCAACCAGAAATTGGAAATCCATTTGAAAGCCAATTGCTACATCTAAATATTTTGGAACTGCCTTCTCTGAGTGCTCTGTGTACTGGCAACTGAAAGCATTCTATTCATGGGCATAATAGTGTGACGGTAACAGCTCTTCCCAGGACCAGAAGAAACTACAGACGGTGGTGTGCACAGCCCAGACTATCATGGAAGTCAACCTTTCATCCATTTATACTTCTCATTGTGAGCTAAAGGCGGGCACATCAAATATCTCTCCAAAACCGGTAATGATATCCTATAACCTCTTCCAAAGGGAGAAGATACAGACGCTTGAAAACATGGATCAGCATGCTCAGGAACACCATCGTCCTTGCCTTAATTACACTGACGAATTGACATCTCTAACTTTTCAAATAATATTAATCTTGCGAAAGTCGATCTTGCTTTGCACACCTCCTGTGCAGCTGTCACCTTGTGTGCCTCACTCTGTAAGTGCCATTGAGGCTGAAGGTCTTCTCAAGGGCAATCAAATGAGTGAACTAATGCTGGCCCAGCCATCGATACCTATATCCCATTAATAAATATAAGAAGATGACGACACTCAGTGAAGACAGACACGTGGGATCAAATCGCTTTAAACGTGATTTTAGATGCATACAGGTTTCCCTCGGTATCTGAAGGTAGAGTGATCCTACAAAACCTTCCATAAACTGATATGGCGGAAAGCAAAGTAGCATTAATGTATGTGGGAAAAAATCATCTTTCTTGGTAAAAGCGAAAATCCTCTTTAGATTTCTTTTGGTTAGCGAAAACAGGACCTAATGGAAGTTTCTCGGAAACTGAAGTGGCAAAAAGCGAATTTTTGAAAAGCGGGGTATCCATGTACCAGCATGGGCATGATATTCAGGAAGATGGGAAAAGTTAAAAATAAATGAGGTGAATCTCACATTTTATTTCCATCCCAGCTGATCATCATTCCTGTTGTTTGTTCTTTTCCTTCTATCTCTTTATTTCTCTATCCATTTAACTCCCTCCTCCTCCCCTTCAAAACAGACTTCCCTGTAACTAGCATTATTCACACTATTTTCCAACTGTTTTCAGTTCAGAAAAGCTCCCTAGCAATTTCTGTTCTTTTCTTTCCATTTCTCATGCAATATGAGATCTCCAGCATCTTCTTTTATTTGGTTTAATCTTCAAATTTGTTGTTCCATGGGAAGTCGGCATCTCTGCCAGGGCAGCATTTGTTAATTATCACTAATTGTCCTGATTGTGAGGCCATTCCACAAGCCAATATAAAATCAAGCACATTGATATGGGTCTGAATTCACACTTAACCCAGACCGGGTAGTAACATTAGATTTCTTTATCGAAGGTCATCAGTGAAACAGCAAGATTTACAGACAAAATGTGGGCTTATGCTTCTTTTTCGTGAAGTTCGCTTTTATTCCAATTCTTATCATTTTTATTGAAGTTCTGCCATCAGCTGTGGTAAGACTTGAAACAAATCGCTTGAAACAATGTCTTTCGTTTAATAAGCTTTGCTCCTGAATTACATCAAGCAACATTCTTACTCTGATACATTGTCCTAATTATGAAGTAACGTCCGAGACAAGAACAATTTTGTTATTAAAATACTTGTAACTGGAAAAGTGACCAGAAGAGAGCTTGAAATATAAAGTCTGAATTTTACCAAAGTGCAGACAATGGTTTGTTCAGAACCAGCACTGACGCAAAGATGGAGACTGGGGATATTATGAGCTGGTTGTAGACAGGGTTCGTGACAGAGAGAACACGAGACAGAAATCAGTCAGGGCAAAAAGGGATCTCGAGGTTGTCCATAGTTTTGTTCTCAGATCTTTGTAAGAGAGTGGTCTGCAATTCAGATGAATGGAGATAGCAAGTTGAATTGAAGATAATAGTGTCTTTCTTTGACAAATATAGATAACAGCAATTGCAATGAAGTTCAAAATTGTTTATGGGATTAATGAATGGACAGAGGTAGAGAACACCAACAATAGAGAGAATAGGTGATTAGCACACCCTCCACCCCGCCCAAAATAATGATCAGTCCCGCTAATATGCGATATGGTACAAATTCTCAACAGAGAAAAATTTTGAAAAGTCCCAAGGAAAGCCTCCTCTCCATTGGTTTAATTATCCAGTCCATTATTCTCAGATTCAGATCTGTCCTCTCCACGTCTGTGCAGCGGCTGATCTTTGTTATTGTTGGAGCTGATGCATCTGCTCCTACACTGGGATAGCGCACTAAGTGAAGCCCCTCACCAATCGGAGAGGGAAACCCTCCAGTGACACAGTTACAATACATGGAGACTGACAACAATCACAGTCACTGAGCAAACAGTTCGAGCTTTCAATACAGCACATTCAGTTTACAATATAACTGGACTGGACTGGATGCTGACATCGCTGGCCATTGGTCACATCTCCCCTCACGAATTGCTCTAGTGAAGTCATTGTGTGGGAGAATGATGGATGCTTTCTTTTCGCAGGCTAGATGATTCTGATCTGTTGTACGATTGCCATGCTGTAACCATCTTACCCCGAATTTTCACCTCTCCACAAAAAAAGAAACACAATCAGGACGTTGTTACTGGGCTGATCTCTCCTCCACGGGAAGAAACGCCAAGCCAACACACTTTCACTGGGTGCAGTTGCTCTGCATATAGACGGGAAGTGTGGACATCTCTGAATGTTCCTCTTCCTGGTCTAATAAAGAAACTTTGTATCTTCCATTCATAATATGCTTGAGTAATTAATTTATACAAATGGACAAACATTTTAATGCAGTTTTATTTGCTATAAAGCAGTAATTGTTACGCTTTTTCTCCTCAGTCCAAAACCAAAAGTGAACTTATTCATTAAGACTTACGAATTAATGAGTCAGGTTTGGCTGGGAGATAGGGCGGAATGGGGGGAGTGGCTGTGGAGACTGCATGGGGAGTACAATGATATTCCACATGTCATCAACACTCTCAACGTCAGATAGAATTAAATATAGTTCACAACAAGGATATTTTATATTTTATATACACACCATTTAATCATTGGGAATACAGTTTGAGTAGGGTCACCGCACCTGAAGCATTAACATTGATTTCTCTTTACAGATACAGCCAGACCTGCAGAGATTTCCCTCCAACGTCTGTTTTTGTTTGAGGTTGATCATATTGTTCATATCTTGCATAATGCTTACAATTAAAAACAAATACTAATAACAAAATGTGCAGGGCTATGGGGACAATACTGTAGAATAATAGTAGAGATATCGCTCATTCCAAACTGGAAGAAACAATGGGCTGAGTTTTCACCACCATTGCTGTAATAATTCTATGTTATGCATTGAAAGCTTTTGGAGAGTGGGGAGACAAGCTTGTTCAATGAAGGACACAGAGTGTTCCATCATCAAAAATCTATCCGTATTATTTCATGGAGGTCAGCTGCCTCTAAAATATATTTTTAAAAAAATAGATTTCCTGAGATTTAAAGGATGTTCAGAATTGTTTTTACTTTCTATCTTAAAGAAGAAGCAGATTTCGGTTGTAATTCAGGTGTCACAGGAATAGCAACTGTAATAGAAACGAGAAATGATCACATTGTCCAAATATTACCAAGTTCAACATGTAGACCTGTCAAGAAACATGAAATATAGAGATAATGGAAACATGAAATATAAACATAAATTGCTGGAGAAACGAAAAAGGTGAGGAAGTATCTGCAGAGAGCAACAGAATTAACATATGTCCTATGATGTGACACCGTTCTGAAAAGTCATATCAGAATCAAAGGTCAATTTTTTGCATCTCTGCTCAAATGTTGCCAGATCTACTGAGTTTCGCACCAGCTCTTTTGATTTCTTTCTTCTTTCTGAACAGTGACAAAGTGTCTGATCTGAGATGATAACAGCAAAGCTGTTATCACAGTTGAATCTCGAGTAATTTGCTATGAACATTAAATGACAAATTACGAAGTTCCTCTCTTTGACAGGGCTCTAAATATCGATGACGTATTGTATTGTGAGAACTTGCGATGAAAATGTTGAAACAAAACAGAGTTTGCTGCAACTGCTCAGTCGGTCTGGGAGCATCTGTGCAGAGAAATCAGAGTTAACGTTTCAGGTCCAGTGCCCCTTCCTCAGAACTGATGGTATTACGGAAAATGTTGGTTTATATACAGAAAAGACTGGATGGTGAGATTGGATGAGAAACCATCACTGTTCAAGAAAATCGGGATCTGGATTCCATTCAAAATTAAGAAAGGATTTCTTGTACTCTCTCTTCTATCGCTTGGTCCTTGTTCAGGTTGTACATGTACTATATATTTCTATATCTCCATCAAGTGCAGACAACATGTTTTTTTCTCCCCTACTGTGGATTCTCAATATTTTTGATTATTTTCCACTATGTATTTGCTTCCAATTCAAGGTGGATATGAGAATATGGCTTGACCTTCTGCAGTATGCCCATAATATAGAATTTAATTGAATATTTATCCCCATCACACACGTTGAATTAAACAAACAATGCATGAGTCCACGTCCATCCTGCAGATGAAAAATTTCTTCAGCTCTGGCTATTGCAGGGAATGTTACAAAGAATAGTGCCACACAAAATGCTAAAGTTCCAGCGCAAGATGCCAAACCCAGTTTATCCTAATTTATTTACAAGGGTTATAACTAAAACATGCAGAGGGGCGGAGAGTAAAAAGTGAATTCAACTCTGTCGAAAATGCTCTGTGTGGCTCCCTCTTAAAATGTGTTAATTACATCACTCATAAGTTCACCAAAATAGGGAAAGCAAGAAATTGGAATTGTCAAATAATCCTCTGAATAACAGCTGGAGAACAGGAAGGAAATCACTGGTTGTTTGTGATATTCAGAAATGAAGGTTGTGAGAATGTGGAGGTGGGGAGCAGTGAAATGATGATCAATGTTGTGGATGACACAAAGATGGGCGGGGGGTGGATCACAGTCAGGAGGGAAGTGTTAGGCTATAGGAGGATATAAACAAATTATTCAGATAGTCAGATCAATGGCCTGATGAAATTCAACACCGATAATTTGGGCAGATCCAAGTCAGAAGTAACAAGACAAGTAAGTACTCAAAAGTAAGTATGAAAGAGGAGGGCTAAATTTGCTCGTTTTTTCATTGCAGCAGGAAAGGTTGAGGAGGGAATCTGGTACAGGTATACAAGAGCATAAGGGGTATGGAGAGGATGAACAGACAACAGCTGTTTTCCTTAGTCAAAGGATCAAAAACAAAGGGACACACTTTTAAAGAGAAAGGGAGGGGATTGAGAGAGAATTTGTGGACTGTGTTTCGAACTGAGAGGGTAGTCTGAATCTGGAATGCTTTGTCCAGGAGGGTGGTTGAGGCAGGTAACCTCACAAACGTTTAAAAAGCCTTTGGATGTCCACTTGCTGGCACAGGCGAGATGAGCCTGTTTTTCATTGCATGATTCTTTGCAGTGGTAGCAATGAACACTCTGGTATATTTGAAACAATAAGCAATGGCATTTGATGCTTTTTTTCCTTTAACTGTACTCAGTAAGTAACTATATTACAAAGCAGCAGTATCTCATGCAGCTTCAGCACTTACTCAACCAAAGTCAGCCCAGCCATCTCTGGGAACATCCAGGGTAATTCACATGCTCTGAGCAAGCATTGTCCAACAACAGCACTGACACTATTCTAGCTGTTTGCCACCATTATTATAGTTAGAGCCATAATTTGAACTCAGCTTTTCCTCTATTATAATAAACACCTCTAGCAATAAGGATGTTATTTCGCTGAAGCATAATAAATTATTTCCCAGGTATTCACTTTGACAAACTGCAAGTTTTCCAGTGTTTTGTCTGCCAGTTGTTTCTCACAGAATTCCCCACCCAACCTCTTTCCACTTTATCATTTTCTTGTGCACGGTCTCTCTGCTCTCACACACCTCACTTCCTCACGTCCCCCACACTCTCCATCCTTATTTATTAATCCCTGAAAAACTTGCGCCTAATCTCAATAATTTATTCCAACTCCCAACTCACATTTTGGACTGATTTGATTCCTTCTCTCGGCATGGTCATTAGACTGGCTGTGTCTGATGTCCTATTCACCTCGACCTTCTGCTCAGTTCCTGATCTGCTGCTTTGTTTCTCACTCTCCTGTTTTATTCAAATCCATCTGACTTGCACTAGCACACCTCCCAACAAGGATGTTGGTGCTCGTCCAGTTAAGATACAACCTGTATTCTTTGTACAGATCCCCGCCTGTCTTGGAAGAGATCGCAATGAGCCAACAATCTGAAATCCTCACCCTTGAACGAGCTTGTTAACAACGTGTTAAGCTATACTGTCTTCCTCATCCTGCCCTCTTTTCCACATGGCACGGGGAGTAATCCAGAGATTATAGGGGATTGTTTTCTCTCTCTGTCTCTGCCTCCCTCTCTGTCTGTCTCTCTCGCCCTCTCTCTCTCTCTCGCACCACCCCCCCAACACACACATATTCAGAAGACAGACAGACACCAAATTACGTTCCAGAAGAATACAAATAACCTTAATATAATTGGAATGATAACTGGAATGAAGGATTGAGTTAAAGGGAGGATGAGAGAAATTGCGCTTCTTCTGGATGTCAGTTTGCTCACTTAGCTGGAGAGTACATTTTCAGATGGTTCATCACTGTACGAGGGAACATTATCAGTGAGCCTCTGGTGGAGTGCTGGTGTTATATCCCACTTGCTATTCAAGTGTTTAGGTTTCCTTGAGTCAGTGATGTAATTTCCAGTATTGGTGACTTTATGTCCCGTTCTTTTTCTCAGAGAGTGTTGGATGGAATCAAAATCGATATGTTTGTTGATAGAGTTCCGGTTCTGCTCTGCTTCTAGGAATTCTCGTGCGTGTCTCTGTTTGGCTTGTCCTAGATGGACCCAGTTGAAATGGTGTACTTCGTCATCTGTATGTAAGGATACTGGTGATAAAGGGTCATGTCTTTTTTTCTGGATAACTGTTTTTCATGTATCCAGGTGGCTAGTTTTCTGCCTGTTTTTCCAATGAAGTGGTAGTTACAGTTCCTGCAAGGCTTATTCTTCCTGGAGGAGATCAGACAAATATGTGAACTTATTGCGGTGCTCAAAAGTATGAAATAAAGTTGTAGAGTAAAACAGGAATACTCTGTTTCCGTTAGTTGGCATTACAACATCAACGAGTTCTAATTCCAAGATTGTTATAAAAGAACCAGGTTTGAGATAAGGAAAAACGTCTTTATTGAGAGAGTTGTTAGGATTTGGAATGGACTGCCTGGGAGAGTTGTGGATGAAGATTAAAAAGAGATCTGGATATGTATTTGGAAACATGAATTTAACAGGCTGCAGAGATAAGGCTAGCAAATGGGAGGGGCTTTGGAGACATTCCTGGAGCTGGTGCACACACTCTATCATGTGTCTGATGTGAATAAAAGTCAGAACACGATTATTTCCCATTGTAAATGCTCGCGCAAATCTGATTATTTAGTGCAGCATAAGCATTTAAAATGCAAGTATTGCAAGACCATCTTCATTATATAGTCTAGTTATTGCTCAGAACATGAATATTTTAAATTTTGAATTCCCATTACGAAAACAAATCTGTCATTGCTTTAGCACAAGTCTCTTTGAAAAGATTTGACTTTTCACTCACATGATAATATGTTTATCGTTTTTGTTCACTCTCTGCATTTCAAATTAAATAACATTTTAGCTAAAAATTAAACGTTTCCAAATTATTGTTCACTAAAATTTGATAACACAAATCATTTATTTAGTTTAATATTCGTACTGCATGTTGACCTATAGCCATTTCTAATTCGCTGGCAAATAGCTGAAGCTTGTACATTTCAGTGAGAAATTAAATTGATTGATTATGTATAAATGTATAAGAACGCTAATTCTATTTGATTGTTCAACCGTTTGCTCACCCTGAACATATAATCATTCAGAAGCCAAACACTTTCAAAATGTTGGAGTGACAATGCATTGTTTTGAATCCTGACATCCATGGATATGTCCCGCCCCAAAGGCAGGACCGATCCAGCAGAGGGGGCAGCTCAGTGAGATATAGTCGGTAGGTAGTTGCTCTGGGGGTCTCCAGAATTGACTCCAGACCTAATGAAGTCCCATGGCTTCAGATTAAACATGGACAAAGAATTCTCTTACTGATTACCACGTGACATCGTTCCTCGTCTGAATCAGTGCTCCTCTATGTTAAACAACACTTGGAGAAAGCACTGACTGAGGCAAGGGCACAAAGTGTATTCTGGCTGGGAGATTTCAAAGTCGACCACCAAGAATGGTTTGGCAGCAGTACTACTGATCACGCTGGTCGGGTCCTAAAGGACATAGCTACTAGATTGGGTCTGCAGCAGGTGGTGAGGGAAAGAACAGGAGGGGAAAAAATCAAACATGACCTCATCCTTACCAATCTACCAACTGCAGACGTATCTGTCCATGACAGTATCGGTAAAAGTCTCGCGGTCACGTTCAGAATGAATTCTATTATGTTGTGCGGCACTATCACCATGCTAAATGGCAGACTTCGAAGAGATCGAGCAACTCAAGACTGAGCATCCATAAGACACTGTGGATCATTAATAGCAGCAGCACTCTACTCCAGCACAAACTGTAATGTCACGACCCATCATATCCCCCCACTCAACCATTACCATCAAGGCAGAGGATCAACTCTGGTTTAATGGAGAGTACAGGAGTGCATGCCACGAGCAGAACCAGGAATATACAAAGATAAAATGTTAATCTGCTGAATCTTCCAAACTGAAATACTTGCATGCCAAATAATATAAACAGCAAGGGACAGACAGAACTGAGCTATCCCACAACAAATGCATCAGATTTACTCTCTGCAGTCCTCCTAATCTGATCATGGACGGTGTTGGATGATCAAACACCTCACTCCACAACTATCCCCATCCTCAATGATGGAAGATCCCAGAACATCAGTGCAAAAGTTAAGGCTGAAGCTTTCGCAGCAATCTTCATTCAGAAGTTTTGAGTGGATGATCCATTTCGGCCTCCTCCCGCGGTCCCCATCATTACAGATAGCAATCTTCTGCAAATTCGATTGACTAATATCAAGAAACGTTTTAAGGTACTGGATACTGCAAAGGCTATAACCCTGATAACATGCCGACAATAATCCTGAAGACTTGTACTCCAGAATTTCCCGCTTCCCTAGACAAGCTGTTCTAGTACGGTTACAAACAGACAATGGGTAAAACTGCTCAAATATGTTCTATACATAAAACGCAGGACAAAGTCAACCCTTCCAAATACCGCCTCATCAGTCTCCTCTCCATCATTAGTAAAGTGATGGAAGGTGTCATCAACAGTGTTATCAAGCAACACCTGCTCAGGGACGCCCATTTTGTGTTCTACCAGGGTCACTCAGCTCCTGATCTCATCACAACCTTGGTTCAAACATAGAAAAAGGAACTGAATTCCAGCCCTTGATATCAAGGCTGCATTCTGCCAAATGTGACATCAGGGACCCCAAGCAAAAACGGTATCTCAGGCCAACACTGCATTATTGGAGTCATACCTGACAGATAGGAAGATCGTCATTGTTCTAGGAGGTCAGTCATCTCAGCTCCAGAACATCTCTGCAGTAGTCCCTTAGGATAATGTTCTAGGTCCAAACATCTTCAGCAGCTTCAACAATGACCTTCCTTCCATCACAAGGTCGGGAGTGGGGATTATCCAGGCTTGGGCTGACAAGTGGCAAGTAACATTCGTGTCACACAAATCCAGACAATGACCGTCATGAATAAGAAACAATATAACCACTTGTTATTCAGCAGCATTATCATAACTAAATTTCCGCACTGTCAAAATCCTGGGGGGTATTATTGACCATAAACTCAACTGGACTCACCACAGGTAAGTGCAGATCAGAGGCTAGGAATACTGCGCGATTAACTCACTTCCTGACTTCCCAAAGCCTGTCCATCATTTTCACGGCACAAGTCAGGAATGAGATGAAATAATCCTCACTTGCCTGACTGAGTGCAGCCCCAACAGCACTAAAGAAGCTTGACACCATCCAGGACAAAGCAGCCCATTTGATTTGTACTACATCCACAAGCATTCACTCCCTTCACCACGGTCGCTCAGGAACAGCAGTGCGTACTATCAACTAGACACAATGCAGAAATTCCACAAAGATCCTCAGGGAGCTCCTTCCAATTTCACGAACACTTCCATGTAGAATGACAAGGGCAGTAGACTTTTGATAACACCACAAATTTCACATTCCCCTGCAAACCAGTCAACATCCTGATTTGGAAATATATGGACGTTCCTTCCCTGTTGCTGGTTCAAAACACTAGAATTCCCTCCTTAATCACTAGTGGGTCAACGCACAGCACGTAGATTGCACCAGTTCGAGAATGGACCTCAACACCACCATCTCAAGCGCAACTCGGGACGGGCAAGAAATGCTGGGTCCATTCAGTGATGCCCACATCAAAAAAAGATTTTTTTAAAAAATTGTTCCATGTTGAGAACCTCGATGGGACAGATTATCTGATTTGAACACAAACAGGAAAGCAGTGTTTCTAATATTGCACATTTCAGACATTTTCTGTTATTAAAAGTGTGTTATGTGTTCGATGACATATTGTTGCTGAGTTCTGTGATAAATTTAACTTTTTCGTTAAAATCAACAAAACTGGTGTAACAGGCTCAATCCTTCGAAATGACCAGATTGCAAATGACACTCATCGTAGAGACAATGTACTCCCGCCAGGTGAGACTCACAAATAGTAGCTTACATTCGACAGATTAATGGACTGCTGACTCTACTAAATCCTCCCACCGTCTATTTCACAGGGGTTACCATTGATCAGAACATGAAGTCAAATCAACTTACAAATACAAGAGCAGATCAGAGACTTACAATTCTGCACTGTGCTGTTTTAGCATTGTCTCTCTGTCTAGTGGAAATATGTTCTACACACTGACTGTATCAATCTTTGCAGTAATCGATCAGTTTCAATCAGATGCCCCCCCCCCCCCGCCATTCTTCAAAGTTCCATCGAGTACACACACTGCCGCTCATATGACAAGCCGTCGTCACTCAGCAGCTCACAATGTGCCAAATGGTGTCTGACCAAAGCCCATTACATTTTCAGCAGTATGTCTCCTCTCTTGTATTCTTGTTCTCTTGAAATGAATGCGAACATTGCATTTGCTTTCGTAACTGCCAACTGAACCTGCACGTTAACCATAAGGGAGGACGAGTGCTTCAAAATCCTTTTGTGCTTCAGATTGAATGGATCCTATTAGAACATAGTGTCTGCCTCTATTCCGTCTATCAAAGTGCATATTCTCACACGATTCCATATTGTGTTCCATCAGCCACATGTTTTCCCACAGTCCAAAACTGTCCAAGTCTTTCTGCAGCCTCCCCATTTCCTCAATATCATCTTCCCATCAAACCATCACTGCATCATCTTAAAACTTAGCAAAACTGCCTTCAGGTCCTTTTTCCAGTTTGTCCATGTATAATACATTTCCTGGCTCCCAAAGGACTATCCACCATCTACAAGGCACAACACTCAAGGTGCTTGACTCCATTCATGTTGAAGCAATAGCTTGAGTGGAATTACACCTGCAAAGTCTTCACTCTCTGCTCCACTGACTCTCGGTCGAAGCACACCCTGACCCGTTTTTTGGTGAGTTTACTTCATTATGGCGCACAATCCCAGTATATTGATGGCATTCTGTCTGGCTACTAACTTTGTGGTGTCTACACCAACCAATGTCACTGTGTGTTGATAACGATGGAGGGAGGTGGGGGGAGTAATGTCCATAATGAATAACTGTGTGACTGCCAGAATGAAAGCTGCCCCGACAGCCTCGGATATATCTGTGCTCGCTGTCACCGCTGCAGACATTATCGGTTTTCCTGAGAGTCAAGGCAAGGCAAGTGACGGAACTGGACGACGTTCCCGGCTGTGTACTCAGATCCTGTGAGGACCAACTGGCAGACGTATTCACATACAACTTCAGCTTCTCCTTCTTACAACCCGAAGTGCCAAACTGCATCGAGAAGATCACCATCATCCTCGTAAGTGAGAAAGCATATGTAACATGCCTTAATGACTACTGCCCAGTGGCTCTGACCTCAATAAACATGGAGTGATTTGAAAGGCTGGGTATGGCCCACATCACCTCCAGTCTCCCAGCCTGACCTGATCCCTTTTAATTTGCCCACTGTTGTCACAAGACCAGAACATATGCCATGCCTTGATCCCTGCACTCATCCCTGGGACATCTGGGCAACAAGTACACCGACACCAGACTCCTGCTCATTGACGACAGCTCCACCTTAAAGATCATTGTCCCCTCCAGACTGATCTCAAAATTCTGTGACCTTCGTCGCGGCTCCACCCTCTGCAACTGGATCCCCCGGTTTCTGACCAACAGACCGCAATTAGTGAAGAGAGGTATCTGCACCTCAACCACAATTACTGTACTCCCTGTACCCATGCGGCTGTGTTGTCAAATTCCAAACAACGCCAGCTGCAAGTTCGCTGATGACATGCCCACGTAAATACAGGTATCCCCTGCTTTTCAAAAGTTCACTTTTCACTGCTTCCCTTTCCAAATGACCTACATTAGGACCTGTTTTCGCTAATCAAAAGGAATCCAAAGAGGATTTTCACTTTTAAAAGAAAGCCGATATTTTTCCCCATACAATGAATGTCTCTTCACTTTACACCATATCAGCTTATGAAAGGAACACGGTACTTTCAGATCGTGCGGGAAACCGGTATATGTCTAAGACAATGTTTAAAGCGATTTTATCTCCCTTTCTCCCTCATGAGGTACTTCAACAGAGTGAGGCATATAAGGTTACAGCTGCACAGGAGATGTGCAAAGCAAGATCGCTATTAAGAGGACTAGTATTATTTAAAGTTAAAGATGTCAATTCGTCAGTCTAATTACAGTAGGGAAGAAAGGGTTCCTGAGTATGCTGGTCGATGTTTTCAAGCCTCTCTATCTTCTTCCTGTTGGAAGAGGTTGTAAAAGATCATTACCGGTTTGGGAGCGATTTCTTTTTTGCTACCAGCCTTTCGGCGACAATGAGAAGTATAGATGAATGGAAGGTTGCCTTCCGTGATGGTCTATGCTGTGTACACAACCGTCTGTAATTCATTATGGTCCTGGGCAGGGCAGTTACCATGTAACACGAATTGAATGCTTTCAGTTACCAGTATACAGAATAACAGTAAGAGATACAGGTCATTCTAAACTGGAAGAGAAAATGGGCTGAGTTTCCTCAACCTTTGCTGCAATAATTCTGTGATATGCATTGCAAGCTTATGGAGGGGGGAGACAAGCTTGTTCAATGAAGAACAGAGTGTTCCATTATCAAAATTTGATTCTTATTATGTCATGAAGTTCAGTTGCCTCTGAAAAGTGTTTTAAAACAAAGTGGTTTTCTGATTTTTACAGGATATTCAGAAACATGTTTTTATTCTCTTTGAATCTTATAGAAGAAACAGATTTCGGCCTTAATACACGTATCACAGACACACCAACTGTAATAGGACCACAGTGTCTAAATACAACCAAGGTCAACATATGGACCTGTCAAGAAACATGGGATATAATGATATGCAAACATGAGATACAAACGGAAAATGGTTGGGAAGAGAAATAAAAAGATGAGGAAGTATCTGCAGAGAGAAACAGAGTTAGCATATTGATTATGATGTGACACTTCTGAAAAGTCAAAGGTTAATTCTGTGCATCTCTGCTCAGATTCTGCCAGATTTGTTGAGTTTTGCTCCAGCTTTTTCGATTTTTTTTCTTTCTGAACTGTGAAAAATTGTCTGATCTGACCGATAACAGCAAAACCCCTGTCTCACTTGGATCTCAAGTAATTTGTTATGGACATTAAATGAAAAATTACAAAGTTCCTGTGTTTGACAAGGCTCTAAATATTGATGACGTATTGGATTCTGAGAACTTGCCATGAAAATGTTAAAACAAAAACAGAAGTTGCTTCAAAAGCGCAGTAGGTCTGGGAGCATATGTGCAGAAAAATCACAGTTAACGTTTCGGGTCCAGTGACTCTACCTCAGAACTGATGGTAGCTCGGAAAATGTTGGTTGATATGAAGAAGAGGCTGGACAGCTGTTAATGGAGATTGTTAGTAGCTAACAATAGAGGTTGAGTAGATTAGATTAGATTAGATTAGATTACTTACAGTGTGGAAACAGGCCCTTCGGCCCAACAAGTCCACACCGCACCCGCCGAAGCGCAACCCACCCATACCCCTACATCTACCCCTTACCTAACACTATGGGCAATTTAGCATGGCCAATTCACCTGACCTGCACATCTTTGGAGTGTGGGAGGAAACCGGAGCACCCGGAGGAAACCCACGCAGACACGGGGAGAACGTGCAAACTCCACACAGTCAGTCGCCTGAGGCGGGAATTGAACCCGGGTCTCTGGCGCTGTGAGGCAGCAGTGCTAACCACTGTGCCACCGTGCCGCCCACGGGCCGCGGGCGGCACGGTGGCACAGTGGTTAGCACTGCTGCCTCACAGCGCCAGAGACCCGGGTTCAATTCCCGCCTCAGGCGACTCTGTGTGGAGTTTGCACATTCTCCCCGTGTCTGCGTGGGTTTCCTCCGGGTGCTCTGGTTTCCTCCCACACTCCAAAGATGTGCAGGCCAGGTGAATTGGCTATGCTAAATTGCCCGTAGTGTTAGGTAAGGGGTAGATGTAGGGGAATGGGTGGGTTGCGCTTCGGCGGGGCGGTGTGGACTTGTTGGGCCGAAGGGCCTGTTTCCACACTGTAAGTAATCTAATCTAATCTAATCTAAACCTCCTTATACAGGTCACCTCTATCCCAGAAGAGATCCCAATGATCCAAGAACTGAAAACCCTGCCCCCTCCAACAGCTCCTCAGGCACACATCCACCTCCCGGCCTATCTTTCTATGTCTATCCTCACTGGGGTAGGTGGCACCAGGAGTAATCTAGAGATCACTGCCCTTGGGGTCCTGCTTTTTAACTTCTTACCTAACGCCTGATACTCATTTCACATTGTGTCCATGAAGAGGGAGTAGTAAAGGCAGCAAGACCAGCAAATACAGATCAGGCGATATCGTGAGTTTGATGCAATAAAACCAGGTGAAGCCATTCACAAGGATAGGGAGTGCAACGGGGTCCTTAGAAATGGCTGTGAAATATCCTTGTCAGATCCTATGAAGGAAAAGCCACAAGGTACTTTGTCAGTACAGTTAGAATAAAAGGGTAACTGAGGAAAGGGTGAGGCCTATTAGAAACCAAAGAAACAATCTATGCATGGAGCCAGAGGAAATAGGTGAGGTCTTCAATGAATACTTCCCATCTGTATTCATGCAGGAGAAAGGCATTGTAGCCGGGGATTTCAGGCAGGATGGTGAGGTTCTATAACATGTTAAGATCAATAAGGAGGAGGTATTAAATATTTTCACAGGCATAAAAAGGTGCAGAAATCCCCAGTGCCCAATGAATGTATCCCAGGCTGCTACGGGAGGTAAGGGAGGAGATTGCTGGGGCTCTGGTGGATATATTTACTATTTTGCTGGCCACAGGTGAAGTGCTGAATGACTGGAGGATCGCTCATGTGGTTCCTTTGTTCAGGAAGGGCAGCAGAGATAGGCCAGGTAATTACAGAACAGATAGTCTGACAGCAGGGGGAGGAAAATCATTGGATACCACCCTGAGGATGAATCAAAACTTGCAAATGCAAGGATCAACTCGGATAAGTCATCACGGATTTGGTAGAGGAAGATACTGTAGGAGGAATTCAGTTTAGTTTTTTGAAATGGTGTCTAAAAATACTGAAGAAGGCAGTGCAGATGATGTGGGTTACATGGAGTTCATTAAGGCCTTTGACAAGTTCCCACATGGAAGGCAGATCCAAAAGGAAAGAGCCCATGGGATCCAAGGCAAGTTGGCAAATTGGATACAAAATTGGTGTATAATCTTTTCCGTGGTTTGAAGTTGTTTCACCAGCGGGTGTACCACAGGGATCTGTGCAGGAACGATCGCTGGTTATTCTGGGGAATAATAACTTTGATGTGAAAGCAGAAGATATCATTAGTCTGTTGCAGATGACATGAAAGGTGAGGATGTTGTTCAGAGTGAGGGGGATGGTCTCAGGCTACAGTCTGATGACGATCTGATGATAATCTGAGTAGAGTTTAGTTCTGATCAATGTGAGGTCATACCCTGTGGGAGGTACGATAAGCGAAGGACAGACAAAATGAATGCTTGGACCTTGCGGAGTGCTGAGGAACACAGGGACCTGAGTGGACAACCCAAAGATGCCTGAAGGTGTCAGCACAGGTGGACCGGGTGGGGAAGGCACCTGAACTGGGAGCAGGAGGGGGACCCACATCCTGATGGGGCAAATTGCTAGAGTTGCTTGAGAGGATATAATTTAATCTGGCAGGGTGTTGTATCTTAAACAGTCGAAGGGTCAGAAAGAAGATTGAGGCTGGTACACAAGTTAAACAGAGCCATTTCAAGAGATAAGGCAGGCAAGAACATAGCAGGGAATGGGGGAAAACTAATGATTAAACTGCATTTATTTCAATGCAAGGGGCCGACAGCTAAGGAAGATGAACTCAGGACATGGATTTGAATGTGGGACTGGGAGATTATAGTTATTACAGCAACACAGCTGAGGGAGGGGAAGGACTGGCAGCTCATTGTTTCAAGGTAGAGGGACTGCAGGAAGCATCGAAGGGGAGGCAAGAGAGGATGTGTGGTGATGTGTTTTGATTGCATGACTCATCCCAGCAGTACTTAGAGAGGATATTCCTGTGGGATCACCCAGCGAAGCTATGTTAGTGGAACTGAGAAATAAGAATGGGTCATCACTTCGATTTGATTGTTCTACTAATCCCTAATAACAAGTGGCAGACTGAGGAACAAATATGTCGGGAGATCTCAAATGTCAATCATAATAATAGGGCTGTTATGGTAGATGTTTTTTTTAACTTTCCATCTTAGACCAGGACTGCCAGTGTTCAGCGTTTGCAAGGGAGGAATTTGGTAATTGATTTCCAGTAAACTTGCAATCAATATATAAATGGCCTGAAATCAGAATTGGGCAAAATCTGACCTCCCTTTGGGAAACAAGGTAGGGAAAGGGACTGAGGTGTTAGTGGGAAAGCATTTTGCCAAAGTGACCACAGTTCTATTAGTCTGGAAACAGCTATGGAAATGAATAGGCCTGGTCCACAAGTTCAAGTTATAAAATGGGGCCAGTCTAATCTTGATCGTATTAGCCAGGACCTTTCAAAAGATGATTGCAGAGTCTATTTACAGGGAAAGCGAAGTCTGGCAAGCGAGAATATTTTAAAAGTGAATCAAACTGAGCGATCAGCGCCAGCATGTTCCTGTTTGTGTGCAGGTTAATGCTGACAGCATTCGGAAACACTGGCTGTCCATTGAGGGTCTGGTCAAGGAAAAGGGGGCACTTGTCAGGTATAGCCAGCAGGATCAAGGGAATCCCTGAGGATCACAGGGACTGTAGGATGGAAATCAGGAATGCAGAAAGGGGACATGAAATCGCCTCGGCAAAGAAGGACGAGTACAATCCAAAACTGATTTTAGATAATATAGATACAATAAGAGTAAACGACTAACTCGGGACAAAGTAGAGGCCCTTAAAGATCAATGAAGCCATCGATGTGCATGACTTCTGGATATGGCGAAGATCCTAAACAAATTGTTCATTCCAGGACTTACTGTGCACCAAGACTGGGGTACTCAGATTACTACATTACAACACAATTGGAGTACACTATGCAATTCTAGTCTCCCTGCTGTCAGAAGGATTTTGTGAAACTTGAAAGGGTTTAGAAAAGATTAATAAGATGTTTCCAGGGTTGTTGCTGAATAGGCTGGGGCTATTTTCCCTGGAGTATCAAAGGTGATTGCAGAGTCTATTTACAGGGAAAGCGAAGTCTGGCAAGCGAGAATGTACCCCAGTGTAATACAGTGACAGACCTGTCCCCACCAGTACTGTACCCCAGTGTTATACAGTGACAGACCTGACCCCACCAGTACTATACCCCAGTGATATGCAGGGTGAACCTGCAGACATTTATATAAACATGTTTATATACATTTACCCCTTCAGCTAACACATGGGCAATTTAGCATGGCCAATTCACCTAAACCGCACATGTTGGATTGTGGGAGGAAACCGGAACAGCAGGAGGAAACCCACACAAACACGAAAAGAATGTGCAAAATCCACACAGACAGTTGGCTGAGAAAGGAATTGAAACCGGGTCTCTGGTGCTGTGAGGCAGCAGTGCTAACCACTGTGTCACCGTGCCACCCCTAGCAGGGGAGTGGAGATGATCCTGGTAGTTATAGACCTGTGAGCCTTACTTTGATTCTGGGTAAAGTGTTGGAAAGGCTTGTAGGGGATAGGATTTATAATCATCTGGAGATGAGTTAGTTGATTAGGGATAGTCAACATGATTTTGTGAAGGGTAGGTCGTGCCCTCGCAAACCTTATTGAGTTCTTTAAGAAGGTGAACAAAGAGATGGATGAGGGTAAAGCAGTTGGTGTGGTGTATATGTATTTCAGTAAGGCGTTTGTTTAGGTTCCCCATGGTAGGCTTTTGCCGATAATACGGAGGCATGGGATTGTGGGTGATTTAGCAGTTTTGATCAGAAATTGGCTCACTGAAAGAAGGCAGAGGGTAGTAGTTGATGGGAAATATCGATCCTGGAGTTCAGTTACTGGTGGGTACTGCCAGGATGTGTTTTGGGTCCACTGTTGCTGTCAATTATATAAATGACCGGAATGAGGGCATTGAAGGATGGGTTAGTAAATTTGCAGAAGACACTAAGGTCGGTAGAGTTGTGGATATTGACGAAGGATGTTGTCGGTTACAGAAAGGTTTAGATAAGCTGCACAGCTGGACTGAAAGTTCGCAAATGGAGTTTAATGTGGAAAGGTGTGAGGCGATTCACTCTGGAGGGAGGAACAGGAATACAGGGTACTGGGATAATGGTAAGATTGTTGGTAATGCAGATGAACAGAGAGATCTCTATGTCCATGTACAGAGACCCTTGAAAGTTTCCACCCAGGTTTATGGGTTTTTTAAGAAGCCATTCAGTGTGTGAGCTTGTCTTGGTAGAGGGATTGAGTTTCAGAACCATTAAATCATGCTGCAGCTGTACAAATGTCTGGGTGTGGCCACATTCTTTCAGGTCACTGCATTACAGGATGGATGTGTAAATGATTCAGAGCTGATTTACTAAGAAGTTACCCAGTATGAAGGGAAGGTCTTATGAAAGGAAAGGCTGAGGGACTTCAAGCTGTTTTTGTTCAAAAGAATGTGTTTGAGGTCAATTAATTGAGACATATAAGATAATCAGCATGTGAGATGGTTTGGACAGTGAGAGTATTTTCTCTTAGGTGGCGATGCCTACCACGAGGGGAGATAGCTTTACATTGAGGTAGATATAATAGATATATAGATATGGGACAGATGCCAGAGGTAGGTTGTTTACTCAGAATAGTCGGGGCATGGAATGCATTATCTGGAGCAATGGTAGACTCACCAACTTTAAGGGCATTTAAATGGTCATTGGATGGGCATCTGGACAAGAATTGGAATAGTGTTGGCTACTTGGGCTTCAGATTGGTTCCACACGTTGGTGCAAAATCGAAGGCCAAAGGGTCTGTATTGCACTGTCATGTTCTGTGTTCTAGTGGGCAAAAATATGGGGTGGAGAGGAAAGACATAAAAGCGATTTTCGGAGAAAAGTTTCGACACAGAGGATGGTGCAGTTATGGAATGAGCTTCCAGGGGAAGTGGTAAAGAAATGTTCAATTTGGACAGGTACGTGCCTCGTCTCTCTGGGGTGGAGAATTCTGTTGCCTCAGGTTCTGGTGTAGCTTCACTAAAGAGAGAGAGAGAGAGAGAGAGAGAGAGGGAGAGAGAGAGGGAGAGAGAGAGAGAGAGAAAGCGCGAGATATTAAGTGATATCACCAGAGTGCTGGAAGATATCAGGATCACCCAACTGTGTTGGAAGAACAGGTTTTGCTTCATCTTGCACTGGTATAACCGGTCAGGAATGAGCAACCTGTGAGCGGGTGAAGTGACGGCCGAATGGTTTTATTGCTAGAACAGGTACCCAAAACCTCAGCTAATGTTCAGGAGAGACAGGTTTGAATCCCACCATCAGAAATGGTGGAATTTGAAATCAATAATTTTAAAAACAGTAATTAACAATCCACAAATAAGTATGAGACGATTGCTGATGTACAAAAAACCGAAACACTTGTCCTTTCGGGAAAGACATCTGCCCATCCTGATATGGTCTGCACAACATCCCCACAGCAAAGTGTTTGCCTCTCAAAGACCCTCTGAAATAGCCGAGCAAGTTACTCAGCTCAAGGTCAGCGAGGGCTGGGCAAGAAAGGCGGGTCAGCCAGAGACACCCACATCCCATACCTGATTCAATAAATAATCCATTAGGATGGTCCCACTGGAACCGTGCTGGGACCCGGGTCCTGGCCAATCATGTCAGTAGGTTTATGGACAGGGCTTTAAACGGACAGAGAGGATGCAGGGACAGGCTTCAGGTGAAAGGAGCTTTCCAAATCCAGAGAGAAAACATGGAGCATCGGAACAGTATGTGATTGCAGCTGAAGACAAGCAGAACGGAGCAGGAAGGGACAGAGTTGAACTAAAATTGTACATCAGCGAATAGATTTGTGACAGAAAATTGTGGGAAAGAGTAAGTTGTGTTTTTTTTTAAATGGACAACGTCGCTGTAATAAGGTAGATGGATTTGAGACACAGAGATAAAAGTGATTTAGACAGCTGGGAGACATGAATACAGGGTGAACAAAAATATTCAGTGGTTCACAATCTTGTGCAAACTCAGGCAAAACGGACAACACAAACAATAATGGATAACAAAGGCATTACAGAGAAAGCATTTGGCCTCAGATCATGAAGTAGAGTCAGTCTGAATGTAAATTCTGGCTACTACTTGCCAAGGACACAAGCAGCAGAACAGTTTTAGCCTCCAAACAGCATTTCATTGTTCATCACTGCATTACACAGGAACTCATTGAAATTTTCTAAAAAGGGCATTGTGGTAATTTTGGAAAACTTCAATAATTGTATAATCTGGGACAATCACACCGACAACATTGATATTGGAAAAGGAGCTCGGAGATTTTGTTTTCAGTGTTTCTTTGAAAAACACATTATGCAATTGACTAGAGACATAACTATCGCAGAGCGACCGTGTAATGAAACTTAGTGAATGAGTAATGTCACCTGCAGAGATCTTTCGGGAAATTGTGATAAAGTGCAGTTTAAATAAATATAAAGTTTTAAAGTGAATCACAGAAAGGACAAGCTACTTTAGAAACAAAAATAGCCAATTACATGTGTGTGAGAGGAGAACTGACCAAGATAAACAGTCTAAACAGACTGAAATATGTGGCTGGAAATGAACAATGGCAAACATTTGAAGGAACAGTGTAAAACACAACAGAAGGTCATTCGATTGAAACAGTAAAACCCTCAGCAAGAAATTCCCACTGATCCCTCACTCTGGACAAAAGGGATCATACTAGATTATGAGGCTGAGAAGATCACCAAAAAGTACTTAAAATCCTGAAGTGAGAGAGTACTTTATGAGTAAATGTTAATGGATTGGAATGGCTCTGCTCTCAGGAGGAGGGCTGTGGGAAGGGGAACCATGGTCAGGGTTCATTGACACAATAGGAACAGGGAGAGGTGAAGGTGCTGGAGGTGGTGAGAGTGTCACAGAGAGTGGTCAGGGTGTTACAAAGCCAGGACGGATTGCTGCAGCTGGAGGGGTTTGCAGAGGTATGGAGGGACATAGGTATTTTTATATATTCATTCATGGGATGTGGGTGTCACTGCCTGGAACAACATTCTTTGACCCCATGATAATTACTGAGAGGGTAGCTCAGAGTCAGCCATATTGCTGTGGGTCTGGAGTCACATGTCGGCCAGACCAAGTTAGAATATTTGATGTCCTTCCCTAAAAGAGGTTAGTGAACTAGATGAATTCTTCCTCCTGATCAACAATGTTTTTCTGGTGGCCCCATCAATGTCTTTTACAGATACAACATGACATCCTAACTCTTACTCTTAATGCTCTCCCCAATGAAGGTAACCATCCCAAACACCTGCTTCACCAGCCTGTCTACCTGTGACACCACATTCAAAGAACTGTGTACCTGGTTCACTGACTTACAACACTACCCAGGGCCCGAACATTAACTGTACAAGTCCCACCCTGGCTTGTTTCACCAAAATGGAACACCCCACCTTTATCTAATTAAACTCCATCTGCTATTCTTCAGCCCACTATCCCAGCAGTACTGTTCATCCTGTTGTATCATAGATAACCTTCTTCACTGTCCATTTTACCACCAATTTCAGTGTCACCCAAAAACCTTACTTACCAGGAAACCAATATTCCCATCCAAACCATTTATCCAAATGACAAACAACAGTGGACCCACTCCACCGCTGGTCACATGCCTCCAGTCAGAAAAACATGTCTCCCACCACCCTCTGTCTCCTACCATCAGGCCAATTTTGTTTCCTGTTCACTAGCTCCTCCTGAATGCCATATCCTTTTACATTGATCTGAGCTTATTACCCAGTTTACCAGACAGAACACAGAACACAGAACAGTTTAGCCCAAGGCCCTTCAGCCATGATTTCATGCCAATCTTTTATCCAACTGTAAGATCAAACTAACCTACATACCCTTCATTTTACTGTTATCCATGTGTCTGTCCAAGAGTGTATTAAATGTTCCGAAAGTATCTAATTTTACTCCCACCATTGGCAGTGCATTCCAACCACCTACCATTCTCTATCCTCTTATCCATCCTTCAATCACCTTAAAATTATGCTGCTTTGTAATGGCCATTTATTCCATGGGAGGAAAAGACTGTGACAATTCACTCTCTCTCTGTGATTCTCATCACCTTGTTCAGCTCTACCAGGTCGCCCCACTCCCTTCTTCACTCCCATGAGAAAAGCCTTAGCTCCCTCAAACGTTCTCCATAAGAAATGCCCTCCATTACAGGCAGCATCCTGGTATATCTCCTGTGTACACTCTCTAAAACTTGCACATCCTTCCTGTAACAGGGGACCAGAACTGAACACAATATTCCAAGTGTGGTCTCACCAGGACTCTATACAGATGCAGAAAAACCTCACGGCTCTTGAAATCAATCCCCCTTCTAAGGAAAACCAACACAACATATGCCTTTTTAACAACCCTATCAACATGCGTGGCAATTTTGAGGGATCTATGGACACGGACCCCATGATCTCTCTGTTTCTCCACACTGCCTTTCACCCTGTATTCTATATTCAGGTTCGACCTTCCAGAATGAATCACTTCACACGTTTCCAGATTGGACTCCATCTGCCACTTCCAGCCCAGCTCTGCGTCCTGTCAATGTCCCATTGCAACCTACAACAGCCCTCCACATTCCCCACCACTCCACCATCCTTCAGGTGATGGGCAAACTTACTAACCCACTCTCCAACATCCTCATCCAAGTCATTTATAAAAATCACAAAGAGCAGAGTCCCAGAGCCGATTGTTACAGAACCCCACTGGTCACTGAGCTCCAGGCTCAATACTGTCCATCTGCTGCCACCCTCTGTCTTCTCTGGGCCATCCGATCCTGTATCCAGACAGACAGATTTCCCTGTATCCTAATTATCCTTCTTTTCTGAATGAGCCATCCACGTATTCTGTCATATTCTCAAATAATTCAATCAGGTTTGTGAGGCATGACCTGACCGCTCACAAACCCATGCTCACTCTCACTAATTTAACTATGGTTTTCCAAGTAGTCATAAATCCTGTCTTTAGAGTCCTCGCCAATAATCTGCACACCACAGACATTCGACCAAATCTGTAATTCCCAGAATTCTACCTCCGTAACATGGCCCGGACTTTACAAATGTTCCCTCCTCTGCCATGTATCCCAGAAGGGCACTGGAGGGTGGTGGTGGTTACAGAGATAGAGAGGAATATCAGGACAGGAGGATTTTGCAGGCATTAGGAGGGTTGAAATGCCAAAAGGAGGCTTCAGTAATTGTGAGGTTTCATGGTGATGAAGGCATTTGAGGAGGGAGGGAGGGAGGGAAGATTGTAGGGAATTAAGAGGTTTCACAGTTTAGTTGCTTTGTTAGGACTGTAAGAGGTTACTGAGTTGGGGAGGGTGTAAGCACTGGTCGATATTACAAAAACATGTGGTTTTGGTCGCAATGGCATGAAGAGGATTCAGGAAGCTGGAGAGTATAGGGTCTGAACGAGGTTACACAAATGGGAAGAGTTGTCAGGAGTGGAGGTGTTTACAGAGACAGCAATGGTCTGATCTGGAGCAGAGGACCCAGATTGGGAGGGATGTGGGGACTGGAGGTGGTTTCACAGGGAGGGAGGACCATAGACCCACAGGAGGTTACAGAAATGTGGAGAGCTGGAGGGCTGACGGGTTCATGGAGATGGGAATGTTCGGAGGGATAGAGAAGTTTACAGGGATAAGGATGTTTGTAGGACAGGGCTGGATTACACAGACAGGGACTGTTTTAGGGAGCTGAGCAGATTACAGAGATAAAGAGGTTTGTATCATCTGGCGGAACAAACAGAGATATGGAGGGTCATCGTGACTGAAGATGTTTATAGATATGGGAAGGCTTAGGTTCTGGGGGTTATTTAGACATGGAGGCTGTGGAATCTGGATTCTTTTTTGAGAGATTGGGGTTGCAAGTTTGATTGGAGACAGTTTCACAGATAAGGGAGCATAGCACAAACAGGAGGACCTTCCTGTGATAGGAAGAGTTCAAGTGGAGAGTGATGTTTACACAGATGGGGATAAGAGCTGGAGAAGGTTATGGAGATGGGTAAATGGATGGAGATACAGGAGGAGCTTACATTGACGGGGTGGGTGATAGTGATGGGAGGATGTTACATTGTTAATGAGTCTTGTAGGAACAGGACCGGGAGAGGCACAGGCACTGGAATGGGATCTACAGATCGTGAGTGTTGCAGGGACCTGAGAGGATAACACAGATAGGGATGGTGATAGGGTCTCCACAGACTGATGGCGTTTTCGGGACTGGAAGAGGTTTGGTAGAGAGGGAGGGCTGGAAGAGCAGGAGCTTAGGGAGAGTTGAAGATTTGGAGCAGTTCACAGAGGGAGGGTTCTCCAACAGGAGTAGGTCACAGATAGTGAGGGTTGTGTGGCTGGAGAAAGTTAAAGAGAGGGGAGTTTTCGGGTCCAGAAGATATTACATTGATAGGGACAGTTGAAGAGACTGAAGCAAAAATGCATGGAGAAGGTTACACAGATAGGGAGGTGAGTAGGGACTGAAGGTGAATACACAGACATGGAGGGTTGTATTGTTAGACGGAGCTGAGAGGGATAGGGACTGGTGTAGGGATGAAGGTTGTGTTTTTTTAGAAAGTTACACTGATACAGACAGTGTTAGGGAGTGTTGAATGGACTACAGAAGAGCTCAGAGAGAATTAATTATGGGGAGTGGAGGAGATTACAGACACAGAGATGGCTGTCGGTTTGAAAAGAGCTTCTACAGATCCTCAGTGCTGTAAGGCTGGAGGAAGGTTACAATAATAAGGGTTACCTACACTTAATGACTTTTTTGATATAGAGAAAGTCTCAGAACGGGACTGTCAAAAGGAAGTACAGACAGTCCAGGTGGGTTTACAGAGATATAAATGTTTTTGGGGGCTTCAGGGTGGAACAGTGATTGGGAGTGATGTAACAAATGGCAACAGTTATAGGGACAGTTCTAAAAGCAGGAAGAGGTGACAGTCATATCGATCGTGGTAAGGACTGGAGAAGCTGACATCGCCAAGGAATGTTTTAGAGACTGTTGGAGATTACACATATAAGGAGAGTATTGGAGATGAGGCAAGGTTCAAGAGACAGGGACGGTTGACAGGACTGGACAATAACCTGAATAGAATCTCCACAGTGTGGAAACAGGCCATTCGGCCCAACAAGTCCACATCAACCTTCTAAAAAGCATCCTAACCAGACCCATCCCTCTCCCTGTCCAATAAACCCTGCATTTCTCATGGTGAACTCACCTAAACCACACTTGCCTGAATATTACAGTCAATTTATGATGGCCAATCCACGTATCGTGCAAATGTTGGACGATGGCAGGAAACCAGAGCACCCAGAAGAAAACCACACAGTCGGGGGGAGAACATGCAAAGTCCACACAGACAGTCGGCCAAGGCTGGAATTGAATCCAGGTTCCAGGCACAGTGAGGCTGATTATACAGAGCACTGCAGAGATTGGACCTGGTCACAAAGGTTTATTGGAACAGGAGGAAAATATAGTCAGGAACAGGAGAAGTTTACATAGATGGTGTCCATGAGAGGGACTGGAGGAGGTTAACGCAATAGGGAAGGTTGTGGATTATCTCTACAATTAAAGGTAGGGACAGTTGGGGAGACTGGATGAAGTTCGTCATACTCAGAGTTGTACACATTGGGTGAGGTTACTGAGTTAGCAAGGATTCTACGGACTGGCTGAGGTTATGGACAGATGCAGTTGTGGGAATGAGAGTTGTTCCAACAATTGAGAGGATACTTCAGGCACATGGATGGTTTTAGTTGCTGCAGGATGTTTGAGAGCTCGGAAGGCTAGTAGTGACTGGAGGTGGTTCAGAGGTAAGGAATATTGTAGTGATGGGAGTTAGTCACAGAGACAGAGAAGATTGAAGAGAGAGAGAGAGGGCAAGTTTATAGATCTCGGGAGCATTCAGGTGGCTTCAAACGTTACACATAGGGAATGTTGGTAGAAAACGCTGTAGGAACTGGAACACTCTGTACAGACAGTGAGGTGAAATGGATGGTAGAAGGTTAGAGGTAATGAGGTGCTGGAGGACAGGATGGAGGAGTGCTGTGGGGACTTGAGAAGGCTACAGTGGCATCATGTGCTGGAGAGGCTGGAGAAAGGTACATAGATGGGGAGGTCAGTATGGGCTAGATGTTACAGACAGAGTGGGCTGTAGGTGCTAGGCAAGATGACAGATGTAAGGATTTTTATAGTGTTTTGGTGATATGGTCATAACACTAGGTTTCAAAGTCGTTTTGGAAAAATATAAGGATAGGGCAGAAGTGAAGAGGCCACATTTGTGGAAACCCCCTAATCGTTAGAATATCACCATCACTGGGCATTATCACGATCACGGAACAGGATCTGCCAAACACAGACTGGGAGGAACTATTTGCTCTTTCATATTCAGAAAGAGGAAGTATGTTAAAGTGATACAGGGAGAATTCAAGGCCAGTGTGTTCTCCAAAGAGTGAATGACAAAGGCAGTAACTCCAGTGAATCCTGGTCAAGCGATATCATGAGTTTGATAATGGAAATACAATGCGATGAAAACAGGCAAAGACCGATTAACATATAAAAAATGCAAAGGGATCCTTAAAATGACGGGCAAATAATGGGCATGAAATATTCTTGGCAGATACTATAAAGGAGAGGACACAAGGTATTTAATGAGTACAGTTGGAGGAAGAGGATTCCCTGGCAAACGGTGAGGCCTGTTAGAACCCAAAGGGACACTCTGTGCATGGAGCCAGAGGAAGTAGGTGAGAACTTCAATGAATACTTCCCGTCTGTATTCACACAGGAGAAATGCATTGTAGCTGGGGATTTCAGTTGAGATGGTGAGGTCATGTAAAGATCAATAAGGAGGAGGTATTAAATGTTATCACAGTCATAAAGGTGGAGAAATCCCCAGTGCCCAATGAAATGTATCCCAGGCTGCTAAGGGAGGTAAGGGAGGAGATTGCTGGGGCCCTGGTGGATATATTTAATACTTTGCTGGCCACAGGTGAAGTGCTGAATGACTGGAGGATCGCTAATGTGGGTCATTTGTTCAAAAAGGGCAACAGGGATAGGCCAGGTAATTACAGAGCAGATAGTCTGTCAGCAGGTGAAGGGAAATTATTGGGAACAATTGTGAGGATGAATCAACATTTCCAAAGGCAAGGATCACCTCGGCAGCGTCATCACGGATTTGGTAGAGGGAGATACTGTCTGAGGAATTCAGTTCAGTTTTTTTGAAATGGTATGTAAAAATATTGATGAGGGCAGTGCAGATGATGTGGTTTACATGGACCTGAATAAGACCTTTGACAAGGTCCCTCATGGAAGGCTGGTCCAAAAGGGAAGAGCCACTGGGATCCAAGGCATGTGCATACAAAATTAGTGGATAGACTTCTTCGTGTTTGAAATGCTTTCACCATCGGGTGTACCACAGGGATCTGTGCAGTGACCATTGTTGGTTATTCTGTGGAATAATAACTCCGATGTGAAAGCTGAAGGAATCATTAGTAGGTGTGCAGATGACATGAAAGGTGAGGAGGATGGTCTCAGGCTGCAGTCAGATAGCAATCAGATGATAAACTCAGCAGAGTAATGGCAGATGGAGTTTACGTCTGATCACTGTGAGGTAATGCACTGTGCGAAGTCTCATAAGCGAAGAATGTACATCATGAAGGGTAGGTCCTCCTGGAGAACTGAGGAGCACAGGTGGGCAAGTCCCTGGATGTCTGAAGGTGTCAGCACAGGTTGACAGGGTGGGGAAGGCACCTGAACTGGGAGCAGGAGGGGGACCCACATCCTGATGGGGCAAATTGTTAGAGCTGCTTGAGAGGATATAATCTAATCTGGCAGGGTGTTGGAACTTAAACAGTCATAAGGCCAGAAAGAAGATTGAGGTTGGTGCACAAGTTAAAGACAGCAATTTCAGCAGACAAGGCAGGCAAGAACATAGTAGGGAATTGGAGGGGGGTGGGGGTGAACTGATAATTAAACTGCATTTATTTCAATACAAGTGGATTGGCAGCTAAGGAAGACGAACTCAGGGCATGGATTGGAACATGGGACTGGGATATTATAGTTATCACAGAAACACAGCTGATGAAGGGACAGGACTGGCAGTTCATTGTTTCAAGGTAGAGATGCTACAAGAAGTATCGAAGGGGAGGCAAGAGAGGACACGTGGTGGGGGGTTTTCATTAGATTAGATTAGATTACTTACAGTGTGGAATGAATTATCACAGCAGTACTTAGAGAGGATAGTCCTGTGGGATCGCCCAGTGAAGCTATGTTAGTGGAACTGAGAAATAAGAATGGGTCATCACTCTGACACGATTGTCTTACTGACCCCGAATAATCCGTGGCAGACTGAGGAACAAATATGTCGGGAGATCTCAAATATCAACTATAATAATAGGGCTGTTATGGTTGGGGTTTTTTAACTTTCCAAACCTAGACTGGGACTGCCAGTGTTCAGTGTTTAAGGGAGGAATTTGGTAATTGAGTTCCAGAAAACTCCCAATCAATATGTAAATGGCCTGAAAAGAGAAAGGGGCAAAACCTGACCTCCCCTTGGATAACAAGGTAGGGAAAGGGACTAAGGTGTGAGTAAAGCATTTTGCCAAAGTGACCACAGTTCCATTAGTTTGAAAACAGCAATGGAAAAGGACAGGGCTGGTCCACAGGTTCAAGTTTTAAAATGGGGCCAGACTAATCATGATCGTACGAGCCAGGAACTTTCAAAAGGTGATTGGGGAGTCTATTTGCAGGGAAAGGAAAGTCTGGCAAGTGAGAATATTTTAAAAGTGAGATAAATTGAGTGATCACCACCGGCATGTTCCTGTTTGTGTGCAGCTCAATGCTGACAGCATTCGGAAACACTGGCTGTCTATTGAGGGTCTGGTCAAGGAAAAGGGGACACATGTCAGGTATAGCCAACTGGATCAAGGGAATCCCTGAGGATCACAGGGACTGTAGGAATACACTTTGGGTAGAAATCAGGAATACAGAAAGGGTACATGAAATAGCCTCAGCAGAAAATGATAAGGAAAATCCAAGAGTGATCGTATAAATATATTGAATAAAAGAGTAACTCGAGACAAAAAAAGAGTCCCTTAAAGATCAATGAGACCATTGATGTGTGGAACAGCAGGATATGGCTATGAACTTAAACACATTTTTTACTCCAGACCTTACTGTGGAGAAAGACTGGGGAACTCAGGGAACAAGAGTAATACGTTCGACCACATTTGGAGTTCTCTGCAATTCCAGTGTCCCCGCTATAGGAAGGATGTTGTGAAAATTGGATTAGATTAGATTACTTACAGTGTGGAAACAGGCCCTTCAGCCCAGCAAGTCCACACCGACCCGCCGAAGCGCACCCACCCAGACCCATTCCCTTACATATACCCCTGCACCTAACACTACGGGCAACTTAGCATGGCCAATTCACCTAACCTGCACATTTTTGGACTGTGGGAGGAAACCGGAGCATCCGGAGGAAACCCACGCAGACACGGGGAGAATGTGCAAACTCCACACAGACAGTCACCTGAGGTGGGAATTGAACCCAGGTTTCTGGCGCTGTGAGGCAGCAGTGCTAACCACTGTGCCACCGTGCCACCCCAAGAATTGAAACTGCTCAGAAAAGATTGACAAGATGTTTCCAGGGTTGTTGCTGAATAAGCTGGGGTTATTTTCCCTGGAGCATCGGAGACTGAGTGGTGACCTGACAGAGGTTTATATAAACATGAGGGGTATGGATAGGGTAAACAGTCAAGGTCTTTTCCCAGGGCTTGGAGAGTCCAAAACTAGAGGGCATAAGTTTAAGGTTAAAGGTGAAAGGTTTAAACGGCACTGAAGGGACAGCTTTTTTATGCACACGATGGTGTGTGTATGGAATGAGCTGAGAGAGAAAGTAGCAGATACTGATACCATGACAACATTTAAAAGGTATCTGGATGGGTATATGAATAATAAGGGTTTAGAGATACATGGGCCAAATGCTGATAAATGGGATGGATTTATTTAGATCTTCTGGTCAGCATCGACGAGTTGGACCAAAGGGTCTGTTTCCATGCTGCCCATCTCAATGACTTAAAAAGAGGTATGTTATAGAAGAGGTGGTGCTGGAGATTTTACAACACAAAGGAATGGAAAGACCCAGGACCTGCTTAAGTGTATCACAGGACATTGTGCAATGCTCGGGAAGAAATTCTGGAGCCACGAGCAAAGATATTTGTACCATTGACAGCCATGTGTGATGTGCTGGAAAGGCTGGAGGGTGGCATAATGGGCAGTGAAAGAGGTTTTTTGCGATTACAAAGGGATCTTGATGAAATGGGTGAATGGGTGAAAAACTGTAGATGGTATTCAATCTGAATAAATGCGAGGAAGTGCACTTGGTAAAACAAACAAGGGTAGAGTTTATACAATTAATGTTCAGGCTTCAGTTAGTGTTTTAGAGCAGAGGGACCTCCAGGTTCAGGTACATAATTCTTGAAGTTTGCATCACAGGATGGATAAGACAGTGCTTGGCATGCCTGACTATGACTCAGTCCATTGAGTGGAGGATTTAGGACGTCATGTTGAGATTCTGCAGACATTTAGGAGGCCTCTTCTGCACTACTCTGTCGAGTTCTGGTCACCCAGTTATAGGGAGGATATTATTAAGCTGCAGGGGGTTCAGAAGAGATTTACCAAGACGTTGCTGAATATGAAAGACTTGAGTTCTGAAAAATGGCTGGATAGGCTAAGTCTTTTTTCACTGGAGCCTGGAGGTTGAGATGTGATGTTATAAAAGTTTATTTTAAAAAAAATGAGGTATATAGATTGATTTAATGGTAGTTCCCTTTTCCGTAGGATGGGGGAGTCGCAAGAGGAGGGACCACATTTTTAAGATGAGAAGAGAGAGATGTTCAAAAAAAAGACATGGGGGCAAATTGTTCCACAGAGAGTGTTTTGATTGTGGAATGAACTTCCTGAGGAAGGGTGGACGTGGTTACAATTACAACGTTTAAAAGACAGAGATACTAAACAAATATTTTGCATAAGTTTTTACTGGGGAAAAGGATATGGAAGTAGAAAATGTAGGGAAATAGATGGTGACACCTTGCAAAATGTCCATATTACAGAGGAGCAAGTGCTGGATGTCTTGAAATGCTAAAGGTGGATAAATTCCCAGGACCTGATCAGATGTACCCTCGAAAGCTGTGGGAAGCTAGAGAAGTGATTACTGGGCCTCTTGCTGAGATATTTGTATCATCGATAGTCACAGGTGAGGTGCCGGAAGACTGGAGGTTGGCTAACGTGGTGCCACTGTTTAAGAAGAGTGGTAAGGACAAGCCAGGGATTTATAGAGGCAGTGAGCCTGACGTCGGAGGTGGGCAAGTTGTTGGAGGGAATCCTGAGGGACAGGATGTACATGTATTTGGAAAACCAAGGACTGATTAGAGTTAGAGATTTGTGCGTGGGAGATCATGTCTCACAAACTTGACTGAGTTTTTTGAAGAAGTATCAAAGAGGATTGAAGAGGGCTGAGTGGTAGATGTGATCTATGTGGACTTCAGTAAGGCATTCGACAAGGTTCCCCATGGGAGACTGATGAGCAAGATTCGATCTCATGGAATACAGGGAGAACTAGCCATTTGGATACAGAACTGGCTCAAAGGTAGAAGACAGAGGGTGGTAGTGGAGGTTTGCTTATCAGACTGGAGGTTTGTGACCAGTGGAGTGCCACAAGGATTGGGCCTAAGAATGGTGAATAGCCAAAGGTAAGTGAGTCCAAAACTTGAGAGTACAAACGGGACGTAAAAGCGCAAAGATTTAAAGAGGGAGCTGAGGGGCAACATTATCCACAGAGGATGGTGCACAGACTGCCAGGGGAACATGGGAGAAACAAGAACAATGACAACATGGAAAAGACATTTGGGCAGGTACATGGAGGGGAGAAGGTTTGAAGAGATAAGGGCCAAACGCAGGCAAATGAGACTCATTCATTATAGGAAACATGGAGAGCATTGATGAGTTGTACCACAGGCTCTGTTTCCGTGCTGTATCACTCTGTATCCAGTTAAAGAGGATTACAGTACCGAAATAAAGCATGTTGTAGACACTGAAGCAATTTACAGCGATAAAGATGGTCGTCTGGAATGCAGTACATTTCAAATATGTGGAGGACTATCGGGAAGGGACGTAGTTACAGGGACAGGAACTATCATAGGAGTTAAAAATTACTGAAGACACTGGTGCACAAGCCATGCCATAGGCACAGAGTTGCAGAGTAGTGAGTCTTAGCACAGTGATGGAGGGAGAACAGAACAGAAAGATCCCAGGCACCATTCCCAACCTCTCGTCAGAGGCCTGCTTGCCCCTCTGTTGTCCTGATGCTCACTGGCCTGGATTGATAACTATGAACTCCCCATACTGACTCAATGCAATGTAAATTAAAGTAGAGGTGGTGATTGAGTCTGGGGTATGTCTGTACTGTACTGTGCTCCCCATCCAGCACTGTATCTATGTCATGTCCTGTTAGCGATGTTTGGAACCCTCTCATTGCTCCCTGCTCTGTGCACTCTGAGTGATCTTACCTTGCTGCAGGATTTATTGAAGACTCCACATCTCCCTTCCCTTTGTCTCTCTGGCTGACCAACCATCTTCAATGAGGTGTTGGATGAGACCCCCAGCAATTGGGAGGTCTATTGAGTCAGGAACTTCCTAAATACCTAGAGGAGACAGAGAAATAGATAGAATAGAAAATTAGACTGATGCAGTGAGGGTTACATATGGAGAATGGAAATGAGCCCCACAGATATCTGGAAAATCCCACTCCATCCCTGGGTTGTGCTGTTGCATTTCTCTGGAGTGGAGAATTCTGTTGGCTCAGGATCTGGAGTAACTTGACGAGGGGAGGCACTGACAGAGGCAGCAATTAGACCCACACAGTCAGGGATACCACATGGAGAGAGACTGAGTGATATCACCAGAGTGCTGGAAGACTACAGGATCACACAGTCATGTTGGAAGAATGGGTTTAGCTTCATGTATCAGTGCTCAGGGATGAGCAACCAGTGAGCAGGCGATGTGATGGCCGAGTGGTATTATTGCTAGAGCATGTATCCAAAACATCAGCTAATGTTCAGGGGAAGAGGGTTTGAATCCCACCATCAGAAATGGTGGAGTTTGAAATTAATAATATTAAAAATAGTAATTAACAATCCATAAATAAATATGAAACCATTGCTGATGTACAAAAAAACCAAACACTTGTCCTTTCGAGAAGGACATCTGCTCATCATCACGTGGTCGACACGACATCCCCACAGCAAAGTGTTTGCCTCTCAATTACCCTCTGAAATGGCTGAGCAAGTTACTTAGCACGAAGGCAGCTAGGGCTGGGCAAGAAAGGCTGGTCAGCCAGAGGCACCCATATCCTATACCTAATTTAATAAATAATCCATTAGGATGTTCCCACTGGAACTGTACTGGAACCAGTGTCCTGGCCAATCATGTCGGTAGGTTTATGGGATAGAGCTTTAAACTGATACAGAAGATGCTGGGACAGGGTTCAGGTGAAACGAGCTTTTCAAATGTAAAGAGAAAAGGTGAAGTATGGGAGCAGCGTGGGAATGTGACTGAAGACAAGCAGAAAGGAACAGGATGGGACAGAGTTTAACAAAATCAGGGAATAGGTCTGTGACAGGAAATTGTGGGAAAGAGTAAATTATGTTTTTTTGGAATGGATAATGTCTCTTCAACAAGGTAGATGGATTTGTGACAAAGTGATAAAAGATTTAGACACCAGAGAGACATGCATACAGGGCGAACAAAAGGTGGGCATAAATACTCTATGGTTCACCACCTTGTGCAAACTCAGGCAAAATGGGTAACGCTAACAATAATGGATAACAAAGGCATCACAGAGAAATCATTTGACCTCAGATCATGAAGTAGAGTCAGTCTGAATGTAAATTCTGGCTACTATTTGCCAAGGACACAAGCAGCAGAACAGTTTTTAGACCACCGAACAGCATTCCATTGTTCATCACTGCATTAAACAGGATCTCATTGGAATTTTTTAACAAAGGCATTGTGATAATTTTGGGAAACTTCAATATTCACATAATCTGGGACAGTCACACTGACAACAGTGATATTGGAAGAGGAGTTCAGAACATTTTTTTCGGTGTTTTTTTGAATAACAAATTGTGCAACTAGCTAGGGACATAACTATCTCAGAACGACCGTTGTGTGGTGAAACTTAGTGAATGAGTAATGTCACCTGGAGAAATCCTCAGGGAAATTGTGATAAAGTACAGTTTAAAGAAATATAAAGTTTTAAAGTGAACCACAGAAAGGATAAGCTACAACTAAAAACAAAAACAGCCAATTACATGGGTTTGAGATGAGAACTGACCATGGCAAAGAGGCGAAACAGACTGTAAATGAACAGTTTGAAGGAACAGTGTAAATCACTCAACAAAAGAACATTCCATTGAAACAGACAAAATCTCAGCAAGAAATTCCCACCAGCCCCTCACTTGGGACAAAATGGATCGTATTAGAGTATGAGGTTTAGAAGATCACCAAAAAGTACTGAAAATCGTGAAGTGAGAGAGAGTTTTAGGAGTAAGTGTTAAAGGAATTGCAAAGGGTCTGCTCGCAGGAGTTGGGCAGTAGGAAGAGGAATCATTGTAAGGGTTTAATGTCACAAAGGGAACATGGAGAGGTGAAGGTGCTGGAGGTGGTGAGAGTGTTACAGAGAGTGGTCAGGGCCTGAACGGTATTACAAAGCCTGTCTGAATTGCTGCAGCTGGAGGTGTTTGCAGAGGTAGGGAGGGACATATGAATTTTTATTAATTCATTCATGGGATGTGGGTGTCACTGCTAATTACACAGAGGACAGCTCAGAGTCAGCCATGTTGCAATGGGTCTAGAGTCACATGTTAGCCAGGCCAAGTTAGAATGTCAGATGTTCTACACAAAAGGAGGTCAGTGAACCAGATGAGTTCTTCCCACTGATCAACAACACTTTTATAGTGGCCTGACCAATGTCTTGTACAGATACAACATGACATCCCAACTCCTAATTTTAATGCTCTGCCCAGTGAAGGAAACCATCCCAAACACCGTCTTCACCAGCCGGTCTATCTGTGGCACCACTTTTAAAGAACTGTGTACCTGGGTCACTGGGTCACTGATTGACAACACGACCCAGGGCTCGAACATTAACTGTACAAGTCCCACCCTGGTGTGTTTCACCAAAATGGAACACTTCACATTTATCTAATTAAACTCCATCTGCTTTTCTTCAGCCCAATATCCCAGCAGTACTCTCCATCCTGTTGTGTCACAGATAACCTTCATCACTGTCCAGTTTACCACCAATCTCATGTCACCCAAAAAGCTTACTTAACTGACTTAACAATATTCCCATCCAAACCATTTATCCAAATGACAAACAACAGTGGACCCACTCCACCGCTGGTCACATGCCACAACATGTCTCCCTTCACCTCAGTCTCCTACCATCAAGCCCAATTTTCTGTCCAGTTGACTCGCTCCTCCTGAATGCCATAACCTTTTACACTGATCTGAGCTTATTACCCAATTAACCATACAACATATAGAACACAGAATAGTACAGAACAAGACCATGATGATATGCCAATCTTTTATCCGACCGTAAGTTAAAAAAAAGTGGCAGATAGAGTTTATTTCAGATAAATGCGAGGTGCGGCATTTTGGGAAAGCACCTCTTAGCAGGACTTACACATTTAATGGTAAGGTCCTAGGGAATGTTGCTGAACCAAGAGACCTTAGGGTTCAGCTTCATTGCACCTTGAAAGTGGAGTCGCAGTAGATAGGATAATGAAGAAGGCGTTTGGTATGCTTTCGTTTATTGGTCAGAGTATTGAGTACAAGAGTTGGGAGGTCATGTACAGCACATTGGTTAGGCCACCGTTATAATATTGCGTGCAATTCTGGTTTCCTTACTATTGGAAAGATGTTGGGAAACATGAAAGCGTTCAGAAAAGATTTACAAGTATGTTGCCAGGGTTGGAGGATTGGAGCTATGGGGAGAGGCTAAACTTGCTGGGGCTTTTTTCATTGGAGTGTCGGAGGCTGAGGGTTGACCTTATAGACGTTTACAAAATTATGAAGGGCATGGGTAGGGTAAATAGACAAAGTATTTTCCCTGGGGTTGGGAAGTCCATTGGTTTAGGATAAGAGGGGAAAGATATAAAAGAGACCTAAGGGGCAACTTTTTCACACATAGGGTGGTACGTGTATGGAATGAGCTGCCAGAAGAAGTGGTGGAGGCTGGTACAATTGCAACATTTAAGAGGTATTTGGATAGGTATATGAATATGAAGGGTTTGGAGGGATATGGACCAGGTGCTGGCAGGTGGGACTAAATTGGGTTGGGATATCTGGTCGGCATGGACGGGTTGGACTGAAGTGTCTGTTTCCATGCTGTACATCTCTATGACTCTAACCTCCATTCCCTTCATTTTATTATCATCCATGTGCCTATCCAGAAGTATATTAAATGTCCCTAATGCATCGAATTTTACTGCCACCGCTGGCAGTGCATTCCACATCCACCACTCTATATGTAACGAACCTACCTCTGAGATCTCCCCTTAACCATCTGCTAATCACCGGAAAATTATAACCCCTTGTAATAGCTATTTATGTCAGGGTAAAAAAAATCTCTATTCACTCTATCTATAACTTTCATCACCTTGCTCACCTCTGCCAAGTCAGCACTCATCCTTCTTCACTCCCTCAACCTTTCTTCATAAGACATGCTCTCCAGTACAGGCAGCATCCTGGTAAATCTCCTCTTTACCCTCTCTAAAACTTCCACATTCTTCCTGTAATGAAGGGACCAGAACTGAACACAATATTCCAAATGGGGTCCAACCAGGGCTCATGAGCAAAACTAATGTAGTGTACAAAATCCCATGCAAGGACTGCACAAAACACTACATCGGACAAACAGGAAGACAGTTAACGATCCATATACACAAACACCAACTCGCCACGAAACGACACGACCAGCTATCCTTAGTAGCCCCACACACAGACGACAAGCAACATGAATTCGACTGGGATAACACCACCATTATAGGGCAAGCCAAACAGAGATCAGCCAGGGAATTCCTAGAGGTATGGCACTCATCCACAGACTTAATCAACAAACACATCGACCTGGACCCAATATACCGGCCACTACAGTGGACAGCTCGAACTGACAACCGGAAGCGGCAGAGACAGGCCACTATAAATGCCGGAGGAAACAGCACAGAAGCGCTTCACAGGAGGCTCCCAAGCACTGAGGATGTCACCTAGACAGGGGACGAAACGTTTGCAAGACAAATTCCCAGGCTCGGCGAACAGAACCACAACAGGGCTCTATAGAGCTACAACATAACCTCACGGCTTTAAAACTCAGTCCCCAAACTAATGAAATCCCCAAACTAATCATATTCCTTCTTAACAAGCTGATCAGCTTGGGTGGCAACCTTGAGCGATCTATGAATCTGTTCCTTCACACTGCCAAGGATCCTACCATTAACCAGGAATTCTGCATTCAAATTCAATCTTCTAAAATGAATGACCTCACACTTTTCCAGATTGAACTCCATCTGCTACGTCTCAGCATCTTGTCAATGTTCCGCTGCAACCTACAACAGCCCCCCACACTATCAACCACTCCACCAAGCTTTGTGTCATTGGGAAACTTGCTAACCAACTCTTCCACTCACACATCCAACTTATTCATAAACTCACAAAGAGCAGAGGTCCTGTAACCACTCTCTGCAGAAAACCACTGGGCACTGAGCTCCAGGACGAATGGTTTCTATCATCACCCTCTGTCTTCTGTGGGCCAGTAATCCCGTATCCAGACAGACAGGTTTCCCTGTATCCCAGGCCTCCGTACTTTCTGAATGAGCCATAAAGGTGTTTCGTCACAATCTCAAAAGATTCAATAAGACTTGTAAGGCATGACCTGCCCCTGACAGAACCATGCTGACTATCACTGATCAAACTATGGTTTCCCAATGAATAATAAATCCTGTCTCTCAGAGTACTCTCCAATAATCTGCACTCCACAGATATAAGACTGACAGGTGTGCAATTCCCAGGATTATCCCTATTCCCTTTCCTGAACAAGGGAATAATATTTTCCTGCCTCCAATCATCTGGTCCGACCCCAGTGGACAGTGAAGGTGCAAAGGTCATCACCCAGGTGCTCAGTAATCCACTCCCTCGGTTCGTATAGTAACTTTGGAAGCATCCATCCATTACAAAATTCTCAGCACATCCTCCTTCTTAACATCCACCTGTTCACGTACATCAGCCTGTTTCACGCTGTCCTCACAAATGACGAGGTCCCTCTCAGCAGTGAATACTGAGACATAGTATTCATTAAGGACCTCGCCTACCTCCTGTGACTCCAGGCATAAGTTCTTTCCACTATCCCTGACTGGCCCTATCCTCACTCTGGCCATGCTCTTGTTCCTCCCATAAGTGGAGAATACCTTACTGTTTTCCTTAATCCTTCCCAACAATGCTTTTTCACGTCCCCTTCTAGTTGCCCTAAGTCCATTCCACGGTTCCTTCCTGGTACCTTCAGAGAATCCCTACTGTGTGGAAATGGGCCATTTGGCCCAACACCTCCATACCAACCCTCCAAACAGTATCCAACCCAGCCCCATTCCCCCACCCTATTACTCTCCATTTGTCTTGACTAATGCGCCACACCTATATATCCGTGAACACTATGGGTAATTTAGCGTGGCTGAGACACATAATCTGCATATCTTTGGGCTGTGGGGGGAAACCAGAGCACCTGGAGGAAAACCACGCAAACATGGGAAGAATGTGCAAAATCCCCACAGACAGTCACCTGAGGCTGGAATCGAAATGGAGTCCGTGGTGCTATGAGGTCGCAGTGCTAACTACAGAGACACCGTTCCATCCAATGCAACTCTCTGGAGCCCTGTCTGATCCTTGCTTCCTCGATCTTAAGTAGGTTTCCTCCTTCCTCTTGATTAGATGCTAAAGTCCATGTGGACAACATTGACTGCTCTGCCTTCATCTATCTTTGGCCACCTCCTCGAAGAGTCAATCCGGTTTGTGCAACGTGGTTTCCCACTCACAAAGCCATGCTGACCATCTCGAATCAGCCCTTGCCTTTGTAAATGTAAGGAGCTCCTTCCTCTCAGAATCTCCTCCAACAACTTCCCCATCACTGGGCTCACTGGTCTGTAATTTCCTGGTTTTTCCCTGCAGCCATTAAGCGATGGAACAGCATTAGCCGCCCTCCAGTCTTCCAACACCTCATTGTGTCTGTTAATAATATAAATATCTGTTAGAGACACTGCAATCTCTTCCCGAGCTTCCATTAATACTCTAGGATCGACCCAATGAACTACTGAGGATTGACCTACCTTTATTTGTTTTAAGATTTCAGCACTTTCTCTTCTCTGGTGAGGATTCTTTCCAAGACATCACTATTTATTTCCCAAGTTCCCGAGCTTCCGTGTCTTTCACCACAGTAAATACTGACAAGAGTATTTTGTCTAATATCTCACCCATCTCCTCTGGTTCCACACATGGGTGACCTTATTGATCTTTAAGGGGCCCTATTCGCTACCAAGTTACTCTTTAGCCCTTATTGAAACTTGCGGAAAGGCTTCTGATAATTGAAATACACCATATTCCCCGTACCACCACACCCTCCTACACCATTACAATTCTGCCACTTATATTCACACCAACAAATTAAATTCAACAGGCTTAAAAACAAATTCTCTTTTAATCAATTGGCTTTCTAAGCGGCCAGTTATTGTTATCCTTTCTAACACATTCCAGCTCCTGATTTACTGTCAGGCTAACACTATTTGGTTTCAGACTGACAGCAGAAAGGGTTGAGGGAGTTCTTGCTTATCAATCTGAAAAAGGTAGCTTACAGGGTCAGTAGCTAATAGAGAAGGAAAATCAAATGCTAACATTTATTACAGAGGGAATGGAGTCTAAAAATAGGCAGGTCTAGCTAAAACTATGCAAGGTACAAGTCAGACCACACCTCGAATATTAAGAACAGTCTGAGTGCGTCAGGAAAGATATTGTCACATTGCAGGCAGTCCAGAGAAGGTTCACTTGGCTGATCCTGGGAATGCAGGGATTTTCTAATGAGAAGAGGTGGAGGACGTGGAGGTTGAATCCATTGAAGTTTAGATAATGAGAGAGAAATGGAATGAAATATCCAAGATTCTGAGGGGCTCTGATCGGGCAGATGCTGGGAAGTTAGTAAATAGAACAGTAGAGCACAGTAACAGGCCCTTCGGCCCACCACGTCTATGCTGTCCAACATACTATTCTAACTCATACCATATCCCTCTATTCTCTGCCTGTTCATGTTTCTGTCTAAATCCCACTTCAAAACTTTACTCACATTTCTGCTTCGACGACCTCAGTCAGTAACATCCACTCCACGTAAAAAAAACTTGCTTCACACATCTCGTTTAAACTTCCTCTTTTTCACTATAAACCTATGCGCTCCAGTATTTGAAACGTACACATTGGAAAAGAGATTCTGACTATCTACATTATTTATCCCTGTTCCAAATGTTATATTCCTGTACCTGGTCACCTGTCAGCCTCTGATACTCCCACAAAACAATCCAACTTTGTTTAATTTCCTCTTACACCTAACACACCCTTAAATACTCTAACATAGGCAACATGCTGATAAACCCCTTTTGTACCCTCTCCAAAGCCTCCCCATCCTTCCTATTGTGTGGAGATGAGACCTGCACACAGTACTCCAAATGTGGCCAAACAAACGTTTTATAGAATCACAGCATCAGATGCAAACCACTATCCCCAACATTGTGACTGATGAAGGCTAGTACTCCATTTGCTTTTTTTCCCATCTGAAATACTTCTGTTGCCATTTTCTGGGAGTTACCGACTTGCACCAAGATCCTTCTGTATATCAATATCCCTCAGTATGCTAACATTCTTATTGAATTTGACACTATCTCACACTTGCCCAGATTAAACTCAATTTGTCATTTCTGTCTATCTCTCCAACTGTTCTGTAACCTCCTGCAGATGTTAATGAATCAGCGAAACAAGGGTTTTGTGGAAAAGGCAGGAAAGTAGAGTTGAACAGTATCAGATCAGCCATGATCTGATTGAAGGACAGAGCACTCAATGGGCCAAATGGCCTCATTCCCCTCCTACATCTCATGGTCTGAGCACAAACTCAATATATCCTGCATAATATTATGGGTCTCTGCTCACAGAACTCCTTTATAATGGGATTATTGAATATTTATTAGTACACAGTATTTGATCTACAAATATGATATGATGTTATAGAAAACCATCTCACATACAATCCAGGATTCTATCCATCACAGCACTGATCGTCAGTGCTGTATCAGTCGACATGGAGACCACTGTCACACACAGTTACTGTACTGCCCTTGCCATAAGTACATTCACTGTCCTGACTGTAACTATATTGACATTCCGATCAATGTCTGGTGCTTACAAATGAATTCCTGCTAACGGTTGCTGCTGTTTGTTTATTCTCAGCTCCACTTTTCATATTCAGATCCACGTGACTGTCTCATTAATACATTAACCTCATCCTTCCTTCACAACTTGTTGGCTTTTTGCCTAGTCTGCCTTTTGGGACTAGATTGGGTTGGGATATCTGCTCAGCATGGATGGGTTGGACCGAAGGGTCGGTTTCCATGTTGTACATCTCTCTGACTCTATAACTTTATCCCAACAACCCTTCAGTATTCACTTCCCAGTGATGGTCATTCTGCAGCTAAATCTCCGGAATGACAGTACCATCATATCTGTTCCCTGTCATTCCTTCTCCCTTATGGCGATTACAGGGAGACATTCCTCAGTCGTGGGGGTTTGAACAGATGGGTAGAAGTTACAGAGATACGGAGGCTTACAGGGGCTCGAGGATGTTAGAGTACAACAGAGTTACATCTGGTCAAGAATGTCAGAGGGACAAAGGGGTTTGGGGATTGGAGGAATTTAAAGAGATACGGGAGCTGGATTAGATTCTGGAGATAGGGATGGATGTAGGGAGAGGCAGGCAGTCTGAGAGGCACAGACGGGGAGTGTGTCCGGGAGAAGTGTATTGTGAATACTAACAGACATATGGAAGATTATAGTGACTGAAGACGTTTACAGTTTAAGAAGGCTTCTCGGTTCTGAAGGTTACAAAGATCGGAAGGCAATGGAGAATGCCAGGTTGCTGGGATGGAGACAGTTACACAGATGGGGAGGGTTGCACAAACTGAAAGAGGTTCCTGTGGTATGGTGTTGGGAATGAGGGTGAAATTTAACTGTCAGGGTTTACCAGGATGAAGGAATTTAGTATCTACTGCAGAAGTTTAGGATTAGGGTGTTAGGGATTGGAGAACCTGAGAGAGACAGAGAGAATGGTGTGGACGAGAGGAGTTTCCAGACAGAGGTAGGATTATCGGGACTGGAGGATATTACAGAGATCACGAACATAGCATGGGCCAGGATTGATGCCTGTGATCCCCTGTGCTGTCGCATTGAGGAACAGTACAGAAGAGGTGAAAACAGGACCCTCACAAGATGATGTGAATGAAGCCGAGAATGTTGCTGTTCCTTGCCCAGCTCTGTTTCTATGTCCGGTCTTCCAGGTCCGAATATAGAAGTCTACTACCTCCACCCTGTGCTGTTTACTGTCAGTGATCTTACCGGCTGCAGGACCTACTGAAGGCTCCAGATCTCACTCTCCATCTCTCTCTGGCTGACCAACCAGTTTCAATGAGGTGATGGATGAGACAGGAGTTAGGAATATCCTGATTACCTGCATGAGACAGAAATAGACCGAATGGGAAATTAGACTGATGCAATGAGGATAACTCATGCAGAGTGGCACAGAGTCCAGCAGAGATCTCAAAAATCCCAGTCTCCATCCCTGGCCTGTGCTGCTGCATCTCTCTGGAGTGGACAATTCTGTTGACTCAGGATCTCAGACCATCTGTAAGAGGGAGAAATGCTGACAGAGGCAGCAAATAGAATGATACAGCGAGGGGTACCACATGGAGAGATACTGAGTGAAGCACATTATTAGACACTGTATTAACAGGGAATTGTTTGAATTTGTAACAAAGGTGCTGGGATAATTGTGAAGGGATTCATCCTTCCTATCTCGTCATCTCTTTGGTGGTGGGTCACAGACGAAGCTGACTCTCTCCCACTCTGGGGCGGTGCAGTTCCTGAGTTGGCTGTATAGACCGATGTGGCCTTCCACAGACTCTGTTACATTTGGGGCAGAAGGTGGCCATGGGAAGGGGGTGGGTGGGGCGTTGATATGACAGCGCGCTCCTTGTGCTGTTTTCTCCTGGATTCCCGTTTTCCCCACAGAAAGTCTCGAGGTGCTCAACACCTTCCCAATGCTCTTTCCCCACTTCAGACGGTCTTGGCCCAGGACTTAACAGATTTGATTTCGAAATGAAAAAAAAACTCTCAATCCTGAAGAAGCCAACGTTTAGAAATATGGACACATTTGTTAAAGAGATCGCCAGGGAGTGTCCAAGCAGGAGGAGTGCAGTAGGAAGAGGAAACGTCAGCGTTTAATCAGATGATCAGAACAGGGAGAATTGAAGGTGCTGGAGATGGGGAGAGTGTTACAGAGAGGGGCAAAGGGCTGAACAATGTTACAAAGCCAGTACGGATTGCTGCAGCGAGAGCTGTTTGCAAAGGTAGGGATGGACATCTGTTTTTTTCATTGATTCATTCATGGCCTGAGGATGTCACCGGTTGGACCAACATACATTACCCCACTGCTAATTGCCCAGAAGCAGCTCAGAGTCAGCCATATTGCTGTGGGACTGGAGTCACATGTGAGCCAGACCAGGCAAGAATGCCAGATGTCCCTCTCTAAAGGACATACGTGAACAAGTTGATTTTTACCAGATAATCAACAATGCTCATACAGTGGCCTCACTAATGTCCTGTACAGATACACCATGATATCCCAACTCCTACTCTCAATGCTCTGCCCAATGAAGGGTAACCCTCCCAAACACCTGCTTCACCAGACTGCCTACCCGTGATGCTACTTTCAAAAAAACTGTGTACCTGAGTCCCTGGGTCACTGATTGACAACAGTACCCAGGGCCCGAACATTATTTGTACAAGTCCAGCCTGGTCTGCTTTACCACAATACAACATCTTGCATTTCTCCACCTGTTATTCCTAACCTCACTGGTCCAGCAGTAATGTTGATCCCATTGTACTCTTCGAGAACCCTCTTCACTATCCACATTATCACCAATTTCAGTCTCACTCACAAACTTGCTAACCATGGCTCCTGTATTATCATCCAAACTGTTTATATAAATGATGCACAACAGTGACCCAGCACCGAACCCCATGGCACACCGTTGGTCACAGGCCTGCAGTTTGAGCAGCAACCCTCTATGAACATGCTTGTCTTCTACAGTCAATCCTGTTTTGTATCCAGTTGGTGAGTGCTCCCTGGTTATGGGTGATCTAAACTTACTATCCAGTCTGCCATGCAGAACCTTGTCAAAGGCCTTGATAAAGTTCATGTGGACATCGTGTACTGCTCTGCTTTGATCTCTCACTTGTCGACCTCCACAGTCAGGTTTGAGGCATGATTTCCCATGCACAAAGCCATGCTGACGATCGTTAATCTGTCCTTACCTTTCCAAATGCATGATGATCGGTTCCCTTAGAATTTCCTCCAACAAATTACCACCCCTGCCATCAGTCTCAGGTCTGTAGTGGCTGTTGATGGGGCAAATATCTCTGTAAGGGGCCCTGCAATTTTCTCCCTCGCATTTCACAAGGCGCTGAGATACATCTGATCATGTCCCAAGGTTTTATCTAACCTTTATCATTTTAAGACATCCAGTACCTCCTGTTCTCCAATGTGAACTCTTTTCAAGACAGCACAATGTACTTTCTTAAGTTCCCGAGCTTCCATGTCTTTCTCAGTAGTAAATCCGAACACAAAATATGTGTTCAGTATCTCCCCCATCAGCACTGATTCCACACAGACAGCCTCATAGACATTTCAGGGGCCCTATTCTCTCATGAGCTAATTTTTAGTCCTTGTTGAAACTTGTCAAAATGCTTCTGAAATTTCAAATATCCCTCTACCACAACTAGCCTCCCCCACCCTTATCTATTCTGCCATTTATGGTCACACCAAAATATAGAATCCAACAGATTTTAAAAATTCCCGTTTTACAAAATCATACATATCCCATTGTTTCTAAGCATCCAGTTATCATTTATTGTCATATTCTTTATAGCACATTCCAGCACGTTCCCGACTTACTGTCAGGCTAACACCGTTTGGTTTCAGACTGACTGCACAAAGAGTTTTGGGAATCCTTGTGAATCAATCTGAAACAGGTAGCTTACAGGATCAGCAGGTCATAGAGAAGGCAAATCAAATGTTGCCATTTATTACAAAGGGAATGGAGTCTTAAAATAGGGAGGTCTTGCTAAAACGATGCAAGGTACAAGTCAGGCCAACCTAGATTATATTGAACAGTACGCGTGCCCTCAGGAAAGACATTCTTGTATTAGAGGCAGGCCAGGCAAGGTTCACTCGGCTGATCCTGGAGTTGGCGGGATTTTCCAATGAGAAGAGGTGGAGTAGATTGCCCTTGAACCTATTGGGGTTTTGAAGAATGGGAGAGAAATTGAATGAAACATCCAGGATTCGGAGGGGCTTTGACAGGTTAGATGTCTTTAAGATAGACAATCGAACAGTACAGCAGAGTATTAGGCCCTTCGGCCCACCATGGCTGTGCTGACCATGATGCTATTCTAAACTAATCCCATCTGCCTGCACATGGGCGATATCCCTCTACTCTCTGCCTGTTCATTTTTCTGTCTAAATGCCCTTCAAATGTTTGCTCTTGTTGCCACCTCTCCCACCTCCTGAGCAGCTTCCACCCACTCGGTAAAGACAACTGGCCTCATTCATCTCACTTAAAACTTCTCACTCACCTTAAACCAATGCGCCCTAGTATTTTATATTTCTACATTGGAAGGAGGATTCCAACGATCCACACTACTCACGCCTCTCCTAATGCAAAATACCTGTACCAGGCCACCCCTCAGTCTCCGATACTCTCGCAAAACAATCCAACTGTGTCCAACCTCCTTACAGTAAACACATTCTCATCCAGGCAACATTCTGCCAACCCTCTGTTACACCCTCCCCAAAACCTCCACATCCTTCCTGTGGTGTGTCGATGAGAATGACACGCAACCTCCCAAACATGGCCGACTGAAGTTTCATTCAGTCACAATTTGACATGGAAACGTCTGTACTCAATACTGTGCCAAATAAAGGTAAGCATACCATACTCCCCCTCTACCACCACATCTTGTGTTGTTATTTTTAGGTAGCTATGGATTTGCTTCCAATGTCTCTCTGTTTATCGATGTTTCCAACTCGTCAATTAGTGCACTTCTCTCTTCCATTTGACTTCATAAATGCATCACTTCACACCTGTCCTGATGAAATTCAATTTGCCACATCTCTGCCCAGCGTTCCAGCTGATCTACACACTGCTCCAACCTTCAAGACTCTTCCTCACCATCCGCAATTCCCCTAACTATCCCTAATCATAATATGCCTTTCCAAATGTCGTCTGCAAAATTACCACTCAAACTGCTGACCTTTTCATCTGAATCACAGATATAAATTACACATAGACATCACAGAACTGATCCTTGTGAAACACCATTGGCCACAGACGTCCAATCAGAAATTGACCACTCCACATGCCTCTGTCTACTATCACCAAGAAAATATTGTATCCAACTTACCAACGAGCATGGATTGTGATTTGATCTTCCAGATCCCCCTTGCTATTTGGAAGCTGTCCACTCAAAATGACTCTATATTTTGATTCCAAAATTAAATTGGCTGTCTCACTAATGCACTGACTGCATCCTTTCTTCACAACAAAACGGGACTTTGTTTTTTTTTTGCTGATCCTGCCTAAATCCCTACAACCCCTCAATAATAACATTCCAGCTATGGTCATGCTGCAGCCACACCTCCACAATAACAGTTCAACCATATCTGTTCCCTTCAGTTAATGCTGTCATTCCATCTGCCTTGTTGCAAGTGCATGGTGCGTGTCACCGAGTGAGGGCCTTTGAGGTATGGTTAGAGGTCACAGAGTGGGAGAGATGTTTGGGGGCGTGACAATGTTGCAGGGTTAAACATAGTTACAGTTGCTATAGAATGTCTGCAGGAGAAAACATTTTATTGTTGGGAGGAAGTTAGAGAGATAAAGCATCTTTGATTAGATTCCAGAGATAGGGATGTGTATAGGGTTGTGGATCGTCATACGGACTATGTTGATCAAGGCGTAGAAATATTCACAGGATTCCAGGATGTCGTACCTTTAACAACAGTTGTGGGATCTGGAGAATATCACAGTGATAGAGAGGATGGTATGGACTTGAGAATATTACAGGGAAATGGTGGGTGGTATGGACTGGAGAATGTTGCAAACACATGGAAGATGATATAAGCTGGAGAATACTGGAGCAGTAGAGAGGAGTATATGGACTGGAGGATGTTGCACGGACAGGGATGAAGTTGTAGACTGGATAAAGTTAGAAGGAGAGATGATTTTATGCACTGGAAGGTATGTCAGAGAGAGTGAGTGGTGTGCATGCTGCAAGATACGACAGGGATAGGACGCTTGTAGAGACTGGAGGAGAGAGTGATAGAAAGTCTTGTGAGAGACCAGATTCACTTATGAGCATAGGATGTGCTACAGTGAGTAGAGCCTTTTGCAGATATAAATGAGGATACAATGGCCACAAACCAGTCACACCTATACATAGGTATATAGGAACTGAAGGAATTGAAGAGATTACACAGGCTAGGAGTGTTGTATGCAGTGGAGGAGATTAACCTGATAGGGAAGCTTTTAGAGACTCAACAATGTTCGGAAATAATGGGAGTTGCAATGGTGAGAGCAGGTTTCAACAATTCGGAGGATATAGACCTGAAGGAGCTTTGACAGATAGCGATGGTACATTAAAGGGAATTGTAGTGGCTTCTGTTTCATAAGCAATCCATAAGCACTTAAAATAGACTGTTTGACATGTGCATTATCTCTTGACCATTCATCAGACAGTGCTGCAAATACTTCACTGGCTCTGCCTACCAGCTTAGACTGAACTAGCATTACTCAGGAGACCTCAGGCCACTCTACCTGTCTATGCAATTTTTCAAATGAAATCCAGAGTTCCTTGACAGTAGAGTCACAGGTAGTTAGGATAGCGAAGAAGGCGCTTGGTATGCATTCCTTTATTGGTCAGAGTATTGAGTACAGGAGTTGGGAGGTCATGTTGCGACTGTACAAGATAGTGGTTAGGCCACTTCTGGAATGCTGCATGCAACTCTGTTCTACTTCCGATCGGAAGGATTTTGTGAAACTTGAAAGGGTCCAGAAAAGATTTACAACAACGTTCCCAGGGATGAGCTATAGGGAGAGTTTGAACAGGTGATGTTTTTTTTTTCCTGGAGAGTCGGAGGCTGAGGGTGAACGCATAGAGGTTTATAAAATCAAGAGGGGCATGGATAGGGTAAATAGACAAAGTCTTTCTCGTGGGGTGTGCAAGTCCAGAATTATAGGGCGAGGTTTAGGGTGAGAGTAGAAAGATATAAAAGATAAAAAGGGGCATCTTTTTCACGCAGAGGATTGTACATATATGGAATGAGCTGCCAGAGGAAGTGGTGGAGGCTAGTACAACTATAACAGTTAAAAGGCATCTGGATGGGTATATGAATAGGAAGGGTTTACAGGAAGATGGGCCGGGTGCTAGCAGGTGAGACTACATTGGGTTGGGATATCTGATCTGCAGGATGGGACCATGAATGGGTTGTGGAACCTGGAGGCTGTTATGATTTGAACCACAGGTAATGTTTGATTGGATTTTTCAGCCAATCTTACAGATGGTACAATTGCAACATTTAAGAAGCATTTGGATGGATATATGAATAGAAAGGGTTTGGAGGGAGATAGGCCAGGTACTGGTAGGTGGGACTAGATTGGGTTGGAATATCCTTTCGGCATGGCTGGGTTGGAATGAAGGGTCTCTTTCCATGCTGTACATCTCTATGACTGAAAGATCGGCTGAATGGTCCAATCAAAAATTACCTGTGGTTCAAATCATAATATCCTCCAGGTTCCACAAGCCATCCCCTGTCCCATCCTGCAGGTTCAATGAATCCCGGAACCTCTCACCTTTTGCAAGTCCCACCTCCCTTTCGACATTTGTACCATCCTCCAGGTTCTGCAGTCCTTCATACCTCGTAACATGGCACAGACTCTCCAACTCCTCCTTCCTCTGCAATGTTCCCCAGAAGAGCACTGGAGGATGGTGGGGGTTACAGAGATATGGAGGGACATCAGGACTGGAGGATTTTGCAGACATTAGGAATATATGAACTTGAGGTGATTTCACAGTTTATGAGTGTTGTAGGGACTGGAGGAAGTTACAAAGATAGGGATAGTTTTAGATTGGAGGATTCTGCAGAAAACCTTGACGTGGTTAAAGGCAGGATTCTCTGCAGCGTGCAGGAACAAAGGATCCTGTGTCCCTCAGGTTACCACCCAAGTTGACAGGCTGTTAAGAAGGCGGATGGTGTTGGCTTTCATTAGCAGGGGGATTGAATTTAAGAGATGTGAGATTTTGCTGCAGCTCTACAGAACCCCAGTTAGACCACACTTTGAATATTGTGAACAGTTCTGTTCGCTTCATTATAGGGAGGACGTGGAAGCTTTAAAGACAGTGCAGAGGGGATTTAGCAGGATGCTGGACTGGAGGGCATGCCCATAGAAGGTAGGTTGTGGAAACTAGGGCTTTTCTGATCACAGCAAAGGAGGAAGAATGGTGACTTGATAGAGGTGTATAAGGGAATGAGAGGCATAGATAGAGTGGATAACGAGAGACTACTTCTCATGGCGAAATGGCTGTCACAAGGGGAGATACGGCAGAAGGTTTAGCTTAGATATCAGAGTGATATGGGCTAGGTGCCGGCAGGTAGGACTAGATTGGGTTGGGATATCCTGTCGGCATGGACGGGACTGGTCCGTTATTTACACAGAGTGTGGTGGGTGCGTGGAATGGACTGCCAGCCATGGTAGTAGATTCAGACACATTACAGACAGCTAAGCAACTCTTGGATAGGCACATCAATGATAGTAAAATGTAAGGTATGTAGGTTTGTTTCATCTTCAGAGTAGGATAAAAGGTCAGCACAATATCGAGGGCGGAAGGGCTTGTACTGGAATGTGCTATTCCATGTTCTAAATAGCAAGGGTTATGATGGCAGCAAGAGGTTTCGTGAAGCGGGAGAGGATACGATCTGAATGAAGTGACACAAATAGGAGGCGTTGCTAAAGTTGTATGAGGTAACAGAGACATCAATGGTCTGACCTGGAGCAGATGACCCAGACTGGGAGAATTGTGGGGACTGGAGGGGCTTTCACAGGGAGGGAGGAGCATAGAGCCACAGGAGGTTACAGAAATGTGGAGAGCTGTTGGGCCGACAGGGGTTCATGGAGATGAGGAGGTTTGGAGGAATGGAGCAGTTTACAGGGATAAGGATGTTGGTAGGATGGGGTGTTTTACACAGACAGGAATGTTTCAGGTGAATGGAGCTGAGTACAGAGATAAAGTGGGTTGAACAGATTGGAAAAACAAACAGACGTATGGAGGGTAGTCATGACAGAAGATGTTTATAGACACAGGAAGGCTTAGGTTCTGCAGGTTATTTAGATAAAGGGGGTGTGGAATCAGACAGATTCTCCAAGTGATAAAGACAGCAATTTTGGTTGGAGACAGTTTCACAGATTAGGGAGCATTCGTAACCTCCTCCAGTTTGGTCAGAGTGGGAAGGGTTGTAGGGGAGGGTGATGTTTACACATGGAAGAGCTGGAGAAGATTGTGGAAATGAGTAGATGGATGGAGACACTGGAGGAGCTTACATTGACAGGGTGGGTGCTGACAATGAAAAGGTATCACATCGATAGAGGGTCTTGGAGGAATTGTATTGAAAGGGAAAGAGTCACAGACATTGGAATGACTTCTGCAGATTAGGAGTGCTTCAGGGACTGAGAGGATTGCAGGGTCTCCACAGATTGATCATGTCTTTAAGAATATGCAGATACGGAAATCTTAAACCCAATGTATGCAGTCTTCATTTCAAGACCAGAACCTTATTATCCCCCACCAGCCAAGGATCCCTAACCCTGCCAGCTTTTCCCTTTACCCCAATGGGACATACTGGTCCTGGATTCTTCAAATCACGCTTTGAAAATTCTCCCATTTGCCAGTTGTTCTTTTTCCTTCAAACAGACTCACCCAATCGATTAGAATCATAATGTGGAGGTGCCGGTGTCGGACTGGGGATGTACAAAGTTAAAAATCACCCGACACTCGGTTCCAGTCCAACCGGTTTATTTGAAAGCACTAGCTTTCAGAACACTGCTTCTTCATCAGGTGGTTGTGGAGCACAATCCTAAGGTACAGAATTTATAGCAACAGGATGGCAGTGTCATGGAATATAAAATCAAACAAATTTAGTTTAAGCCTTTCATCTGTTCCAGTGATCACCAGCGCTTCCAAAGCTTCCGATTATAACTGGGCATTGAGCAATTTTAAATTCACGGCATTGATGCCTGCCAGATCCTGCCTACTGGCCCCAAACCTGGCCCTGTTCCAGTTTTCCTCTTCAATCTGTGGACCTGCTGATCTTTTTCCATAACTATGTTAAAACGAAGACAGTTGTGGGCACTGGACCCAAAGTGCTCTCTGAATGACACTTCAGTCACTTGCCCGACCTCATTTTCTGAGGGGAGGTCCAGTGTTGCACCTGCCTGAGTAGAGTAGGACCCTCTGCATATTGATTTAGGAACCTTCCTTGGACACATTTGAAAAATTGCCCTCCGTCCAGGTCTTCTTATACTCGAGGTGGCCCATTCAGTACAGGGAATATTAAAATCTCCAGCCAATACTCCTCTATTATTCCTATAGTTATCTGCAATCTCTCTACATAGCTGCTCCTCTGGTATCTGTTGGGTCTACAACAGTCTAGAATACAGTCCCAACAAAGTGACCCCCCCCCCCTTCTTTCTAACTTCTAACCATGTGGAATTTTAAATGAATATATGTTTTAAAAATTGGAATTAACAATCCATAAATAAGTATTGATAAAAATCCAAACACTTGATCTTCAGAGAAAAACAACAGTTCACTCTCATGTGGTCTGCACGACATACCCACAGGAATGTGTTTGCCTCTCAATTACCCTGTGAAATGGGCGAGCCAGCTCAAGGGCAGCAAGGGATGGGCAATAAAGGCTAGTCAGCCAGAGACACCCACATCCCATACCTGATTTTTTTAAAAAATCCATTCCGATTGGTCCCAGCACAGTTCCAGAGGAACAATGTCCTGGCCAATCACGTTGGTAGGTTTATGGACAGGGCTTTAAACTGACAGAGAGGATGCAGGGACAGGCTTCAGGTGAAAGGAGCTTTCCAAATCCAAAGAGAAACAGTGCAGCATCAGAGCAGGGTGGGAATGTGACCGAAGACAACAGAAAGGAACAGGATGGAACAAAGTTGAACTAAAACTGTAGGTCAGCAAATCCATTTGTGACAGGGAATTGTGGGAACGAGTAAATTATGTTTTTTATTAATGGACAAAGTCTCTGCAACAAGGTAGATGGATTTGTGACACAGAGATAAAAGGGATTTAGACACCAGAGAGATGTGGTTACAGGGCGAACAAAAGGGGGAACAGAAATATTCAATGGGTCACAACCTTGTGCAAATTCAGGCAAAATGGACGACGCTAATAATAATGGGTAAGAAAGGCATTACAGAGAAAGCATTTGGCATCAGATCATGAAGTAGAGTCAGTCTGAATGTAAATTCTGGCTACTACGTGCCAAGGACACAAGCAGCAGAACAGTTTTAGACCACCCACCGAACAGCATTTCATGGCTCGTCACTGCAATAAATAGGAATTCATTGGAATTTTTAATACAGGCATGGTGAACATTTAGTGAAACGTCAATATTCGCAAAGTCTGGGACAATCACACTGACAACAGTGATATTGGAAGAGGAGTTCAGAGGATTTTTTTCAGAGTTTCTTAGAATAACACATTGTGCAACTGGCGAGGGACGTAACTGTCTCAGAGACTGTTGTGTGATAAAACTTAGTGAATGTGTAATGTCACCTGGAGAGATCCTCTGGGAAATTGTGATAAAGTGCAGTTTAAAGAAATATAAAGTTTTAAAGTGAATCACAGAAAGGACAAGCTACAACTAGAAACAAAAATAGCCAATGACATGAGTTTGAGAGGAGAAATGACCAAGATAAACAGGCTAAACAGACTGAAATATGTGTCTGTAAATGGACAGTGGAAAACATTTGAAGGAACAGTGTAAAATACTCAACAAAAGGACATTCCACAGAAACAGACAAAAACTCAGCAATGAATCCCCATCGGTCGCTCACTCAGGACAAAATGGGTCATATTAGATTATTAGGCTGAGAAGATCACCACAAAGTACTTAAAATCCTGAAGTAAGAGAGAGTTTTAGAGTAAGTTTTAAATGGATTGCAGTGGGTCTGCTGGCAGGAGGAGGGCAATGGGAAGGGGAATCATTGTCAAGATTTATTGACACGATAGGAACAGGGAGAGGTGAAGGTGCTGGAGGTGGTGAGAGTGTTACAGAGAGTGGTCAGGGCCTGAACGGTGTTACAAAGTCAGTACGGATTGCTGCAGCTGGAGGGGTTTGCAGAGGTAGGGAGGGACATATGTATTTTTATTTGTTCATTCATGGGATGTGGGTGTCACTGCCTGGAACAGCATTCTTTGACCCCATGCTAATTACCCAGAGATTGTTGGGGCCCTGGTGGATAAATATAATACTTTGCTGGCCACAGGTGAAGTGCTGAATGACTGGAGGATCGCTAATGTGGTTCCTTTGTTCAAGAAGGGCAGCAGGGATAGGCCAGGTAATTACAGAGCAGATAGTCTGACAGCAGGGGGAGGGACATTATTGGACACAATTGTGAGGATGAATCGACACTTGCAAAGGTAATGATCAACTCGGTTTAGCCATCACGGATTTGGTAGAGGAAGATACTGTGTGAGGAATTCCGTTCAGTTTTTTTGAAATGGTGCTTAAGTATATTGATGAAGGCAGTGCAGATGATGTGATTTAAACGGACTTGACTAAGTCCTTAAACAAGATCCATCATGGAAGACTGGTCCAAAAGGACTGGGTTCCAAGGAAAGATGGCAAATTGGATGCAACATTGGTGGATAGAATACCTTCACCACCGGGTGCACCACAGGGAATTGTGCAGGAAACATTAAACATTAATAACTCGGATGTGAAAGCAGAAGGTATCATTAGTCGGTTTGCAGGTGACATGAAAGGTGAGGGTATTGTTCACAGTGAGGAGGATGGTCTCCGTCTGCAGTCTGATGTTGATCGGATGATAATCTAAGCAGAGTTTAGTTCTGATTGAAGTGAGGTGATACTCTGTGGGAGGTACGATAAGCAAAGGATCGACATAATAAACGGTAGGTCCTTGCGGAGTACTGAGGAATACAGGGACCTTGAAGGACAAGTCCATAGATCCCTGAAGGTGTCAGCACAGGGAGTCAGGGTGGGAAAGGCATCTCCACTGGGAGCTGGAGAGGGACCCATATCCTGGTGGGGTGAATTGTTAGAGCTGCTTGAGAGGATATAACCTGGTCTGGCAGGGTGTTGGACCTTAAATAAACATAAGGCCAGTAAGAAGATTGAGGCTGGTACACAAGTTAAAGACAGGAATTTCAGCAGACAAGGCAGGCAAGAACATAGCAGGGAATGGGGTAAAACTGATGTTTAAACTGCATTTATTTCAATGCAAGGGGCCTGACAGCTAAGGAAGATGAACTCAGGGCATGGATTGGAACATGGGACTGGGATATTATAGTTATTACAGAAACACAGCTGAGGGAGGGGCAGGACTGGCAGGTCATTGTTTCAAGGTAGAGATGCTACAGGAAGGGGAGGCAAGAGAGGACGTGTGGTGGTGGGTTTTGATTGCATGAATCATTATAGTAGAACTTAGAGAGGATATTCCTGTGGGAGTGCCCAGTGAAGCAATGTTAGTGGAACTGAGAAATAAGAATGGGTCATCACTGTGACACGATCAGACTGCTGACCCTGAATAATCTGTGGCAGACTGAGGAACAAATATGTCGGGACATCTTAAATACCAACCATAATAATAGGGCTGTAATGGCAGGGTTTTTGAACTTTCCAAACCTAGACTGGGACTGCCAGTGTTCAGTGTTTGCAAGGGAGGAATTTGGTAATTGTGTACCAGAAAACTCCCAATCAATATGTAAATGGCCTGAAAAGAGAAAGGGGCAAAACCTGACCTCCACTTGGGAATTAAGGCAGGGAGAGGGACTGAGATGTGAGTGGGAAAGCGTTTTGCCAAAGTGACCACAGTGCTAGTAGTTTGAAAACAGCTTTGGAAAAGGACAGGCCTGGTCCACAAGTGCAAGTTATAAAATGGAGCCTGACCAATCTTGATCGTATTAGGCAGGAACTTTCAAAATGTGATTGGGGAAGGGAATTATTTACAGGGAAAGGGAAGTTTGGCAAGTGAGAATATTTTAAAAGTGAGATAAATTGATCGATCAGTGCCAGCATTTTCCTGTTTGCGTGTAGGTCAATGCTGACAGCATTAGGAAACACTGGCTGTCTATTGAGGGTCTGGTCAAGGAAAATGGGGCACATGTCAGGTATAGCCAGCTGGATCAAGGGAATCCCTGAGGATATACAGGGGCTGTAGGAATAGAGTAGAAAACAGGAATGGAGAAAGTCTAAATGAAATAGCCTCAGCAGAGAAGGAAAGGGGAATCCAAAAGTGATTGTATCAGTATATTAAAAGTGCATAAGTAACTCAGGACAAAATAGTGCCCATTAAAGATCAATGAGGCCATCGATGTGTGGAACTGCAGGATATTTGCGAAGATCCTAAGCATTTTTTCACTCCAGAACTTACTGTGGAGAAAGACTGGGGAACTCAGGGAACAAGAGTAATACGTTAGACCACAATTGGAGTTCTCTGCAATTCCAGTCTCTCTGCTACAGGAAGGAAGTTGTGAAACTTGAAAGGGCTCAGAAAAAGATTAACAAGATATTGCCCGGGTTGTTGCTGAATAAGCTGGGGTTACTGTCACTGGAGAATCGGAGACTGAGGGGTGACCTGACAGAGGTTTATATAAACATGAGGGGCATGGATAGGGTAAGCATTCAAGGCCTTTTCCCAGAAGGTGGGGAGTCCAAAACTAGAGGGCATAAGTTTAAGGTTAGAGGTGAATGGTTTACAGAGGGACTGAAGGGACAGCTTCTTCACACACATGGTGATGTGTGTATGGAATGAGCTGAGAGAGAAAGCAATGGAGACTGATACAATTACAACATTTAAAAAGTATCTGGATGGGGATCTGAATAGTAAGGGTGTAGACATATATGGGCCAAATGCTGTAAAAGGGAATGGATTTATTTAGATCTTCTGGTTAGCCTGGACGAGTTGGGGACCGAAGGGTCTGTTTCTATGCTGTATATCTCTATGACTTGAAAAGAGTGCATGTTATAAAAGAGGTGGTGCTGGAGGTTTTAAAACACAAAGCTATGGCAAGTCCCAGAACCTGATTAAGTGTATCACAGGACACTGTGGGATGCTCGGGAAGAAATTGTGGAGCCCATAGCAAAGGTATGTGTACTACAGACAGCCACGTGTGATGGGCTGGCAGGCTGGAGGGTGGCATCATGGACAGTGAAGGAGGTTTTCAGAGATTACAAAGGGATCTTGATGGAGGGAGTGAATGGGCTGAAAAACTAGAGATGGAATTCAATCTGAATAAATACGAGGCAATGCACTTTGTAAAATAAACAAGGGTAGAGCTTATACAATTAATGTTAGGGCTTCGGTTAGTGTTTTAGAGCAGAGGGACCTCTGGGTTCAGGTACATAATTCTTGAAGTTTGCATCACAGGATGGATAAGACCGTGCTTGGCATGCCTGACTATTGCTCAGTCCATTGAGTGGAGGATTTGGGACGTCATGTTGAGATTGCACAGACATTTGTGAGGCTTGTTCTGCAATACTCTGTCCAGTTCTGGTCGCCCAGTTAACAGGGAGGATATTATTAAGCTGCAGGACATTCAGAAGAGATTTACCAGGATATTGCTGGGTATGGAAGGCTTGAGTTCTGAAAAATGGCTGGATAGGCTGAGTCTTTTTTCACTGGAGCCTGGAGGTTGAGACACGATGCTATAGAGGTTTATGAAAAAAATGAGGTATATAGATCAATTTAATGGTAGTTGCCTTTTCCTCAGAATGGGGGAGTCTCAAGAGGAGGGGCTACATTTTTAAGGTTAGAGGGGAGAGGTGTTCAAAACAAAGATATGGGGCAATTTGCTGCACAGAGGGTGTTTTGAGTGTGGAATGAACTTCCTGAGAAAGGGGTTGATGTGGGTACCATTACAACATTTAAAAGATATTTGGATAAACAGGTGAATAGGGAAGGGTTGGAGTGATATGGGCCAGCAACAGGCAGCTGGGAAGAGGTTAGTTTTAGATTATGGTGGGTATCAACTGAAGGGTCAGTTTCCATGCTGTATGGCTCTATGACAAGAATATGGTTTGATTCCATTATTGAAGAAAGGATCAGGGCTGGGTCCACTGATGTGCATCATCTACATAAACGATTTGGTTGAAAATATAGGAGTGATTGTGCGTTAGTTTGTTGATGATCAAATGAATGGTGTAGTGGACAGTAAATACGGTTATCAAAGGGGATCTTGACCAACTGGGCCAGTGGACCAAGGAATGAAAGATGGAGTTTAATTCAGGTGTTGGATTTTGTTAAGACAAACCAGGGAGGACTAACACAGTTAATGGAAGGGCTCTGGGCAGGGTTGTCAAACAGAGAGATAGAGAGACCAGGGGTTGCAAGTTACATTGTTCCTCAGAAGTGGCATACCAGGTGGACAGGGTGGGGAAAGCGACATTTGGCACATTTGCCGACATTGGCCAGCACTTTGTTACATACGTTGGAGATATTTGTAACATTATCCTAAATATTTCCCTTGGGCAGAGGAGGCCACAGGGTGACCCTAAGAATGTTGAATAACCAAGGGTAGTTGAGTCCAAAACTAGAGGGTATAAACAGAAGGTGAGAGAGAGCAAGGATTTAAAGAGGGAGCTGAGGGGGAGCATTATCCACAGAGGATGGTGCATAGACGGAACAGACTGTCTCAGGCACATGGGAGAAACAAGAACAATGACAACATGGAAAAGACATTTGGGAGGTACATTGAGAGGAGAAGGTTTGAAGAGATCAGGGCCAAATGCAGGCAAATGAGACTCGTTCAGTTTAGGTAACATGGGCAGCATTGAGGAGTTGGACCACAGGTTCTGTTTCCGTGCTGTATCACTCTGTATCCAGCTAAAGAGGATTAGTGTACCAAAATAAGGCATGTTGTAGACACTGAAGCAAGTTACAGCGATAGGGATGGTAGTCTGGAATGCAGTACGTCTCAAATATGTGGAGCGACTATCGGGAATGGAGCAGGTTACAGGGACAACTACTGTTATAGGAGTTACAAATGACTGAAGACACTGGTGCACAAGCCATGCCACAGATACAGTGTTGCAGAGTAGTGAGTCTTAGTACAGTGTTGGAGGGAGAACACAGAACAGAAAGATCCCAGGCAGCATTCCCAACCTCTCGTCGGAAGCCGGCTTTAACCTCTGTTGTCCTGTTGCTCACTAAGACAGCGCAGGCCTGGATTGATAACTCTGAACTCTCTATGCTGTCTTAGTGCAACATAAGTTAAAGTAGATGTGGTGATTGAGCATGGCGTGTGTCTATGCTGTGCTCCCAATCCACCACTGTATCTATGTCATGTCTTGTTAGCCAATGTTTGGAACCCTCTCATTGCTCCGTGCACTGTGAGTGATCTTACCTCACTGCAGGATTTATTGAAGGCTCCAGATCTCCCTTGCCTTTGTCTCTCTGGCTGACCAACCATCTTCAATGAGGTGTTGGATGAGACACACAACAGTTGGGAAATCTATTGAGTCAACAACTTCCTGAGTACCTACAGGAGACAGAGAAATAGACAGAATGGGAAATTAGACTGATGCAGTGAGGATTACAAAAGGAGAATGGAAATGATCCCCACAGATATCTGGAAAATCCCAGTCTCCATCCCTGGCATGTGCTGTTGTGTCTCTCTGGAGTGGAGAATTCGGTTAGCTCAGGATCTGGAGCAGCTGCAAGAGTGAGAGACACGGACAGAGGCTGCAATTAGACCCACACAGTGAGGGATACCACATGGAGAGAGACGGAGTGATATCAGCAGAGTGCTGGAAGACTTCAGGATTACACAGTCATTTTGGAAGAATGGGTTTAGCTTCATGTATCAGTGCTCAGGGATGAGCAACCAGTGATCAGGTGAAGTGATGGCCTAGTAACATTATTGTTAGGGCATTTGTCCAAAACCTCAGCTAATGTTCAGGGGAGGCAGGTTTGAATCCCATCATAAGATATGGTGGAATTTAAAATCAATAATTTTAAAAACATCAATTAACAATCCATAAACAAATATGAAACCATTGCTGATGTACAAAAATCACAATCCCTTAGATTAGATTCCCTACAGTGTGGAAACAGGCCTTTCGACCCAACCAGTCCACATCAACACTCCGAAGAGTAACCCACTCAGACCCATCTCCCTCGACCTAATACACCTATCATTATGGGCAATTGAGCATGGCCAATTCGCCTGACCGGAGCATCCGGAGGCAATTCACGCAGACACGGGGAGAATGTGCAAAGTCCACACAGTCGCCCAGGGCTGGAATCGAACCTGGGACCCGTGATGTGAGGCAGGAGTGCTATCTCAGAGCGACCGTTGTGTGATGAAACTTTGTGAATGAGTAATGTCACCTGGAGAGATCCCCTGGGAAATTGTGATAAAGTGCAGTTTAAAGAAATATAAAGTTTTAAAGTGAATCACAGAAAGGATAAGCTACAACTAGAAACAAAAATAACCAATGACATGAGTTTGAGAGGAGAACTGACCAAGGTAAACAGGCTAAACAGACTGAAATATGTGCCCGTAAATGAACAGTGGAAAACATTTGAAGGAACAATGCAAAATACTCAACAAAAGGACATTCCATTGAAATAGACAAATGCTCAGCAAGAAATCCCCATCGGTCCCTCACTCAAGTAAAAAGGATCATATTAGATTATCGGGATTGGAGGATCAAAAAAATGTACTTAAAATCCTAAAGTGAGAGAATGTTTTAGGAGTAAGTTTTAAAGGGATTGCAAAGGGTCTGCTCGCAGGAGGAGGTCAGATGGAAGAGGGAATAATTGTCAAGGGTTTATGTCACAAAAGGAACCGGGAGAGCTGAAGGTGCTGGAGGTGGTGAGAGTGTTACAGAGAGTGGTCAGGGTCTGAATGGTGTTACAAAGCCTGTACAGATTGCTGCAGCTGGAGGGGTTTGCAGAGGTAGGAAGGGATATATTTATTTTTATTTATTCATTCGTGGGATGAGGATGTCACTGATTGGACCAACATTCTTTGCCCCACTGCTAATTACCCAGAGTATAGCACAGAGTCAGCCATGTTGCTGTGGGTCTGGTGTCACGTGAAAGCCAGACCAGGTTAGAATGTCAGATGTTCTTCCCTCAGGAACGTAAGTGAACCAGATGAGTACTTCCTACTGGTCAACAATGCTTTTATGGTGGTCCCACCAATGTCCTGTACAGCCACAACGTGACATCCCAACTTCTACTCTCAATGCTCTGCCCAAAAAAGGTAACCATCCCAAACCCCTGCTTCACCAACCTGTCTACCTGTGACACCACTTACAAAGAACTGTCTACCTGCATCCCTGGGTCTCTGATTGACAACATCACTCAGGGCCCGAACATTAACTGTACAAGTCCCACCCTGGTTTGTTTCACCAAAATGGAACACCTCACATTTATCTAATTAAACTCCATCTGCTATTCTTCAGCCCACTATCCCAGCAGTACTGTTCGTCCTGTTGCATCACAGATAACCTTCTTCACTGTCCACTTTACCACCAATTTCAGTGTCACTCAAAAAACTTACTTACCAGGAAACCAATATTCCCATCCAAACTATTTAGCCAAATGACAAAAAATAGGGGACCCACTCCACCGCTGGTCACATGTCTCTAGTCAGAAAGGCAACATGTCTCCCATCACCCTCTGTCTCCTACCATCAAGCCCAATTTTGTATCCAATTGACTAGCTCCTCTTGAATGCCAAATTCTTTTACATTGATCTGAGCTTATTACCCAGTTTACCATACAGAACGTAGAACACAGAACAGTACAGCACAAGACCCTTCGGCCATGATGCCATGCCCATCTTTGACTGTAAGATCAAACTAACTTACATATTCTTCATTTTGCTACCATCCATGTGCCTATCTAAGAGTCTGTTAAAATGTCCCGTTCCACCCACCCACCACTCTCTGTGTAAAGAACCTACATCTGAAATCTCCCCTTAGAGATCCTCCAATCACCTTACAATTATGCCCCCTTGTACCATGTATGCCATGGGATAAAGAGGTATCTCACTGTTCACTCTATCTTTGCCTCACACCATCTTGTTTACCTCTACCAAGTCACACCACACTCTTCTTCACTCCAATGAGAACAGCCTTAGCTCCCTCAACCTTTCTTCATAAGACCTGCCCTCCAGTCCAGGTAGCATCCTGGTAAATCTCCTCTTTACCCTCTCTAAAGCTTCCACATCCTTCCTGTAATGAAGGGATCAAAACTGAACACAATATTCTAATTGGGATCAAAACAGGGCTGTATCGACCTGCAGCATAACCTTGTGGCTTTAAAACTCAATCCCCCAGCTAATGAAAGCCAATACAACATGTTCTTTCATAACAACACTAACAGCTTGGTGGCAAAATTGATGGATCTCTGGTCATGAAATCCAAGGTCCATCTGTTCCTCTACACTATTCAGTATTCTGCCTTTACCCCTGTATTCAAGTCTCACCTTCCAAAATGCAGCACTTCACACTTTTCCAGATTTGACTTCATCTGCCACTTCTCAGCCCAGCTCTACATCCTGTCAATGTCCCATTGCAACCTCCAACAGACATCCACACTATTCACCACTCCACCAACCTTCGTGTCATTGGCAAACTTACTTACCCACTCTTCCACTCACGCATCCAAGTCATTGATAAAATCACAAAGAGCACAGATTTTTTGACCTCTCCCTGCAGAAAACCACTGGTCACTCAGCTCCAGGCTGAATGATTTCCATCTGTCATCACCCTCTGTCTTCTATGGGCCAGGAATTCTGTATCCAGACAGGCAGGTTTCCCTGTACCCCATTCTCTGTACTTTCTCAATGAGCCATAAATGTGTTTTGTCACATTCTCAAAGGATTCCATAAGATTTGTGAGGCATGACCTGTCCCTTACAAAGTCATGATGACTTCCTCTAATCAAACTATGGTTTTCCAAGGAATCATAAATCCTGACTCTCAGAGTCCTCTCCAATAATCTGCACATCACAGACAGTAGACTGACAGGTCTGTGATTCCCAGGATTATCTCTATTCCCTTTCTTGAATAACGCATGGCTGATTCACCTAACCTGCACATCTTTGGGCTGTGGGGGGAAACCGGCGCACCCGTCGGAAACCCACGCAGACATGGAGAGAATGTGCAAACTCCACACAGACAGTCGCCTGGGGCTGGAATTGAAATCGTGTCCCTAGTGCTGTGAGGCAGCAGTGCTAACCACTGAGCCACCGTGCTGCGCCATGTAACTCTCTAGAGCCCTGCTTCTGATCCTTGGTTCCTCAAACTTAAGTTAGCTTCCTTCTTCCTCTTGACTAGATGTTCTACATCCTTTGGAACCTTGTCAAATGCTTTGCTGAAGTTCATGTGGACAACGTTGAGTGCTCTGCCTTCATCTATCTCTTGGTCAACTCCTTGAAGAGTCAATCCGATTTGTGAAACACGGTTTTCCACTCAAAAATCCATGCTGACTATCTCTAATCAACCCTTGCCTTTCCAAATATATGTAGCTCCTTTCTCTCAGAATCTCCTCCAACAACTTACCCAGCACTGGCTCACTGGGCTGTGATTTCCTGGCTGCTCCCTGAAGCCCTTAAGTGATGGAACACCCTCCAGTCTTCCGGTAACTCATTGTGTCTGTTGATAATATAAATATCTCTGTTAGGGACACTGCAATCTCTTCCCTAGATTCCCACAATATACTAGGATCAACCTAATAAGCGACTGAGGATTGATCTACCTTTATTTGTTTTAATATTCCAGCAATTTTTCTTCTCTGTTGAGGATTCTTTCACAGACATCGCTATTTATTTCCCCAAGTTCCTGAGCTTCCATGTTTTTCTCCACAGTAAATTCTGACATCACTATTTTGTCTAATATCTCACCCACCTCCTGACAGTTAAGGTCCCCTATTCTCTACCAAGTTACTCTTCAGCCCTTATTGAAACTCGTGTGAAGGTTTCTGAAAATTCAAATAAACCGTATCCTCAGTACAACCGCTCCTACACCCGTATCTATTCCGCCATTTATATTCTCACCAATAAAAATAAAGTCCAACAGGTTCAAAAACACATTCTCTTTTTCTGAAAAGCGTTTCTAAGGGTCCAGTTATTGTTCATTGACATATCCTTTCAAAAATATTTCAGCTGCCGACCTATTATCAGGTTAACACTGTTTGGTTTCAGACTGGCAGCAGAAAGGGTTATGGGAGTTCGTGTTTATCAATCTGAAAAAGGTAGCTTACAGGTTCAACAGGTAATAGAGGTGTTGGAAATAGGGAAGGTCCTGGGGACTGAAGGACATTATGGAGATAGGGAGTGATGTGGGGTCTGTATGAGATTATGGACACAGAGAGTGCAGTGGTGACTGAAGGACATTATGGCGATAGGGAGTGATGTGGGGCCTGAAGGGGGCCAAAGAGATCTGCAGGGCTATTGGGCCCGAAGGAGGTTGCACAGATCAGGAGGATCATGGGGATTGAAGGAGATTACTCTGAACGGGAGGGTCGTTGGGTCAGGATGAGATTATGGAGATAGGGAGGGTCGTGGGGACGTTTGGAGGTTATGGAGTTAGGGAGGTTTGTGGGGAATGAGTCAGGTTACATGGATAGGAAGACTCGTGGGGACTGAAGGAGTTTATGGAGATAGGGAGGGCTGTGGGGACTGAAGGAGGTTATACAGATAGTAAGTTTGTAGAGAAGCACAGGAAAGAAGAGCAGGTATCGGCCATTTGTCCACAGAGTCGGTCCACCATTCAATATGATCACGACTGATCATTTAACCCAGTACAGTATTCCTGCTTTCACACCTTACTCTTATATTATAGTGACTACTGGCATTTAGTGATCCAGCGGGCTGTAGTAACTGGGACGGGGGTGTGCCTTACAGAGATAGGGACGGTTGTGGAGGCTGGAACAGATTACAAAAACAGGGAGGGTTTTAGGAATGGGATGACATTACAGGGAATTTGGAGGAATGCAAGGATAGGACATGGTAACAATCAGAGGGAGGATTTTGGGAGTTCGACCTGAGACGGGTACAGCTGAGAACTGAAGTGAGTCAAACAGTCAGGGCAGGCAGGGATAAGGTAGGATTAATAAATTAAACTGCATTTATTTCGATGCAAGGGGCCTAACAGGGAAGGCAGATTAACTCAGGGTATGGTTAGGAACATGGGACTGGGATCTCATAGCAATTACAGAAACATGGTTCAGGGATGGGCAGGACTGGCAGCTTAATGTTCCAGGATACAAATGCTACAGAAAGGATAGAAAGGGAGGCAAGAGAGGAGAGGGAGTGGCATTTTAGATAAGGGATATCATTACAGCTGTGCTGAGGGAGGATATTCCCAGAAATACATCCAGGGAAGTTATTTGGGTGGAACTGAGAAATAAGAAAGGAATGATCACCTTATTAGTATTGTATTACAGACCCCCCATTAGTCAAAGGGAAATTGACAAACAAACTTGTAAGGAGATCTCAGCTATCTGAAAGAATAATAGGGTAGGTATGGTAGGGGATTTTAACTTTCCAAACATTGACTGGACTGCCATAGTGTGAAGGTTTAAATGGAGAGGAATTTCTTAAGTGTGTACAAGACAATTTTCTGATTCAGTATGTGTGTGTACCTACTTGATCGACTCTTGGGAAATAAGGCAGGGCAGGTGACTGAGGTGTCAGTGGGGGAGCACTTTGGGACCAGTGACCGTTATTCTATTTGTTTTAAAATAGTGATGGAAAAGGATAGGCCCGATCTAAAAGTTGAAGTTCGAAATTGGAGAAAGGCCCATTTTGATTTTATTAGGCAAGACCTTTCGAAAGCTGATTGGAGGCAGATGTTCGCAGGTAAAGGGACGGCTGGAAAATGGGAAGCCTTCAGAAATGAGATAACATGCATTTGGAAAGTCAAGGACGGATTAGGGATAGGCAACATGGCTTTGTGTGTGGGAAATCATGTCCACGCACTTGATTGAGTTTTTGAAGAAGTAGCAAAGAAGATTGATGAGGGCAGATTCATAGATGTGATCAATGTGGACTTCAGTAAGGCATTCGACAAGATTCCCCGTGGGAGACTGATTAGCAAGGTTAGATCTCATGGAATACAGGGAGAAGTAGCCATTTGGATACAGAACTGGCTCAAAGGTAAAAGACAGAGGGTGGTGGTGGAGGGTTGTTTTTCAGACTGGAGGCCTGTGACCATTGGAGTGTCACAAGGATCAGTGCTGGGCCCTCTACTTTTTGTCATTTGCATAAATGATTTGGATGAGAGCATAAGAGGTACAGTTAGTAAGTTTGCAGATGACAACAAAATTGGAGGTGTAGTGGACAGCGAAGAGGGTTAAAACAGGATCTGGACCAGATGGGGACAATGGGCTAAGTGGTAGATGGAGTTTACTTCAGATAAATGCGAAGTGCTGCATTTTGGAAAAGCAAATCTTAGACGGACTTATAAACGTAATGGTAAGTTCCTAAGGAGTGTTGTTGAACAAAGAGACCTTGGAGTGCAGGTTCCTAGCTCTTTGAAAATGGAGTCGCAGATAGATAGGATTGTGAAGGCGGCGTTTGGTATGCTTTCCTTTATTGGTCAGAGTATTGAGTCCAGGAGTTGGGAGGTCATGTTGCGGCTATACAGGACATTGGTTAGGCCACTGTTGCAATATTTTGTGCAATTCTGGTCTCCTTCCTATCAGGAAAAATGCTGTGAAACTTGAAAGGGTTCAGAAAATATTTACAAGGATGGTGCCAGGGTTGGAGGATTTGAGCTACAGGGAGAGACTGAACAGGCTGGGGCTGTGGCGTCGGAGGCTGAGGGACACACAGACAAAAAGTGAGTGAGTGATACGCATACACAGACATACAGAGCGAGGGGAGGACACCCTCACACACTTGCAAGAGGGGCACACACACTCACAGCAAGAGGGACACACACACACACAGCGAGGGTGGGACACACACATACGCAGCGAAGTTGAGGCATACAGACACAGCGAGGGTGGGACATGTGCACAGAAAGCAAGAGGGGACACATACACACACATAGCGAGGGGACAGACAGACACACACAGTGAGGGAGGGAGACACGCAGACATACGCACACACAAACACACACACAGTGAGGGAGAGATGCGCACACACACACACAGTGAGGGAGGGACATGCTCACTCACACAGTGAGGGAGGGACACACACACACACACACACACACAGTGAGGGAGGGACATGCTCACATACACAGTGAGGGAGGGACACGCTCACACACACACAGTGAGGGAGGGACATGCTCACACACAGTGCGGGAGGGACACGTTCACACACACAGTGAGGGAGGGACACGCACACACACGCAGTGAGGGAGGGACACGCACACACACACACACACACACACACACAGTGAGGGGGGGACATGTTCACATACACAGTGAGGGAGGTACATGCTCATACAAAGCAAGGGAGGGACAAACACACACAGTGGAGAGTTACACACACACAGTGAGGGAAGGGGACATACACACATGCACACACACAAATGGAGGGTCACGTGCACATGTAGTGATGTGTCTCCTCGGACGTGTAATCATCCAGCTCTCACTCCAGTCTGCTCACTCACAGGGTCACCGTCTCTGTGACTCCCAGGTACAACTAGGCCTCGATCCTCAGTGCGGATTTATATTCTCCCAGGTGTGAGTCAGTCTCATGCTCCTGCTCCAAGTTGCTCCCTCAGATGGTCACTCCCTCTGTGACTTGGTGCTGATTTCGAGCCTCCTGCTCTGCTTTTTATCCAAATCCAAGTCCCAGTCGGCCCCGATCCTCGCTGCTGATTTATATACTCCCACTTTGTGCTGCACTCGCTCAGGTTCTCTCCCCTTGTGACTCCCAGGTAATGGTAGGCCTCAAGCCTCAGCTGAGATTTATAACATCCCATTCCGCACTGCTCTCTTACAGGATCGCCGTTGTGCCTGGAAGACAGTGGGAAAGAGGAGGATTAGACAGAACAGAAGGTGTTACAATTATTGAGGGAGCTGGAGGGAATGAAACAGGTTATCTGGGGAGATACGCAGACCTGCAGTAACTAAAGAACATTACTGGAAGATACAGCGAGAGTTGCAGACACTGAAGAAGGCAAAGGAAATAGCGAGATGGTGGCTTGTTCATGACGGAGCTTTGTAGCGTCAACAGGGCTTCAAAGTTTGTGAGAAGATTTGTAGCATGGGTGCTCGTTGTTGTGGTTCTGTTCGCCGAGTTGGGAATTTGTGTTGCAGATGTTTCATCCCCTGTCTAGGTGAAATTCTCAGTGCTTGGGAGTCTCCTGTGAAGCGCTTCTGTGATCTTTCCTCTGGCATTTATAGTGATTTGTATCTGCCGCTTCCGGTTGTCAGTTCTAGCTGTCCGCTGCAGTGGCCAGTATATTGGGTCCAGGTTGATGAGCTTATTGATTGAAACTGTGGATGAGTGCCATACCTCTAGGAATTCCCTGGCTGTTCTCTGTTTGACTTGTCCTATAATAGTAGTGTTGTCCCAGTCGAACTCACGTTGCTTGTCATCTGCGTGTGTGGCTACTAAGGATAGCTGGTCGTGTCATTTCGTGGCTAGTTGGTGTTCATGGATGCGGATTGTTAGCTGTCTTCCAGTTTGTCCTATGTAGTGTTTTGTGCATTCCTTGCATGGGATTTTGTACACTACATTGGTTTTGCTTATGCTGGGTATCAGGTCCATCGTGCTGGTGAGTTGTTGTCTGAGAGTGGCTGTTGGTTTGTGTGCTGTTATGAGTCCTAGTGATCGCAGTAGTCTGGCTGTCAGTTCCGAAATGTTCTTGATGTATAGTAGTATGGCTAGTCCTTTGGGTCGTGGCATGTTTCGTTCCGTTGTCTTTCCCTGAGGCATCTGTGGATGAAATTGCGTGGAGTCTGACCCGACCCTGCAGCTCACCAATAGGATAAACAACACACTGAGACACCAACAAAAAAATGGACAGATAACCAGGTTTGAAAGCAACAACACCCTCAGATTCTATGGACTTCCTAAAGTACACAAAAAAGACATCCCACTCAGACCCATAGTATCACGACCAACAAAGTATCCTATCAACAAAGACTGCATACTCAAACTACTGGACCTGTGCCTCACAACACACTTCACATTCAACAACCAGATATACGAACAAATCAACGGCACACCCATGGGCTCACCCATCTCTGGACTCATAGCAGAAGCGGTAATGCAAAGATTAGAACAAACAGTCTTACCGCAAATTCAACCCAAACTCTGGGTCAGATATGTGGTTGACACCTTTGTAATCATTAAAAACACAGAAATAGAGAACACACACCAGATCATCAACGCCACACTCACAGGAATCCGATTCACTAGAGAGGAAAAAAAGGACAACCAACTCCCATTCCTAGACGTTTTGGTACAGAGAACACCGAACGGAGAATTGACCACAAAGGTTTACAGGAAAGCCACACACACAGACCGAGTCCTAAACTACGAAAACAACCACCCCAGCACACACAAAAGAAGTTGCATCAAGACATTGTTCAAAAGGGTCACAACATACTGCAGTACACCAGAACTGCAAAAAGAGGAAGAGGAACACCTATACAATGTATCCGCCAAAAACGGATACCCCCACAATTTCATTAGGGATTGTCTGTATGGATTTGCTAGACGACTGTCCTCTGATATTGATGAGGGCAGTGCAGATGATGTGGTTTATATGGTGTTCATTAAGGTCTTTGACGAGGTCCCACACGGAAGGCTGCTCCAAAAGGGAAGAGCCCATGGGATCCAAGGTAAGTTGGTAAATTGGCTCCACAATTGGTGGAGGGTTGGTTTTGTGATTGAAAGCCTTTGCCCAGCGGGTGTACCACACGGATCTGTGCAGGAGCCATTGCTGTTCATTATGGACATTAAATCACTCGTATGTGAAAGCAGAAGGCAACATTAGTAGGTTTGCAGATAACATGTAAGGTGAGGGTGTTGTCCACAGTGAGGGGGATGGACTCAGGCTGCAGTCTGATTTCGATCAGATGATAAACTCCGCAGAGTAATGGCAGACAGAGTTTACTTCTGATCACTGTGAGGTAATGCACTGTGGGAAGTCTAATAAACGAATAATATACATCATGAGTGGTAGCTCCTCCTGGAGTACTGAGGAATACAGGGACCTTGGTGAGCAAGTCCCTGGATGTCTGAAGGTGTCAGCACAGGTAGACAGGGTGGGGAATACACCTGAACTGGGAGCAGGAGGGGGACTCACATCCTGGTGGGGAATGTTGCTGGAGCTGCTCGAGAGGATTTAAACTCATCTGGCAGGGCTGTGTGACCCCAAAGTAACGCCAAAATGAAAGTTGAAGCTGGTACAAATGTTTAAGAGAGGAATATAAGTAGACAATGCAGGCAAGAACATAGCAGACAATTAGTGAAAACTGGTGAATTAAACTGCAGTTATTTCAATGCAAAGGGCCAGACAGATAAGGCAGATGAACCCAGAGTATGGATGGGAACATGGGATTGGGATACCATAGGTATTACAGAAACACAGCTGAGGGAGCAACAGGACCAGCAGCTCAATGTTCCGGAGACAGATGCTACAGGAAGATAGAACAGGAGGCAAAACAGGAGGAGAGCTGGTGGGTTTGATTGGGGGGAAACATCCCAGCAGTACCTCGAGGGAGGATTCATGTAGGACCGCCCAGTTAAACGATATTAGTGGAACTGAGAAATAAAAATTGGTCATTAGTTTTCTACGGTCAGACTACAGCGATAGGCAATGGGAGATGAAGGAGCAAATATGTCAGGAGATTTCAGATATCTCTGACAATAATAGGGTTGTAATGATAGGGGATCTTAACGGTTCAAAACCTGCACTGGGATTGCTCCTAAGTTAAGCATTTGGATGGAAGGAATTTGTTAAGTGTGTTCCGAAAACTCCCAGTCATTATGTAAGTGGCCCAACTGGAGAATGGGGCTAAACCTGACCTCCCCTTGGGAAAGAAGGTAGGGAATGGGACTGAGGTGTTAGTGGGGGAGCACTTTGGAAAGTTACCACAATTTTATTAGATTGGAAATAGCGATGGAAAAGGACAGGCCTGGTCCACAAGTTCAAGTTACTCAAGGGAGCAAGATAGCATTAGACAGGATTTTTTAAAGTAGATCTGGGGAGGCTATTTGCAGGTAAAGGGAAGTCTGGTAAGTAGGAATATCTTAAAACCAAGATAAAAGGAGCGTTCAGCACCAGCATGTTCCTGTTAGTGTGCAGCTCAATACTGACTGAATTAGGAAACACTGGCTGAGTTTTGAGGCTGTGGTCAAGAAAAAAGGGTCACATGTCAGATATAACTGGCTGACTCAAGGGAATCCCTTCAGGAGCATCGGGGCTGTAGAAATACACTTAGGGTGGAAATCAGGAATGTAAAAAGGGGACATGAGATAGCTTTGGCAGAGAACGTTAAGGAGAATCCAAAGAGACTCTACAAGTGTATTAAGAGCAAAAGAAGAGCTTGGGACAAACCCGGTCTCCTTAATGATCAATGAAGGCAACGATGTGTGAAACTACAAGATCCAAAACAAATATTTCACTTTGGAACTTACTGTGGATAAAGACTGGGGCGCTCAGGGAACTAAACAGTGTTTGTCCTGACCACTATTGGAATACTGTGTGCAATTCTGGTCTCAATGCCACAGGAAGGATGTCGTGGATCATGTAAGGGTTTAGCAAAAATGACCAAAGATGTTGCCAGGGTTGGAGGGTTTGCGCTTCAGGGAAAAGCCTGAATAGGCTGGGGCTGTTTTTACTTGAACATGGGAAGCTGAGGAGTTAACAGATAAAAGGTGTTTAAAATAATGATGGTCATCGACAGGGTCAATAGACAAGGTCATTTCCCCAGGCGAGGGAAACTTTTCAAAGGGGTCTAAAGGGCAACTGACTCCCGCAGAGTGGATGGAATAAGCTGCCGGAGCAATTAGTGGAGGCTGATAGAAATACATTTAAAAGGCATGTGGATGGGTGTATGAATATGATGGGTTTAGAGGGATATTGGCAAAGTTGTGGCAAATGTGACTAGAAATGTCATGCAGGAGTTGGTCCGAAGGGCCTGTTTCCGTGCTGTACATCTCTATGACTCATTGACTTGAAATGAATGCACATTATACAAGAGGAGGTGCCAGAGTTTTGAAAACACAAAGGTAGATAAATCCCCAGGATCTGCTCAAATGGATCTCAGGACATTGTGGGAAGCTGGTGAAGAAATTGTAGGGCCCCTAGCAGAGATATTTGTACCATAGAGAGCTATGTGTGATAGGCTGGTAGACTGGAGGGTGGCATTGAGGACAGTGAAGAAGGTTTTCTAAGATTACAATGTGATCCTGATGAAAAGTGTGATTGGCTTAAAAACTGTAGATGGAGTTCTATCTGAATAAATGTGAGGTAATACATTTGGTACAACAAACACGTGCAGGACTTATACAATTAATGTTAGGACCTTCAGTAATGTTGTAGAACAGAGGGACCTCAGGGTTCAGCTACATAATTCTTTGAAGTTTGCAACATGGAGAGACAGGATAGTTTAAAAAAAGGTGCTTGCCTCACTTGCTTTCATTGCTCAGTCCTTTGGATATAGGAGTTGGGAAGTCGCATTGAGATTATACAGGCCATTGGTGAGTCCTCTTCTGGAATACTGTGTCCAGTTCTGGTCGCCCAGTTATAGGAAGGATATTATTAAGCTGGAAAGGGTTGGGAGGAGATTTACTGGGATGTGGCTGCGTACGAAAGGCTTCAGTATAAAGAAACGCTGAATAGGTTGGTATTTTTCACTGAAACCTGAATGTTGACAGATGACCTCATAGAAGTTTATAAAATCATGAGGGGGATAGATAGAGTTAATGGGAGTTGTCGTTTCCCATGGACAGGGGAGTTTCAAGACAAGTCAGGACAGTTTTAAGTTTAGTGGAGAGACATATAAAAAAAACAGACATGAGGGGCACATTGTTTCACGGAGGATGGGTTGTGTGTGGAATGAACTTCCCAAGGAAGGGGTGAATGTGGGGACAATTACAATGTTTAAAAGACATTTGGATTAGTACAGGAATAGGAAAGGTTTGAAAGGATATGATCCAGGAACAGGCAGGTGGGACGAGGTCAGTTTTAGAGTATGGTTCGTGTGAACCAAACAGTGCGATATGAATCTCTGACTATGATTATAATGTTGTGTCATTAATTAAGAAAGGCTTCAAGAGAAAGCCAGGGAACGACTGACTGATGAGTGAGACATCAGGGTGGGTCAGTTGTTGGGGGTCATTCTGAGAGGTCGGCCGTCCATGCATTTGGAAAGATAAGGCCTGATTACGGACAGCCAGCATGGCTTTGTGCCTGGGATAACATGTCTCACAAACTGGACTGGAGTTTGCTCAAGATGTGACCAAAAAGATACACTAAGGCAGAGCAACAGATGTTGTTTCTGGCTTCTGCAAACCCTTGGTCAGGGTGGAGCATGATACATTGGTTAGTAAGGGTAGATAACAAAGGATCAGGGAGAGCTAGCCAACTGGATACAAAATGGGATGGCAGTGGGAGACAGAGGGTGGTGGGAGAGGGTGGTTGTTCAGACTGGGGCCTCTGACCAGCAGTGTGCTGTAAGGATTGGTGCTGGGGCCACGGTTGTGCACCACTTACATAAATAATTTGAGTGAAAATATAGGAGTCCCTGTTAGTATGTTTATGGATACCAAGATTAGTGGAATAGTGGGCAGGGAATATAGTTATTGAAGGGGATGTTAATCAACTGGGCCAGTGGGCCAAGGAATGAAAGATGGAATTTAATTCAGGAGTTGGATTTAGTTAAGACAAACCAGGGAGGACTAACACAGTTAATGATCAGGCCCTGGGCAGTGCTGTCGAACAGAGAGACACCAAGGGGTGGAGTTACATTGTTCCTTGGAATGGAATCACAGGGTGAACAGGGTGGGGAAAGAGGCAATTGGCACACTTGTCTTCATTGGTCAGAGCATTGAGTAAATGAGTTGGAGATATTTGTAAAATTGTTGTCAATATTTCTCCTGGGCAGACAAGGACACGGGATGACCTGTCAAGGTTTATGAAACAATGTAGGGCCGAAGTAAGGTGAATAGCCAAGGGTAGGTGAGTCCAAAGCTAGAGGCTTAAATGTGTGGTGAGAGAGCAAGGATTTAAAGAGGGAGCTGAGGGGCAACATTTTCTACAGAGGATGGTGCATAGACGGAATGGACTGCCAGAGGAAATGGTAAAAACAAGTACAATTACAACATGGAAAAGACACTCGGGCAGGTACATGGAGAGAAGTAGATTGGAAGGAATATGGGCCAAACACAGGCAAATGCAACTCATTCCATTTCGGAAACCTCCACCAAAAAGTAATGCCACACAGAAACAGACCCGATGTCTCCAGTTATTGGAGGAGGAGACTATCGAGACAAGGCATGTTGTAGAGACTGAAGCAAGTTACAGCGATACGGATGGTCATCTGGACTGGAGGTTTCAAATATGTGAAATAATTGGTGAGAGGGGAGGGGATGACAGAGATAGGAACTGTTATAGGAGTTAGAATGATTGAAGACACTGGTCCTCAATACAAGCCATAGATACAGTGTTGGAGAGGGAACAGGGAACAGAAAGATCCCAGGCAGCATTACCACCCTCTCGTGGGAGGGCTGCTTTCCCCTCAGCTGTTCTGATACTCCCTAAGAAAACACAGGCCTGGACTGATAACTGGGAACTCCCGATACTGTCTCATTACAACAAAACTTGCAGCAGGCGTGGTGATTGAGCCTGGGTTGTGTCTGTACTGTGCTCCCCCTCCAGCACTTTCTCTATGTCATGTCTTGTTAGCTGATGTTTGGATCCCCCTTATTACTTTCTGCTCTGTGCACTGGAATGATCTTACCTGGCAGCAGGATTTATTGAAGACTCCTGACCTCCCTGACTTTGTCTTTCTGGCTGAGCAACCATCGTCCCAACCAGCAGTTGGCAAGTCTATTGAGTCAGGAACTCCATGAGTACCTGTAGAAGACACAGAAGTAGGCAGAAGGGGAAATTAGACTAACACTTTGAGGGTTACACATATAGAATGGCACTGAGCCCACAGAGATCTGGAAAATGCCAGTCTCCATTCCTGGAGTGTGCTGCCTCATCTCTCTGGAGTGGAGAATTCTGTTGGTTCATGATCTGGAGTAGCTTCAAGAGTGAGAGACGCTGACAGAGACAACAATTAGACCCACACAGTGAGGGATACCACATGGAGAGTCACATCACCAGAGTGCCGGGTCAAACAATTGTGCAGGAAGAAAGGGTTTTGATTCGTGTTGCACTGGGATGTACAAACTGTGAGCAGGCGAAGTGATGGCCTAGTGGCATTATTGTATGACAATTTATCCAGAAACTCAGCAAGTGTTCTCTGGACACATGTTCAGATCCCACCATTGCAATGATTGAACGTGGAGTAAATGCTTCAAAAACGATGTAATGAAAAACCTGTAAATGAGTATTAAACAATTGCTGATGTTAAGAAAAAGTCATTGGGTACATTCGTGTCTTTAGTGAAGTAATCTAAGATGGGACTGGGATATCACAGGTATTACAGAAACAACAGCTGAGGGAGGGACAGGACAGGCAGCTCAATGTTCCAGGGGACAGATGCTGCAGGAAGGACAGAAGGGGAGCTGAGAGAGGAGGAGAGCTGCTGGTTCTGATGGGGTGAAACATCCCAGCAGGACTGAGAGAGGATATTCCTGCAGGACCGCCCAGTGAAGCTGTGTTCGTGGAATTAATCAATAACAATGGGTCTTCCCTTTCCTCTGATTGTTCTACAGACCCCGAGAGCCCCGCCCACCTGCACCTTGACCTCCTCAAGATGGCGGCCCTGAGCGCTCCATCTTCCCTCAAACAAATGGCGGCCGTGACCCTATGCCACTTCCCTGATGAGAGACCGCCGCCTCCTTACCCGGGCCTAGAGGGTCTTTTTAGAGTTATTGTTAACCTGTATCCAGGACTTGTGAAATCTCTCCGCTCCTTTCTCCCAGCGAGGCTCCCGCACACCGGCATGAAGCCGATCGCAGCCGCTGCCGCAGAAAGCAGCTCTATGTCTCTCTCTCTCTCTGCAATGATCATTGTGACACTGCGCATGCTCCACATAGAAACCAAACTGCGCGTGCGTCTGCGATTACCGGTGAGTTTATAGAGAATATTCATATCTGCACAGGATCATGGATGAAGTATTAGTCATTAACAATTGCTCTGTCGAGTTACAGTCATTGAGATTATTAGTATGCAAATAGAGTGTTCGGTTCAACTTAACCACACTAGCCAGGTATGTAAATTACCAATCGTTCCGGGAGTTTGAAAATAAATTTCTTACTCGAGTTGTGTAAACCAACCTGTGAATTATTCACGCCGACCAGTGTATTATTCTCAGCTCGTCTCCCTACACCCATGTGTTTATCTAAGGATTGTTTAAATCTCCCTAATGTACGTTATCAGATTTACATCTCAACTATTTCTTAAAAATCTCACATTGATTCGTGGGAGAGGCTTAATGCTCCACTATGTAGTGAGAATGATCAATCCTGAAGCGTTCACTCTCCGAGAATGCTTTGGCCCCGCTCCTCACTCACTCTGGTTAGACGACCGGCCGCTGCTCGGTCCTGCTGTTCAGCCCCTTCCTCCGAATTGCGGAGTTGATACAGGCGCGACTCCAGCAGGCTAAGGGACAAGGGAAGTTACTTTCGATGCCTTGTGATGTGGTGAAAATATCCCGAATCTTGGATCGAGAGGCCTGAGTTCATTTCACAGCTTGTACAGGTGTGTGTAACAACAACTTTATTAAGAAAAAAACAAGGGAAGGCAGGAACAGAGTAAAAACAATAGAACATGTAAACAATGTGGTGGGGCTGCCAATGCTCTGGTGATTTTAGTCTTTACCATGTGTTTCAGGGCCCCAGGGCATCCCAGTACAGACTGTGCCACTCCTCCTTGTGCACAGCCAGATACCACGATTGCGGGGCAAAGTGATGTGGTGGGGTACAGATAGTGGTGCTGGAAGGGCACAGCAGTTCAGGCAGTATCCGAGGAGCAGTAAAATCGACGTTTCGGGCAAAAGGCTTTAATCAGGAATAAAAGCAGAGAGCCTGAAGTGTGGAGAGAAAAGCTGGAGGAGGGTGGGGGTGGGGAGAAAGTAGCATAGAGTACAATAGGTGAGTTTGGGAGAGGGGATGAAGGTGATAGGTCGGGGGCGGTAGGAGGATGGAGTGGATAGGTGAAAAAGAAGATAGGCAGGTAGGACAAGTCACGGGGACAGTGCTGAGCTGGAAGTTTGGAACTGGGATGAGGTGGGGGAAGGGGTAATGAGGAAACTGTTGAAGTCCACATTGATGCCCTGGGGTAGAGGTGTTGCGAGGCAGAAGATGAGGCGTTCGTCCTCCAGGTGTCTGGTGGTGAGGGAGCGGTGGTGAAGGATTCCCAGGACCTCTATGTCCTCGGCAGAGCGGGAGGGAAAGTTAAAACGTTGGGCCACAGGGCGGTGGAGTTGATTGGTGCGGATGTCCCGGAGACGTACCCTAAAGCACTCTGCTAGGAGATATCAGTCTCCCCAATGTAGAGGAGACCGCATCGGGAGCAACGGATACAATAAATGATATTAGTGGATGTGCAGGTAAAACTTTGATGGATGTGGAAGGTTCCTTTAGGGCCTTGGATAGAGGTGAGGGAGGAGGTGTGAGCGCAGGTTTTACAGTTCCTACAGTGGCAGGGGAAAGTGCCAGGATGGGAGGGTGGGTTGTTGGGGGCGTGGACCTGACCAGGTAGTCACGGAAGGAACGGTCTTTGCGGAAGGCAGAAAGGGGTGGGGAGGGAAATATATCCATGGTGGTGGGGTCTGTTTGGAGGTGGCAGAAATGTCGGCGGATGATTTGGTTTATGCGAAGGTTAGTGGGGTGGAAGGTGAGCACCAGGGGTGTTCTGTCCTTGTTACTGTTGGAGTGGTGGGGTCTGAGTGCAGAGGTACGGGATGTGGACGAGATGCATTGGAGGGCATCTTTTAACCACGTGAGAAGGGAAATTGCGGTCCCTAAAGAAGGTGTTCTGTGGTGAAACTGATCCTCCTGGGAGCAGATACGGCGGAGGCGGAGGAATTGGGAATACGGGATGGCATTTTTGCAAGAGGTAGGGTAGGAAGAGGTGTAATCCAGGCAGCTGTGGGAGACGGTGGGTTTGTAAAAAATGTCAATGTCAAGTCAGTCGTCATTAATGGAGATGGAGAGGTCCAGGAAGGGGAGGGTGGTGTCAGAGATGGTCCAGGTAAATTTAAGGTCAGGGTGGAATGTGTTGGTGAAGTTGATGAATTGCTCAACCTCCTCGCGGGAGCACGACGTTGCGCCAATGCAGTCATCAATGTAGCGGAGGAAGAGGTGGGGAGTGGTGCCAGTGTAATTACGGAAGATCAACTGTTCTACATAGCCAACAAAGAGACAGGCATAGCTCGAGCCCATACGTGTGCCCATGGCTACCCTTTGGTCTGGAGGAAGTGGGAGGATTCGAAGGAGAAATTGTTAAGGGTGAGGACCAGTTCGGCCAAACGAATGAGAGTGTCAGTGGAAGGGTACTGTTGGGTATGTCTGGAGAGGAAAAAACCGAGGGCTTGGAGGCCCTGGTCATGGCAGATGGAGGTGTAGAGGGATTCGATATCCATGGTGAAGATGAGGTGTTGGGGGCCGGGGAAACGGAAGTCTTGGAGGAGGTGGCGGGCGTGGGTGGTGTCTCTAACGTATGTGGGGAGTTCCTGGACTGGGGGGATAGGACAGTGTCGTGGTAGGTAGAGATGAGTTCAGTGGGGCAGGAGCATGCTGATACAATGGGTCGGCTAGGGTGGTCAGGCTTGTGGATCTTGGGAAGGAGGTAGAACCGGGCAGTGCGGGGTTCCTGGACTATGAGGTTGGAAGCTGTGGGTGGGAGATCTCCTGAGGTGATGAGGTTCTCTAATGTCTGGGAGATGGTTTGGTGATGGGGGTGGGGTCATGGTCGAGGGGGCAGTAGGAAGAAGTGTCTTCGAGTTGGCGTTTGGCTCCAGTAGTGTAGAGGTCAGTGTGCCAGACTACCACTGCGCCCCCTTTATCTGCTGGCGAAATGGTGAGGTTGGGATTGAAGCAGAGGGATTGGAGGGCTGCGCATTGTGAGGGGGAGGGGTGTAGACAGGTTGAGGTGGTTAATGTCCCGGCGGCAGTTGGAAATGAAGAGGTCGAGGGTAGGTAATAAGCCAGCGCGGGGTGTCCAGGTGGATGCAGTGTGTTGGAGGTGGGCGAAGGGGTCCTCGGAAGGTGGGCGGGAGTCCTGATTGTGAAAGTAAGCTTGGAGACGGAGGCAACGGAAGAATTGTTCGACGTCATGGCGTGTATTAAATTCATTGATGCGTGGACGGAGGGGGATGAAGGTGAGGTCTTTGCTGAGAACTGATCGTTCATCCTCAGTGAGGGGAAGGTCTGGAGGGATGGTGAAAACTCGGCAGGGCTGGGAGCTGGTGTGGGTGTGGAGCTGGGAGTGGGGGCGGAGCCTGTAACTGGAGTGGGGAGAATGGAGGTGGAGTCATGAGCAGGGTTCCACCCCCATTCCGCCCACGCTGGCATCATCATCCTAGGAAAAATACCTCCATTGTCTACCTTTCTAATCCTCTGATCATCTTGTATGTCTCTATCAAATCCCCTCTAGCCTTATTCTTGCCAATGAGAAGAGTTTAAAGTCTCTCAGCCTTTCCTCACAAGACCTTCTCTCCAGACCAGGCAATGTTCTGGTAAATCTCCTCTGCACCTTTTCCAATGTTTCCAGATCCTTCCGGAAATATGGGCACCAGAACTGAACACAATATTCCAAGTATGACTGCACCAGTGTTTTGTATAGTTGCAGTATGGTATTTCAACTTTGGAACTCAATCCCTCCACGAATGAAACATAACACACCGTTTGCCTTCTTAACAGCACTATCAACCTGGGTGGCAACTTTCAGGGATCTATGTACATGGACTTAAAGATCCCTCTGCACGCCACACTACCAAGAGTTTTTTCCATTGACCCAGTATTCAGCCTTCCTGTTATTCTTCTCAAAGTGCATCACCTCACATTTAGTTGCATCGAACTCTATTTGCCACCTCTCAGCCCAATTCTGCAGTTTATCCAAGTCCCCTTGCAACCTGTAACATTCTTCCACACTGTCCACTACTACACTGACTTTAGTGTCGTCTGCAAATTTCCGAATCCATTCACCTATACATGCAGTGGTCCCAAAACAGATCCTGGTGTCTCATGACTAGTAACTGGACTCATCACATTCGCCTCATACGCGAAAGGTCCCCAGTTTGAAACTGGGCAGAAACTGCTTTGTTCTTCAACTGCAGCCTTTTACATGGACAAGAACGGAGTTTTCTTGCTTGCTTTCCCATCTGCAAATCTGCCTTCGAATTTGCTTGAACAAATCTGCTCTCGTCGTGAGGCTTGTTTCTATGCATCTGCATTTTCTCCAACAGCGTACCATGTGGAACCTTGTCAAAGGCTTTACTTTTGTCCATGTATACCACGTCAAATGCCCTACCCTCATCTACAAGCTTGGTGACCTTCTCAAAAAACTTAATGAGGTTTGTGAGACGTGACCTGCCCTTGACAAAACCAAGTTGACTATCTGAAATCAAATTGATGTTTGCCAGATGATTTTAAATCTTATCTCTTATTATCCTTTCCTAAACCTTTCCTACAACAGAAGTAAGGCTCACTGGTCTATAATTAACTGGATCATCTCTACTGCCCTTCTTGAACAAGGACACAACATTTGCAATCTTCCAGTGCTCTGGTACCAAATCTGCAGACAATGACAACTCAAATATCCAAGCCAAAGGCTATGCTACCTTCTCCGTAGCTTCGCAGAGAATCCTCGGACTTGGCTATTTTCACACCTTCCAGCATTGATAATATCTGTTCATAACTAACCTTGGTAATTTCTAGTCTAATATCTCATACCTCATTCTCCTCCTCTACAATATTCTCCTTTTCCTGAGTGAAAACCAATGAGAAATGTTCATTTAGCATCTTTCTGATCTCCACAGGGTCAACACTCATCTTCCCATTCTGTCTGTGATTGGCCCTATTCCTACCCTCATCATCTTTTTATTCCTCACATACCTATAGAAAGCTTTAAGGTTCTCCTTTATTCTATTTGTTAAATATCGCTTGTGTTGTCTCTTTGCTCTTCTTAACTCTCTCTTTAAATCCTCCTTGGCTGATCTGTAATTCTCCATCGCCTCATCTGAACCATCTTGCCTCATCAACACCTAAGCCTCCTTCTTCTTCGTAACAAAAGATGCAGTTTCCGCAGTAAACCAAGGTTCCCTTACCTTATCACGTCCTCCTGCCTGATAGGGACATACCTATCAAGGACACGCAATATCTGTTCCTTAAACCAGCTCCACATTTCCATTGTCTGAATCCCCTGCATTTTGCTACCCCATTCTGTGCATCTAATTCTTGCCTAATAGCATTATAATTGCCCTTGCCCCATCAATAACTCTTGAACATGGCATGTACTTGTTCCTTTCCATCGCTAAACTAAACTTCACTGAATTATGGTCACTCTTTCCAAAGTGCTCACCTACAACTAAATCAAACACCTAGTCTGGTTCATTACCAAGGACCAGATCCAATGTGGCCTCCCCTCTTGTCAGCCCTTCAACATACTGTGTCAGGAAACCCTCCTGTACACATTGGATAAAAACCGATTCATCCAACGTATTAGAGTTATAGCATTTCCAGTCAATTTTGGGGAAGTTAAAGTCCCCCGTAATGACCACCCTGTTACTTTCACTCCTATCCAGAATAATTTTGCTAATCCTCTCTTTCACCTCCCTGGAACTCTGCGGAGGCCTATAAAAAAAAACTCCAAGCAGTGTGACCTCTCCTCTTCTGTTTCTAACCTCAGCCCACACTACCTCAGGAGACTAGTCCTCATCAAAAGTTCTCTCAGCCACCGTTATACTCTCCTTGACTAACGTGACATACATGGACCCATTGCAGAGCTTCAAACTCCATGAGGCAGCCATACTCTCTGACAGACAGAGTCAGTCTGGAACCTTCTCTGTCCTTAAGACCTTATGCACTGCCTGCGCTCCTCCATTTCCCCTTTGCACGTTCCCTTTCCAACCCACCCCACCTGCACCACTCCACGAATGGTGCTATCGAGGGCAGAGGTCTGTGGAATACCCTCCCTAACCTTCTCTATCCTCCTTTAAGATGTATTTTAACATTATTCTCTTTAATTAACATTTTGATCATCCATGAAGCACCTTAGGAGATTTGCTATTGTAAAAGATTCCATACAATGCAAGTAGTTGTTGTTATTGCTGTACATTAGGAGAAACAGGAATGATGCATTCAAAATTCTAACAAGAACATCACTGACAGATGTGGTGTGTAGGCCACCAAATAATAACATCACATTGGGATGGGCAATTAACAAAGAAATAACTATTGCCTGTAAAAATGGAATGGCTATTATCATGGGTAATTTTAATCTACATGTAGTTTGGTCGAACCAGCTCAGTCAGGGGAGCCTTGAGTTTATTAAGTGTATCCATGATAGTTTTCTTGAACAGTATGAAATGGAACTGACAAGGGAGCAATCTATCCAGCATCTGGTTCTGTGCAATGAGACAGGAATAATTAATGACCTCAGAGTTAGGGATCCTCTTGAAAGAAGTGATCACTGTATGGTTGAATTTAGAATACATATGGAGAGTGTGAAGATAAAATCTAATACCTGGGTCCCGTGCTTCAACACAGGGAACTACAATAGAATAAGGGAGAACCTGGATAAAGTAGACTGGAAACAAAGATGTTATGGTAGGACAGTTGATGAGCAGTGGAAGATTTTCAAAGGCACTTTACAAAGTGCTCAACAATGGCATATTCCAGTGAAAAGGAAGGACTTTAAGAAAAGACATACTCTGCGATGGGTATCTAAGGAAAGCGATCAAATTGAAAGAGAAGGCATGCAAAGTGGCCAAAAACAGCCTGAAACTACAACTGGGAAAACTTTAAAGGTCAACAGAAAGCTACAAAAGAGCGATAAAGAAACGTAAGATAGAACATGAGAAAAATAAAGTAGCACAGACCAGAAAGACAGATAGCAAATTTTTATATGAATAAAAGAGTGGCTAAAGTAAATGTTGGTCCTTTGGAAAATGAGAAGGAACATTTAATTATGGGATATCACAGTGAAGGAAACTAATATCTTGCCAATAATTAGCAAAGAGACAAAGATAGGTGAGGATTTGGAAACCATCATTATTACGGAACAGCTAGTGTTGGACTGTTGGAGTTAATTGAGCTAATGACAGAAAAGTCTTCTGACCCTGATGGAATGCATCCCAGGATACTAAAGGAGATGCCAGCAGAAATAACAAATACACTGGCAGTAATTTTCTAAAATTCACTGGAATCTGTGGCAGTCCCAGCAGATTGGAAAGCAGCAAAAGTGATGCCACATTTTTGAAAAGGAGGTGGACAAAAGGTTGGGAATTATACACAAGGTAGCTTATTTTGTGTAGTGGGAAAGATGCTTGGGTCTATTATCAAGGAAGAAATAGCAGGGAATCTCGATAGAAATTGTCCCATTGGACAGACAGAGCATGGGTTCATGTAGGGCAGGTCTTGCTTCACAAATCTTTTAGAATTCTATGAAGCCATCTCGAGCAAGTTGGACAATGGGGACCCAGTGGATGCGGTGTACCCGGATTTCCAAAAGGCCTTCAACAAGGTGCAGTGCAAGAGGTTGTTGTATAATATAAAGGTGTATGGCGTTAGAAGTAGAGTATTAGCATGGATAGAAAATTGGTTGACTAACAGGAAGCAAAGTGTGGGGATAAATTAGTACTATTCTGGCTGGCAATCAGTGACTAATAGTGTGCCTCAGGGATCAGTGTTGGAACTGCGATTATTTAGAATTGATACAGATGATTTGGAGTTGGTGACCACGTGTAGGGTGTCAAAGTTTGCATATGACACTAAGATGAGTCACAGAACAAAGTGTGTGGAGGACTGGGAAACTTTGCAGAGGAACATAGATACATTGAGTGAGTGGGCAATGGTCTGGCATTTGGAATAGAATGTTCATAAATGTAAAGTCCTACTGTTTGGTTGGAGTAACATTAAAAAGAGATTATTACTTGAATTTTAAAAAGTTGCATCATTTGCTATGCAGGGGCACCTGAGTATCCTTGTGCATGAAGGTTGGTTACCTGGTACAACAATCAATTCAGAAAGCAAATGGAATTTTGGCCTTCAGTGCTGAAGGGATTGTGTTTAAAAGCAGAGGTTATGTTCCAGCTGTATTGGGTGCTGGTGAGGCCACACCTGGAGTACTGCATGCAGTTTCTGTCTCCTTACTTGCTCAAGGATATACCGGCACTAGAGGGGGTGCAGAAGAGGTTAAGTAGGTTTATTCCAGAGTTGAGGGGTTGGCTTAACAGAGACTGAGTAGGTTGGGATTATATTCATTGGAAATCAGAAGAATGGGAAACATATAAAATAATGAATGGAATGGATAAAACAGAAGTAGAGAGAATGTTTCCACTGGCAGATGAAGCCAGGACAAGAGGGCATCACCTCAAGATTACAGGCAGCAAATTTAGGACTGAATTGGGAAGGAACTTCTTGACCTTGATGGAATTCATTGCCCAGGGAAGTAGTTGATGCTTGTTCAATAAACGGCTTTAAAGCTAAGGTAACTTTTTTAAAAAAGAAATAACTAATTAATTAAGGAATATGGTGAGAACGTTGGTAAATGGTTCTGTGCCCACGAAATGATCAGCCATGATCTTAATGAATGGCAGAGCAAGCTCAAAGGGCAGGACGGCCTTCTCCTGTTCCGAGTTCTTTTGTTGTTATATATTAAATTCCGCCCGCACTCTTGACTTTCAGGTGCTGGTGTTGGATTAGGATGGACAAAATTAAAATTCACAGAACACCAGGTTATAGTCCATCAGGTTTATTTGGAAGCACTCGCTTTGCAGCTTCTTCATCAGGTGGTTGTGTGATTTTTAACTTTGTGTCTCACTCTTGTAACTGATAAACAGCAACAAAAGCCACGAAGCAGTGGGCATGCTCCAGGCACCAATGGGGCCTGAGTAGTTGATGTCAGCGGAAGACCAATAGAAAGGCAGGGGCACAGCTGGACCTGGTGGGGCATTTGGTCCTCTGGCCAATCAGAGTAAATGAGGGACGGGACTAGACTAGACAACGTGATCATCCTCACGGTGGGCGTGGGTGGGTGGAGTGCTGTTGGTAAGGAAAGAAATAAACAGTAGGAAGTTGGACAGAAATGGTGTTGGTATGGGCTGAGAGGTTTTACAAACATTTGGTGCACATCGGAAAATATAAATTTGAAACTTACAGTCCTGTTTTTGCAGTAAACTGGAAAATAACCTCATCATGTGATCGCCGCCATCTTTATTCGGGTCAAAGATTCACTGGACACGTGTGCGGCCGCCAGCTTTGTCGGGGGCAAAGTTCAGAGGTGTGTATGTGCAGCCCTCCCTGGTAGAGAGTCAAAGGGCAGGATTTACACAGAGCACATTCAAACCCAGAGAAATTGATTTTTTTTTTTCTGGATTTGTTTCTTCATCCATTTAAATGATTTGGATGTGAATAGAGCCGGTACAGTTTGTAAGTTTGCAGATGACACCAAAATTGGAGGTATTGTGGACAGTGATAAATGTTGTCTCAGAATACAATGGGATATTGATCAGATGGGCCAATGGGCTACGGAGTGGCAGATAGGGTTTAATTTAGATAAATGTGAGGTGCTTCACTTTAGAAAAGCAAATCAGAGCAGGACTCACACTGAATTGTAAGGTCTTGGAGAGTCTTATTGAACAAAGAGACCTTGGAGTGCATGTTCATAATTCCTTGAAAATAGAGTCACAGGTATATAGGATAGTGAAGACATTGTTTGGGATTCTTCCCTTCGTTGGTCAGAGCATTGAGTGAAGGAGCTATCCAGGACATTGGTTAGGCCACTTTTGGAACATTGTGTGCAATTCTGGTCTCCATCTTATCAGAAAGATGCACCGAAACATGGAAGGTTTGAGAATTGATTTTTTTAAGGATGTTGCCAGGGTTGGAGGATTTGAGTTGCAGGGAGAGGCATGATAGTCTGGGGCCATTTTTTCTGGAGTGTCAGAGGCTGAGGTGTGATGTTGAAGAGATTTATAAAATCGTGAGGGGCATGGATAGCGTAAATAGACAAGGGTTGGTGGAGCCCAGAACAAGAGGATTTAGGTTTAGGGTGAGAAGGGAAAATTCAAAAGGAGCCTAAAGGGCAACCAGAATTGTAACTTTTAAAAGGCATTTGAATAGGAAGGATTCAGAGGGATATCGGTCAAGTGCTGGCAAATGGGAATAGTTTAGGTCAGAATATCTGGTTTGCATAGATGGGTTGGACTGAAGAGTCTGTTTTTGTGCTAGACATCTCTGACTGTGGGATCATAAAAGTGAACACTGCTCTGATTCACCTCTGGGCTCCTTGATGTCCACTTGTTCGTTATCTAGCTTCCTCAGTCTCACATGAGTGTATTTTTGCCATGTTTAGTATTTTACTACTACATTCACAGACCTTTTTGTAAATGGATTGTCCACTGCTGCCCGACTCCTGACCTTATGCTGCTCCATTGTCAGGTTATTTTTTCCACAATATCTTTGACAGTCAAGAATTCTTTTTTCCAATAGTGAGTGGATTTTCCTTCCATTTCTGACGGTCAAATTCTGCACCATTTTCATTCCCTATAATTCATATTGCACTCCCTGAAACATTATGTGTATTTCTCCTTCCACAGATACCAGTGATCATTGCCAAAGCCCTGTTGCCTGTGGAGAGGGTGATGTTTGACTTCCTTGCACAGCTGCAGTTTGAATGGTGAAAGCGCTCCCACAACGTGGTTGGGTAAGAGATATTACAGATTATTCACTCAGCGATAGTGAAAAGTAAAAGATATCTGGACAAGTCAACATGTTTTTAATTTCACAGAAAAATATTGAGAACTTTTGACATAAGGCCACAGCTGGAGAATATTTTGTCCAGTGACCAAAACCATTGCCAAATAAGCAATTTTTCAGGAATGCCTTAAAAGAAGAAAACAGATCTTAGAGGGTGGGAATTCCAGACCGTGTTGCCTTGGAATCTATAGAAACAGTCACACAGCTGAACTCAAAAATAAACACATCATTGGGAGTCTACACTAAAATGAGTTATTGAGATATGAAAAGGTGTGTGGTGCAGGAAGATAGGAATTAAGTCAAGTGTGTGAAAGTAAATTGTTGTTGCTTATAAATGGGAGCCTTTTGATGGATCAGCAAGTTCTGGTACAAGTGAGCAATTGGGCGGTAGAGTTTTCAATATTCTGAAGATTATAGGGAGGGTGATTGTGGGATCCTGGCCAGGAGTGGGTTTAGATAATGAAATCTAGAGTTAATAAAATGAATGAATCAGAGTTTCAGTAAATGAGCTGAGACTGTGGTGAGGTCAGGTGATATCACTGAAGTCGAAATAGTGGTCTTGGAGTGGGACTGGGCAGTCACCCTCACCTCACCTCTGGAATTCAGCTGTTTGTCAGTTTGTGAATCAAGTCTGCAACAAGATCAGGAACTGAGTGGCCCTGGCAAAACCCAAACTGGGTGTCACAGAAGGTTATTGCTGAGCAGCTGCTTGACAGCACTGTTGATGACACCTTCCATCACTTCACTGCTGAGCGAGTGTCGACTGATAGAGGGAAATTGGCTGAGTTGGCTCTGTCCTGCGTTTTTGTGTTGAACATCCTTGAGAAATGTTCCACAATGTCAGTAGGTGCCAGTGCTGGACTTGTCTTGGTGGGCAGCAATTTCTGGAGCACAGCCATCAGTATTATTGCCACAATGTTGGTAGGGCCGACAGCCTTTACACTACTTCTCCATTTCTTGATCTGATTTGAAATAAGTTTTCAACCAAGTTGATTCACGTCTGTGATGTCCAGGACCAATGTAGAAGGCTCATCCACTTGGCACTGCTGGCTGAAGATTGCTGCAAATGCTGTAGTCTTGTCTGTTGCATGGATGTGTGAGACCCCTCCATCAGTAAAGTTGGGGATATCTGTGATGCTTCCTGCATTAAGTTGTTTAATTGCCCATCACCATTCCTGTCTAGGTGTGGCAGAACTGCAGAGCTCAGATCTGATCTATTGGTTGTTGGATCACATAGTTCTATTTGGTATTGCTTGTGCTGTTTGGCATGCAGGTTGGGTAGCTTCACCAGGTTGGCACCACATTTTTAGGTATGCCTGGTATTGCTCCTGGCATGCCCTACGGGACTCTCCATTGAACTAGGGTTGATTCCCCTGATTTGATGTTAATGGTTGAGTGGGGGATATACCAGGCCATGAGATTTCAGATTGGGCTGGAATACAGTTCTGCTGCTGCTGTTCGCCCACAGTGAGACAGAAGTTGCAGGGTCAAGAGGGCTGATTGTGTTGTTGTATTTTCCAGTGCATTGGTAGATGTAATGTGGTCCATCCAGGTTCATTCCTTTGTTGAGACTGTGCAGTGATTAATACAATGAGTGATTTGATGGGCCACTGTCAGGAATGCAACTTTTAAAAAAAGGTTCTGTGATTTATACATGAAAGAAGTGAAACTATCATGGTATTCGAACAGATGAAAGACTCAACAGACAATCAAGGTATTTTTCAATGGATAATTTCAGTTACATCACACTAAATTTTTGCTATAAATTCTGTGCCTTAGAATTGTGCCCTCCACAATCACCTGACGAAGGAGCGGTGCTCCGAAAGCTAGTGTGCTTCCAATTAAACCTGTTGGACTATAACCTGGTGTTGTGTGATTATTAACTGAGAATATTACAGCACTACGAACAGGGCTGCATGTAAACAGGCTCAGTCCAGTTAATCAATACATTCAGAAGGATTTCCTCCAAGTTTGATGACAAAATATTCGTCAAAACCGTCAACGTCAACCTACAATGTTGTTATTAAAAGTTCAGGCTGACACAAAGCTCCCCACCCCACTGCAATGTGGTAACTGGGCCCGGCCCAGGAATTGGAACTGGGACATTTGTGGACTGTGATCTCAAAGGAAGCGAGCAAACACAATTCTGACAGATTAGTCCTCAAAGATGGGTAGCAAGTTTGAGACAAGGCAGGTGGTATGCGCCTTGCACTTAGCTTAATTGCATTTCTTATTTACAGTTGTGTTTTGCAAAGTATAAAGAACTATGTGTTTTTTTTCATGGTTGGGGAGTTTTATTCTAGTTGATCACAGTTGCTGCCTCTCGCTACCCAAGTCAAATCATAGGATCAATAACAAAACAATAAACTGCAGGTGCTGGAGATCTGAACCCCAGAAAAAAGTGCTGGAGAAACTCAGCAGTTCTGAGGGCATCGGTGAAGAGAAAAATAATGTTACATTTCAATTTCAGTGACTCTTTGTCAGAATAGACAAATGGTCATGAGACTTCGAGCTTACAATGTTTAATTCCCCTCCAGAGATGCTGCTGGACCTGCAGTTCTCCAGCACTGTGCTTTCTATAGTGAACTTTATTTACAAAACAGATCGGAAAAATACTAATCTCCAAAAGTGAAAGGTTCATTGCAAACATGAGCATAGTTTCCACACTTGAGTTACACAAGCATGCCTCAGTTTAAAAACAAGATTTAACTCAAAGTAACATTCCATCTCAAAATTATCCAAGTTACACCAGTAATAAAGCTCATCCACCCAATGAGGCACTTCAGCCCAACATCCTACAGTGTTGTACACAGCCACCTTTACCAGAGAATGATCACATGTCACAAAATTGAAGGCCAAGAGCATGTCTCTTTAAAGGAGCTAAAGTCAAACTCAATTTTTTGAAGGATTTTTATTAAACCTGATTGAACATTTAAATCTCAGAGCATATCTTTGCTTTTTTAAACAAAGTGTGTGGGAAACATCCCACATCTTACTAAAGGTTCAGTTCGGTCTGATACATAGAGCCAAAGGTCAAACAAACATCACACTTTCCATTCACTTCTACAAAGGGCTGACATCACATTTCTTCAGGATTTAAAGTATTTTACAAATTGTATGTAAAATCATTTGTCACATTATAGAACTGGACAATAAATGTCATTGTATACAATAAGAGTGAAGCCTGTGACAGTAGATTTATCTTTGGGGGGGCAGTGTGTGTGCTTTCTCAATTCTGGGAGCACTTTGGGAGACTGCTCCCAGATGGTGATAGTGAGCATATCTGGAATGCACTGTTTAGATTTGGGAATCCTTGGCAAACAATCTGTGGTTTCACTAATAATTGGCTTACGTTGTTGGTGTACAGTAAGCAATTCATAAAGTTACTTATGTATTGTTGTTGACTACCCGAATGGAATTCAAATCTGTCAGGTTGCCTTCAATAGTGTAAATGCATCTATTGTAAATATTTGGAATATTCCAGAACTGCCCAGTGCTTGGCAAATTCAGGGGGGACAAAAAATCACATTTCGTAATTTGAAATTAAGAATCCAAGAGGACGTAACCACTAAAGTATTCAATTCAAATAGTTAAATGGAGTGCTCACATTTAAAATACCTGTTATCCATAGGAATGGATGGACTGACAGAATTGAGATCAGATTCCTAGCTGGGGCATGTGAAATGTGCTTTGATAAAGTCACCTGCATTTACCAACAATAATTTGGCAAGCTCGGAAATTTAAAAAACAATACGAGCTTCATTGCTGATCCAGTCGGGTCCCAAGCTCTGTGAAAAAAAACAATGATCAGGTTTATTGCATACACTCTGAAACACGTGTTCCTTCTACAGATCCTGCAAGTTTCCCCAATGAGCAAAGCAAGTCAGGCAGCATCCGAGAAGCAGGAGAGTTGATGTTTCGGGCATAAGTCCTTCATCAGGAATCACCGGTTTCAGAAAGATTACTGGCAGAGACTTATGCCATTACCTATGTAGAAGGGTCAGAGCATGTCACTATTAGATTAGAGACTAATTTCAGATTTGGTACCATTCAGTGCAACATTTCAGTATGATATTTACATATGTACCTTAAAGAGAAGTTGTCTAAAATTACAATCTCTAGAATAATTATAGAATTAAACCTGGAAATAAAGCTGGTGAACAAGAAGGGCAAAGTGAAGTCCCATCAGTATCACCTTGGGCAGTGTCAAGTAAGAATTTGACAACAGAGTTGCCACTTTGGTGTAACCTGCAGTCTGGCCAAATTGCAGCAAAAATCTGTTCAATTTTATCTGCAAACTATTGAATGCAAAATCCTCCTTGCACAATAATGAGGCAGAATTTTGGGATGTCATTTTTAAAATATATTATTTTCATAGTTACTCACAATTAAGAGTGATCACTTCGTGCTCTCTGCATAACACAGTACGAAAAGGAATTTACAAAAAAAAAACATTATAACCCAAATTCAGTCATTAATTCATTGATATTGCATTGGTCCAGCATTTATAAATAATCAATTGTTAAAATTAAATACAGATACATTTACTAACTATATTGGAGTACAGTCAAGTTTCTTACGGAACAGTGACAGGATTGGACAGAGTCCGCATGGATTTAAGAGAGGGGAATCATTCTTAGCAAATGTACTGAAAGAATCTACAGAGTCGAATATTAAAGGAAGAAATTGCAGGACATATAGAAAAGCTTATCATTAAACATGGTAGACTGGGTTTTGTGAAAGAGAAACTATATTTGACAAATTTACGACAGTTCCTTGAGGAGATAACAAGCAGGGCTGATAAAGGGCAATCCAATGATGTTCTGTATTTGGATTTTAAAAATGTAAATGATAAGGTGCTACCTAAAAGTTAATTGTACAATTTAGGAGCTCATGCTATCGGGGTAATGTATTAGCATGGACTGAGGATTGGTTCACCACACTGGCTGTTGCTGAGTCCTCACTTGGAGTACTGTATACAATGTATGCTCCCATGTTTAATAAAGGATAAACTAACATCGGAGACCATTCCAAAAAGATTCACTTAGCTGCTTTGAGGACAAAAGGGTTGACCTATCAAGAATAGATAAGCAGGGGTGATCTTATGAAAACAAGATTCTGAGGAGCTTGACAGAGTAGATGTTGACGAGATCTTCTAGCACCAGTGAAGTCTCAAACCAGGGGACATTACATAAGGGAACATTCATTTTAGAAAAAGTAAAGATTTTTTTCTCTGAGAATGGCTAGAATTTTCTCGCCCAAACAATTGTGAAAGTTAAATGTGGGAGGGGAATGGTTGGGTTCCTCTTCGGAGGGTTGTTCTGGCTTGTTGGGCTGAAGGGCCTGTTTCCACATAGAATCACAGATTCCCTACTATCTCAAATTATTTTAAAAGAGGGCAGATAGATTTTTGAAATATTGAGCAGTTGAGGGCTATGCGGATCAAGCATAAAAAAGGTGTTGAGGTCTGGGTTGGCCAAGCCATGATCTGATAGAACAAGCTGAAGGCGATGAATGCCCTACTCCTGCTCCGATTCCTTGAGGCTCCTTTTCATGTTGTTTTGTTTCCAAAGACGAGCGTGATACAATGTGCTAAAGATCTCAGATGTTGTGAAAAGCAGTGAAAATGTGGTGTTTATGTACTGATTCAGATGGCATTGATTCATCAATCACAGCTTTCCAGTCATGAGTAGGAAGGCAATTCCCTCCATGAATAAAGGAAATCTACTGCAGAGCTCACACAAAGGGAATTCTTACCCTCAGTAAACTCTCCCATCACATTACCCAACATTTCATCTAAAGCAGGATGCACTGCGCATGCTCTAGCCAACAAAGTGACCCGCGGGTGATTGATGTCAGCACCGGACCAATGATAGGTCGGTGGGCGGATCTGGAGGACCGAGCGGGATGTTGGTCCTCCAACCAATCAAAATAAATCAAGGGCCGAGCTAAACTAAACCATGTGATCACTCTTGCGCGCGGCGCAGAGTTGATGTAATGAATGTTCGGGAAGTGATGGAGAGAAAGAGTACGGTAAGGAAAGAAATAAACAGGGAAACGGGAGAAAACCTGTGTTGCTATGAGCGGAGAGGTTTTACAAACAAATTGTGCTCGTCGTAAAACACATTTGAACGTCCCAGTCCCGTGTTTGCAGTAAATGGGGAATTGCCTCAGCGGCTGCAGGCCTGAGTGAGCGCCGCCATCTTTATTCGGGACAAAGATTCACTGGACACGTGCGGAGCCGCCATCTTTGTAGGGGGCAAGGTGCAGCCAGGCGCATGTGCAGGATTTCTCTCGTATAGAGTCATTGGGATCATAGCAGCCAATACTGCTCTGATTCATCTCTGGGCTCCCTCATGACCACTTTGTCAATATACAGCTTCCTCAGTCTCGAAAGTAATTTATAGACAAAGGGCGGCCCAGCCCCTGACCATGTACTGCTCTATTATCAGATGACATTTTTCTTGAATATTTTTGACAGTCAAGAATTCTTTTTTCCAACAAGCAAGTGTATTTTCCTTCCATTTCTGACTATCAAATTCTGTACCCCCCTGTAATCCATTTTGCACTCCCTGAAACATCAACTGTGTTTCTCCTTCCACAGATACCAGTGATTAATGCCAAAGCCCTGTTGCCTGTGGAGAGGGTGATGCTTGACTTTCTTGTACAGCTGCAGTTTGTGTGCTGAAGGTGCTCCTACAATGTGGTTGGATAAGAGACATGACAGAGTATTCATTCAGCAACAGTGATGGTTTGAAAATAATGTCCAAATCAACAACAGTTTGTATTTCTATTATCATGCTTATAATTTCACAAAAATACTATTGAGAACTTTAGACATAAGGCCAGAGATGGAGATATTAGGTCAGGTGACCAAAAGCACTGCCAAAAAGCAGGTTTTGAGGGATGTCTTAAAGGTGGAAAGCAGGTCTGTGAGGTTTTGACTGTGAATTTCAGACCATGCTGCTTCAGCATGTGTAGAAACAGCCGCGCCACACAGGTGAACTAATGAATTAACAAATGGTTGGGAGTCTCTTAAGAAAATGGGTTGTCGAAGTCTCAAAGTGTGTGTGGTGCAGGGAGCTAGGGATTATCACAGCCAGGAATTAAATCAAGTGTGAGAATTTTAAATTGAGGGATATTGGCCAGGTGCTGGCAGGTGAGACTAGATTGGGTTGGGGTATCTGGTCGGCATGGACGGGTTGGACCGAAGGGTCTGTTTCCTTGCTGTACATCTCTATGGCTGTATGTTAATTATAATTAGGAGTCTTTTGATGAATCAACAAGCAGAGATTTCGACTTTCTTGAGATTACAGGGAGGTTGAATGTGGGAAGCTGGCCCTGAGTGTGTTTGGAAAATGAAGTCGGGAGATAACACACAATGGATGAGAGTTTCAGTATATGAGTTGAGATGAGGGTGGAATCAGCTAGAATTAGTGATCTTGGAGTGGGACTGAGTTGTCACACTCACCTCACCTCTGGGATTCAGCTGGTTATCAGGTTGTGAATCCGAGCGGTGTAACAATCGGGAGCTGAGTGGCCCTGGTGGTGCCTAAAATGAGTGTCACTCAGCTGGCTGTTACTCAGCAGCTGCTGCTTGGTAGCCCTATTGATGACATCTTCCATCACTTTACTGCTGATCGAGTGTGGACTGATAGAGGGAAATTGGCTGGGTTGGATTGCCCTGTGTTTTTGTGTTGAACATCCCTGGGCAATGTTTCACATTGTCGGTAGATGCCAGCGCTGGAGCGGTACTTGGGTTGGTGGGGGGCAAGTTCTGGCGCACAAGATATCAGTATTATTGCCAGAATATTTGCAGGGCACGTAGCCTTTGCACGACTTAACCATTTCTTGATGTTATTCAAACTGAATCGAACTGGCTTAAAACTCACATCTGTGATGTTAGAAACCACTGGAGAAGGCTAAGATGGATCATCCCACTTTACACTTCTGGCTGCAAATGCTGTTGTCTTATCTGGTGCATGGATGTGTGAGGCCCCTTCATCAGTAAGGGTGGGGATATCTGTGATGCTTCCTCCAGTGAGTTGTTTAATTGTCCATCACCGTTCACAACTGGGTGTAGCAGAACTGCAGAGCTCCGATCTGTTCCATTGGATGTCGGATCACTTAGCTCTGTTGATTGCTGCTGATGCTGTTTGATATGCAGGTAGTTCTGTTTGATAGCTTCACCAAGTTGGCACTTCATTTTTAAGTCTGCCTGGTGCTGCACATGGCATGCCCTCCTTTACAGCCCATTGTGATGGGTGAAAGCAGGATTTACAAACCCATGAGACTACAGATTGTTCTGGAGTACAGTTCTGCTGCTGTTGATGTCCCACAGTGCCTCAGAGATACCCAGTTTGAGATCCTACATCTCTTCGAAGTCTATCCCATTTAGAACGGTGATAGTGTCACTCAACACAATGGAGGTGTTTCTCAATTTTAAGGCAAGACTTTGTCTCCAAAAGGAATGTGTGATGGTCACTCTTACCGATACTGTCATGGCCAGATGTATCTGCAGCTGGTCAATTCATAACAATGAGATCAAGTATGGTTTTCCCTCTTGTTGGTTCCCTCACCACCTGCTGCAGATTCAGTTGAGCAGCTATATCCTTTAGAACCTGACCAGCTCAGTCAGTAATTGTGTTGCAGAGTAAGTCTCGATAGTGGACATTGAAATCCTGTACCCAGAGTACGTTTGACATCATTTTAGTTCCTCAGTGCTTCCTCCAAGTGTTGTTCAACATGAAGGAGAACTGATCCATCAGCCAAGGGAGGACTGTACGTGGTAATCAGCAGGAGCCATGAGACCTACTGGTCTCCGGAGCCAACGCTGAGTACTCCCAGGGCAAATCCTCCCTGTCTGTGCCACCACCTCTGCCTGGTCTGCCCTGCCAGTGGGACAGGACATATCCAGAGATTTCAGGAGAAAGTGAAGACTGCAGATGCTTGCGATCAGAGTCAAGGGTCTGGTGCTGGAAAAGCACAGCAGGTCAGGCTGATGAAGGGCTTAGTCTTGAAACGTCGATTCTCCTGCTCCTCGGATGCTGCCTGACTGTTGTGCTTTTCCAGCACCACACTCTCTAGGGCGGCACGGTGGCACAGTGGTTAGCACTGCTGCCTCACAGCGCCAGAGACCCGGGTTCAATTCCCACCTCAGGTGACTGTCTGTGTGGAGTTTGCACGTTCTCCCCGTGTCTGCGTGGGTTTCCTCCGGGTGCTCCGGTTTCCTCCCACAGTCCAAAGATGTGCAGGTCAGGTGAATTGGCCATGCTAAATTGCCCGTAGTGTTAGGTAAGGGGTAGATGTAGGCGTATGGGTGGGTTATGCTTCGGTGGGGCAGTGTGGACTTGTTGGGCCGAAGGGCCTGTTTCCACACTGTAAGTAATCTAATCTAATCTAGGGATGGTGATGGTGGTGTCTGGTCATTGTTTGTAAGGGATGATTCCGTGAGTATGACTATGTCAGGCTGTTCCTTGACTAGTCTGTGAGACAGCTCTGCACATTTTGGCACCAAAAACCATATGTTAGTGAGGAGGACGTTGCACCATCGAGAGGGCTGATTCTGTGGTTGTAATTTCTGGTGCCTTGTTAGTTGCCAACTGGTCCATCCAGTTTCATTCCTGTGTTGAGACTTCGCAGTGATTAATACAGTGAGTAGCTGGCTGGGCCACTGTCAGGTTGGCAGGATTTTTTTTTGCCATTGACAATGGTTTCATGGAGATCAGGAGATTCCTAATACGTTGTTTTTTTTCTTGAATTCAGATTCCACCATCTGCCAAGATGGGATTCGAACCAGGACTTCAGCCGTTTGTTTTAATATTCTGGAATAAAGCTAAATACATCAGGTTTGTTCACTCATTTTAAATATCACTAATCCTGGTTTTGTTTCTTTGTAAAACACTGTCCATCGTCCTGTCTCCTCCATCCTCCCCTCCAACAACGAGTGAGGAGCACATGGAGTTTCTGTCACTAAGACTGAGATAATCCGATCTGCTGCTTCCCTCCCTCCCACTAGCCCACTGAGCCAAACTGCCTCACGTAGTGTTCCTGGTTTTCGTCCTAAACCTACATCTTTCTCCAGTGTCTTCTCAAGCCTTATCAGAGCTCCCCTTGACCCTTTACCCTAATCTCTCTAAACTCACTTTCCAACTCTCTTTCCTCCGCTGCCGCCTCATCACTCCCCCTCGCCAATTCATAGATATTGTTCCTTGTTCTGTCTGTTGGTCTTTTTTTGGTTATGTCCTTCTCTCCCATTCTGTGAAAAACTAATATTTGACCTCACCATTGTTGGAAAATCCTGCTCCATATCCACTCTCCTTTTCCTTTCTGAATTCCTTGCATTTGGTGTCCCTCAACGATCTATCCTTTGTCTCTCCTGTATCTCACGTACATAGTGCCAGGAGGTGATATCATCCAAAAACACTGTGTTCGGTTTCACATGTACACTGACGATGCCCAGCTCTCCCTCCCCATCATCCCTCTCCATTACTCCACTGTTACTCAGTTATCAAACTGTTTGTCACATTCCCACTACTCGATTAGCTGCAGTTTCCTCCAATGAAACATTGTCATGGTTAAACCCATTGCCTTACCTTTATCTTTGTGCTGAGCCCCTCCCTCTCACTGGGAACTCTGAGGCAGAACGACACTCTTCACAATATTGCTGTTATATCTGACCCCAAGGTGACCTTCTGATCAGACATCCACACAATCACAACACCAGGAATTCCAATCTCTTAAACGTTGCTTTTCTCCACCTCACCCCAGTTCCATTGCTACTGAAACCCCTTACCTGCGTCTGTGTCACCTTAAACTTGAATCCAAAACAGAATCCTTGATTCCGTGACTTAGAATCTGGTTTCAGACTCCCCTCTCAGTATTTACCCTCAGAAACATCCTCTCAGTATTTATCCTGTCAAACCCCTTAAGAATCCCATCTGTCTCACTGAGATCACCTCTCTTTCTCCAAAATCCAGTGAGTAGAGTCCCAATCTTTTCAGCCTTTATTTAAAAGATAATCACTCCAAACCAGGGATCATCTCATTGAATCTTCCCTGAAATGCCTCCAATGAAGTGACACATTTCCTTCTCTAAAGGGACCAAAACTGCTCTCATTACTGCAGATATGGTGGTCTCACCAGCACTTCACACGTTACTCTCCGGTAAAGACCCCAAACTCTAATACTGAAAACCTTTGAAACAAAACATTCGATTCCCCTTCCTGATTCCCTGTTGTAACTGTGTGGCAGCTTTCTGTGTTTCCTGAACAATTACCCCCGGTCCCTTTGTGGTGCAGTTTTCTACAGTTTCCACCATTTAAATAGTACTTTGTTCTTTTATTATCTCCTCCAAAATGAGCAACTTCCCATTTTCCCAAGTTACACCCCATCTGGCAACTTGTTGCCCCCTTCTCCTGTGCATCTCTCTCTTTTCATAATCCTCTTAGACCTTTACAGTTATGCCTTTTCTAGGAGATATCCCCCCTTCCCATTCTTTCAAACATTTACTGGGAGCACTGGGCAGTGGGAAGCAGACAGAGTTGCTATCTTTTTAGGGATACGCTTTGGAGTGATTGAGAGGATCTTCCTACCCATTGGTCAGGATGGAGACAACTTGCCCATCGTTAGGCATTAGCCTTTCACACCCGTGTCTTATTGATGAGGCAGAGCGGCAGCACGGAATGAAAGAAAAGAAAGTAATTCTTGTTCCCCATATCTCACTGACGCTTGGATCATTTTCTCCAATGTGTCAAAGAACTGCTGTGTTCAGTCACATAAGATCTCAAGTTGGAATCTCCTAGAAACCCACAGATTTCCCTTGGAGTTGACTGTTGATGTCCTCAAGGGTAATATGTACAGTAATCCTGGGCCACGAGGAGGGGATGGTGTGAGTTTCTAACTTGAACTGATAGTGACAGATTTTATAAACTTGTATTAGTAATCTCAGTAAATATTCTGCTAAACTCTGATTGAATTACTCAGTGTATCAGGATCTGGATATTCGCATTGTGTGTGTGAGTATTGTGTTCCAGATCAATCCCATTTGCTGCTTAAAAATTCTCCTTTGAATCATCGCATTCTCTCAAAAGGTCTCCCCAAACCTTCAATGTGTCATGTAATCCTTTTATGATGACCTGATGAGTGTAAGGTTTATTATTCGAATGTGTAATTTTTGTATAAGGATGTCTCAGAGAGGGAGCAGAATATTCTTAAAGGGGAGAATAACCATTTTGAGGGGAGGCTGTTGTTTATTGGTATCAATGACATGGGAATAGAAGAGTTCACATTATTGGATCATTGGAATCTCTTGTGGGGTAGAATCGACCTCCATCAGAAGGATGGATTGTACTGGCACTGGAAGGGAACAGTTGCTAGTGCTATTCAGGAGGCATTAAACCAGTGAAGGAATGTGGGTAAACCCAGAGAGAGAGTGAGGGAAGAGCTCAGTCTGACGTCGGTACAGTTCAGATGTCAAACAGTCAAGGCAGACAAGGGCAAGGCACAGAATGAGCAGTTACCCTGCATTTGTTTCAATGCAGGAGGCCCGATAGGTCGGGCAGAGGAGCTCAGGGTATGGTTTTGAACATCGCACTGGGATATTATAGCAATTACAGAGGCATGACTTAATGATGGATAGGACCAGCAGCTTAATGTATAGATGCAATAGCAAAGATAGAAAGGGGGCAACAGAGCAGGGGGAGAGGTATATTTGATTAGGGCTAACATCACAGCTGGGCTTCAAGAGGGTATTCCTGGGAGTACATCCAGGCAGGTTATACAGGTGGAACTGAGAAATAAGAAAGGGATGATCTCCTTATTGGGATGGTATTATTGACCACCCCCCACTTCCCCAATAGTCAGCAGGGAGTTGAGAAGCAAATTTACTAAGAGATCACTTATCTGTAAAAATAGTATGGTTGTGTACAAGACTTGATCTTCTTTGTTATTCATTCACAGGATGAGGGTATCACTGGCTGGGCCCAAAGGGCAGTAAAGAGTCAACCACATTGCTGTGGGTCTGGAGTCACATGTAGGCCAGACCAGGTAAGGATGGCAGATTCCTTCCCTGAAGGATATTAGCGAATCTGGTGAGGTTTTATTTCGCAATAATCAACAATGGATTCATGGTCTTTAATAGATTCTTAATTCCAAATTTTTATTGAATTCACATTCCACTGTCTGCCGTGATGGGATCCAAACCCTGGGCCCCAGAACGTTATCTGGGTGTCTGGATTATCCATCTAGTGATAATCTCACTAGGCCATTTGGTAGGGTGAGTGACTGAGGTATCCGTGGGGCAGCACATCAGCACCAAAGATCCCACGGTCTCTGCGGAAGATAGAAAGGGCTGGGAGGGAGATATATCCCTAGTGGTGGGGTCTGACTGTAGGTAGCGGACATAGCAGAGGTTAATGGAGATTAGTGGGTGGTGGGTGGCAGGTGAGGAGCGGGGGATTCTATTCTTATTGTGGTTGGAGGGGTGGGGGGAAGGCGGAGGTACAGGAAGTGGAAGATATGCGTTGGAGTGCATTGTTGATCAAGTAAGAGGGAAATGCAGTCCTTGAAAGAGGAAACCTTTCTGGGATGACCTGGAGTGGAATTGCTTCTTCTGGGAGCAGATATGGCAGAGGCGGAGGAATTGGGAGTACAGGATCACGTTTTTACAGGAATATACTCGAGGGTAATCAGGAGAGCAAAAAGGGGACTTGAAATATCTCTAGGAAATAGTTTAAGGAGAATCCAAAGAGATTCTACAAATACATTAAGGATAAAATAATAACCAGACAGAGAGTAGGACCCTTAAAGATCAACAAGGCCATCTATGGAACAACAGGAGGTGGGAGAAATACTATGCTATTCTATTCTAGAGAGTTTGGAGAAATAAATAGTGATAACTTGAAAAGTGTCTATATTACAGAGGAGGAAGTACTGGATGTCTTAAACAGTAGCAAGGTGGATAAATCCCTGGGACCTGATCAGGTGTATCCCAGAAATTTGTGGAAAGCTAGGAAGGTGATGGCAGTGCCCCTCCCTGAGGTATTTATATAATTTTTTGTGACAGGTGAGGTGTTGGAAGATTAGTGCCATTATTTTAAAAAAGTGGTACGGAAAGGCCAGGGAACAAGAGAACAGTCAACCTAACGTCAGTGGTAGGTAAGTTGTTGGAAGGGATTCTGAGGGACAGGATTTACATGTATTTGGAAAGACAAGGATTGATTAGGGATAGTTAACATGGCTTTGTGTGTGGGAAATTCTCTCTCTCTAATTTGATTGAGTTTTTTTGAAGATGTGACAAAGATGATTGATGAAGGCAGACTGGACGTTGTCTATATGGACACTGAACGATGTTCCACAACGCAGACTGGTTAGCAAGGTTAGATAACATGAAATGTTGGGAGAACTAGCCATTTGGATACAAAACTGGCTTGAAGATAGGAGGCAGAGGTTGGTGATGGAGGGTTGCTTTGCAGACTGGAGGCCTGTGAGCAGCATTGTCCTGCTGGAATGGATATTGGATCCTTAAATACATGACTTGGATATGAATATATGAGATATGGTCAGTGGGTTTACAGAAGACACCAAAATTGGAGGTGTAGTGGACAATGAAGAAGGTTAGTTCAGAATGCAACAGTATCTTGACCAGATGGGCCATTGGAGTGAGGAATGGCAGACTGGGTTCAATTTAGACAAATGTAAGCTGTTGGATTTTGGAAAGGCAAATCAGAGCAGGACTTATACACTTAATGGTAAAGTCCTTGGGAATGTTGCTGAACATAGAGACCATGGAGTGCAGGTTCATTGTTCCTTGAAAGTAGAGTCGCAGGTAGGCAGACTAGTGAAGGTGGTCTTTGGTATGCTTATATTTATTGGTCAATGCACTGAGTACAGAAGCTGGGACGTCAAATTGTGGTTGGACAGGACATTGATTGAGCCATTTCAGGAATTCTGTTTTAAGTTTGAAATTCCCTGTTCTGGAAAGGATATTGTGAATCTTGAAAGAGTTCAGACAAGATTTACAAAGACTTTGCTAGGGTTGGAGGATTTGGGCTACAGGGAGAGGCTGAATAGGTCAGGGTTAATTTCCCTGGAGAGTCAAAGACTGAGAGGTGACTTCATGGAGATTTATAAAATCATGAGTGGCATGGATAAGGTGAGCAGCCAGGGTCTTTTCATCCCAGTTTGGTGGGTTCAAAACAAGATCACATGGGCTTAAGTTGAGAGGGCAAAGATTAAAAACGGATCTAAGGGGCAAAGTTTTCAAGCTGTGTGTGGTGTATGTGTGGAATGAGCTGCCAGATGAAGTAGTAGAGGCTGATACAATTACAACATTTGAAAGGCATCCGATTGGGTACGTGAATAGGAAGAGTTTCCAATGATACGGACCAATAGCTGGCAAATGGGGCTCTGTTTGTTGAGGATTCCTAGTTGGCATGGACAAATTGGACCAAAGGTCTGTTTCTGTGCTGTACATCTCTATGACACTAATAAATGAAAATAAGATGTGTTCCTCTTTTGTGGAGAGCTAGCAGAAGCACAGATAATTGTCCTTGGAGCTGAGAAGGTGAAGCAGTGATCTTGACCAGGTGCAAATTTGTTTCTAGGATATCTAATCTGCAGAGCGAGGGGAATTGTTAACAATGTCACAATTTTAGTAACTATTTTCAAGTAATTGGCAAATAATATGTGAATATGTGAACTTTTTTTATTCAGTAAGTTCTGAGTATCTGGAACAGTCTGAATGACAGCTGGACACAGACTCAGCAGTTATTCATAAACAGATTTGGAATTTTACTTTTTAAGGGAAGATTTGGTGGGCTATGGGCAAATGGGAAGGGAATTGGGACAGATTTGCAGCATCTCCAGAGGGAGAGGGTACATCCCAAATGGGCTGAATTGCCCCAGGCTCTGTGCTCTATCATACTGCCCCATTAACTGTGAATGCTGAAGCTCATCCCAGGGCAGAGAGAGGGAGGATCCCACCACTCACCTCACAATGGGCCTCGATGATTGATGTCAGCGCAGGCCAATAGGGGGCAGAGGGCAGTACTGGAGGACCAGGTCGTACCAGTTTGTCCTCCAACCAATCTGAGTGAATGAGGGCATCCTCAAGGCTGGAACTAAAGAAAGGCACATATCACAGAGATCTGAGAAACTGGAGGACATGAGATAGGGAGCGTTCTGTGGCTGGTGAGGAATTATATAAATCAGGAAGAGTTGTGAGGCTGGATGAGGTGACAGTGATTGGGAGAGTTGTGAGGATGGAGGATTTAAAGTGAGTGAGGATTAGAGTCATAATGTTATACAGCAAGGAAACAGGCCCTGTGTCCAACCAGTCCATGCCAACCATAATTCCAAACTGAACTAATTGTACCTGCCTCCGCTTGGTCCACATCCATCCAAATATTTCCTATTTATGTACTTATCTGAAAGTCTTTTAAATATTGTAATGGTATTCACAGCTACCACTTTCTCTGGAAGTTCATTCCACGTGTGTAATTTTTTTTTAAAACCCTAATGTCTTTCCTCAAATCTTTCTAATTTCTTCTCAAAATGAATGCACCCGAGTTTTGAATCCCCCTCTCTCCCGGCTATTCACCTTATCTACACACTTTCTGATTTTATAAACCTCTAATAAGATCACCCCTCAACCTCGTGCACGTCAGTGCAAAAAATTCCCAGCCTATCCAGCCTCTCCTTAGAACACATTCCCTCCATTCATGGCAACATGCTGGTAAATCTCTTCTGAACCTGCTCCAATTTAATGATATCCTTCCTATAACAGCACAACCCGAACTGGACAGAGTATTCCAGAAGAGGCCTCCCCAACGTCCTGTACATCCTCAACATAACGTCCCAACTCCTGTATTCAGAGGTCTGAGCAATGATTGTAAGTTTGCTAAGCACCTTCTTAACCACCCTGTCTACATGTAACATACACTTCAAAGACCTGAAGCCCTCGATCTCTTTGTTCCCATATCTCTACTCAAGGCCCTACTTTTATTGAGTGTAAGTCCTGCCCTCGTTTGTTTTGTCAGGATGTTATATTTTGCATTTATTCCAATCCAAAAAATTTTTGAGTATAAAGGCAGTAGGAGTATAATTAATAGGGAAATCAGGAGGCAAAAAAGGGACGTGAGATTGCTTTGGCGAATAGGGTTAAGGATAATCCAAAGGGCTTTTGGAAATACATGAGGAGCAAAAGGCTAACTAGGGAGAAAATAGAGACCCTCAAAGATCAGCAAGGCAGCCATTGTGTGGAGATGCAGGCGATGGGCGGTATAGGGAAACAAGTATTTTTCATCAGTGTTTACTGTGAAGAAGTACATGGGAGATATAGAATGTGGGGAAATAAATGGTGACATCTTGAAAAATGTCCATATTACAGAGGAGGAGAAGGTGCTCAATGAGTGGCTAAGGAGCTGGTGCAGGGGAAAAGGATTCACGTTTTTTGGGTCGTTGTGATCTCCTCTGGAGTAGAGTTGACCTGCATAAGAAGGATGGATTGTACCTGAATTGGAAGGTGTCTAATATCTAGGCAGGGAGACTGGCTGGTGATACTCGGGAGGCATTAAACCAGTAAGGGAGTGGGTATAAACCCAAGAAGATAGAGAGGAAAGAGATATGTCTGAGGCTGGTACAGTTCAGAAGTCAAATAGTCAAGGCAGGAAAGGGCAAGGCACAGAATGAAGTCGGACTGAGCAGTTGCACTGCATTTACTTCAATAGAAGAGGCCTGACAGGGAAGGCAGATGAGCTCAGGGTATGGTTTTGAACATGGCACTGGGATATTATAGCAATTACAGAGGCATCACTCAGGGATGGATAGGACTGGCAGCTTAATGTTCCAGGGTATAGATGCTTTCGGGAGAATAGAGAGGGGGACAAGAGAGGAGGGGGAGTGGCATTTTTGATTCAGGATAGCGTTATGTTTTTGCTAAGGGAGGATATTCCTGGGAGTACGCCCAGTCAAGTTATTTAGGTGGAACTGGGAAATAAGAAAGGGATGATCACCTTATTGGGGTTTTCTGCATGGATTTTGTCTGGGTCCTTTGGTTTCCTTCCACAGTCCAAAGATTAGATTAGATTACTTACAGTGTGGAAACAGGCCCTTCGGCCCAACAAGTCCACACCGACCCGCCGAAGCGCAACCCGCCCATACTCCTAACCTAACACTACGGACAATTTAGCATGGCCAATTCACCTGACCTGAATATCTTTGGACTGTGGGAGGAAACCGGAGCACCCGGAGGAAACCCACGCAGACATGGGGAGAGTGACTCCACACAGTCAGTCACCTGAGTCGGGAATTGAATCCGCGTCTCTGGCGCTGTGAGGCAGCAGTGCTAACCACTGTGCTACTGTGCCGCCCAAATAATTTACTAGATCTAAAAGTTAAGGTTCTGAATTGGACAAAGGCCAATTTTAATGGCCCAAGGCAAGAACTTTCATCTGGCCCCTCAAGCCTGCTCTGCCATTCAATAAGATCAGGGCTGATCTTTTCATGGCCTCAGCTCCACATTCCTGATCTCTCACCATAACCCTTAATTGCTTTCCTGTTCACAAATCTACATTTTGCCTGCTTCTATCTTATCTACTCCCTTCATAATTTTATTTTTTCCTCTCCAACCTCTCATTCTAAATTACAATGACTATAGAACCAATTTTCTCAATCTCTCCACACAGGCCAACCCTCTCAACTCCCAACTCAAACTAGTGAACCTCCTCTGTACTCCCTCCAGTGCCAGTACATCCTTGCTAATGTAAGGACATCAAACCTGTACACAGTACTCCAGGTGTGGCCTCACCCCACCCTGTACAGCTGCTGCATAACCATCCCTCTAGCAATGAAGGACAATATTCCCTTCACTGCCATAATTACCTGCTGCACCTGCAAACCGACTTCCTGTGATTCATGTACAAGGACACCCAGCTCCCTCTGCACTGCAGCCTGCTGCATGTTTTCACCATTTCATCATCCAGTTTGCTGTTCGTACGACCAGAATGGATGACCTCACATATCCCAACATTGAACTCCATCTGCCAGACCCTTACCCACTCACATAACCTATCTGTGTCCCTGTGCAGACTGACAGTGGCCTCTGCAGACATTGCTCTACCTCATCTTTGTATCAAATGTGAACTCTGTCGCCATACACTTGGTCCTCAACTCCAAAACATTTGTGTAAATTGCAAACAGTTGTAGTGCCAACACTAATCCCAACACCCATTTATCCCCACTCTTTATTTTTTGTTGGTTAACCGATTCTGTATCAATGATAATATATTACCCATAATGCTGTGCATCTTTACCTTATTCAGCAATCTTTTGTGTGGCAACTTATCAAATACCTTCTGGAAATCCAGGTACACCACATCTACTCAGTCCACCTTGTCCAACGCACTCGTTGTATCCTCAAATAATTCCAGGAAATCAATTAAAGTGACCTGCCTTTCATGAATCCATGCTGTGTTTGCTAAATGAGACAATTTCTACCCAGATATCTCACCACTACTTTTTTGAAAGGTTCAAGCATTTTCTCCAGTACAGAAGTTAAGCTAATGGGTCCTTTTTGAAAAATAGTGGCTCCACATTTGCAGCTTCCAGTCTGTCAAAACCATCCCAGAATCCAACAAAGTTTAGTGAATTTTCATGAGTCTATTTGTTATCCCACCCCCCCAACCACCACCCCACCATCTCCTTTAGTCCCTGGGATGCAATCCATCAGGGCCAGGAGACCCATCGACCTTTAGGATGTTTTCTTTCCCAACATTACCTCTTTACTGGGAATGATTGCTTCTCTGTCCTCATCTGCCATTGCCTCCATAGGCCTGCAACAACGAGAGTACACAGACAGTATGTTCCTGTTAAGGCCAAGGATGGTAGGTGTAGAGAATGCTGTCTGTCGAAAGAAATTGAGGGCCTGGTCAAGAAAATGAAGGAGGAATATGGCAGGTACAGAGAGCTGTGTTTGTGTGAATCCCTAGAGGAGTATAGGGGCAGTAGGAGTATACTCGAGGTAAACCATGAGGGCAAAAAGGGGACATGAGATAGCTTTAGGATATAGGTTTAAGGAGAATCCAAAGTGATTGTACAAATACACTAAGGACAAACGAGTAACCAGACAGAGATTAGGTACCCGCGAAAATCAAGGCTGTCTGTGGAACCGCAGGAGGTGAGAGAGATTCTGTATGAGTGGAGAGGTTTTACAAACAAAATGTGCACATCGGAAAACACAAATTTGAACATCACACTCTCGTGTTTTCAGTAAACGGGGAATTTCCTCAGTGTGGCTGCAGGCATGAGTGCGCGCCGCCATCTTTATTTGGGGCAAGAATTCACTGGACACGTGCGGAGCCGCCAGCTTTGTAGGGGGCAAGGTGCAGCCAGGCGCATGTGCAGCCTTTCTCTGGGACAGAGTCATTGGGCAGGATTTACACAGAGCACATTCAAACTCAGAGAAATGGATGTTTATTTCTGGATTTGTTTCGTCATTCATTTAAATTATTTGGTATCGTAAACGAGTTTGCAGGTCATACAAAATTGGAGATATTGTGGATAATGAAGAAGGTTACCTCAGATTACAATGAGGTATTGGTCAGATGGGGTATAATTTAGTTAAAAAATGTGAGGTGCTGCATTCTGGAAAAGCAAATCAGAGCAGGACTTATACAGTGAATGACAAGGCCCTGGAAATGTTTGTGGACCAAAGAGACCTTGGACTGCAGGTTCATAGTCCTTGCAAGTCAAGGATAGGATGATGAAGAAGGTATTTAGTATATATTTTCCTTTATTGGTTCGAGCATTGAGTATAGGATGTGGGAGGTCATGTTGCTGTACAGGACCTTCATTAGGCCACGTTTGGAATAATATGTGCAGTTCTGGCCTGCCTCCGATCAGAAGGGTGCTGTGAAACTTGAAAGGTTTCAAAAAAGACTCTCAAGGATGTTGTTAGGGTTGGAGGATTTGAGCTACAGGGTGCGGCGTAAAAGGCTGGGGCTGGTTTTCCCTGGAGTGCCATAGGCTGAGTGGTGATGTTATGGAGGGGCATGGATAGAGTAAATGAACAATGTGTTTTCCCTGGAGTGGTGGTGTCCAGAAGTAGAGGACGTTGCTTTAGGGAGAACAGATAAAATTTCAAAGGGGCCTAAAGGACAACTCTTTTATGCAGTGGATGGAATGAGCTGCCAGAGGAAGTGGTGGAGGCTAGTCCAATTAAAACATGTTAAAGGCATCTAAATAGACACATGATATGATTAGGAAGCATTTACAGGGATATGGGCCAAGTGCTGGCAAATGGGAATAGATTAGGTTTGGATCCCTGGTTGGCATGGATGAGTAAGACCGAAGGGTCTGTGTCGGTGCTGTACATCTCGATGACTGTGGGATCATAACAGCTTATTCTGCTCTGCTTCATCTCTGGGCTCCCTCATGACCACTTTGTCAATATCTAGCTTCCTCAGTCTCGAACAATGGGTGTATTTTGGTCTGTTTAGTATTTTAGTATAACTTCTACAGACATTTTTGTAAGTTAGTTTTTCACTGCTGCCCAGCCCCTGACCATGTACTGCTTATTAATTTTGTTTCTGGAAAATCTTTGACAGTCAAGAATTCTTTTTCCAACAAGCAAGTGTATTTTCCCTTCCATTTCTAACTATCAAATTCTGCACCATTTTCATTCCTTGTAATCCATTTTGCACTCCCTGAAACATCAACTGTGTTTCTCCTTCCACAGATACCAGTGATTAATGCCAAAGCCCTGTTGCTTGTGGAGAGGGTGATGTTTGACTTTCTTGTCCAGCTGCAGTTTGTGTAGTGAAGGTGCTCCTACAATGTGGTTGGATAAGAGACATTACAGAGTATTCATTCAGCGACAGAGATGATTTGAAGATAATGTCCAAATCAAGAACAGCTTGTAGGTTAATAATCCTGCTTATAATTTTTTAAAATATTATTGGGAACCTTAGACATAAGGCCAGAGAAGGATGATATTAGGTCATTATTAAGTAATGAATTAACAGGTCATTGGGAGTCTTGAACAGAATGGGTTGTTGAGGTCTCAAAGGGTGTGAGATGCAGCGACCTAGGGATGATCACAACCAGGAATTAAATCAAGAGTGAGAATTTTAAATTGAGGGATGTGGGCCGGATGCTGGCAGGTGAGACTAGATTGGGTTGGGATATCTGGTCGGCATGGACGGGTTGGATTGAAGGTTCTGTTTCCATGCTGTACGTCTCTGTAGCTCTATGTTGTTGATTATGAGCCTTTTTATTGATCAACAAGTTTTGGTACGAGGGAGTACTTGGGCAGCAGAGATTTAGTTTTTCTTGAGATTACAGGGAGATTGAATGTGGGAATCAGGCCAGGAGTGTGTTTGGATAATGAAGTCTGGAGATAACACAAGATGGATGAAAGTGTATGAGCTGAGACATGGGTGGAATCAGCTAGAATTAGTGGCCTTGGAGTGGGACTGGGCTGTCACCCTCACCTCGCCTCTGGGATTCAGTTGATTGTCAGATAGTGAATCAGGGCGGTAACACAATCGGGAGCTGAGTGGTCCTGGTGGAGCCTAAAATGAGTGTCACTCAGCTGGCTGTTGCTGAGCAGCTGCTGCTTGGAGCCCTATTGATGATATCTTCCATCACTTTACTGCTGATCGAGTGTGGACTGAGAGAGGGAAATTGGCTGGGTTGGATTGCCCTGTGTTTTTGTGTTGAACATCCCTGGGCAATGTTCCACATTGTCGGTAGATGCCAGTGTTGGAGCGGTACTTGGGTTGGTGTGTGGCAAGTTCTGGAGCACAAGATATCAGTATTATTGCCAGAATATTGGCAGGGCACGTAGCCTTTGCACGACTTAACCATTTCTTGATGTTATTCAAACTGAATCGAACTGGCTTAAAACTCACATCTGTGATGTTAGAAACCACTGGAGAAGGCTAAGATGGATCATCCCACTTTGCACTTCTGGCTGCAGATTGCTGCAAATGCTGTCATCTTATCTGGTGCATGGGTGTGTGAGGCCCCTCCATCAGTAAGGGTGGGGATATCTGTGATGCTTCCTCCAGTGAGTTGTCTAATTGTCCATCACCGTTCACAACTGGGTGTGGCAGAACTGCAGAGTTCCGATCTGTTCCATTGGATGTAGGATCACTTAGCTCTGTTGCTTGCTGCTGATGCTGTTTGATATGCAGGTAGTTCTGTTTGGTAGCTTCACCAGGTTGGCACTTCATTTTTAAGTCTGCCTGGTGCTGCTCATGGCATGCCCTCCTTTCCTGTCCATTGTGATGGGTGAGAGCGGGATTTACAAACCCATGAGATTGCAGATTGTGCTGGAGTACAGTTCTGCTGCTGTTGATGTCCCACAGTGCCTCATAGATACCCAGTTTGAGATCCTCCATCTCTTCAAATCTGTCCCATTTAGAACGGTGATAGTGTCACTCAACACAATGGCGGTTTTTCTCAACTTTAAGCCAAGACTTTGTCTCCAAAAGGAATGTGTGATGGTCGCTCGTACTGATACTGTCATGGACAGATGGATCTGCAGCTGGTCAACTCATAACAATGAGATCAAGTATGTTTTACACTCTTGTTGGTTCCCTCCCCACCCGCTGCAGATTCAGTTGAGCAGCTATATCCTTTAGGACCTGACCAGCTTAGTCAGTAATTCTATTGCAGACCTAGTCTCGATTGTGGATATAGAAACCCTGTACCCAGAGTAAGTTTGACACCATTTTATTGCCTCAGTGCTTCCTTCAAATGTTGTTCAACATGAAGGAGAAGTGATTCATCCTCCAAGGGTGGATGGGACGTGGTAATCAGCAGGAGCTGTGAGACTTCCTGGTCTCCAGAGTCAACGCTGAGTTCTCCCAGGGCAAATCCTCCCTGTCTGAGCCACCACTGTGCCACCACATCTGCCTGATCTGTCCTGCTGGTGGGACAGGCCTTATCCAGAGATTTCAGGAGAAAGTGAAGACTGCAGATGTTGGAGATCAGAGTCAAGAGTCTGGTGCTGGAAAAGCACAGCAGGTCAGGGTGATGAAGGGCTTAGGCTCGAAATATCGATTCTCCTTCTCCTCGGATGCTGCCTGACCTGTTGTGCTTTTCCATCAGCACAATCTCAATATCTTGGGAAGGGGGTGGTGATGATGGTGTCTGGTCATTGTCTGTAAGGGTTGATTTCATGTGAATGAGTATGTCGGGCTGTTCCTTGATTGGTCTGTGAGACAGCTCTGCACATTCTGGCCCCAAAATCCAGATGTTAGTCTGGAGGACATTGCACCATCGAGAGGGCTGATTCTGTGGTTGTATTAAATGGTGCCTTCTTAGATGCCGAGTGGTCCATCCAGTTTCATTCCTTTGTTGAAACTTTGCAGTAATTAATACAGTGAGTAGCTGGCTGGGCCACTGTCAGATTGGCAGGGTTGTTTTCGCCATTGACAATGGTTCCATGGAGATCAGGAGATTCCTAATTCCAGTTATTTTTTTCTTGAATTCAGACTCCACCATCTGCCAAGATGGGATTCGAACCAGGACTTCAGTCGTTTGTTTTAATATTTTGGATAAAAGTTAAATACATTAGGTTTGTTCACTCACTTTAAATATCACTAACCCTGGTTTTGTTTCTTTGTGAAACACTGTCCATCATCCTGTCTCCTCCATCCTTCTCTCCAGCAAGAAGAGTTTGGAGCACATGGAGTTTCTCTGTCACTAAGACTGAGATAATCCGATCTGCTGCTTCCCTCCCTTCCACGAGCCCGCCGAGCCAAACTGCCTCACGTGGTGTTCCTGGTTTTTGTCCTAAATTGACATCTTCCTCGAGTCTCTTGTCAAGCCTTATCAGAGCTCACCTTGACCCTTTACCCTAATCTCACTAAACCATAGACTTTCCAACTCTCTTTCCTCCTCCTCACCGATTCACAGATATTGTTCCTTGTTCTGTCTTTTCTGGTTCTGTCCTTCTCTCCCAAAATCCTGCTCCATCTTCACTCTCCCATTCCTTTCTGAATTCCTTGCATTTGGTGTCCTTGGTCCCTTCTGTATCTCACGTACATACTGCCAGGAGGTGACATTGTGCAAAAGCACCATGTTGGGTTTCACATGTACACTGACGATGCCCAGCTCTCCCTCCCCATTATCCCTCTCCACTACTCCACTGTTACTCAGTTATCAAACTGCTTACCACATTCCCACTACTCGATTAGGTGCAGTTTCCTCCAATGAAACATTGTAGTGGTTAAACCTGTTGCCTGACAAATTCCTTTCCCTTACTGCTGAGCCTCTCCCTCTCACTAGGAACTATGCAGCAGAACTACACTCTTCACAGTATTGCAGTTATATCTGATGCGAAGCTGACATGGATAAGGTGAGCAGTCAGGGACTTTTTCCCAAGTTCGGTGGGTCCAGAACTAGAGAGTACAGGCTTAAGGTGAGAGGGAAAAGATTTAAAAGGGATCTAAGGGGCATCTTGTTCATGTTGAGGGCACTGCAAGTATGGAATGAACTGCCAGAGGAAGGGGTGGAGGCTAGTACAATTGCAGCATTTAAAAGGCATCTGATTAGGTACTTGAAGAGGAAGGATTTAGAGGGATAAGGGTGAACTGCTGGCAAATGGGACTCCATTAATGCTCTCCGTTATTGGTCAGTGCATTGAATACAGAAGCTGGGACGCCATATTGTGGCTGGACTGGACGTTGATTAAGCCACTTCTGGAATTCTGTTTTCAGTTTGAATTACTCTGTTCTGGGAAGGATGTTGTGAAACTTGAAAAGGTTTGGACAAGATTTACAAAAACGTTGTCAGGATTGGAGGATTTGGCCTACAGGGAGAGGCTGAATAGGCTGGGGCTATTTTCTCTGGAGACTCAAAGACTGAGAGGTGACTTCATGGAGATTTATAAAATCACGAGTGGCATTTATAAAATCACGGGGTCCTATTTCCTCAGGTTTAGGTGGGTCCAAAACTAGAGCACCTGGGTTTAAGTTGAGAGGGCAAACATTTAAAAGGGATCTAAATGGCAACATTTTCAAGCTGAGTGTGGTGTGTGTATGGGAGGGGCTACCAGATGAAGTTGTGGAGGCTGATAAAATCACAACATTTAAAAGGCTTCCAATTGGGTACATGAATAGGAAGGGTTTTGATGGATGCAGGCCAATAGCTGGTAAATGGGAATCCATTAGTTTAGGATTCCTCATTGGCACGGACGAATTGGACCGAAGGTCTGTTTCTTTGATCTTAATAAATTAAGATGCATTCCTGTCTTTTGTGGAGATCTAGCTGAAGCACAGATAATTATCCTTGGGGCTAAGAAGGTGAAGCAGTGATTTCGACCTGGTGCAGATTTGGTTCAAAGGTCTTGAATTTGCAGAGAGAGAGAGAGGAATTGTTAACACTGTCACAATTTTTAGGAACTAGTTTCAAGTAATTGGCAAATAATACAAGGTGAAAATGTGAATACTATTTTCCTCAGTAAGTGCTGAGCATCTGGAACAGTCTGAGTGCCACAGATTCAGCAGGTATTCTGAAACAGACTGGGAATTTTACTTTTTAAGGAAAGATTTGGGGGGCGTGGGCACACGGGAGGGGACTTGGGACAGACTTGCAGCATCTCCAGAGGGAGAGAGTACAGCCCCGATGGGCTGAATAGCCCCCAGGCCCTGTGCTCTTTGATACTGTCCCATTCACTGTGAATGATGAAGCTCATCCCAGGGCAGAGAGAGGGATTAGACCTCCACTCTCATCACAATGGGGCCCGGCTGATTGATGGCAGCTCCAGACCAGTGGGAGGAGAGTCTGTGGTTCTGCAGCCAATGGGATTGAATGAGGGGTGTGGCCAGCAAGATGACACCTGTCCATGAGCTGTGCAGGTGCAGTGTCACTGTTTGGGGTTGGGAGAGACAGCAGAGACTGGGACAGAGGCTGTTGGACCTGAATTACAAACTCCTTGTAAATTAAAACCAAAAGAACTGCGGAAGATGTAAATCAGAAACAACAACCAGGAGGTTCTGGAAAAACTTAGCAGGTCTGGCAGCATCTGTGATGAGAAATCAGAGTTAATGTTTAAGATCCGGTGTCCCTTCCACAGAACAGATGTAACTGAGGAAAAAAAGAGTCAGTTTATGTGCAGAAGTTAGTGTGGGGGAAGATAAAAGGAGTAAAGGATAGGTGGGGATAGAGTGAGAAGAACAGTTGGATAAAGGAGTGGATAACGTTCTGGCTGGGGGGAGGGTGATTAGCTGTTAATGGAGACTGTTAGTGGCTAACCATAGGTAGTGTGTAATGGCAGGCTGTGAGAACAAGACCTGGTGTGTGGAGTAGGGGGCTATGACATGAGGTTGTTAACTTATGGTTAGCCACTAACTATCTCCAGTATAAGCTGTTCCCCACCTATATCACTCCACGATTGGAGCTGCCGAGGACATAAACCTTTGGAATATCCTCCCTAACTCCCTCTCTCCACTTTAAAAATGTATCTAAAAATCGTTCTCTTTAATCAACGTTTCTATCATTCGTGAAGCATTTGAGGAGATTTGTCAATGTGAAAGGCTCCATACAATGCAGGTAGTTGTTGTTATTGTCTGACATCAGGAGAAACAGGGATGAGCCCTCTCTCTCTCTCTCTGAGACCTGATGAACAGCAAAATCAGGAAGCACTGAGCATGCTCCAGCCCACAATGGGCCTCGAATTATTGATGGCAGCGCAGGACCAATAAGAGTGGGGGAATGGGGGCTAGAGGTGCTAGTTGGTCCTTCAACCAATCGGAGTGAATGAGGGGCGGGACAATACTCAACCACGTGATAAACTTCACTGACAGCACAGTGTTGTTGTGACCAAGGCATTGGAAATGTGTGAAGGTGAAGGGCAGGGGAAAGGAAAGACATATTGACCAGGAAGAGAAGGAAATTTTCACGGTATGGAATGAGAGGTTTTACAGAATTTAGTGCACATTGTAAAACACAAATTTGAAAATCCCAAATTCTGCACCATTTTCCCTCCCTATAATGCGCTTTTCCACTCCCTGAAATATCAACTGTGTGTTTCTCCCTCCACAGATACCAGTGATCAGTGCCAAAGCCCCATTGCCTGTGGAGAAGGTGATGTTTGACTTCCTGTACAGCTGCAGTTCGTGTGGTGAAGGTGTTCCCACAATGTGGTTGAGTAAGAGCTGTTATAGATTATTCACTCAGCGACAGTGAAGAGTTGACAATGTATGTGCAAATCACCAACAGTTTTTTTTTAATCATGTTTATAATTCTACAGAAATACTATTGAGAACTTCTGACATAAGGCCACAGATGGGGATATTAGGTCAGGTGATCAAAAGGATTGCCAAATAAGCAGGTTTTCAGGAATACCTTAAAGGAGGAAAGCAGGTCTGAGAGGGTTAGGGTGGGAATTCCAGACCGTGTTGCCTTGGCAACAGTAGAAACGGCCAGAAAGGTGAAGCAATGAATTAACATATCGTTGGGAGTCTGAAAGAAAATGAGTTGTCGGGGTCTCACATGTTGTGTGCTGCAGGGAGACAGGGATGTTCACAACCAGGAATTACATCAAGGGTGAGAATTTTAAATTGTTGCTTGTTAATAGGAGCCTTTTGATGGATCAACAAGTTTTGGTACAAGTGAGTACTTGGGCAGTAGGGTTTTAGATACTCTTGAGATTACATGTAAGTTGAATGTGGGAGGCTGGCCAGGAGTGTGTTTGGATAATGAAGTCTGGAGATAACACAGGGATGGACGAGTATTTCAGTAAATGAGCTGAGACTAGGGTGGAGTTGGGTGATGTCACTGATGTAGAAATAGTGCTTTTGGAGTTGGGCTGCTCCTCATCACTCCCCCTCCCCAATTCACAGATATTGTTCCTTGTTCTACCTGTCTGTCTTTTCTGGTTATGTCCTTCTCTCCCATTCTGCTACAAACTAATATTTGACCCCACCGTTGTTGGAATAACCTACTCCATCCCGACTCTCCCTTTCCTTTCTGACTTCCTTGTATTTGGTGTCCCTTAAGGATCTCTCCTCGGTCCCTCCTGTTTCTCACCTACACACTGCCAGGAAGTGATATCGTCCAAAAGCACCATGTTATATTTCACATGTACACCGACAATGCCCAGCTCTCCCTCCCCATCATCCCTCTCCATTACTCAGTTATCAAACTGCTCATCACGCTCCCACTACGCGATTGGCTGCAATTTCCTGCAACGGAACTTTGGAATGGTTAAACCCATTGCCTTCAGTTGCTATTACAAATTACTTTTCCTGACTGCTGAGCCCCTCCCTCACCCTGGGAACTACCTGAGGCAGAACCACACTCTTGACAATATTGCTCTCATATCTGAAGGTCAGATATGGGCGGCATGGTGGCACAGTGGTTAGCACTGCTGCCTCACAGCGCCAGAGGCCCGGGTTCATTTCCCGCCTCAGGCGACTAACTGTGTGGAGTTTGCACGTCCTCCCCGTGTCTGCGTGGGTTTCCTCCGGGTGCTCCGGTTTCCTCCCACAGTCCAAAGATGTGCACGTCAGGTGAATTGGCCATGCTAAATTGCCCGTAGTGTTAGGTAAGGGGTAAATATAGGGGTATGGGTGGGTTGCGCTTTGGAGGGGCGGTGTGGACTTGTTGGGCCGAAGGGTCTGTTTCCACACTGTAAGTAATCTAATCTAATCAAGGAGACTTTCTGATCAGACATCGACACAATCACAAACACCAGGAATTCCAATCTCTTAAAATGTTGCTTGTCTCCACCTCACCCCAGCTCCATTGCTACTCAAACCCCTGACCCCTGTCGGTGTTGCATTAAACTTGGCGAGTCCAAAACAGAACCCGTGATTCCGTGACTGACCCAGAATCTGGTTCCAGACTCCCTCATGTTGGGAAACATCCTCTCAGTATTTACCCTGTCAAACTCCTTAAGAATCCTACATGTTACAATGAGATCCCCTCTCATTCTTCCCAAATCCAGTGAGTAGAGTCCCAACTTCTTCAGCCTTTTCTTAAAAGATAATCCCTGCAAACCAGGGTTCATCCCAGTCAATCTTCTGTGAAATGCCTCTGATGGAATGATGTATTTCCTTAAATAAAGGGACCAAAACTTCTGTCATTACTCCAGATGTGGTCTGACTCACACTTTATAAAGTTCCTCTCAGGTATATACTCCAAACAACTCCCTTTAAACTTGCACAGATATTGTTGGAAATGCTCAGTAGGTCATGCAGCATCTGTGAAGAAAAATCAGTTAAAGTTTCGGGTCTGGTCACCCTTCCTCAGATACGTTAACTCTAATTTATTTTCACAGATGCTGCTCGACTTGAATTAGATTAGATTAGATTACTTACAGTGTGGAAGTCCACACCGCCCCGCCGAAGCATAACCCACCCACACCCCTACATCTACATCTACATCTACCCCTTACCTAACACTATGGGCAATTTAGCATGGCCAATTCACCTGACCTGCACATCTTTGGACTGTGGGAGGAAACCGGAGCACCCGGAGGAAACCCACGCAGACACGGGGAGAACGGGCAAACTCCACACAGTCAGTCGCCTGAGGCGAGAATTGAACCCGGGTCTCCGGCGCTGTGAGGCAGCAGTGCTAACCACTGTGCCACCGTGCCGCCCTCTAACTTGTTGAGCTTTTCCAGAAACTTCTGTTTCTCTTCCTAGTTTACAGGATCTTCATATCGGTTCGGTTTTCATATCCTTTAAACTTGCCATCTCTCTTCTAGAATTTGTCATTTCCACCTCGGGGGAAAAAAGAATCCCATTTGTTTGGTCTCCCCTACCCCGGGAAAAAAGAAACCATGACTCGTCACCCTATCATTGTTCCTCGTAATTTTATAAAGTTTGATAAAGCCACCTAAAGTGTCCAGTGCTGCAGGGAAATAGCCTCCGCCTATTCAGCCACTCCCTATGGTTCAAATGTTCCAATACTGGCAACACCCTGGAAAAACTTTTCTGAACTCTTGCAAGTTTCCCAACATCTTTCCTATAGCAGGGAGACTGGAATTGAAAGCAGTCTGGGGATTTCAAAAGTGTCCAAGCCAATAAACCGTGCAACCGAAACATGATCTCCCAACTCCTATACTCAATGCACTGCCCAATAACAGCTAGCATTCCGCACACCACCTTCACCGACCTGTCTACCTTCAACCACACTTTCAAGGAACTATCAACCCACACTGCACGGTCTGTCTGTCTGTCAACACTTCCAAGGAACTTGTCATTAAGAGGTTGAGTCCTATTCTGGTAACATCTTTCTGAAATCAGGGAGACCACAATTGAATGTAATATTCTAAAACTGGCCTCCCCAATGCCCTACTCAGCCACAACGTGACCTCCTAATCCCTATACTCAGTGACAGAATCCCTACAGTGTGGAAGCAGGCCTTTCGGCCCATGAGACCATCCCAACCATCGGAACAGCATTTCACCCTAACTCTGTAACCTACCATTACCCAAAGCTAATCCAGCTAACCTGCATGTCTTTGGATTTGTGGGAGGAAATTAAGAGCACCCAGAGGAAGCCCACGCAGACACACAGGGAGAATGTGTAAACACCACACAGACAGTGGAATCGAACCAGAGTCCATTTATTGATCAGCACATTCCATTCAGTGTTAGTGTCCCAAATGCCACATTCAGCACCTGATCTCCCTGAAACTCTACTTTCCAAGAACTATGCAGTTGTTCTGAGCCCTTCAGAGGGAATTAAGGTGAGGAGGAGAAAACTGGAACAGAATTGAGTTTTAGATCTATAAAATAACTCTCCATCATCCCCCTCTGTTCCCGCTGTCTCCCCCCGCTCTGTCTGCTTCCCCCCTCCCGTCTCCCCCCACTCTGTCTGTCCCCCCTCCCCTCTGTCAGCCTGTTGTTCCCCAACCTCCCCTCTGTCAGCCTGTCCCCATTCGCCTGTCTCCCCCCACTCCCCACCCCATCGGCCTGTCCCCACTACACCCCCCCCCCCTCCTGTCGGCCTGTTCCCCTCCCCCCTCTGTCGGACTGTTCCCCCCCCCCCAGTCTCTTCCCCACCACCTTTGTTGGTCGTCTGCCCCACCCCCCCTACCCCGGTCTGTTCCCCCGTTCTGTCAGTCGCACCTCCCCCCTCTGTTCCCCTCCTCTCTTTCCCCACCCATTTCGGTCCTACCCCTCTCTATCCACCCACCCCCTATCTGCCTACCCTCCCTCCCAGTCCCCTAGTTCTGTACTCCCCCACTGCAGGGCAAATATCTTGTCTATTTACCCTATCCATGCCCAGTCTGATTTTAAAAATCTCTTTCAGGTCACCATTCAGCCTCGGACGCTCCAGGGAAAACAGCCTATCCAACCCTGGCAACATGCTATAATTCTTTTCTGATCTCTTTAAAGTTTAAGAACATCCATCTGATAGGAAGGAGAACAGAATTCTATGGAATATTGATTCAGCAACTTTTGCAATGTCCTGTACAGCCGCACTATGACCTCCCAACCCCTATACTCAATGCTCTGACCAGGAAAGACGAGCAGACCAACTGTGGCCTTCACTATCCTATCTACTTGCTACTCTACTGTCAAGGAACTATGAACCTGCACTCCCCAGGAACTTACTATTAACTGTCTAAGTCCTGCTAAAGTTTGGTTTTCCAAAATGCAGCAGCTTGCATTTTTCTAAAGTGAACTCCTCAGCCCATTCACCCATCTGATCCAGATCCTCTTGTACTCTGAGGTAATCTTTTTCACTGTCCACTACACCTCCCATTTTGGTGTCATCAGCAAACTTACTGACAATACCTCTTATATTAACATGCAAATCATGGATATAAATGGCGAAAAGTAGTGGATCCAGCACCGATCCTTGTGAGACTCCACTGGTCACAGGCCTCCAGCCTGAAAAGCACCCTCTGCTTTCTACCTTCGAGCCAGTCCTGTACTCCATGCGATCTAACCTTGCTGACCAGTCTCCCATGAGGAACCTTGTCAAACACGTTACTGATGTCCATGTAGATCATGTCCATGCTCTGACCTCAGCAATCCTCTTTGTTACTACTTCAAAAAAACTGAGTCAAATTCATGAGATATGATTTCCCATGCACAAAGCTGTTATTAGTATCCAGGATTTAACTCTGTACATTGGGGTTTGCGTTGCCCAGTTATAGGTGTTAATATTCTGGATGAAGTTCAAGCACACCAGCATTTTGTCAGTGAGTCTGTATTGAGTCTTGTTAATGTCACCAACACAGGTGAGTTCCTTTTGAAAGGCAGTCCCTGTATCCCTTGCCCACCAGGAAATAGTGTAAGTGTCCTTACCTCTGGACGAGGAGGATCAGGCTCAGAGTTGAGTAACAGCATCTTTGAAGAGGCTGATTAGTAAACCTGCCCAAGCCACCAGGCCATACTGTCTCCCAGCTGTCCCTGCCTGAGCCTCCAAACAGAACCTTCCTGTAGTTTCTCTCCTGTCAAACTCTCCCATTACTCAGTTTGTCCAGGGTCCCCTCCTGCTGCTGCACTGATCCTGTCCCTCACTGACCTGTCCATCCCCCAGTGTTCTCCACATTCATTCACTATTCACAATCCCATTGTCCCTGTCCTCCAGCCCCGCCCCTCCCGTCGATAGAGACGGCTCCGTGCTTCGCATTGCTGCCTCGCAGCACCAGGTACCCGGGTTCGATTCCAGCCACGGGCAACTGTCTGTGTGGAGTTTGCACATTCTCCCCGTGTCTGAGCGGGTTTCCTCCGGGTGCTCTGGTTTCCTCCCACAGTCCAAAGATGTGCAGGGCAGGTGAATTGGCCATTCTAAATTGCCAATGTATTAGTTACATTAGTTAGGGGGAATAGGTCTGTGTAAGTTACTGTTTGGAGGGTCAGTACGGACTTGTTTGGCCGAAGGGCCTGTTTCCATACTGTAGGGATCCTGATATATTGGGCAGCAACTGCTGTCAATCACCCGGACTCCTGTATGATCGGGAGCACGTGCTGAAGGAGGGGAGACCAGTGCACGGGCGCAGTGCTGACCAATTGTGGGACTATGTGCATTATAGGTCCGTGCCTGGGAAGGAGGCTGTGGGTGTGAGGGATTAATCTATCATTAGCAGCTTCATCCCTCTGGGAGCAGGACCCAGAGGAATGGCCCTTCTCTTGCTACCCTGACATGTGATCAGACTATCAGTGGGGCAGCGTTTTTCAGAAAGTTATAAGAACTGTTTTGTGAAGATTCAGGGTTGTTATGGAAAGGGACAAGGATGGGCCTGCAATTAGAATTCTAATTTGGCTCATTTTAGTAAGATGGGTCTTGGCCAGAGTGTGCAGGAAGCAGTGTATGCAGGATGGTTCTCATCAGGAGCAAGGAAACTGAGTTCGAAGAGAGAGTGTGTGAGAACTGGGTGTGGAGGAAAGGAGTGGGGGGATTGGTTTGGATTTCAGTTCACAGAAGAGAGAAATTGTGAGACTGAGGTTTAACGCTTTGGTGGAACAAGGAAACTACAGTTTAATACTGCAATTGTCTTATGAATTTCCATCCTGTATTAACAGTGGTAATTTGTGTGCTCTGTTGTATGGTACTGAAAGGGTAGATTTGCGGATGAGAAATTCAAATTGAACTTCATGTTCAGATGTGACAGCTACTTGATCCGTGCCGATCTGAATATCATTGGCCTTTTCATCTGGAAGGAAAGGTGTGTATTCTGTCCGTGGGCGAATATTTCAAATCTCAGTGTGACTGGAAAAAAATACCGAGACACAGCCAAGTCCATGTCAGCATGGTGAGTGTGGAGAGAGATTTCATTTGCTTTTGCAAGTCTGGAAAATCATGGCACATTTCCCAGGAACAATTAAGCCACAACTTTGCTTTGTAGAAGGACAAGTCTTTAATTAACCATACAACCAGAAAGACACAAGGATACCTGCACCATGGGGAACACTATGAAAACGGGATTGTTGTAAAGGAGTTCATTCTCGATCATGGATTGTAATCCATTGGCATTGTCCCATCGGTTCCAGCCCCGCGGGGAAACACTGGAAATATGAGGAATGTAATGGAGGTTTCAGTTATTAAACTGTAAAAAGTGCAGAACAATTTACAAGGATGTTGCCAGGGCTCAGGGGTCTGAGTTATAGGGAGAGGTTGGACAAGTGAGGATTTTATGTTTAGAGCAGAGGAAACTGAGGGGGTTCTTTTCTAGAAGTGTATAAGATCATGAGAGGCATGGATAAGGTGAATGCACTCAGTCTTTTTCCCAGGAACTCGAGGATTGGACGGCTTGATTGGATCAGTTTAAGGTTAGAGGAGAAAGAATAAAAGGGAAGCTGAGGGGCAACTGTTTTACACAGAGGGTGGTATGTATATGGAAGGAGCTGCCAGTGGAAGTGGTTCAGGCAGGAACACTCACAACAGGTAAAAGACATTTGGACAAATACATGGATCGGAAGGGGTCAGAAGCAAATGGGCCAAGTGCAGGGAAATGGGGTTAGCGTGGATGGACATTCTGGTCGGCATGGGCCAGTTTGGGCCAAAAGGCCTGTCTCTGCTGTCAGACTCTATGACTCTAAGTGCATTTGCTATTTCTCCTACTAACTCTGTTGGTATCCTGGGATGTATTCTATCAGGGCAATGAGACTTGTGTACCTTTATCTCCATTAACTTGCCCAGCTCTAACTCTTTCACGATAATGGTTATTATCTTGGTCCTCACCTTCCTTAGTCTCCTTATCAATTACTGCCATACTCTTCGTATCCTCCACTGTGAAGACTGACTGCTGTGTGCTCATATTCCTGAACCCTGCAGGATAGGAATAAATCGGCACTGAACTCTGAGAGGTCTTCTTTGAGTCTTTATTGATGAGACATGGCAGTTACATGGATAGTGTACATTCAAAACACCTCCAGGAAGCATCAGGTAACTCCCCGCCTGTCCAATGTGCCGCTCCCACTCTTATACCTTTATGGTTTGGAACTTTGAATATAGACTGTCTCTCAGTATTATCTCCATGGCAACGCTAGTTAGAAAGTCTAATTCAGTTCAGCACTTTGTAGTTAAACCACGCACCCCTCCTCCCACGGCCCTGTGACTCCCTCAAGTATCTGACAGGCGCGTCATTTCAGTGGGGTATCTATCAGGATTCTGATATGGAGGAGCCGGTGCTGGGGTGGACAAAGTTAAAAACCACACATCACCAGGTTATAGTCCAACAGGATTATTTGGAAGTACAAGATTTTGGAGTGTGCTGTGATTTTTTAACTTGCTCAGGATTATCTCTATGGTAACAGTTAAGTGCTTCAACAATCAGAGGCCATATGTTCCCCAAACAATATGTTCCCCTCTAGCAGTATAAACTGTTATTCCAGCCCTGGGGATAGCTATTAATCAGTTTTCTCCCCCAATCCCATCTCGCTTTCTGTTGATCTTTAAAGTTTTTCTAATCTCCTTGGTCTTCGCCAATTTGTATGCATTCTATTTCAGTTTGATAGACTCCCTTATTTCCTGAGCCACCCACGGCAGATTATTCCTTTTCCTACAGTCCTTCCTTTTCCCTGATATATACTTTTGCTGAGCACTTCAAAAAATTTCTTTGATATTCCCACACTGTCTGTCAACTTTCCCACCAAAAAGTCTTTGTTTCAAGTCTACATTAGCCAACTCCTGCCTCATGCTATTGTAGTCTCCTTTTGTTTAAGCACTGGATCTTTGGATTGGATTTAATCTTCCAACTTTCCATCTTTGTTCTAAGGTCAACCAGACTTATCAGAATTCTTTTATCAGATTACGAGGGGAGACGATGTTTCCTGGGTGTTTTGGTTTTCATTGTCAGTGACCTTGGCTTTGTAATAAACTACAGGATCGATATTTACAACAGCATACTCTGGACACTGCGAATGTACGACGCAATCTAAAACCATAAATCACTGTCTCCCCTCAGTTTAAAATTGCAAAATCATTATCTCCTTCACGCTTCCTCACGATCTAAGATTGGAAAGCTAATCCACCTGACTATCTGTCATTTTCCAAGAATCTCCTTTGGTGAAGGTGGTGATTTTTGGATTCAGCTTTCCAGTTATTACCGCCTCTCCAAGGACACCCTGCTTTATCCTCAATCATAGAATAGCCTTTAACCTCAATCATAGAATAGAATCCCAACAGTGTGGCAGGAGAGGTGTGGCCCATCAAACCCCACCAACCATCCAAAGAGTATCCCACCTGGAGCACCCCATCCTTGTAACACTGCATTTCCCATGGCTGATCCACTGAGTCTGCACAATCATGGAGACTGTGGACAAGTCCACACCAACCCGCCGAAGCGCAACCTACCCATACCCCTACATTTACCCCTTACCTAACACTACGGGCACACACAGAAACACAAAAGGCAGCATGTGTACCTGAGTTGAATGAATCTGGACTTAGGAAAATGTGACAACAATCATAACTAGTTAGAATTACAGAATCCCTTAGGTGCACAAAGAGACTATTCGGTCCGTCGAGTCTGCAATGACCTGCTGTCCCACCCTACCTCCATAACCCCACGTTTAGCATGGCTAACCCAACACACCTTACCTCCACACTACAGGCCATGTTAGCACGGCCAATCCATCAAACTGGCATATCTGTGGGAGGGTCCCATATTATGTCTAAGTGCTCAGGATTGTGGATGAAGGCTCACAAATACTTGAGTCTGACGCAAATCATACATTTTTTTTTAAAATAAAATCTGGGGGAAATTGCAGCCAGACAAATTTCCAATTATCTCATGAAGAGAATTCAAAACTCGTGCCCGTGACCCAGGGTGCGCAGTGAAGTCACAGAGATCTGGGAACCATCAGAAATGTAACAGGTTGTGAGCAAGGTGGGGGTGAGACAAGGACAAAAAGACAGTCTGTCACACGGGGGAAGGCAGGAGAGATTAAATTGCAGAAATGGTAGTCCCTCAAGGCCATGGGGAATGGAGTTAGGGCTGGGAAAGAAACCAGGAAACAAGGTCAAAGAAATACATTGAAAAAACAGATTATAACAACATAGAGGGCAGAGTACACAGTCTGAAATTGTTGCTCTCATTGGTGAGTACGGAACACTGTAAAGCCTGGGTCATTCTATTCAGCCAACACATGCAGGATAGGCCAAGTGGCCTCGATCTGTGCTGTAACTTTCTGATAAATTTATTCTGACATTTGGAATTCAGGTTGGATGATGTTCATAAATTCTCAAATTGGACTGGACTTTAATATTCTGGAGAAATGTTAAATCAATCACAATGATCCCATTCTGCAGACTTTAGTCCGCAGCCCTGCATGTTCCAGCATCTCAGTTACATCCATGTCCTTTTATTCTAATGTGATGCTGGTTACTGCCTCTGCCACCCCATCAATGAGTTCCTGCTCCCCACCATCTCCGAGTGAAATGAATTCTCCCCTCCCCTTCTTTCTGGGAATTAGTTTCAATCTAAAACCTCCAGTTTCTGACCTCTCAGTTAATGAATAGCTCCTTCCTATCCACTCGATCTGGATTCCTCAGCATTTTATCACTTCAATTAAATCTCAGCTCATCCTCCTTGGAAATCATCCACAGCCTATCCAACCTTTCTTCAGAGCAGAAATTTCCCAATTGTAGAAACATTCTGATCAATCTCCTCTGTATCCTCTCTGGTGTGATCACATCAACCCTGGAATAAAGGGATCAGAAATGTGTGCAGTACTTTAACCGCAGTCAAACGAGTGTTCCTGACATTTCCCATGTCACCTCTGTGTTCTTGTGGTTGTCACTCACACAAGAAGTGCCCTGGTTTTCCCACATGGAACTGGATGTGCACTCCATGGGGCTGGGATTCCCTACCATGTGTTTATTTGTTAACTAATCCTAAATTAACTTCAGATTAAAACAAGATTATCAGCTACCCACCAATCAACTTCTTCCATTATACTCAAGTCACCTTACTTTTTAAAATCTCTTTAAAATTATTACTATCTAAACACAACAGGCTTTAAGTTGCTGATCAAGTATTCAGATGTCTCCACTGTTACAGTCACTTGAAGATTATCTTTACATTCAGCTATATTTGGTGAATTGAACACTGATTGTAAATATATGAACATCAAACGGACTTGAGTTTTATGATAATTAATCCAGTCTGACATTCTTGTTGGTTAATATCTTGAAGAGAACTGTCCTCAGAACTCCAGCTGTGCTCTGACTTCATTCACAACTGGATGTGGCCGGACTGCAGATCTTAGATCTGTTCTGTTGTTTCCTGGATTGCTTCACTCTGTCTATCACTTGCTGCTTATGCTGTTAGGCATACAAGTAGTCCTCTTTGGGAACTTCATCAGGTTAACACCTCATTTTTAGGTATTCATGCTGATGTTACTGACATGCCCTCCTGAATTCTCTCAGTTGAATGAGGATTGATACTCTGGTTTGATGGTAAGAGGTAAGTTGGGGGATATGCTTGGCCGTGATTCTGTAAGTTTTGTTGGAGTACAATTCGACTGCTGCTGTTGGAAGGAAAGAGCTAAACTCTTACACTGTTGGCCCCATATACTACATGCAGTTTCATGAACACTGATACGCCAAGACATGAAATATGCGCAACACTGTACAATGATGCAGGATCACAACTGCAGTAAGGGGAGTTTAAGATCCAACTTGACATAGGAGTAGGGAAAGAAGCAGCTGATCAGATTGTCTCACTCATAATCATAAAGAGACTCTGAGATTATTGTACTGTTGGAGGTGAGGGCGGAGGAGATTGGGGAGAAGGAGAGTTCTTCTGCAAAAACTGAGAGTTGTGAGATAGAATTGATTGCCATGCATTTAACAGAAAGCTAATCGAAACTGGTTTTATCCCCAAAAGATAACAAGACTGATGATGCTTCTAATCATCATCAGAAACAAACCCCAGAATACATGGTTCGGAGATGGATGTCAACAGCCAATCAACATCCAACTCCTGCAATCATTGAGCAAACGTATGTGTGATTACCCAGTTCTGATGAACCAGACAATCACTGTTCACTCTGTGCAGTTGGACAGCGATGTGGGGAAGTATTGGCCGAGTGGTATTGTCGTGAGACAGTTACTATAAAACCCCAGATAGTGTTCTGGAGACCTGGGTTCAAAGCCTGCTGCAGCAGATGGGGATTTGAATTCAATAAAAAAAACGTATGAATTCAGAGTCGAATGATGACCATTAATCGATTGACAGAAAAACCCATCTGGTTCAGTAATGCCCTTTCAGGAAGGAAGCTGCCATCCTTACCTGGTCTGGCCCACATTGTGACCTCAGACCCACAGCAATGTGGTCGACTCTTCCCTGCCCTCTGGGCAATTAGGGATGGGCAGTAAATGCTGCCGGGCCAGCGACACCCTCATCCTGTGAATGAATAAAGGAAAATAAAAATCTGTACCCAGTGTGAATCTGTGCATGTTCAACAATGTCGTGAACTTTTCCAAAGCTAAGATCTGTATGTCCACAACTTTATGAGCTGCCAAAATCATTTTTCGTTACTTGGTGTGAAAAAGAGAAAAAAAATCCTTCAACTGTGGCTATCAGTAAATTAACTGGTGTCTCAGCAGGATGGATACCTGAGTGAATCCCATCTCCCCTCCCCCCCCCCCCCAACACACAGCAGGTGAACAGCTCTCCAGTCTGACTGGTTTGGCCAGTTTCCAGGTGGGATGGGTAACGAATTCCCTTCTGGCATTCCCCACATTTCCAGAGTCGATCCCTAGTGTGGCTGCACTGGTGTTTTGCCATTTCAGATAAATGCTGGCAGACTGTTACACACACCATTCGCCTGCCCCCCCCCCCCCCCCACCCCCACCAATGAACCCAGTATAAAACAGTAAACGTTATCTCCTGCTGTGGAGGGACAGCCTGTATTGGTCTGAGTAGGAACACTGAGCAGATTTACCGAAATGACAACTTAATCGGTGACCAGAGCAAGTTAAGCAAGTCCAAATAAAATGCATTATAGCACAGAAAGAGGCCCATCAAATCCAAGCTGGGTCTCCGTAGCAGAATCCAATATTCTCATTCCCCCTACGTACCCCAAACTCTGCAAGTTTATTTCCCTCAGAACTGGTCTAATTGTTTTTATCAATCATTGATCTTCTCTCCTTGCACCACCATAATAGGCAACATGTTCTGCATATTTCCAGCCAATACAGTCAGCAGAAACACTTGCTCATCTCCCGCTGTCTCAAAACCTTACATCTGACCTTAACTCTTGTGCCATCACCTATCGAATGCAGATATTTTTGTCTTCTATGTCTAGGTCTGTTATAATCTTATACAGCTCTATCAAAAATATATCCAACTTCTTCACTTCAAAGAAAATCGCAATTTCTTCAAATCAATCCAGTGACTGCATTTTCTTCATCAGTGAACCACTCCAGTAAGTCTGTACATCACAGTCTGAAAATCACTCATATCCTTCATTGTTGATGCCGATTTTGTTCCTCAAATCCAGACGATGCAAGTTTTCTGCACAACAGCAGTAGATTTATTATCGGACAGCCGGCGAGAGTTTCAAAGTGTCTCTAAAGTAGCTGAGTGTCTACTTGGAGAGACTCTTCTTCACAAATCTCTGCCTTACCCACAGAGACAGTATATTTAATAGGAATTAGACAAAGGCATATCAGTGCAGAACAGGCCCTTCGGCCCTCAATATTGCGCCGACCTGTGGAACTTTCTCAACTCGTCCCCCTGCACTACCCCAAAATCATCCATGAGCTTATCTAAGGATTGTTTAAAACTCCCTAATGTGGCTGAGTTGATTACCTTAGCTGGTAGGGCATTCCACACACTTACCACACTCTCTGTGTAAAGAGTTTGCCTCTGACATCTGTCTTAAATCTATCACCCCTCAATTTGTAATTGTGCCCTCTTGTGCAAGCTGTCGTCAATATCCTAAGAGAAAGACTATCACTGTCTACCATATCTAATCTTCTGATCATCTTGTATGTCTCTATCAAATCCCCCCCTTAGCCGCCTTCTTTCCAATGAGAACAGATCCAAGTCTCTCAGCCGTTCCTCATAAGAACTTCCCTCCACACCAGGCATGATCCTGATAAATCTCCTCTGCACCTTTTCCAATGCTTCCACATCCTTTTTGTAATGGGGCGACCAGAACTGTACACAATATTAAAACTGTGGCCACACCAGCATTTTGTATAGTTGCAGCATTATATTGCGGTTGCAGAACTCAATCCTTCTACCAATGAAACCTAACATGCCGTATGCCGCCTTAACATCACTATCCACCTTGGTGGCAACTTTCAGGGATCTATGTACATGGACTCCAACATCCCTCTGCACACCCACACTACCAAGAATCTTTCCATTGACCCAGTACTCTGCGTTCCTGTTATTCTTCTCAAAGTGCATCACCTCACATTTAGCTGCATTGAACTCCACTTGCACCTCTCAGCCCAATTCTGCAGTTTATTTAAATCCCCCTGCAACCTGTAACATTCTTCCAAACTGTTTACTACTCCACAGACTTTAGTGTCGTCTGCAAATTTACTAATCCATCCACCTATGCCTGCGTCTAAGTCATTTATAAAAATGACAAACAGCAGTGGTCCCAAAACAGATCCTTGTGGAACACCACAAGTAACTGGGCTCCAGACTGAATATTTTCCATCACCCACCACTCGCTGCCTTCTTTCAGAAAGCCAGTTTCTAATCCAAACTGCTAAATCACCCTCAACTCCATGCCTCTGCATTTTCTCCATCAGCCTACCACGTGGAACCTTATCAAAGGCTTTACTGAAGTCCATGTATACCACGTCAACTGCCCTAGTCTCATCTAAATGCTTGGTCACCTTCTCAAAAAACTCAATGAGGTTTGTGAGACACGACCTGCCCTTGACGAAACCATGTTGACTATATAAAATCAAATTGTTGCTTGTTTGATGATTCTAACTGTTATCTCTTATAATCCTTTCCAAAATCTTTCCTACAATGGAAATAAGGCTCACTGGTCTATAATTACCTGGGTCATCTCTGCTGCCCTTCTTGAACAAGGGCACAACATTTGCAATCCTCCAGTCCTCGGGTACTAAACCCATCGACAATTATGACTCAAATATCAAAGCCAAAGGCTCTGCTATCTCCTCCTTAGCTTCCCAGAGAATCCACGGAAAAACCCCATTCGACCTGGGAACTTATCTACTTTCACTCCTTCTAGAATTGATAACACCTGTGCGTAACTAACTTCAATCCTTTCTAGTCTAATATCTCGCACCTCATTTTTGTCCTCTACAATATTCTCCTTTTCCTGTGTAAACACTGATGAGAAATATCCATTTAGCAATTCTCCGATCTCTGCAGGGTCCACACTCAACTTCCCACTTCTGTCTTTGATTAGCCTTAGTCCTACCATAATCACCCTTTTATTCTTCACAGGCCTATAGAAAATTTCAAGGTTATCCTTTATTCTGTTTGCAAAAGACTGCTCGTGTCCTCCCTTTGCTTTTCTTAACTCTCTCTTTAAATCCTTCCTAGCTGATCTGTAACTCTCTATTGCTTCATCTGTACCATTTTGCCTCATCAACACATAAGCCTCTTTCTTCTTAACAAGAGATACAATTTCTGAAGTAAACCATGGTTTACAAACTCTGTCTGTGCCAGTTGGGTCACCCCACAGCCATTGACTTTCCAAAGACACAATCCAAGATTTTCTAACCTCTCCCAATCCAGGCAACATCCTGGTAAACCTGTTTCCACCTTCCCAAAAGCCTTCACATTCTTCCTATAATGTGGTGATCAAAACGGCACACAATACCCCAAAGGTGGCCTGATTATAGTTTTATATTCACTCCCCTGACAGAAGAAGGCAAGCCTGCCATTCACCACCTTCACCACTTTCAGGGATCTTTCAGCTTGCAACTGAAGATCCCTCTGTATATCAGAGCTGCTCAGGACCCTTCTGTTTATTGAAAACATTCCTCTTGCTTTGTGTCTTCCAAAACACATCACCTCACACTTGTCTGAATTAAAATATATCTGCAATTTCTCCACAAAACTTTCTGACTCATCTCTTTCTTGCTGTATCCTTTGACATCATTCTTCACGATTCACAACTTCAACAGTTTGTGCCACCTACAAACTTGCTCATTAAAACGTTTACATTTTCAAACTTTTCATTTATGTACATTACAAGCAACAGATGTTCCAGTTCTGATCCTTGTGGAACAGCACTAGCCACAGACCTCCAGCCAGCAACATACCCCTGCACAACTGTTGCTGGGAGAAATGTCAAAGAGGAGCCTTGAGTTCTGTGTTGAGCAGCATGACCAACGTTTATTCAGAGCTCCTTACTAATACATGATGGGAGAGGCCCCTCTCTGTCTCCCCCAAGTAAGTCCAGCATTTTGATGTGTTTACTTCATATGTTCCAATAATATTTTTCCCCCTGACCTGAACTCCAGGGTTTGGAATGTCAGCTCGGATATTTCCATGTTTCCTTTCCCAGTCTCTGATTCTCTCAGCTCATGCAGCTGCTTTGCCAGTTCTTTCACAAATAGTTTAACCCTATCCTTGTCATTGCACATCTCCAGCCCTCCCACTACCACAAATCTCCGGCCCTCCCACTACCATACCCTGTGGCATCTGCATAGTCCATCCAGTCACTAATTCAAAGGGGGACAGTCCCGTCCGCTTTGCTGGGGTTGTCCTCAGTTTCATTAGGCTGGTGGGGAGTACTCTAACCCATCGCTGTCCTGTCTCTGAGAGAGCCTTAGTCAGACTAGCTTTCAGTATCTGCGTCATTCCTTCTACTGTCCCAGAGCTCTGGGGGTGTTATGGGGGATGGGATTTCTGTTCAGTACCAAACAGGGCACATAGCTCTTTAGCTATGTTCCCTGAATATTTGTCCCTTGGTCAGAATCTGCAGGGGAATGCTTCCACCCACTGAGTAAACCTATTTATTAAAACCCAGCAGTACTTCCTTCCCTGGGATTGGAATGGGTGTGTGTATAAAATCCATTTGTAATTGTTCCCATGGGCCCCTGGGTCCCTGCTGCTGCCTCCATTTTATTGCTTTCCCTGGCTCACACTGTGAACAGACTACGCACCTTCGACAAAACCTTGCTGTATTTCTCCCTGTTCCAGGCAAGGATTGTAGTGGATCATCTGATATTGCATTTTATCCTCCCCAATATGGGCCAGCCCATGATATGTTTTAATAATGTTTGTCTTACACAGTGTAGTGGCACTGCTGGATCATCCAGACTCTGTTGTGTCCTATTACTGCCCCACCCTTTTCCCATTCCTGTTTCTCCTGTTGTGGGACTGTTTCTGGGAATATCTGTAAACCTTCCTCTCTCACTTCTGTAGCTACGGCCATTGCCATCTCCTCAAATGTCTGCACTGTTTCAGTCAGTATTTCACATATAAGATTATTAAAGGATTAGACACTCTGGAGGCAGGAAGCATGTTTCCGCTGATGGGTGAGTCCTGAACCAGAGGACACAGTTTACAAATAAGGGGTAGGCCACTTAGAACAGAGTTGAGGAGAAACTTCTTCACCCAGAGAATGGTGGGTGTATGGAATGCTCTGCCCCAGAAGGCTGTGGAGGCCAAGTCTCTGGATGCTTTCAAGAAAGAATTGGATAGAGTTATTAAGGATAGTGGAATCAAGGGTTGTGGGAATAAGGCAGGAGCAGGATACTGATTAAGGATGATCAGCCATCATCATAATGAATGGTGGTGCTGTTTCGAAGGGCAGAAGGGCCTACTCCTGCACCTATTGTCTATTGTCTATTCACCTGCCTTACCCACAAACTCACTGCTCCGTTGGTGTGGGGTTTCTACTTCCCTGTGAGCTCTAATCTTCATTATTGCTGCTTCACTGGGAAAGTTAGCTGCTCCCACTAACTCTCTGACCTGTCCTTCATGCTCTATGTGCCCACAGACAGGGTGATGTACCCTCACCGAGCCCAGGCTATCACTTGGTCATGAACTATACCAAAGGCATGCTGTCTGTGTACATGCTGACTGCCTGACACCTGGCTAATGTCCGCACTTCTGTCAGGGCTCGTGATGGTTCTGCCATTTCTGGGTAATTCTCCACAAAAGTCCTCCAATAATTAAACAATCCTAAAGTTTGCCTTACCCCCTTCACGGTGTGCGGGTGGATAGTTTTGTCGACACAGTCCCAGCTTGTCTCCCACATTCACCTCCACATCCTCATGATCACCTCAGATTCTCCTGTCTGTGTCCTTGCAGCAAGTTGTGTAAGACACCTACTTCAGTTTTAACCTGATCGATATTATGTTCAGGAAGATCATTTCAAAATGTGGTTCACTGCTTTTAAGCCTCCCCGTGACTTCACCCTGTCCTCCCAGCGTAGTTCCACCCCTCCCTGAGGTATCTGCATTTATCCAATTCCAGCTGTGTGAGTGTTTATTCTCCTCCCTGTTGGTGGCTTTAGTTTCTGCTGCCTTGAACCTAAACTTGGTCATTCTCTTCCCCCATTCCCTTCAATTCTCCTCCATTCTATCAGCTCTCCTTAATTTCTACCTGTTTGATCAAGGATTTGGTTTCCACCCTTAAAACTGTCCCTTTGTAGATCGGTAACAGCCCCGTGGTATCGTTGCCGATCTGTTAATCCAGAGACCCAGGTAATATTCTGTGGACCCTGATTCAAATCCCATTACAGCAGATGTGGAATTTGATTTCAAGACAAATCTAGAATTATAAGCCTATTGATGAAATTATTCTCAATTGTGGGGTTGTATCTGCGAAGGTCTTTAAACTTTCCTTACTCACTTCTGCAGTTACTGCCACTGCCTCTTCCCCAAATGTCTGCCCTGTTTCAGTCAGTATTTCACTCGTCTTACCCACATACTTACTGCCCCGTTGGTGTGGGGTTTCTACTTCCCTGTGATCTCTAATCTTCATTATTGCTGCTTCACTGGGAAAGTTAGCTGCTCCCACTAACTCTCTGACCTGTCCTTCAGATCTATGTGCCCACAGACAGGGTGATGTACCCTCACCGAGCACAGGCCAACACATGGTCATGAACTATACCAAAGGCATGCTGTCTGTCTGTGTACATGCTGACTGCCTGACACCTGGCTAATGTCCGTGCTTCTGTCAGGGCTTGTGATGGTTCTGCCAATTCTGGAGAATTCTCCACAAAATTCCCACAGTAATTAAACAATCCTAAAGTTTGCCTTACCCCCTTCACGGTGTGGGGGTGAATAGTTTTGAAATCATGGTCTATTGTTCTGCTGGGATTGTCCCCTCTCCCTTCCTGATTTGATCTCCCTGATGTGATGTCCCAGGTACATCTCTCCCTACCTTCCCACTCTCTGTGGGTTAATTTTAAGCCCGGCCTGCCTGACCTGACCCTGTATTCTGTTTAATATCTGGATATGTTCTTCTCACCAACTCAGGTAATGAGGTGTTGGTAAGATCAATGTGACCAACTCCATCAGCCATATATCGGTGGGATATAGTGGAATATTGTGGGATCCCTGAGGTAACTGGATCCAGATGTACTGCTTTCCTCAGCCAGTAAACGCCAGCTTATTCTGGGATTCCAGGTGCACAGGTATGGACCATAACCCATTCACAATATCAAGGGCTGAGACTATATCCTTTTGCGATTTCAATCCATTAAATACAGTGGTGTGGTTCGCTAATGTAAGATACTCTTTAGTGGCGGATTTACTGAGGGAGGTATACTCAATAATGAGGTGGGATGAGCTGTCCGGCTTCTGTGAGTTAGTCTGGGATAGTGTCGGTCTGACTATTCACTGCTTCTGTCGATCTGTTACTGTCACAATTACTGCCTCCTGGCCCCAGCTTTGATGGGATTCTGTTTGTGTGGGGAGTGAGAGGGCCCTCGATCTTTACAGGATCTGCAGGTAATAACCCACATTCCGGTTTAAGTTACCCACACTGCTGTTTGGGTCCTAGCTATACCTCCCCAGATTCCCTGACTGTTCCAGTCTCCCTACAAGGTACCTACTCTGGAGATGTCGCCTCTCCTTTGATTCCTGTCCTGGGCCTGACCAGGTTGTTCCCATATTACAGTTTGTGTCTCTGCATCAATAGTTGGTCCTAACTGTTCGAAACTGACAACTCCCAGAATGGTCCCTTCCTCAGTTTCCCACCCCCATATTTGAATATATTTTGCCATATCCGTGATCTGCGTCGGGAGAGGTTCATTTCATCCAGCTTCCTCAATTCCCTCTCCAACTGCTCTCATTTTAGTAATTGAGGGGTGTGGGGCAAATGCGTGTCGGTAACTGATATAGATGCTCCTTTTATGAATATTTATTCTGCTGATTCCCAAACACAGCGTCAATGAATATTCATATTCCATAAGTGAACAGATGCGCACACACAATGTGAACATCTATCTCGCTCTCTCTGCCTTCGTTCCTTGGCTATGTGCCCTTTCCTGCTTCCCTTGTAACATTGTGAGTCTGGTTACCCTCCGTGTACTGCAGCTGTTCCCCTGTGTTTCTGTGTTTGCCTCAGCTCCCATGGCCCAATTCAGAAAGTAGTTAGAATTATCTCCCACTGGGAGTCCCATGTTTATAATTACAGTTAAATGGGGTCCCAGTTTAAAAACAACAAACTGATATCATCATCACAGGTTGGGGTTTGGTAATCCCCCGTGGTCCTTACACACCTCAGGCTTCCTCTCTGTGTGATCCTCGATATTACCCTTGGGTCCCTGAGTCACCAAGGTTATTTTAGCCCGTAAAGCCTGTCCCCTCCCCAGTGTGTCCCTGTAATATCTGTAAGTGCCTGGAGACACTGGTCGGCTGTGCACTGGGGGGAACCGGCTCACACCCCCATATTCTCATTGCAGGGACAGGTTCTGATATACACGTCAGGGTATCTTGGCCTGAGAGATTTTGGCCTGACACCATCATCGGTGATACTGTACATCAACTAATTCATCCATATTCTCCCAATAACGCCCATTACTGCCATTTCTCTATCAGGCTGGGTGTTAACACACCAACATCTGTCATTCAGCAGGTGAACTGTTCATGTTTGGTTTCTGTCAGTTCCCTTTGTTGCTCCCTACTGTCTGTCCAAGTTGACCTTTGATGCCCAGTGGTGCCATGGACCTGGCCTTCTGGGCATTACAGGGTGGTGGGTGATCGCACCCATTGCCGTCCCTCTGTCCATACATGGGCACTTCACCATCTAACCCATTCCAGTCAGTGTCACCATCCTCACTGCCTTCTGAGGACAGCGGGGCACTGGGTACCTCCCCCCCCCACTGTAACTACCACCTGGCCCTTTGGCTTTAAGGCCTCACGTCTGAGAGCCACCACCTTCACTTGTTCCTGTTTCCCATAATAATGTAACACATCCTGTCATTCCTGGAATAAAACAGATCAAAATGTAAATTTGGTTTTACTTAAAATAAGAATAGTTTGACATTCACTCGACATATCTATAGAGGTGAGAATTGTACTGTGATTATTTAAGTGAATTTAATGTGTGATCATACAGTGAAAATAAACCTGATAATCAACGACAATGAATGAACCCATAATATGTGATTATTTGTTCCAGTTCTTCCATTGAAAATTCAATTTTATTTTAATGCTTCTCACCCATTACACCATAAGCATTCTTATTAGGGAATAAAGTAATGGAAGATATCAGAGAAAATAAATAGACTTTAATTTTAGCTTCACTGCAATAATGAACCAAAACAAAAGTTGGAAATATGGGTAAACTACATAACAAAGTTTCCAGTGTCATTATTGACGTGAAAACTATTTTAGTTTGCAAGTTGTTTTGCACTAAGAATAATTGGAAATGAATGGTGATTATGAATTGACCATTTAAAATATATTTTAAAGAGAATAGTCAGATATATTTTTTGGACGAAATTAGGAAAGTAAATAAATATGTATACATTGGTATTAATAGTTTTAAAATGTTTAGAAGTTGACTGGGATTATTTGATTGAGAGAGGCTGCATGATTATAAAAACGAATTCACCTTTTTCATTGCATTGTTGGTTTCACTAGAATCTGTTGTGGTCTAAGCTCTTGTTGTGTGCAATGGACTATCACTAATAGCTTAATTAACCTGCGAGTCTCAGATTAGGTTTCCTTTGTCTGTAATTCAGTCTGTAAGTGCGCGACACACCTGCTTTTCTGAGGGATAACAGAGATTCCTTTCAAAGGAAGTAAGTGGCAGTTCTCACTGAGAATGGTGTCTACCACACACCATCAGCAGGGAAGGGTTTTTCTCACAAATTCCAATCTCTATCAATAAATCTGATGGTACCTGTGTTTGTCAGTTTGTGGAGGATTCAGCCCCTTTGTTCTGAGCTGTTTTTATACAAGCAGTTGGTTCATTCTGTCTTTGCCAAGAATATTGTTTACTTTCCCCTTTTACTGTGATTCTGCAGGTTAGAATAGTCTGAGAGTCAATAATGTTCAATAACTGAACATTGAAATGTTTAGACTCTAACAGAGCAGTTGCCTTGTTTTCAGGTAATTATTCACTTTCCATTTCCTGGTTGTGTTGAATGTTACAGAAACAGGCTCTGAGCAATGTTTCCATTCACTTGTGTTGGAGTCACTGACAGCCACATGGTCAGTCAGTTTCAGGCTGATGGATCAGTTTCTCTGTCCTATTAGATGGTGGTCACTTGCTCAGTTTCGGATGGCTCACCTCAGCGTCTGTCCGTCTGCTGCTGAAACCCTGCATCCAGCATTTGTTCCCTCTCACCATGACTAATCCAATACAGTCCCAGCTTGTCTCCCACATTCACCTCCACATCCTCATGATCACCTCAGATTCTACTGTCTGTGTCCTTGCAGCAAGTTGTGTAAGACACCTACTTCAGATTTAACCTGATCTGTATTATGTTCAGAAAGATCATTTCAAAATGTGGTTCACTGCTTCTTCAGGACCTACCTGAAGAAGGGCTTATACCCGAAACGTCGATTCACCTGCTCCTTTTATGCTGCCTGACCTGTGCTTTTCCAGCAAGACATTTTCAGTTGTAATTGTAGAAACCAGTTAATTACAAGTTACTGACAAAATATTTTAAGAGAAGCTGCTATTGATGGTGGAAATGCTGCTGGTTGATATAAAAGAGGGCTAGGGTGAATACTGTACTCAGTTTTGATGAGAAAGTTGAGCAATGTAAGATTATTTTATCTTTGTTAATAAGAAGAGGCAGAGATTGTAGCTAGGACATCCACAGTCATCCACCCTCACCACCACTGATGCTCAGTAGCAGCAGTGCCAATCAAGCGGGCTGCTTTATTCCGGATGGTATCAAGTTTCTTGAGTGTTGTTAGGGCTGCGCTCATCCAGGCAAGTGGGGAGTATTCCATCACACTCCTGACTTGTGCCTGGTAGCGTTTGGACAGGATTTCAGGAGCCAGGAGTTGAATTACTCTTGTAGCCACTGTGTTTATGTGGTGAGACCAATTCAGTTCCTGATCAATGATTATCCCCAGGATAATGTTGATAGTGGGTGTTCAGTCATGGTAACACCATCGAATGTCAAGGGATGGTGGTTAGGTTATGTCTTATATGTGATAGCCTGCATTTGTGTGGCATGTATGTTACTTGCCACCTGTAAGCCCAAGCCTGGATATTGTCCAGATCTTGTTGTACTTGGACTTGGACTGCTTCAGTACCTGAGAAGTAAATTATTTATTAACACTAAATAGTCACGAGATTATGCAATTTCCTTTTTCGATCAAATGTCGTGGACAGTATCTTGTGGTCACTCTCATATTCACTTTCATTTTCTTTCTATTTTCTTCTTAATTCAGACACAAATGTTTGAACATCGATCAGTATAAAATTACGTAAATTAAAATCACGTCACATGTTTCTACAAGTAAACTAATTGAATGAAATACATTACTTCTGTATTGTCTGCATTTTGACAAAAAAGAATTCTCTTCAATAACTATTGAATGGCTCATTTATTGTCCTCAATCCGTCAATCTAGGTATTATATTTCAGTCTTCAGTTTACCGACCTTAATTTACATCTAATCAACATCAGAGCAAAGTGTTTTTAAAATATTGAGTCAATTTATTTGTTCAGAATACAACATTTATTAGGAATTCACTATTAGTGGGCAGCACGGTGGCACAGTGGTTAGCACTGCTGCCTCACAGCGCCAGAGACCCGGGTTCAATTCCCGCTTCAGGCAACTGACTGTGTGGAGTTTGCACATTCTCCCCGTGTCTGCGTGGGTTTCCTCCGGGTGCTCCAGTTTCCTCCCACAGTCCAAAGATGTGCAGGGGAGGTGAATTGGCCATGCTAAATTGTCCGTAGTGTTAGGTAAGGGGTAGATGTAGGGGTATGGATGGGTTGCGCTTCGGCGGGGCGGTGTGGACTTGTTGGGCCGAAGGGCCTGTTTCCACACTGTAAGTAATCTAAACTATCCTTATAATAATTGCAGAATAATTTGTTTGTCTTTCTAACGTGTATCGCCAGATCCATATATTATTTTAATCCATATTTTAATTTAATCCATTGAAACAATGCTATTGCTTTCAGGTCAACTATCCCACAATGGAACCAATCATTTTGCATGCAACACGCTTTGTAAACTGACTTTTGCTCATTTGAATAATCACAGTAATCTCAGCCTTATGAATTCAGAAAACTGTAACGACTTTTCACTGCAATAATTCCTGTTCATGTCTGCACATTGCACAGTCATGTCGCAAAATTAAATTTCTCCTTCTTACAAGTGTACTCATAGATTTTCGAAAATCTAAGTGTTGCTAATATCTAATTAATGTTCAGTTCAGTAGGGGGTATAAATGTGTAATAATGGCTCAGTACATGAAGTAATGTGAAGATATTGCAATGTACAAACTCACAATGATTGTGAATATCAATTTTTATTTTAACCATGGAAACACAGTTGAAGTGATTAAATTATATTTCACTTCAATGCTCACATTCATTGTATTTCTAATCACAATAAGAGCAAACTATTTCATGTGACAAAATTATTTAAAATTCATGTCACTTTTTAATGGATGCAAAATAGAATTAACACCCGTTTGTTCTTTCCTTTACCAATCACAGTGAAGTTTGAATTGTAGAATGCTAGACTGATACAGCACGGAAACAGACCATTCAGCCTAACTTGGCATTCCGGCCAGGTTTCCTAAACTAAACTAGTCCCATTTCACTGTGTTTGTCCCATACCTCTTTGGACGTTTTCTATCCAATAAACTGTCCAAAAGTCTTTTAGATGTTGTAATTGTACCAGCCACTGCCCTTCCTCTCACAGCTCATCCCAAGATGTGAAACACACTGTGTGGAAAAGTTGCCCCTCAGACCCCTTTTAAATCTTTCCCCCTCACCTTAAATATTATTTACACCGTAGAATCTTTAAGACTGCAAAGTTATTAAAAGTTGAGAGGTATTTAGAAGCAGCGTAATAACATTCATACTTTAATCAGTGATGTGAAGGAAATAAATTCAAGATGTTGTGATCATTATAATGAACAACAGTTACAAGTTGAGACAATGTCGGTTGAAAAGCAATTCAATCGACACTTAGATATTTTCTAATCAACTTTGAGGTGTTTTGACACATCTCTGTCGAAGGTGGGAATTGTACTGATGGCTCCTGGTCTACTAGTACACACATTACCAGAGCCCTCCATAATATTCCCATGCAGGAAGGGCAGGACTATAATCACATACTTACTGTGTTTATTCACAGGGAAAACTGCTCAGATATTTATTGTTATAATTGGACTAGGATTGTATTAGACAGTTCCAGTGTGTAATGGACCGATAAAAAGAACTAGTAATTTCTAATAATGATGGAACGAAGCAACAATGGTCTTAAATAAACATAAATCTCATGATAATCAAGTAAGTCAATTTGTTTGAAGCAGTTATTCATCTGCATAAATTAAAATTAACCTGCTTTTTAATGCACATGAATTGGAAATAAAGTATTGGTCATTCAATGTGACTACTCAGCGAAAAACAACTTCCCTCATTTTCAAAAAAATGTGATTTCTAAGAATTCAAGATTTATTGTAAAAGCATAGAACAAACATTTGTTAATTCTGGTTTATTTATACAAGGAACACGTGAAATTTAAATAATGCTTAACATGAAAAATACTTAGCTCTTATTGTAATAATCAGAAATGTAGCAATGTTAGAATTGAAGTGAAATACAATCAATACAAGAATGTAAACAAAACTGTGGATGCTGGAAATCACAAACAAGCTCAGTAATTGCTGGAAAATAACTCAGCAGGTCTGGCAGCATCTGTGGTGAGAGTTGGGCCCAGTGACCTTTCTTCAGACTGCACTTTTTCTTACAACCAATTCAATCCAGCTAAAATTCCACACTTAAAATTATTTTTGCTAAGATTAAGAGATTGTAGAGTGCAATATTGTTTGTATCAGTTGATGTACTGAGACATAGTTCCACATATACAGCTGGAGATATTGGATTTCAACAATGATTACCAGTTAGGTTTTGGTAATAATTAGTTTTAAAATGGCTGATAACAAATTTAAGAATGATGAGAAAACTCTTATTGCAATGTAATTGTGCAATATGTTGGAAAAAAAATGAAATATTTATGTAAAAAATAGTTAGCAATCTCTTAATTGATAAGACTGATTAATGATCCTTCCATTAATACCAGGATTCAAATGAAAGAGAATGAGAGAGTTAGAATGAGTGTTGGGTGAGGGAACTTTGGTTGATTGCAGGTGTGTTGACCTGAAAAGAATGTCAATATTTCATTATGATACTGGCTCTAATAAATAATGGATTAAACGAAAATGTTAATCTCATGATCGTGTGATAATTGAAATAACAATTAAATAATATTTAATGTGAGAACGCAACACTTAAAATGATACAATATTTTCAAAGCAGTTTGTACTGGATATTCATTAAGATCAATAAACTCAATTAAAATATTGGGTTAATTTTTTTTTTAAATCACACTTTAGAAGATTATTCATCAGAATTATTCTGTCATTGAAAAAACCTCATTTCTTCAAGAATTCTGCATTTCCCTTATTTTCTGTCTTTTTTCCACAGGGATCTGCACTGGAACCCTTCTGTTTGCGATGCAATTATATAGAAGTGACATGGATTAAAATCTAATTGGGTGAGTTAATAAGTTTGCAGATGATATAACGTTCAGTGCAGTTGGGGACAATGTAGAGTGTTGTCAAATAATGCAGCAGGAAAAAGATAAATTGCAGATATGGGCAGAGTAATTAAAGGTGAAGTTTAATCCATACAAGTGTGAGGTGTTTCACTTTGGAAGCTCAAATGTTAAAAAAAAAGTAGATAGTTAATGGCAGGACCCTGACAGCTTTATTATTCAAAGGGATCTTGGCGTTTAAGACCATGGCTCCCTGAAAGTGACCATGCAAGTAATTAGGTGGTTAGGAAGGCAAATGGCATGCTTGCCTTTATTGGTCAGGGAACTGGTTACAAGAGTCAGGAAGTCATGTTGTAACACTTTAACACTTTGGTTAAGGCATACTTAAAGTATTGTATTCACTTTTGTTCGCCATGTTCCAGGAAGGGTATGGAGGCTTTGGAGAGGGTACAGAGGGCGTTTACCAGGATGCTGCCTGGATTTGGAGAGGCGAGAAAAACTCAGATTGCTTTTTTGTGAAGTGGCGGAGACTGGGGGTAGACTTGATGGAAGTCTGTACAATCATTAGATACATAGATAGGGTTGACGGTCAGAAAGTTTTTCCCAGAGTTGACGCGTCAAAAACTATGTGACATGTGTTTAAGGTCAGGAGGGAAAGTTCAAGGGGAATGTAAGGGGCAATTTGTTTTGTACACAGGGAGTGATTGGTGTCTGGAATGAACTTCCAGGGTTGGTGGTAGAAGCAGATACATTAAGGCTCTTTAATGTTCATTTCGATAATTTGGAAGGATATAGACCAAGTGTAGGCAGAAGGGATGAGTTTCTTTTGCATTATGTTCAACACAATGTTATGGGCCAAATGGCCCATTCTTGTGCTGTACAGATCTTTGAGAGAAAACTAATGTCTAACTCATATGACATTTAATCTAATCAATATTTAGCCACTGGTGTCAGAAATAGGAAGGAAATAAGTAGATAACGAACTTGACTATAATCTAAAAATATAGTCAATTAAATTTACAGAGGTAATTTTTTGATATTTGTTCTGAATTATCAGATTAGCAACTTTGATGGAGATGTGTTTAAAATGTTTGCAGTTATTGATGTTCTGACCCAACATTACCCATGTTAAACTGAAGATTGGACCAGAAACCTGTTAGAAAACTTGAAAATATTCAGTAAGGTGAGATGCACATCATAATTTCTTACTGCCTATACTACAATAACAAAATCTTTCAGGTCTACACCAAAAAGCATTGATTTGCAGCCAATGCTCATTATAAATATCTGAATGCTACTCGTTTCAACAATCAAAGTAATTTCAGCCTCATCGATGAAGAGATATCTTAGACATTTCACTAATAATTACTGTTTATGTTGACACATTGCTCGTTCAAACATTAATGAGATTTCTCATTAATATTCAGTTCAATGATAGCATATTAATAATTTAGTTATTGTTAATATCTAATAATTGATCAATCCAGTAAGGGATATAACAGTGGAATTATGGCTCAGTACATTAACTGATGGAAAGAGATTGTTGTGTTCACTCTCCCAATTATTGTGAATATCGATGTGTATTTTGATTTGATTTGATTTTTCTTCAACATGAAGATTTATTGTATTTCTGATCACAGTAATAGTTAAATATTTTAAAGCTAAAAAAAATTCAAATTTGTGACTTTTTTGTCAACAAGAAAAAAGAATTTACATGCGTATGTTCTTTTCTTTATCAGAGTAAATTTTGAATTGTTGGAAGTTTTACATGTGTGTAAAGAAGGGGAGCTGCCTGCAGCTGAATAGTCACATTGAATGATTTTTTTTTTGTTTTGCGATTACATCCTGCTGCTAATCATTCTAGTTATCTTTTCATTTCAGGAAAAACTGCTTTAAACATATTCCGCAGTTGTATTTTGCATGAATTTACAATAAGCGCATGGTATGTGTATTTATCTTTCTTTCAATTGCCATTATTTTAATTTTTAAGTAAGAGCATATGTGCTTAGTACCATATCACAGCAAACCCGTTTGGAAATATTGAATCACTTAATGTGTCAGTGTTCTAAAATAGATTACCAATTCATTGTTAGTCCAACAATCACACAGTAATTTAATTTAGGTTTTCTAACAAATATCGTGAGATTCACATTTCAATTTAAATCATTATTTCGTAGTGCCAATTTTACAAAGAAAAAATTATTTTTTATTCCAGGTCAACACAACCACAAACCAAGCAATGATTCCTCATCCAACACTGACAGGAAATATCTGATATCTTCTCATTTGAATGTTCACAGAAATCATTGGATTCATATTCAGCCTTACAAATGAAGATACGTCTGATTGTTTTAGACTACAATTCGACATGTTGCGGATTGTAATATGACATTTGTAATCATTTTAAGTTTACAGTGACTAGTTTTAACACTAATTGTTACTTCTATCTAATATGTAATCATTGATCAAATCAGTATAGTCGGCTTTAAGTGTGGAATTAAGTCTCAGTGACGTAAGCATATTGCATGGTACTGTTTCCTAATGGTTGCGAATGTTGATTTTTATTTTAATGCTGAAATCCTTGTTGATTTGCTGCTGTAGGGAAGCCCCGAGCAGCCTGCCTTGGAATTAAAACACAAAATGGTGGAGGGGAGATAAATAAGACGAACAGTCTGTTTCAGTCTTAAGTTTAAAAAAAGAACATTTTGTACAATCCTACTCCAAGTCCATAAGTATGCTATTCCAGACAGTCATATTCCAGATAGTGATAAGGGAATGCAGGCACACAGAAAAATGACCAACCCTGACTTTCATTAATGAAAGAATAATTGTCCCAGTGAATGAATAAACACCAACTGCAGGAAAGAGCCCAGCTAACTTCCACAGCGGCTGTCAGGGAAACAGACAGGGTTTGATTGTCAGAAATAGTTACTATTTTAAAGTTACTCAGAACATTTAAAAAGTTTCTAATTACATATTCTTGAGAATCGTGAATAAGGCATAGTGAGAGGCCCAAAGGACTGCAGCAATTAATTTTGTAATGTGAGGAAATAAAATGCACAGAGATCCCAAGGCCTGGAGATTATAGCACCTGTCAAACACCATTAAGCAATAGGAAGCTGGGGATATCCATAGCGATGTTCATCCAAGATAAGGTGTTCTACAGGATCGGGTGTCTGTATCATGAGGGAAGGACCGTAACCACATTGCATGTGGACATTGTAATACAGAAGGTGTGTAAAAATACTGTTTTTTACTGTACACGTTACAGTGTGTCATGGACCTCCCTTCCTAGATTGGCCTCGGGGGATGATCCCTGTATTAACTGATTGCAGCATGAGTAAACATCTTCCACTTGCCTGAGTTCGGCCTATCTCCTCAGTCTTCATTCCCTGTCAGGGGAAATCACTCCTACAGCTGTGGTGACATTTAAATTCAATACAAACACTTATTATCTGTGAAATTATTCCTTGCAGAGCGATATCATTTTCATGTTAATTTTTTAAATTTTTGTTTTCAAGAAAACAATGGAGGAACATCCATTTGTTATTTAGTTCAACTTATACTAAATTTTAAATTATTGAAAGGACTACACATGGGGGTGGCGGGGGGAAGAACAATTATTCAGCTCAAATGTCACATTAAGTGACAATTTCCGTTTTTCAAATCATGTGACCTCCAAAATGATATTTATTTTAATTTCATTTTGAGGTAGTTTTATTTTCTTCCAACATTAGTTGTCAATGAACAATAATCACACAATTATTAGTTTTTTGCTACAAAATGACTTCCTGTACCAAATGTCATTAACTCGATGTTTAGTTCATAATAATACTCACTTTCAAATCCTCATTATTTTCTTCCTAGTTCTGACATTTATCTAAACATTTATCATGATAAAAATTACATTAATAAAATAGACATGAACCGACCAAAAAAAAGTTGAAAGATGTTCAATTGTTGCTGAGATTTTTTAATTATTAAAGCCACGTTTTATATTTTAATTTTCAGTTTATTAATCTTAATGAATATACAATCGACATCAGAGCAAAGTGCATTCAAATATTAAGTCAATTTATCTATCAGGATTTTAGAAACAATTATCAATTACAATAATTACGCAATACTTTAACTTAGGCTTTATAACAAGTACAATGCGCTTTTAATATCTTCCATATTTCTTAGTGTGAGTGCTACAACATTAAAACTTGTTTGATAAGGCCAATATACCCACAAAAGACCAATAATTGCCATTGCAACTTCATTTGTAAATATCTGACTTTTGCTCATTTGAAAGATCACAATCTTCTCAGCCATTGAAATTCAGAGAACACCAGTTAATTTACACTGCAATATTTCTCTTCGTTTCTTAACATTACTCAGTGGAATAGTAAGAGGAGATACCTCATTATCCTTAAATTCATTAATAAAATATTTCAAATCGATTTGTTGCCAAAACCTAATAATTGTTCAATTCGGTAAGGGGTGTACATGTGGAACTATGTTTTCATATAATAACTAATGCAAGGACATTGCAATGCACAATCACTCAATCGTTCTGAATATTGCTTTTCATTTTAAACTTGGAAACACTTTTGAAGTGATTTGATTGGAAATCACTTCAATGTTAACATTTATTGTGTTTTTAATCACAATAACAATTGAATATTTTTCACGTGCAAAATCATTGAAATCCCCATGAATTTTTTGAAGCACACAAAAAAGGGTTGGCATCTCTCTTCATTAAACAACCACAGGAAATGGTGACTTCTTAGAAATCGTATATTTCAGAAAGAATGAAACTTGTCTTCAGCTGAATAGGCACATTGATTGACCAATTCATCATTTTGTTCCAATTTACGTGTAGATCAAAAACATTGTAATTTGCATTTCAGAAAATGTGGAACTTATGAACATATAGAATAATTATATTCATTTTTATTTATAATGCACAGCAATCACAATTCTGTCAAGTTGTCATTCCACAAGTGATCATAAAAATCATGTTAAATTAAGACATTTATTAACTCCCATCATTATTGTAAATTACTACTGAATTTTCAGAAGATTGCACACAGTATCCAACCATTTAATTCCAATCAAGTTATCACAATAAGTATCTGATTAGTTTTCAGCCCTGCGCAGCCTGCTTGGGAATGTTATGAAGGAATCTTGTGCAACTCTGGTCGTGTCTCTGTTACCAGACCAGAGGATACAATTTCAATTCCCACCTTGCACAGAGCTGTGCCAGAGCAGCTCTGAATGTTGAGAAGAAAATATCTAAGAATCGAATGAATTGCCTTTCTATTCAACATTAGATATGTTTTCATTTGTTGTTCATTCCAATAATCACTGTATCTGCTATATATTTTCTTCAGTCCGCTAATAACAGAATGTATCTGATTCCACTCAATCAATATTCTTTGCAAAATATTTGATAATGTTGCACTCACAAAGATGAAATATGCAAAGTAAAGATACTCCTTGATTTTCTTTTGTTCTGAAGAACTGAGTTCAGACTGCACATAGAACTTGATGCTTCAAAGATATAAATATGAGAAAAAAAATTAAGTTCTTCTTCAGTTAAATAAACAAATGCCACTTCCTACTATATATCAATTTTTAGTTATTGATCTGTTTATGAGTTGTCTGAAATTTGTTTTTAGTTTTCCATTCACCTATTTATATTGAATGTAAGGTTGAAATGTTGTGAAAATATCCGAGTGCATTCATTTGAAAATTGAATTTGCATATTTCTCTCTAATCCAGTTTATTGCATGATGACTTAACAGTGTTTTGTTCAGCAAACCTAGTGAATACATAAAAATTGTCTCATCTTAAATAAGATCTTTCACACCCAGTTATCATTCTGTTCCTAATTCATGTAAATATCTAAATTTATTGAAATCAATGTTCACACAAAACAGTGCACATAAAGCGACACAAAGATATTCATCATCAGCTGATTACTATTTAGTGGAATAACCTGAGTGAGTATCTTATTGTTTCTAGGACAAATGACAACAGTAAGCATTTATTTATTATTCTATGCAGTTAATGCAATTGATGTGCTATATTTCAGCTCAGTCGTTAATGTTGATTTATATTGTTTAAACCAATAATTCTACTTTATCACGGATATTGACTATACTACAATAATGTTGGGAAGCAAATCTTTGTCAATCTAACAATCTTTAAGCTCATTTTTTGTTGTGTGTGTACAAGAGACCATTCAAATTATAACCATTTTTATTACAAATTGAACAAATACTGCATTTTAAATTTGTGAATTTCCTACATTTTTGCAAAAGGGTTAGCCTTCACTGTATATGTCACATTTAAAAAACTGCTAGTTCAAATCATGTGTGCTACAAAATGATTATTGTTTTCATTTCATTGTAAGAAAAGAACTGCTTGTTGATTTTTTTGTCATTTCTATTCCAACATTATTCATCATTGTACAAAAATGACAATATTATTAAAATCACATATATGCCACATATCATTGACTACATTGTTCAGTTTCAAGCTCACTTTCATGACTTACTAATTCTCTTCCTAATTCTGACACAAGTCTTTAAACATTGATCATAATATTGATCATATAAATTGATGTAACATATCTCTACAAGGAATCCAGTGTATGGAAATTCACAATTCTTGTATTACGTACATTTTTACTTAAAAAAAGAAGATTTTTGCTCCATAATCACAGAATGGCTCATTTGTCTTCCATCCATAAAACTAGGTACAATGTTTTATACCTCAGTTTACTGATCTTAATAAATATCCAATCAACATCACAGCAAAGTGCTTTTGAAATATTGATTCATTTTAATTCTTCAAAAGACAGCATTCATTATCAAGTCATTGCCATTACAATAATGGCACAATTATTTATTAAAAATGTCTTTTTAACAAGTATAGTGAGATTCACATTTAGATTTAATTCATTATGTCTTAGTACTAATAGTACAGTATGAAAATACCTTTATTTTTCAGGTCACCTACCCCACAAAGGAACCAATGACTTCCCATCCAACGTCATTGCAAATATCTGATGTTTGCTCATTTGAATGATCACGGTAATCTCAACATTAAAATTCAGGAAAATGTAATGACTTTTCACTGAATTAATTCCAGTTCATTTCCAGACATTGCTCAATCACTTGCAAAAAGAGATTTTTCATTATTCATTAATGCATTGACAGACTTTGATAATTCAATTGTTGCTGATTTATAATAAAAATAATACTTATTCAACCTAGTAGGTTGCGCAAATGTGGAATAACGGCACAGTACATGAACCACTGTAAAGATATTGCAGTGCACAATCTCTCGATCATTGTAAGTATCAATTTTTATTTTACCTGTTGAAACATAGTTGAATTCAATTAATTATATTTGACTTCAATGCTCACATTTATTGTGTTTGTAATCATAATACGACTTACGGATGTTTCATGCAACAAAATCAAATGAAAAAGAATTAGCATCTCTTTATTCTTTCATTCAACAATGGCAATAAATTTTGATTTTTTAAATTTTGACATTTTTGGAAAGAAGGGATATTGTCTTCAGTTGAATTCTTGCATTGACTCACTAATTCACAGTGTCCGCTACTTATTCTCTTTGGGTTCCTATGAAAAGGAATTAACTAGTTCTTCTGATTGTAAATTCCTGGAAAATATTTGAGAATGTTGTGGTTTTAAAGATGACAAGGCTAAGTGATCGTAAGTCATCAGTTATTTTGTTAGAAAGAGCTTGATTCAAACATTTCGAACACACACACACACACACACATTGTTATTCTGCTGTGTAACAAGGGGGAAAACAAGTCGCTTTCTTCAGCGTTAAGTAAATATATGCCACTTCCAAGTGTTCATTAGTCAGGTAATTACCTACATTTGTTATTAAGAATTGCAATTCGTCTAAATATTGTTATGACCTTTGATCAAATTAAATTTTTAATTATTGTTTATACATGAATTGCCGGGATTTTGTTTTTTTTTTGTTTTCCATACACCTATTCGTATTGAATGTAAGATTGACATGCTTTGACAATATCATTTGAAACTTATTTTTTCGTATCTTTCACTGATTTTACTTATTGCATAAGATTACATGGTACCTCATGGGTTAGCAATGCTGCCTCACAGCGCCAGGGACATTGGTTTGATTCCCTCCTTGGGTGACTGTGGGGACTTTGCACGTTCTCCCCAAGTCCATGTGACTTTGCTGTGGTGTCCTCCCACAATCCAAACATATGCAGGTTAGGTGAGCTGGCCATGCTAAACCGCACGTTGTGTTCAGGGATATGTGTATTAGTCATAAATAAATGTGAAGAAATATGATCAGGAAAAGTGTTTGGGTGGGTTACTCTTTAGAGGGTCATTTTTTTCAAACAAATGGTCTGTTACCACACTGAGGTAACAGGGGTGCTTTCATAGCGTCGCTTGTATTAAGGTGCGCCCCGAGATCTAAGCCATGTTGGAACTGAAACGGAGGGATCGACAGAGAGGCTACAGAATGACATCGCATCCATTTGGTTTTCTTTAAATCACTGACGAGCAGGAAAATGTAAACGGGGAGGGCGAGTGGGGAAGTGAGGCAGTTGCAGCTCTGGTAAAAGTCCAAAGGTTCATCTGAGAGTGTAATTTCTTTCGTTGCTGTTGCTGATTGAATGAGCCACTAACGTGCGAACTGCTCTAAAACATGATTCAGGACCGCTGGTGCCAATTCTCGCGCGTTGAATAACGACAGACAGTTTCCAAATGAGGCCTTTCAGAGACGACTTTGGGGTATATTTGACAGACAGACTAGTTCAGGAATCCGTGGTGCGCTGTGACACCAGCGCATCAGCTTCTTCCCTGTCTTTGAACCGGGCCGCCTGCGTAAGGAATGCAAATGCGGTACTGTTTTTCGTGGATGGATCAGAAGGCGGAAACTACACTCTCAAACAGAATGGTATATGATCAGAACCAGGTTGGAGAAAAACTTTACAATACTTTGCACAGTCATTAAATGGAATTGCATTACATTTCACGAGGAGAGCAGATTTGTTCAAGCAAATTCGAAGACAGGTTTGCAGATGGGAAAGCAAGCAAGGAAGCTCCGTTCTTGTCCATGTGAAAGGCTGCAGTTGAAGAACAAAGCAGTTTCGCGTGTGATGCGATGAAATAACAGTCTCCATTCGGTTCCAGTAAAAGCTCAAATTGTTTGGAACAGCACAGCTGTTCGCTATTTTCCGCGCGGGAGGCGAACACGATCATGTCAGCAGAGACACTTTGAAATATTTGGCACTATCCCACACCACAGTTCATTCCCCGGGAAACAAGCCCATTTTTCTTTTGTTTCCAACATCAATACAGTGGGGACCGAAACAGCATTTTAACAAGCTGCAGCATTGGAGTTAAACAGCAGAAATGGCAGTGGCGGGATTTGAACCCGCGCCCCTGTCAAGACCGAAACCTGGATCCAGCGCCTTTGACCGCTCGGCCACGCTACCAGCCGGCCACACTGCCCGTTTTCTTGCATTTCCAATTGTGCCCCTGCATAATAACAGATGCAAAGTCACATGAAAAGGGTTCCATGATCCCTCTCCGACTCGCACAGCGTCTGGGATGTGCCCGGCTACAATGTCAATGTCGCAGCAGATAATGATAGCCCATCAATCCAGACAAAAATCAATGGTAAACTGAGTCTATCTTCTCAGACTCTTTTCAGCTACAAATGTATCTGTGAGTGCGTGACAATATATGTTCGCTTATTTGGTCAAATAACCATGAGCTGCTTGACATTACTGCAATTTCGAATCTTGCTTTGCTAAATGATTTCACCCATTGCTCGAATCAGGACGACTTTCACGTTTACACGGAACATGAAACACACCGGACTACAGGGAAAATGCACAAAGCTGAGCAGGCCGTGTTCCACATCATACCGTGCAGCATAGTTTCAGTCACTGTGTCTGTTTTGCAGAATAAGAATCCCAAAGGAAGTTCTCTACCCTAAAACCGGAGGTCGCATTACATTCCGAGAACGACAGATTACATTGTGAGGATGCTCTGACCTCGGAGCCAGTTCGAGATGCCACTTTCCGTGCCTTTTACCTTAATCGTGCAATTTGCTGCAGAGATGTTCACTCCTGGACATGAGCCACATGGATACCAACTGAGTCGGAAACCTGTGCGGGAATCGACGGGAAGCGACTCAATCCATTTTGCTAACTTCCATGGTGCTTATTAGAAATGCAGTTTCTGTTCACCTCAATCGAAAAGGCAGTTTCTGAACATAGTAACAGAAGTCAAAAGGTAATTACCTCACCCCACCGCCACTCCGGAAGAGGTGCTAACTGCCCTTTATTGCTTTTTGTTCTCGATGTGAAGATCTCTCACGCCTGAGTCACCTTCACGTCTCTGGTTGCTGAGTGATTCACAAAGAAGGAGCTTCACCAGAGCTGCAACTGCCTCACTTCCCCACTCGCCCTCCCCGTGAACATTTTCCTGCTCGTCAGTGATTTAAAGAAAACCAAATGGATGCGATGTCATTCTGTAGCCTCTCTGTCGATTCCTCCGTTTCAGTTCCAACGTGGCTTAGATCTCGGGGCGCACCTTAATAGTAGCGACGCTATGAAAGCACAGGTCCAAAGGTTCCTCTGAGAGTGTAATTTCTTTCATTGCTGTTGCTGATTGAATGAGCCACTAACGTGCGAACTGCTCTAAAACATGATTCAGGACCTCCGGTGCCAACTCTCGCACGTTGAATAACGACAGACAGCTTCCAAATGAGGCCTTTCAGAGACGACTTTGGGGTACATTTGACAGACAGACAAGTTCAGGAATTCGTGGTGCGCTGTGACACCAGCGCATCGGCTTCTTCCCTGCCTTTGAACCGGGCCGCCTGCGCAAGGAATGCAAATGCGGTACTGCTTTTCGTGGAAGGATCAGAAGGCGGCAACTACACTCTCAAACAGAATGGCATATGATCAGAACCAGGTTGGAGAAAAACTTTATAATGCTTTGCACAGTCATTAAATGGAGTTGCCTTACATTTCACGACGAGAGCAGATTCGTTCAAGCAAATTCGAAGACAGGTTTACAGATGGAAAAGCAGCAAGGAAGCTCCGTTCTTGTGCATGTGAAAGGCTGCAGTTGAAGAACAAAGCAGTTTCTGCCCAGTTTCGAACTGGGGACCTTTCGCGTGTTAGGCGAACGTGATGACCACTACACTACAGAAACCAGCCGGGACCGCGGTACTGCAGCTCAGTGGCATCCAGCACTGAAAGTTGAAGGAATTCTACCTTTCACCTTTCTGTTTCCAATAGCTTGTTGTTGTCCAGCGTAATTGACATATTGAAAACGTAAAAAAACCATGTGAAATTGATGACAAAATACAGACAAGGATGTCGTCAATGTTTGGACCGTCGGGCGAGGTGGAATAAGCTGGGACGACTTTCCCCGCAGCATAACGGCTGCGACATGATCTTATGGAAGGGTTGTAAACTGAGTATTTATGTGTTTTACCCAAGTTGGGGTGAGTTGAAAACTGGAGAGCAGAGGTTTAAGGTGAGTGGGCTGAAATTGACAAAGGACCTGAGGCACATTTCCCACACAGAAGGTTGTGCGTGTTTGGAATGAGCTCCCAGAGGAAGTGGAGGATGCTATTACACTCAGAAAATTGCAAAGGTAATCGGATGAGTTTCTGGATAGGATGGGTTTAGCGGGATTGGGGCCAAATGCTGGGGAACGGGACTTGTTTAATTTTGGCTATGTGGTGAGCATGGACGAGATACACCGAAGTATCTGTTTCCACGCGGTGTACCCCAATACCGTCGTGTTGCTTACACCGGCTTTAAAGGATTACTTTTTAGCAGAGCTTGCCGTCGCAGTCTGTGGCACAATCGTTTAGTCTGTTCGACTGCTCACGGGAAAGGTAGTATTGTGAAACACTGCAGAAACGAACGACTTCCTTACTTTTGCTCCGACTGACCATACTCCGTGAAATTTTCCCAGACCCTCAGTTGAGGATTTTTGCTGCTGGAAGTTACCTCAGAAACCCTGTTAACTCGTAATGTACTGAGCGAATCGCAAAACAGTAAGCATTTAACACGGAACACGAACAAAATTGGCATACCTAATGCATTTTCAAACACAGAGATGCATGAATGCTAAATGTGAGAGAGTCCGAGGGCATGAGTCATAAAGTAATCTCACAACTAACAACAGTGCAATTCCAAATTATTCTTTCAAACACACTGCAGCCTTAGTGCACCAACACTTCCCAGGCAAATCTCAAAAGAGAGAAAAAAAGAATCTAATAAGAATGGGCCATAAAAAGTGTATTTCACCAATCACAGTCTCGATGAGATTACCTTTCCCTTCTGATGTCTCCAGGACGGAAATGAAGCAAATGGTAGAAATTCAATAACATATGACACCGAAATTCATTGGAACGATTTTCCCATTGGACAGAAAACCAAATAATGACGAGTCCAGCCACTGCAGGACTTTGTTTCACAACAGCGATGAAATGACACTCTCCTTTCGGTTCCAGTAAAAACTCAACTTGCCTGGAATATAAAGCAGCAGTAGAGCTGTTTGCGATTTTCCGTGCGGGAGGTGAGCACTCCCATGAAAGCACAAACACTTTGAGAAAATCTGCACTCTCCCACACCACAGTTAACTCTCCAGGAATCGTTCCCAATTTGTTAAAAACTCAACTTGCATGGAACGAAAATCAGCTTGAGCCCGCGATTTACCGTGTGGGAGGCGAACACGATCATGATAAGATGGACAACTGACCCCCCTCTCCTAAAGCAAACTCCCAGGCCTGCTTTTTATTTGAACACGCCGCAGCCACAGAAACTGCAGTGGAGGGACTCGAGCCTAAGCTTCTTTAGTAATTGAGTTGTGAAGCAGGATCCTCCGGCTCCTTGGCTCCCCTTCATATGGCTAATTCGGTTCGAATAGTGAAATTTCCTGTGTCTGATCCGCAGGATATCCTGCAGGATTTTCAGACAGCTCCATCCTCCCTGTGGCATGTACGTGCTGGATAACATTCTGTTGTGTCATGTGTCCCGGCTTTGCCAATATCGCCGTTGTTTATCTCCCTCCATCCTGTTGGTCGAACTGTGATTCCAGTCAGAATCACAAACGTGTAACAATCCTTAGCTGCGCTGGCTCTCTACAGAGATAAATGTGCTTCTCTTTTTGTATCATTCTCTTGCCTTCTCCCTGTAACTCTACACATTTTTACTTTCAACATGAACATTGAATTAGGTTTTCAACAACTCGATTGAAACTGGGTCTTTGTCAATGTCAGACCCTAACCACTCCCTCTGTGAAAACATTTCTCCTCGTGTACATTTTTCTTCTTTTACTCATGTCTTTAAAACTCTGTAGAATCGTTCTCGATCCTTTCAGGCGTAGGGAGCATTCCCCCTTCCTTACTCCCTCTGTCTAACCCACTCATGTCTTGGAATGTTTGAACAAGGCCAGCTTTTGGCCTTCTGCTCTCCAAGGAGACCTGTCCCAACTTTCCAAATGACCTTTATTGTTTACATTCCTCATATACCACACCATTCTCATCAACCTGTTCACCGCTGTTTTCAATCATTTCCCGTCCCCACTTCCTAAACCTTCACCCCCAGAACTATGCGAATATCCAGATGGTGGATTTACTCAGAGTGGGGTTCTGTGTGTGAACATCCTCTTACACTTGTTTGACTTTCACCACATGTGGTACTGTGCCATGCCCACTACAATGACACTTCTGATCCCAAAACTCAAAGGTATTTCAAAGGGTGCATCTTAATGATTTACATCTTTTTATCAAACAGTTGATAGGACGACCGAGCAACAGTGAAACCAAACAACCAAGGCTCGATGGCGATTTGAAGTCAGACATTCTCCCATGCCAGTATTAACACCAGCTTCTAAGTGAAGATCATGCCCTAGACACTCTTACATTGCCAACACCAAACCAGCTGAGATTTGTTCAGGTCCAACTACATCCCAATTTGTTCTCAGATTTCTAAGCATCCAAGTATATAAAGAATATCGCCTTGTCATTCCATCTCCTTGTTCACGGGACAGTGCTGTTTATCCCTTCCGTTTGCACGAAGTTGTCTCCATCTGCAGAGTATTCAGCTATTTCCCTCCACCGACAAGCAGTGTGAGGGGAGACAAGCGCGGTTACACTCTAAAGCTCGCTCTCATCGGTACAGCCAGTTCCATCAAGTGCTGGGAATCAGCAAGTTTGATTGGGAGCTTCCTGCAAATATTATTTATCTGAGAAGCGATAAAGATGTTGAGCTGGCGGGTAAGACACAAATGGACTCCGGAATCTCTACCCTCAGGTAAATTCATCTGAGGGCATTTTTGTGCAGCCTGTTTGCTGTTCAAAATCCATCTTCACACAGCAATCCTGCAGAAAGGTTTTTGTAACAATAACATCGGCTTCTTTGCTGCAATCGGGCAGCAGTGAACATCTGAGCCCCCAACTTTCCCAGATAAAGACAATCCCAGTGAAAGTCTCACTCACTGAGAGCCATCCCCACGTCCCTGAGCTGCGGGGCTGCAGACAGTTGAACGCAGAAGGTAGGGTTAACAATGAGACTTTGTTTCACCATCAGCCACTCTGTCCCAGAGACAGGAAGAGGGACAGCATCAATGTGTGGCGTCACTCGCGCGCCGACAGAAGCTGTTCAGCCCATCGAGTCCATAGCGACTCTCTGACGCTTGTATATCCCTGTGGTTATTCACAGTTGATGATGTATGTCTTAATAATGCCGTGCTGTCCCTGTATCGCAATTCTGTCTCCAACAAATTGATCCAATTGTAATTCACAGATTTTCATTTCACAGGGAGAACACTGCTGTGTGAAACGGCGTGGGGAATAACTGCAGGGCGTCATGCGCATAGAGCACTCTACTACATCTGATGTGTCTCATCTTCACCAGTTTATTCCCAGCTCTGGCAAGAGATTTTGTGAATCAGATCAGAGCACACCGACAGAGAACAGGAAAAGAGTTTCCAGAACTTCACAAGTGTGTTTCCTCATTTGTGTAAATTTCCCGTGTGTATCGGTATGAAATATTCATTTCAGATACATTGAATGAAAGGAAGCAGAAAGTGAAACAACATGTAATGCGTAGAATGGAGAATTATTATGGAGAAACACTGGCGGGTACAGTACACACAATGAAACATGGAATTGTCAACGAGTAGAGGATGTTTTCAATCCATTAATTTCATGGTTATGAGCCCAAAACGCTCCGACTGGGCCGCTCTGTTAGCGCTGACAATAGCAGTTTCACACAGTCTTCAGCTTTTTGTCTGGCTTGTGGCATGTACCTCAGAGGATGATTTCAAAAGGTCTTCACGATTATTGTGTGACACACTGTGGTGCAGATGTGTCCCGGTTGTGTCAATGCAACCTGTGACTAACTTGCCACATTCCGTTAATTTAACTGTGATTTCACTCAGAATCACAAAATATGTCACAGTGCAAAGTGAGGCCATGCAGCCCACCTTCGCTGTGCTGGCACCAAACAATAGGGAAGCGTCTGTGTAGTTTGATTGATTGACTTTATTTGATTGTCACGAGAACCTGAGTACAGTGAAAAATTTTGTTTGCGATTGGTAAATGCAGATCATAGTAATCAAGGGTATGCAGATCACAGCATGAGAAAAACAACATTTTGGACAGATTAAGGCTTTCAGGTTACTCTGCACAGGACGTGCACTCGGCAAAATCCACATTAACTGGATCAGCATCATTTGATGTTAGGGAATCCATTTCTCCTCTAGTAACGGTCTACAAGAAGGTACTGTTGTGTGTCTTTAAGCTTCGGTACCTTAATGTGACCTCGATCCATCACAATTAAACCTGAGTCCAAAATGGAGCTGGATGCAAAACCCCAGGGCTCGCACTTACATCACCCACCCGAGGCGATATCACACCCAAAACCAACAAGCCAGAACCGCAGCAGAAGCATGATCCATAAATCAGGTGAGTTTCCTTGTTTTTTTTTTAAAAAAAGGTTCTTCTGTTGTTTCGGAGTGAAGGCAGCACTGAGTTTTAATAACAGCTCCTTGCCGCTCTGACTCCCGGTTCCCAGGAGGCTGTGCTGGTCAGTTCCCCCACGAGCGGGCTCCCACCATAGGAGCTTTTTTTTAGATTAGATTACTTACAGTGTGGAAACAGGCCCTTCGGCCCAGCAAGTCCACACCGCCCCGCCGAAGCGTAACCCACCCATACCCCTACAAGTACATCTACCCCTTACCTAACACTACGGGCAATTTAGCATGGCCAATTCACCTGACCCTGCACATCTTTGGAGTGTGGGAGGAAACCGGAGCACCCGGAGGAAACCCACGCAGACACGGGGAGAACGTGCAAACTCCACACAGTCAGTCGCCTGAGGCGGGAATTGAACCCGGATCTCCGGCGCTGTGAGGCAACAGTGCTAACCACTGTGCCACTGTGCCACCGTGCCGCCCCTGGATCAACTCGGTTTCTATTAGCAATCAGTGTCGTGGGAGAGCAATGTGTGTCCGCTCTTCAGTTTCCTATCAACCAGATTAAGGCTTATGGAGCGCGGGAGGGGGTTAGAGGGAGTGGGAGTTATGGAACTTCTGGAAAGCTGAACGAAACGGAGATCGTGCATGCACAGTAAATCATTCTTTTGGGAACCTTGTGCAAATACCGCCATCTGAGACTGATAGAAAAGTGCAGAACTGCTGGGAAAGAGAGAATCTCTCGCAGTCATCGGGAACATGTCTGTGTCCTTCTCGAAGTCACAGCGAGGGCTCTGCTGTCTGACTCAGCATGGGATGTAACTGTCGCTCAGTTACACTGGAACTGATGTGTATAAGCTTTATCACGTTACCCCCAGCTCAGAGAACAGATCTCACAGCTCACATCATCCCAGAGTGACAGGGAGCAGGAGAAACCGATTCAGACCATCATCTGAACACCTCCTGGGGAGAAAACGGATGTGGTAGAGCAAACAGTCCGGACCAGTGCTTGTTCCCAGCATTTACAATCTTGGTCTGTGTGACAACAAAAGCAGGAACCAGGAACTGCTTATCTTGTTTCTTAAAACAGGCGTGAAAATTTGCACAGCATAGATGCATCTACCTGCTGTTAGTGAAAGGATGAACAGCACAGTACAGTGCACAGAGTATGGTCTGATCTCTGGGTTATGGGCTCAGCACGCTCCAACTGGGACTCTCTGCTCACAGGATTTGAACACAAACAAAGGAATGACTCAGTGACAAAATCTGTTGAAACAGATTCTGTGAGGAATTGAAAGCAATGGAATGAGAAGCCCCACTAAGAGCGGGATGTAACATTATCTGTGAAGGGATTGTTTTCCAGACACGAGGAGAGAGCGCAGTGCTGTTTCCATGGGTCAATCAGGATAGATAGATTGAATCAACGTCGGATGTTATTGTCGGGTGTCCTGTCGCTTAGACATACTGCACCTCTTGCACAATGGTGCAAAAGTTCGGACGTTTTGTGTAGAGGGGACAACTTCAATATCGTTAATGAGGCAAAATGCACAAATGAGCAAAACAACAAAGCAACCACAGAAACTGGTGTTAGGTGACGAGGCAAATCTAATGTAAACCAGCAAAACACAAAGGATTCACCCCGTGCTGTATTCTGCTTTCTTTGGTGTTCTTTGCCGCTCTGGGTAACTGTTCAAAATGTTCGATATTTGTCCCATAAAACGTCGGATCGTTTCATTGGTTTTAACAGTGTAAAAATACCACATTCAAACTTGATTGGGGCATAATTTAAACTAATTGGCCGAATTTGAATTTGGTTTTTTTGTATCCATGTATCGGAATTGATTATTCAGAAAGAAAAAAATCATTTTAGAAGATGATTCCAGAATTGTTGAAAAACCACGTGCCAGCACACAAGGAACGAATTTAACAGGGACAGGGATTCTGGGCTGCGTGGATAGAGAGGCAAAAGTGACTCACTCACGAATTGTTCAGCGTTCATCGGAAAAAAATTGCATAACACCACCAACTGAACATGTAAAGTGTAAGAGCTGGTGGTGTTGAAAGGTGCAGCAGCTGGTTCTCCGTGAAATACTTCAGATTGTTCATGTACTGAGCTGTTTGTTTTAGCTTTGCATTAAATGGAAGCCGGTTAGCTCAGTCCGTTGCTAACTGGTTTATGGGATAAAGTGAGACTAACAACGTGGGATTAATTGTCGCACTGTCTCAGGTTGCCATAAGGATCATCAGCTCCACCGCTCACGTGATCTGTAATACAATGTGACTCTAGTGAGTAGGAATGGACCTGTCGATGTCAAACATCATTATCATTGCCATCTGTTGCCTTGAACATTTTTCACAATGTTCATTTAATACTCACTGATCTCTGTCCGAAAAATCCAGCGACAAGACTTGTCCTTATTTCTGTTTGAACCCTCTGTTCCACACAGCAGCAAAACTATTTGTCATGACTTTACCAGATACGCTGACAACATTCAATCTACCCAAAGAGATAAATCTAATTCCTTTCGAATGGTTGAATGAGCTGTGTGAGTTTGCAGCAAACAGGATTATATGAAACGAGTTGAACAGCCTTTCCAAGAATGTAATCCAGTGCAGTGTCAGAGATTTGAAAAAGGTCATCATGCTAAAATATCACCTCTGTTTCTCGATCCACATATGGATAATTACCTGGTGAATATGTGCAGTTTTACGGTTAATAATTGACACCCTTCCCAAAGACTGAACAATCCCACAAATCAGAAACTGGCGTTTTCGAATAGATTCTGCTTTATTTGACATTATTCTTCAACTACACTTCAGTCTGATGTTCCAATAATTCCTGATCAACGTCAGTAAAAGCAGCTTTAGATAAGGATTGAAATTATAACTGCGGCATGTTTACCAATCGCTGATCAGTTGCTCCACTAGAGCCACAGGCAGTAAGCCTATAACGTGCCCTACTCGTACCTCTGGGACCTTCGACCCGCCTGTTCTACTTTTGCTGTGGTTCTGGAATTAATGCTAAGGCAGAGAAGGAGGAGGAACTGATATGGACCTGTGACTATTCGAGCATCAGGTTCAGGAACCGGGACACAGAAAAATGGGATTTAAAACTGGGTTTCTGTGGCTCGCTGCGTTGTTTACAATGTGACATTATCGATGTCTCAGGGCTTCTCTTTGGGTCGGCTTCAGTTTAGCACAGAATTCGATTCATTGACACTTCCCGAACTTCCTTCTGCAACTTCCTACCGACAACATGAAACATACTGCACTCATCATCAATCTTCACCAGGGCTACATCCAAGGACATGTTGCACAGTTTTCGTGAATACTGAAGATATAAGAATGTTATACAAGAGTAAGTTAAATTTCAGTTTAAATTGTAAAGTGGTAAGAATCCAGGGTAAGATACTAAATGTCCCAAATTCATGTTTATTACTGTGGCCAGAACTCTAGCCAGGCAATGGGGAAATCTGTCCCTGAATCCCCAATGCCTACACGGCCGTTTGCTCCATGTGCCCAGTTGGAAACCTGTGTGAAGGAGCATACAGTCTGACAGAGCGCCTGGGAGAATCCTCCACTGTCTGATCGAAAGCTACAACAGGAGCTGTGTATTCCAGCTGTGAGTAGTGGGATAAAGGGGAAGTCCTTGGTATTCCGTGGTGTAGATTCACAGGGTCCTCATCATGTTATTGTTTAAATCCCTCTGTCAGAAACAGCACAGACAGAGAGGAATAGGAGGGGGCCATTTCACCCGCCAGCGCTAGCCCGCCATTGGTTATCATCATGGCTGACCGAACACGTCAATGTCTTTTCCCAGCCCATCCACAACAACCTGTCGCCCAAAGGGAAAAAGACACTGAATAAACCGAAAACCTCTGTGTAACTGTAGGAGGGAAATGTGTTTAGAGACAGTGGGCTTCTGCAGTGGGTTTTATGAAAGAACAGCCGATTGTGGGCTGATCATATTTCAAATGATACGATTCCTTCAAAACTCACCACCCAGAAAGTGAGGAAACTTCTCTGGTCAGTAGCAGGGACGAGAATTCCAGACGATGGGAACTGGTGATGAGTCAGCAGAACAATCATTGATTCAGCTGAAATCTGAACTAAACTCCGATTCTGGTGGGACTCAAGCCCACAAACTTTGAATCGCAATCTTAACAATGCAGTAGATGTCCAACACGTCTCTCATTGTGCCACAGAGCTGCGCTAGCCTCCATTCTACTGCACCCAAAGTTATGGTGTTCAAGTCTTTCATCAAACATCTGTTTATCCTCGCCTCACTTTCCAGTAACTAGTCTTTATCCGTGCATGCTCTAGCTCCTAAAGTGTACGGCCAAATACTCCTGAAGACACCACACGTTCAAAGAGTGAGATCTACACAAACAACACTCTCAGGATGTAAACATTCTTCCTAAATCTTCTCTGAACATCCTCTCTCTAGCATTTCATCTATAGCCCTGGTTATTAACACTTCCCATAAGCAGTTTCTTCCTGTCACACATATCTATCCCCTTTCTGTGCACGTTAGTAAATTCCTCTCTCAGCTTTCTCCGCTCTCAGATAAAGAGCCCCAGTCGAGCTTTGCAGTGGCGAGAGTGGAGTGCTTTAAAAGCACAGCAGGTCAGGCAGCATCCGAGGAGCAGGAGAATCGATGTTTCGGTCATAAGCCCTTCATCAGGAATGAAGATTTTGAGTCGAGATTGAGGGAGAGGAATGGGGTTGGTGGTCAGGTGATGGGAAAGTGGATGAAGGTGAGGGAGAATGTGATAATTCAGAGGAGGGTTTGATGGACGTGTCCAGAGAGCAGTGGCTAATTGGGACTGGGATAATGATGGGGAGGCGAAATGAGGAAGCTGTTGAAATAAAGATTTATCCCGTCTGGTTGCAGGGTCCTAAGGTGAAATATGAGACGTTCTTGGTCCAGGCATCGGCTGGTAATGAAATAGCGGTGGCTTGTAGCTGAAATATGGATTCTCCTGCTCCTCAGATCCTGTCTTACGTGCTGTGATTTTGCAGCACTACACTGTCGACTCTGAGCTCCAGCACCTGCAGCCCTCACTTTCCCTTATCTTTGCAGGAGGAATGGTCGAGCTCAGGCACCACCTTGGTAAATCTCCTCTGACCACCCTCCCGTGCAAACACACGTTTCTTGAAGGCTGTCAATCAGAACAGAACAAAATTATCTAAAGAAAAGCAGACATATCTGAACAAAATCAGCAGGTTTAGTGCATCTGGGAGAGATATCCGAGCCAAACCATCCACCTTTGGAACGAATGATATGTGGAGGTGGGGCAGGAACGTGTAAGAAGGTGTACAGTATCTAAAATAATTGAACTCGATACTGGGTATTGAAGATTGCACAGTCTCTCAGCAGGAAATGACGTGCCGCTCTTTCAACTCGCGCTGTGCAATGCGGGAGGTCTGCAGGAGACCAAACTGAAATGGAGACATGGGAACACAGTGGGGTGATGCAGTGACAGGAACCTGGAAGCTCATGGTCTTTTTTTTCTTGCAGATAGAACGTAGGTGTACACATGTTTGTCACCCGCTCTGTTTTTCTCTCCCCAGTCTGGACGAGATCACATTGTGAGCTGGAAAATCTATTTGCTAAATTGAGTGATGGGCAGATAAATCAATGAACCTTTCACAGTGAGGAGAGACCTCATGAACGATCAGCATTACACCTTCTTGGATTTCGTGGAATGTGCCATATGGGGAAGTGCTGGAGGTCAAGAAGGATTGGACGATGGCGTACAAAAATAAAGTTTCCTGCATAGTGCCGGTATTCAGTGGTATGGGCTAGTGGGAAAGGGCAGAATGTATATCTTCCTGAACTACCTGCTCTAAAAAAACAGCTCACTACAGAGCAAAAGTATTTAATGATTTTCATTCCAACACTGACACTAGATACAGCTTGCAGAAGTCACGTGTTTGTGCTATCGCTGTCACTCTGTCTCCGCGGGAGCAGTAGTACTCCCCCACGTTGATTAAAACAGAACAGTTCTTCCTGTGAAATGTCCCTTCGAGACTGGAAGGACAGCTATTAGTAACAATCACTGAACTGTCCAAACTTAATTTCAAATAACTTGACCCATAGCCTTGTATGTCTTGGCATCCCAAATTCCAATCGGAATATTTCGGAAGGTTATGGGGATTCCTGCCTCTCCGATCCTTCCATACACTGGATTCCAGATTTCAACCACCCACTGTTTGAAAACGGTTTTCTCCGTCACTCTAATCTTGCCGCCCCTGACCTTGAATCGATGGCCAACCGTGATCGAAGCCTCCATCAAAGTGTAACATGTATTTCAGTCTACTCTATCCATATCCCTCAGTTCTTTTTTACATCTTAATCATGCCCCCCACAATCTCCTCTGCTCAAAGAAAAACAACTCTACTTTGTCCAATCTCCCTTGTTCAGCCCAGACAATAACTTATCAAATCTCCCCTGCATCGTTTCCAGTGCTATCACATCCCTGCTCTAATATAAATGGCATAGCTACACACATTGGTCTCGCTTGAGCCGAATGAACAAGTGAAATAAATGATGCGCAATTCGACAAAAAACTGGTGTTTTTTTTAAATAAAGTTTATTTTCCTCAATGCTGCCCTGTGCCCTTTTCCTGAGCCTGATATTTCAATAATCGCTGGTTCATCTCAGTGAAAGCAGCTACATGAGGATTGATCTCACACCCGGGGTATCCGAATGGATCAACTGGTTTGTAGGTCCCGATGGTGAGACTTGGGCATGGTCACCCAGCAACAGTGAACGCAACAACACCAACTGAACCGGGTCAATGTGAAAATGATTGTAAGGGAAATGGGAGGGGGAACGTAAAAGACCTAAGTGATTGCGGGAGGGAGGAAAGACTCTGAGAAGGGGTGAGTCTAAATCCTGATATATGACTCGCAGAGATGTGTGTGTGTGTGTGTGTGAGGGGTTTGTTGGCAAAGTAATCATAATGTCGGAGAATGTTTTCAAGTAAAATAAACTAATTTCTTTCTGTGCTTCCTCTGCATGAGTCACAAGGAATAAAATGCAGTGACTCGGATTCCTACGAGCTTACTGCGGCCACAATGCAGAATATTTTATCATTGAAACCATCACTGAGTCATGCAGAGACACGCGTTTAAAAACAACAATAATTACAGTGACAGAATATATGTTAGGAAGAGGAGCAGATGCAAAACAATAATATTAGGCGAGGGACAGGAGGTATGTGGGAATTCAGAATTGGCTGAATTTTTAATTCGATATCCTCAGACGCTGTGGTGCTTCCATCAGACTGCATGTTGAAGACTGAGTTTGATGGATTTCAAGAAACAGAAAGTTTCAGAGGATAGTGCGAGATATTGGTGAATGTATGTTTCAATAGCAATGAGTTTTAAAATTTTGCTTCACTAATTTACCCACACAAGGAGGTTCCCATTGCTGCAGACAGTAACATAACCCCTGTTCATATAACCAGAATCAGGCAAACCTTGTGGCACGTCCGCTGACATCAACCCGGAAGTGGGGGAGGAAATGAGCACATGAATCTATTCTGTGGCACCAGTGACAAAATTTGGTAAAGGTGCGGTCATTGAGTCATAGAGATGTACAGCATGGAAACAGACTCTTTGGTCCGACCCGTCCATGCCGACCAAATATCCCAAGCCAAACTAATCCCACCTGCCAGCACCCAGCCGATATCCCTCCAAACCCTTCCTATTCCTGTACTCATCCAAATGCCTTTGAAATGTTGCAATTGTACCAGCCTCCACCACTTCCTCTGGCAGCTTATTCCATAGACGCACAACCCTCTGTATAAAAAAGTTACCCCTTAGGTCTGTTTTATATCTTTCCCTTCTCAACCTAAATCTATGCCCCCTAGTTCTGGACTCCCCTACACCAGTGAAACGACATTGTCTATTTATTCAAGCGTGTGAAATGCTGAGGATGGGAGTGCTTCTGGTCAAAGGCGAGTTGGAAGGGCATCTTGGTCTCAAGTTATTATATTATTAAGGTTCAGCAGCAGCATTAACCAGCACTGAGGATTGGCTCAGAGGAAGCTTACTGGAGCCTTAACTGAGAGGCTGATGTATTGAAAGCATTCTAAGAGATTTCCTCAACAAAGTGGAAGTTTGTTACTTTGACAGTAAGAACTGATTTTGCTCACATCGTCTCCACATCATTCTCTTGCTCCAGTAAACACTCCAATCCATTGTACATTGCTTCCAGGAACGCGTAGTATTCTCTCTCAGTCTGGGATAATCTAAATTGACAATGTCATTCTTTGAATGGAGAAATGCAGCAGGGAGTTGGTAGTGCAGCGGCGATATATTGGGCTAGTAAACTTTGGAGACTGGAACGTGGCAGCTGCTGTTATTTAAATTCGATGAAAAAATCTGGAAAATAAACCCAACCTCAGGAACAGAGACAATAACATTACATTGCTGAATACTCATTCATTCATGTCCCTTCGAAAGGGAAATCTGCCGACCATAACGAGTCCTGTCAACATGTGACTCAAGACCCATAACAATGTGGTTCACCCATAAATTCTCCCTGACTAAGTTCAAGGCGAATGAAGAATGAAGAACTAATGGTCTTCAGACCAATGATAACAACCTTTCGTGGGAAAATAAGGAAGCACAAAAATATATGGACAACGGGGAAATGGGAATCGTGCCTGTGTGGACTCGAATTCAACAGTTTATCAAACTAAGTAGACACAAGGATACCCGCAACGCCAAGAAGTCAGGGCCATGGGGTGACTGCAGGAAGGGATTCAATTACCCGCTGAGGTGTAAACTCACTTTCTCAGTCAGAATGCGCACAGGTCACTCATCACACCCATATGTGAGAAGTGATCACTCTGGAGAACAACTGACAGAGTGAACAGCAAGTTTACAAATAACAGCAGGAGGCCGATTCTGCTGTTATCGCAGCTGTTAACCCCAATCAGCAAAGAATCATGTTTGTATGCGTGTTTCCAGTGGAGTTCCACTGTTTTTTGATGTGGACCAATGATTTAGACTTAGTTTTAGGAGCCATGATTCAGAGGTTTGCTGATGATTTAACAATTGGTCGTGTAGTTGACTATGACGAGGAATGATAGAGACTGCAGGGATGTATCAATAAGATGGAAAGGTAAAATGGTGAATTGCGTTGAATTCAGACCAATGAGTGTTAACGAATTTGGGGAGAAGAAACAATAGCAAGGAGTATTCTGTGTGGTGTAGACAGACAAAGAGATCTTGGAGTGGACATTCATGATCACTGAAGGTCAATGGGCAGGGGAATTAGTTGGACGGACGTGCGTATTGTAGCTGCTGGAGATCAGAGTCAAGATGAGAGTGGTGCTGAAGAAGCACAGCAGGTCAGGCTGCATCCGAGTCGCAGAAAAAAAAGGCGTTTTGGGCTAAAGGCCTTCATCAGGAATAAGGCTGGGAGCCTCGAGGTTGGGGAGATAAATGGATGGGGTGGGGTTTGTGAGAATTTAGCTGAGACAGCAATAGGTGGATGGAGGTGGAGATAAGAGTGTTAGTTCGGAGAAGAGGTTTGAGTGGATCGGTGCGAAGGAAGATAGACAGGTGAGACAGGTCAGTAGGATGGTGCCAAGCTGGAAGGTTGGAACTAGGGTAAGGTGGGAGGCGGGGGGAAATGAGGAAACTGGTGAAATCCACATTGATGCCATGGGGTTAACTGTCATGAGGCAGAAGATGAGATGTTCTTCCTCCATGCATCGGGTGGTGTGGGAATGGCGGTGGAGGAGGCCTAAGACCTGCATGTCCTCGGGAGGGTGGCAGAGGGGAGAGTACAAGTGTTTGGTCACTGGGTGCTGGGGTTGATTGTTGCCGGTGTCTTGGAGATGTTCTCTGAAGCGCTCTGCAAGAAGGTGTCTGGTGGCCCCACTGTAGAGGAAACTGCATCGGGTGCAGGTGTGGAAGTGCAGGTGAATCTTTCATGGATGTGGAAGGCTTCTTTGGGCAGAGGGCAGAGGTGGGGTTGTGTGGGTACAGGTTTTACAATTCTTGTGGTGGCAGAGGAAGGTGCTGGGAGGGGAGCGTAGGTCATTGGAGGGTGTGGACTTGACTAGGTAGTCATGGAGGGAATGGTCTTTGCGGAAAGTGGATAGGGGTAGGGAGTGAAACATATCCCTGGAGGTCAGTGTTACTGATGTTTTTTTTAGAAACCCACTGACTCTCGCAGCTATCTGGACTTTAACTCCTCCCACTGCACCTCCTGCACCAATGTTATCCTGTATTCCAAACTCCTCCACCTCTGCCACAGCTGCTCCAAGAGGACCAGTTCCACAACCGAACACAACAGATGACCTTCTTTAAAGTCCGGAACTTCCCCTCCCATATGGTTGAAGATGCCCTCTAACGCATCTCATCCATGTTCTGCACGTTCAACCATGAAACCCATATCTCCAAACACAACAAGTACAGATCAAGGACACGAGGAAGGTCCTCAATTCCATTCCACCAATCTCCGCAAACATCACATCATCTGCCGACATTTTCACTACCTCTAAATTGACCCCACCACCAGGGATATATTTCCCTCCCCAAACCCATTCGTTTTCCTCAGAGACCTTTCCCTCCGTGACTACCCATACCCTCAAGTGACCCACCCTTCCCTTCCAGCACCTTCCTCTGCCACCGAAGGAATTGCAAAACCTGAACCCACATCGTACCCCTCACTTCTGTCCAAGGCTCCATCAAAGGTTCACCTACACTTCCACAGATGTCATTTGTTGTATCTGCTGTTCCAGATGCGGTCACCTCTAAATTGGGTAGACCGGATATCTTCTGACAGAGCACTTCAGAGAACATCTCCAGGATACCTGCAAGAATCAACTCCACTGCCCTAAGGCCAAACATTTCAACTTCGCCTCCCACTCTCCTGAAGATATGCAGGTCCTGAGCCACCCCCTCGCCACTCCCTCACTACCCAATGCCTCATCTTCTTCATTGGGACCCTTGAACCCCATGGCATCAATGTGGACTTCATTAGTTTCCTCATTCCCACTCCCTCATCTGACACCAGTTCTCACCTTCCAGCTCAGCACCGTCCTCTTGACCTGTCCCACCTGTGTATTTTCATTCCCACCTATCCATTCCACCTTCCTCTCTGACATATCACCGTCAACCCCCACCTCTATCCACCTAATGCACTCTCAGCGACCTACTCCCCAAACCCACGACCTCCCATTTATCTCTCCACCTTAAAAACTGTCTCATTCCTGATGAAGGGCCTTTGCCCGAAACGTTGATTTTTCCTCAGATGCTGACGGACTTGCTGTGTTTCTCCTGCACCACTTTCATCTTGAGGGGAATAAGTTGATTGAGAGGGATTTTGGATTTTTCTGTTGTTGACCACAGAATGTTTCAGCTAGTAGAACTTTAGCAAACACCAGGTTAGGGAATAGCTCAAGGTCGGAGCACAAGTGTGGTCAACATTTATTAAGTTTTTAGATTAAAGATGGAGGGCTGAAGTATGCAACTTTGCCCATCAAGACTGATTGACCACTCAATGAGTTTATCATTGGTTCCTTTCAAAGTCAGGCTGCTATTGGCCTTGGAGGGGAACTTGCAAATGGTGGCGTTCCGTTGAATGTTCCAACCTTGTCCTGTTAGTTAGGACAGCTGTTCAGCTTTGAATGTTCGGTCAAAAATACTCGGGTGTCTTACTCCAGTGCATCGTGTAGTTGGTGCACTCTGCTGTAATTGTGCCTTAACGGTGAAAGGAATAAATATTCAGGTTTTAAATCGGGGACAATCAAGTGACTGCATTGTCGTGGATGGTGTCCAGTTCCTTAAATGTTTTTGAAGTCACACCCATCTCGACAAATGGAGAGATTTCTGTTCCACATCTCATTTGTACCTTGCAAACGATGTAGGATTCACGGAGCAATGAGTTGAGTTTACAATCCGAAACTGTCTACCAACGGACATGTTTTTGTTGTGAAAGTGTTTATATAGCCGGACTCAATCCGTTTTTCCCAAACTTTAGCTCCGTAAACGATGACACAGGGGAATTAGGTTACAGTAAAGGCATTGGATATCAATGGAATATGATAAGGTTGTCATTTGTCAGATTTATAATTACTCTATTTCGTCCTTGTGTGGACCAATCTGATTCCAATCACTCGCTGATTTCAAGTTCCAATTCTCGGCTGTGCTTGAAATTTCAACCGTTGCCTCACATAACTTTCTCCACCTGCCTTAATAATATGTAAGGACGGTATAAGGGACAGCAGAGATTGACAAACATGGTGCCAACCCTGTATAAAATGGAGCTCTATAATCACATAAGAACAATTATAAACTTCCAATATTCGTGGGATCTTGACAGGGCAGATACGGGCAGATGGTTTGCTCTCTGGTCTGAAGAGAGCATCAGAGGTAATGAACTCAGAATTAGATATTGCCTATTTAATTCAGGAGTGAGGAGGAATTTCTTTGCTCAGGGCCCAGTGATTCTGTGGAACTCTTTCCTGAAACTGTTGTTGAGGCTGATTTATTGTGTATTTTCAAACTGTGCCAGACAGATATTTAACCAGAATGACGATGAAGCATTATCGAGGTTAGGTAGGAGAATGGAGGTGAAGATTATCACATCAGCCATGAGTTCGTTGAATGGTGGAGAAGACTCGATGGGCTGAATGGCCGACTTCCAATCCTATATCATTTAATGTAACGCCTTATTTTATTGATAAGTTTAGAATTCTGAGGGATGGGATGAAGTGATATAAAAGGTTTATCAAACTGATCAGACAGATCAGGAACTAGGCTCATAAACTGATGAACAAGAAATGTGCATACCACAGATGGGTATGTGCAGACGCTGTCATTGCTCAAGAAAATTCGTAGATCTTATATTGTTGCCAACTTGGTGATCAGACTGGATGATGGATTGCGGTATGATTCACACAGCAAAAAGTTGTGAAAGAAGGAATGATTTGTTTCACTGGAAAAGTTTTCTGCATTTCCAATTCAATTGACTGTTTAAAATACTGATCAGAACTTTGTGTGTAGTGTTACATTAAAATTCACAATCCCACTGGATAAACTATTGCACCTGATCTCTCCTTATTTGTTCCCCTTTCATTCGATGTAAATTCATAGACAGTCAAGATGGAATGAAAGGAGGAAAGAAACGTTGCACTCTTTTTCATTATCCCAATTTAACTTATAACAGAAACAAATTGCTTAATTACAGCTTTGATGAGGTCTTGATTTATCACAAATCTCTGGTGCAATGAAGGGCATTAGCAAGATTCTCCATCCAGTGTATACTGAAGATGCGAGGCACAAAGGGAAACCACAGCTGCGTTTGATAGAAGTAACAGCGAGAGTAGGATTCACATCCACACATGCACAATGAAAGAGCAACCCGCCGCCTTCACCTCTGGGCCACTTCAGCCCGTGGCAAAGGGGCTCACATGTGACCACATCAAGATTACATACGGTGCACCGAGGGGATAAGAAATTCCCGGAGCGGAATCGAATCCACACCATTATGGTTCTGCTTTCAGCGGAATAATAATACCAGCAAAATCCAAGGAATTGACCTCGTCCTTGGAAGGAATACCTTGTCCTTGATTTATTCCGAGTCGGAACTGTCTCAGAATGAATCAGCAAACATGAAATTCCCGTCACATTCACACACACATTTAGTCTTGACGCATAATTTCTTCAGACAGTTTCTCTCTCACGTGAAGAAGTATAAACGGAGAGAGAAGTTAAGGTGATGTTTTAGCTCGATGGGCTTTCTCATATGGCTGAACCTGAACTGGGTAAAATTCCCGGAAATGCAGTGTTGGTCGTTTCATTTTATTAATTTTGCTGCAACTTCACTCTGTTCATTCCAATGATCGGAAGTGAATTGGATTTATATGATTGGAACGTTTAATGTTGTATTCAATTTTGCTCCGAATTTATTTCAGCTTAATGAAAATACTGATGAGAAAAACAGAAGGTTAAACTACAAAACAAGATGCCAGTTTTGAGTCTCAGTTACTTTGGTAGATTTCAGTGGGTTTCAAATGAACCCAACATCATGGCGATTGTCCTCCTATCTTTAACCTATTGGATTAAAGCAGAAAATCGATCTCTAAGAGATGGATCACTTCCTAATCATTATGGAATAGCTTTCCTTGAATATATACAAAATCTGCTCTGTTCCATTTATAATGCTTCATGTGGAATATTAATATAAATCTTTCAAAACTCTGAGCTTTTTTTTGCTGAATCTTACTCAGCTGCAGACCTTTCCGATATTTCTTTACATCTAAAGTCGTCCAAATTAGATATTGTTTCCTCGAACCTTCTACCCCCCTACACCCCACTTTTACACTTTTACCTGACACAGGCTGTCTCTCTCTCCTGGTGAAACTCGCTGCTTGTGTGTCTCTCAATGTGCCTTTCCAAATATTTTGGAAGTGGATTCTCTGAGTGACAGAAATTCTGCTCCCATCATTTCTGTGTCCTCCATCGATGGTTTTGAAAACTTGACGTTCAGAAATATACGAACTTGAAAGAGTGAATTTACCACCTATTTACTCTCTTTAAACCTCAAATACTCTGGAAAACTTCCTTTCAGTTTTACTTGGTTCAGTGTCAAATTTTCCAACACACAAATAAATAAAATTCCATCCCCACTAAACGCCGTCAGCATCGTCTCTAATGCCTTAGCAGCCCAGTAAACGCTGGCAGTGTCCTCTCTGATAGAATCACAGATTCCCTACTATGCAGAAAGTACAGTTCAGTCAATCGAGTCTGTAGGGACACTCTGAACAGCATCTCAACCAGACCGAGCTCCCTTCTCTATCCCCGCAGGCCTCTGGCTTGTGATTTCAAATAAACTTGTTGGAATAAAACCTGGCAACGTGGGACTGCTGACCTTATCACTGCGTTACCCATGGATAATGCACTTAACTTACTGAATTCGCTCCCTGGACACATCAGCTCAATTTAACATGGCCAATCCACCTAACCTACAGAATTAACAGCAGTGAGAACCACTGAGCAAATGTACCATCACATTGAACACTATTTGAATCATGTGTAATGGCTTTACACACTGGTAATCCCACCTAGTGAAAGCAAGTTGCGCCCACCAACCCGAATTCAATGCATCCAAACGCGGTTCTACGCTGTACAACTCATTGGTGCTGATGGAAATGTTTCTGCACTCAGATCTGAATGGGTTTACTCTGTTTTCTTCCTCAGATTCCTGCTTTAAATAAACTAATCAGTCAGGAACAACTCTATATAATGGTTTTCATAAACACAATATGCAGTTTGCTGAAATTACGTGTTTGCACTTTCACTGACACTCTCTCTCCCCAGGAGCTGCAGTCCTTCCCCAGCTGATTCAGACAGCACTGTCCTCCCTGTGACATATCAAATCGAGAATGGAAGGCCAGGCATTAATAACCTTCAGTGGGGATCAGAGCGACAGGTTTAACACATTTCCGATGCCCCCAGCAGGGTTATTCAGCCCAGTGACAGGCGGAGACACGAACCACGATACTGTGGAGGACAACAACATCGAAGGAGGCCCTTCAGCCTGTTGTGGCCGCACTTGTCCAACACAACTGCTTCCCGACCTGAATCAAGTTTTCCATGATTTAGCACATAGTCTTATATGTTTTGCCATCACAAATTCACATCTTTTTTTTTCAGGTTAGAAGGATTTTCGCCTCTCTGACCATTTCCGCAAATCTACTCAAACCTTTCTGCCTTTTCCCGAAATCTCTTGGCCCCAGTGTTCGATCCCTCCATCAATAAGAAACGCTTCTTTCAGTCTATCCTATCCATATCCCTCATTATTTTGTACATCTCAGTCATGTCTTCTCCAATCTCCTCTGCTCGGCGACAAACAACCCCAGTTTGTCCAATCTCTCCTCATAACTGAAACTCTTCAGCCCAGACAATATCCCAGTAAATCACTTCTGCAATATTCCCTGAGCGATCACATCCATGCTCTTCTGTGAGTTGCAAGACTGCACACAGTAATCTAGCTGGAGCCGAATGAACTTTTTTTTTACGATTCTGTTACAGTATGAGGGTGTCGCTGGCTCGGCAGTATTTATTGCTGTCCCTAATTACACAGCGGGTAATTGAGATTCAACCGGATTGCAGTGAGTCTGGAATCACATGGAGGCCCGAACAGGTAAGAATGGCAGTTACATTCCTTAAATGACGCCAGATGGATTTGTTTTTTTCAACAATTGGCTATAGATTAACAAGAGTTATTAGATTCGTATTTCCAGATATTTATTGAATCCCAATTCTACCACCTAGCATAGTCGGAGTCAAACCCGAGTCCGTGGTTTCTGAATAAACAGTCCAGTGGTCAGTGGTAATAGCGCTCGGCCATTGCAGAAAAGCGGAGATACTGATCTTTTCCAGTGAAGTCGCTTTTCCCCGATACTGTCCTGTGCCATTTTCCTGAGCTTGACCGCCCCACCCCACACCACCCCCCAATAATCTCTGGTCCATGTCGGTAAAAGCTGCTACATGAGGAATGATCTCACAACAGTGGTAACCAAATGGATCAAATGGTCTGCAGGTCCCGATGGTGGGGTTGGGGCACGTTCACTCAGTAACAGTGACCACAGCCACACAGACTGATCGGTATCAATGGGAGAGTCTGTAATAGATTCTACAATGCCTTAATGAAATAGGAAATGACTCCACAAACACATGATGAAAGAGCAGCGCTCCGAAAGCTAGTGCTTCAATTAAACCTGTAAGATCATAACCTGGTGTTGGGTGATTTTTAACTTTGTACTCCATAGTCCAACACCGGCATCTCCAAATTAATGGAATGGGGGTATGGGATGGAAAGTTCGGTTAGTGATCGTAGGAGGGAAGAAATCTCTGAGAACGGGTGGATTAGAATTCTGAAACACAGAGATGTGAGCGAGCAGAACTTGAAGGAAAAAGTCATCACTTTGGAGAAAATTACCATGTTAAAATAACTGATTCCTTTGTGTTTCACAAAAGACTGGGACAAATGGAGCGATTGCTGCCGTGACTCGGATTCGAACCGAGGTTGCTGCGGCCACAACGCAGAGTACTAACCACTATACGATCACGTCACCCCACAGATGAGCACACAAGGTCGCAGCAATAAGTACAGTATCATAAGAAATGTTAGGCAGAGCACCAAATGCACAATACCAGTGCTTACCGAACAGTGGCAGACATGTGGGAAGTCAGAATGGGCCGACCGTTTAACTTCAGTGCCCCAAGTGGCTGTGGTGATTCAATCATTAATATGCTGAAGGCTGAGACAAATAGATTTCTCTAAAACATCAAAGACTCCGGAGACAGTGTAGCTTTTGTTGAAATGTATGCTGCAATAGCAATGCAGTTTTAACATCGGCTCCTTCACCAACTCCCCACACAAGGCAGTAACCACTGCTGCCACAGAGTCCCAATTCCCAGCCCCTGAATCAGAGGAACGGAGTGGCGCAGTCGCGAAGATCCAACTGGAAATCGGGATGGGAATGAGGTCGCAGAGATACTCGATGGCTCCAGATACACAACCGGAGAATGCACGGTATTTCTATGACGGTTTAGAGGCGCAAGCAATTCCGAGGTTGGGAGTGTTCCTGGTCAAAGGCGGGGCAGAAGGGAATATGTGTTCCCGTTTATGATAACAGCAATCTACAGTTCATCTTGCTGAGACAGCTGAGTGCCACAACTGGAGTGTGGACAGCTGGTTTGAAGTTTAATTTTGCTTCACTATCACCCAGTTCCCTGGAATGAATTGCTTTCACCCTGTAGTCTGCGGCTTTCTTCCTCATGGTTAACTGCATGATTAACTGATGTATGATCTGCACACAGCTAAAATACGGCCACTGCAAGTAAATATGAATCATTGATCTATATGAGAAAGCAGTGGAACTCACAGCAGGCATGCTGCGTAGGTTTGCAGGCGACATCAGTATTGTAGACAATGAAGAAGATTATCTAAGATTCAAAAGGATCTTAATCCAATGAGTCGTTGGACTGAAAAATGTAACATGGAGTTCAATCTGGATAAATGGAAGGTATTCCATTTTGGTACAGCAAAAGGAGCAGGGCTTTACGTCGTGTTGGAGAACACGGAAGTTAGGGATGCAGGTACATAATTCCTTGTAGTTTGCATCACAAACAGACAGGATGGTTCAAAGGCATTTAACTTACTTTCCTTCATTACTTAGTCTTTAGTATACACTAGTTGGGACGTTAAGTTTAAAATTTTCAGGACATTGATGAGGCCGATTCTGGAATATTATGTCCAGTTCTGGTAGCCCAGTTGTAGGAATGATATTATTCAGCTGGTGCAGGTTCAGAAAAGGAATGCACGCATATTGCCGTGTGTGGAATGTTTGAGTTATAATGAAAAGCTGGATAGGCTGAGAGTATTTTAAGATTCGAGATCGGGGTGTTGGAAAACCAAAACGGGTTAGGCAGCATCCGAGGAGCAGGAGAATCAACCTTTCGCACAAGTGTCGCTCATCAGGCTCTTGCCCGAATAATCGATTCTCAAGCTCCTCAAATATTGCCTGACCTGCTGTGCTTTCCCAGCACAACAATCTCGATTCTGATCTCTCATCTGCAGTTCTCACGGTCTCCTCATTGCGACTGTTTTCACTCCAGGTTAGGGGTTTGAGCGGCGACCTGAATGAAGTTTATGAGAGGTAAGTTAGAGTTAACCATAGCTGCCTTTTCCCAGCAGGGTAATTTCAAGACGAGAGGGCATATGTTCAAGATGGAGAGAGACTTTTTTTAAAAAAAGACATGTGAGGCATTTTTCGAGAGGAGGTGTTTTACGTGCGCAATTAACTTGCTGAGGAAGTGATGGATGAGGGTACATTTACAACATTTAAAGGACAATTGGATCCAAAAATGAATGGGAAAGTGGGATTTTTAAAATAAATTTATTCATGCCTAGCACATCAGTTATTTCCCAGAGGACAGTAAAGAGCCAACCACGATATTATCCATCTGGAGTCTCATGTGGGACAGAGCAGCTGAATATGACAGTTTGCTTCCCGAAATCAGATGGGATTTTCCACACAACTGATTCAGGTCACCACGAGACATTTCAATTGCAGGTGCTTATTGAATTCAAACTCCACCATCTGTCATGCCAGGACCTAAACCTTTTGTCCCCAAGATATTACCTGGGTTTTTGGATTAGCAACACAGTAATAAAACTACAAGGGCATTATAACCACTCAGCTGGTTCAACAGGAGACAGATGGGACAAGATTAGTTTGGCAGTATGTTCAGCATGGACTGGTTGGACTGACGGGCCTGTTTACATGCTGTATGAATCTATGATTGACGCTATGGAACAAATAGCTGGTTGGGATTAACAGCAGCATTGACAGCATAATAGAACACCTGATGGGATATGTAATCCTGCTGGAGTCTCCGGAGGTTGTTTTATTCAGTGATCCCTTCCCACACACGGGACTGGTGAACGATCTCTCCTCAGTGTTTCTGATTAAATAAGTTTCCATTTCTGTGGTTAATTAAATCCCTTCCAGCAGTTCCCACATCAATCAATCCCCATGTAACAGCTTTTACTGACATAGGCCAGAGACAATTGGAGCGTCAGGCTCATGGAAAAGACCCAGGGCAGTTTTGGTGAAAAGACATTTTATTGGAAAAGATCAGCATTTGTGGCTTTCTGCGTTGGTCTTGTGATAATTTCATAGGACTGATAATCCAGAGTCCGAGGTAATAGTCTCAGTACTCGAGCTTGAATCCCACCGTACCATAATCGTGAAAATTGGATTCAATAAATATCTGCAATGAAGAATCTAATGACTACGATATATCCATTGACAATTGTTGAAAAAAAATCTGTTTCACTGATGTCATTTCGGAATGGAATTTGCTATTCTTACTTGGTCTGGGCTGCATGTGACTTCAGACTCATAGCAATATGGTTGAGTCTCAACTGCCCTCTGGGCAATTAGGAATGGGTAATAAACTCTGCTTAGCCAGAATCGCCCTCATACTAATTCAGAAATTTTAAAACAACTGCTCATAAAGCTCACACAAGAGTGTTGTTGTGCAGTTTTGCAAGTCACATTATAGCAGTGATGTGATCACACTGAGAAAATTGCAGGAGATATTTACCGGGACATTGATGGGCTGAGGAGTTTCAGTTGTGAAGAAAGACAGGACAGAGTGGAGTGTTTGTCGCAGTGCAAAGGAGATGTAGACAAGACATGAATGAGTTCGGGTATGGACAGGGTTGACTGAACGAGTTTCCCATTGATGGAGGGATCGATCAGCAGGGGCCAGAGATTTAAGGAGAAAGGCTGAGTAGTTTGAGAAGATGTGCGGAAAAGCTTTATCAGCCAGCGCGGGGGGAGGCGCGGGGGGAGGCGGGGGTGGGGTTTGGAATTTGGAATACGTTGTTTGTATTGTTCAGTAAGGCAGAAACCCTAATGACCTGAATAAATATTCAGATGTGAATGTGTGATGCCAAAACATATAAGGCTGTGGGATAAACATATTGAAATGGGATTCAGTTCATTAAGCAGTTGTTTTTGACTAGTGTGGCTACAATTACCTAAAGGGCCTTCTTTGACACTCTTGTCCTCTGTAGTATAATGGTTTGTGTCCCCGCCTGTCACAGGGCTCAGTTCTCCGCTGGGGACAGTGGAAATATTTTCAAACTGTCGCTCCATTTCCAAGTGCGGGTATCGATACCTGTCCTTCTATTCTCGATGGGGCATGTCACAGGTAGGACACTGCTGCCTGATTCATGGTGGGGAAGGGCTACAGCTCTCAGGGAGGCAGAGTGTCAGTGAACGTGCAAACATGTGACTTTTGCAAGCTGCATCTTGTGACTGTGATGGAATGAAAACCATTTGACAGATTTGTTCCGGATTGAAGTGTTTACCGGAAGCACGAAGGTGAGGAATGAACAGGATAAAAGCATTCAACTATAAGTGCAGAACCACTTCCCGCAGCACGAATGAAATTGTAGAGTAGAGGGTAGTGTTTCGATACATTGAATTTGGGTTGATTTGCATTGATGAGGTTGAGTTACCAGGGTATAAAGCTAATAAAAATAATCCACCATTTGCACACTATGATGGAACATTGACTCAGTAATTCGCACTGCTGTTCGGTCGGATGGTTAGGTTGATTGGCAAAATTAAATTTCCCTCTCGTGTCCACGGATTGAATAAAGCATGTTAAGAGTGAATTAACCATGGGTTATGCGGGGACAAGGTCAAAAGTCACAGAACGCCAGGTTATAGTCCAACAGGTTTATTTGAAATTATAAGGGAGACGGCTGCCCCTTCGTCAGGTGAAATACACGGGAATAGGGAGGAGAACTAGGTCTGGGTGAGATGCTCTTCAGGGTGTCGACACTGGCTCGATTGACTTAAATGCCCTTTCTGCACTGTAGGATTCTGTGATTCTATCGGAGTGGGTAATGACGGTAATTAATGGGGTGTAACACCATGAGACACGATGCTGACGGGGTGTACTGAGGATAACATTTTATTCACTTGTTGCCTTGGAAAATTTACAAAAGTTATCCCTGTACTAAGGAAGACTTAATGGGGCTTTTCAGGTTATGAAATGTTTGGACAGAGTAGATAGGTGGAAAATTCCCTCTTTCAAGTACGTAAACGTCTCGAACGTCAGGCATTTAAAGCCTTTGATAAAACCTTTGAAGGACAAAGAAATTATGGGAGCAGAATTGCTGTCACCCTGATAATCTGTTTTTCAAAATATTTGGAAAGGCACATTTGGTGAAACACAAGGAATAAATTTCACAAGGAGAGAGAGAAGCGTGTGGCTAGGTAAAGGTGTTGGGGTGGGATGTAGTTGGCCAGAAGTTGCGGGGAAAAAATGCCTAAATTGGTTGACTTTAAATAAAAATACATTTCGTGAACGCGTGCAGCTGAATAAGATTCGGTTCCAAAAACTCTGGATTTTGAAAGATTTAGCAGAGTATTCCACCTAAACCAGTGTAGATGGAACTGAGTGGATTTTCTTATTGTGAAGGGAAAATATTACATAATGAAAAGGAAGTGATCAGTTGCTTGGAGATATACCTCCAGCTTTAATCAAATGCGTTAAGGATGTGAGGGCAAACACCATGATGATTGATCTATTTAATACTCGGGGAAATCTGCCAAAGCAACGAGCAACAAAACTGCTGGGTTTTCTTTTGCACTTTAGCCCGCTGTTTTTCTATGCAGTATTTTCCTTAAGCTGAAATAAAGTCGGAGCAAATTTGAATACACCATTTATCATTCCAATGAGATAAGTCTAATTCACTTCCGATTATTACAATGAACATTGTGAGGTTGTAGCAAAAATAAAATGAAATGAACAAAACAGTGTTTCTTGCGATTTAATCCAATTCAGGTTCAGCCATATGAGAAAGGCCATTGAGCCACAACATCGTCTTTATTTCCCTCTCCATGGCTGCTTCTTCACGTGAGAGAGAAAGTGACTGAAGAAATTACGAGTCAAACGGAGGTGAGAAGATGACGGAAAATTCTTGTGCTATGTTTCACTCTGACATAGTTCTGAGTCAAAATGTATCAATGACAGCTATTCATTCTGCGAACATGTGTATTTATTGATATTTGTTGTTATTACAATTCTGGTGAAAGCAGAAACACCATGGTGTGGATTCGATTCCACTCTGGAAATTTCCATGACTTTCACCACATGTAACCTGATGAGGTTACAAGTCACACCTCTACAAACCGTTCTGAGGAGACTGAGCGATTATGGTGGTGGGTTGTTATCCCGCTGTGCTCCACATTCACGGGTTAGAGTCTCACTCTGGTTGCTAACTTCACAAACCGGTCCAGCAGTTTTTCTTTGCACCTCTGGTATACACTGGTACGAGGATCTTGTCCTTGCTGTTCACTGCACAGGTGATTCACGGATAATCGACACCACATTAAAGTCGCAATGATTAGTAAGAGCAGTCATTCCATTCAATTTTCGATTAAATTGGTGTAATGAGATTGATCGCATTTTTCTTTCTGCCCCACATTCCATCTTGTCTTTCTGTGAATTTTCGTCGAAAGAAAGAGAAACAAATAACAAGAGACCGGAGCACAAGTTTATCCAGTGGGGTCGTTCACGAGTATTTTAAACTAACACTTCACGCAATGATCTGATCAGTTATTCAAACAGTCACTCGGCATTGGAACCGCAGAAAACCTCTCAATGAGATGAACTTTTCATTCTTTCACAAATTTCTGCTGTGTGTGAATCATACAATGATCCATCATCCAGCGTGATCGCTGACTTGCCAACTGTATAAGGTCTACCAACTTTCTTCACCAATCACAGCTTCAGTACACAACCACGTGTGCTGGGCCCAGTGTCATTTGTTGCCCCCAGGTCATAGCACATTTCTTCCTCCTGAGTTTATGAGCGTTGTTCCTGATCTGTCTGATCTGTTTATTAAACCTTTTCTATCACTTCATCCCATTCCCTCACAATACTGAATTTATGAATAAAATAAGGCGTTAGTGCAAATGTTAAGCAAGTGGAAGTTTGCCATTCAGCCCATGGAGTCTGCACCACCATTCAAAGAAATCATGGTTGATCTGATAATCTTTAATTACTTTCTGCTCACTTACCTCGACAAAGTTTTATCATCTTTCTGATTAACTATCTGGCACAGTTTGAAAATGCCCACCAACACAGTCTCAACAGCGATTGCTGAAAAATGCCACAGATTTTTTTGGTCCCTGTGAAATTACTCCTCATTTCTGAATTAAATGGGCAATATCTAATTCTGAGATTATGTCCTCTGGTGCTCTCCTCACAGCATGGGGAAAACCACGTGCCCGTTTCTCCCCAGTCAAAATTCCACGAATATTAAACGTTTATAATTCTCCCCTCCACCTCCTTTGTTTCGAGGAGAAAAAGCCCAGCCTGACCAATCAGTTCACGAGCTCCATTTGATACAGAGTTGGCAACATACTTGTAAATATCTGCTGTCCCCTGCAGCGTCCTTACATTTATTAGGAAAGCTGAAGAAATTTCGGCGAGGAAACGGGTTGAAATTTCAGGCGCAGACGGAATTGGAACTTGAAATCAGAAAGTGATTGGAATCGGATTGATGTACAGAAGGACCAAATACAGCAATGATTACTCTGACCAATGTGAATCTTATCATATTCGATTGGCCTTTAAAGGCTTCATTGTAGCTGAATTCCTCCGTGTAATCGTCCTGGGAGCTAGTATTTAGGAGAAATGGAACCTGATCGCCTATATAAAGAAGTTGACTCCAAAATAATGTCCGTCGGTCGACTTTGTTTGATTATTAATTCAACTATCCTCACCGTGAATACTACATCGTCTGCAACGCACAAATTAGATGTTTAACAGAACCCTCTCCATTTGCTTAGGTCGGTGTCCCTTCAATACCATTGAAGGAACTGGACACACTCCACGACAACACAGTCACATAAGTGTACATTGTTCAACACCGGAATATTTATTTCCTGAACTGCTAAGGCGCAATTGCAGCAGAGAGCACCTCCTAGAAGATTCCCTGAAGTAAGTCATCCAGGTTTTGTTGACACAACCGTCAAAGCTCAAAAACTGTACCGACTATAACGACAAGGTTGAAGATGCACTGAAACGTCACCATTTACAAATTACCCTCCAAGGCATATACCAGCATGACTTGGAGAGGAATCAGTGGTAAATTCATTGAGTGGTGAAGCGGTCTTTATGGGCAAAGACTTATACTTCAGCCATCCACCTTTTATTTTACAATTTTTAACAATGTTGATTATTGCATGGACCAGACTTGTGCCCATTCCTTCAGTTGTTCCCTAAACTGGAGTCTGATAAAGATCGAATATCATCCTGAGCCTGTGGTCACCAATAGAAAATATCCAAAAAGCCTCACAAACATCTGATCTCCCTGTCCAACAATCTTCAGGGATCTCTGAATGTTTACTCCAAGATCTCTTTTTTTCCTGTACACCACTCAGAATCCTCACTGCTATTGTTTCAACTCCCCAACTCCCCAAGTGTCTGTTCCTGGGCTGTGAATTTTCTCAGTGTTCTTTGTTCTTCTTTGTTAATACTCTGCCAACTTCATGTTACATTGCTGCATCTCAGAGAATGACATTGTCAATTCTAATTATCACAGAGGGAATGAGAACATAATATGTGGCTGTGTCGGAATGTAAGTGATGTACGCTGGATTGGAGTGTTTACTGGGAGCAAGCGGCTGATGTGGAGACGATGTGATCAAAAACAGGTATTACTGTCAAAGTAACAAAACAGTGCATTGTTAAGGAAAATTTCAGAGAATGCTTTCAATTAATTGACCTCTTGCTTAAGGCTCCAGCACGCTTCAGCTGAGCTACTCTGCAGTGTGGTTAATGCTGCTGTTGTATTTTAATAATCTAATAAACAGAGACAAATATGATCCTCCTCCCCACCTTTGACCAGGAGCACTCCCAGCTTTGGCATTTCTTGTGCCTCTGTGCCGTCATAGAAGAAACTCGTGCCCGTGTTCAAATCAGTCAATAGATTTCGATACAATGGTTGTGACATCAATTCACATGTAGCAGCTTTTACCACATAGAATAGAGATTATTGGAACATCCGGCTCTGGAAAAGGACACAGGGCAGCACTGAGGAAAAGAAACTTTATTCGAAACTATCTCTTTCTGTGGACTTCTACGTCATTTATTTCACTTGCTCAGTTAGCTCTATCTTGTCTATTGTGTGCAGTTCTGCAATTCGCATGATAGCACGGATATGATAGCACTGGAAATGATGCAGCAGAGATTTACCAGAATATTGTCTGGTAGAAGAGTTTCAGTTATGAAGAGAGACTGTATGAACTGGAGGCGTTTTTCTTTGAGCAGAAGAAATTGAGAGGAAACATGATTGAGATGTACAAAATAATAAGGATATGGACGGCGTCGATTGCAATAAACGTTTCTCTAAGATGGTGAGATCGATCACGGGGGAGGGGTAGGGTGGCATAGATATAAATATAGAAGAGGAAAGATTTGAGTGAATGTGCAGCCAAATGTTTTGAAACAGCCATTGAATAAAATCTGGAACTCAGTGCATGCAAAGTTTGCAGAGGCAGAAATGTTCATAACTTTCAGAAGTTTTCAGATGTGAATTTGTGATGCCAACACATACAAGGCTATAGGCCAAGTAATTTTAAAAAAAAGAGTTCGGATAGTTAAGCGAATGTTAATTTCCAGTATTAACAAATAGGCTTTTTTTTGCACAGAATTCCTGGGTAGTACCACCGCCTGTCACTGCGTGAGGTCGGGTTCAATTCGCTTCCAGGGCGTGCGCTGGTATATTGGGAGGGCTCAGTGAGTGAAACTGTACCATTCAGCGTCAGAAACCCGGCTTTATTCAAGTCTTGTGTGACTTACTGAGTGGAATTTGCACACTCCTGGTCTCTCTCTCCCGTGTGAGTTTCCTCTGGCTGCTCCGATTCCTTCCCACAGTGTAAAGGTGTGCAATTCTGGTACATGGCAAACAAAATCTGAATGGACTGTAAGTGCTGTAAATAAGAGACAAAAGTCAGAATTGCAGCTCGGGGAACACAGAATGACCATTTCGGGACAACAGACCCTTCCTCGGAAATGTTTTGAATTCTCAATGATAACTCTAATTTCCCTCCACTGATGCTGCCTGACTTGCTAAGCTTTTGGAGTAATTTCTATTTTTGTAGCGGGATCACAAATGCGGGTTTAGAAAGATAGAGTGGGGGAGTGTGGATCTCTTCCACGGCCCAGTGCAGATTCAACTGGCCAAATGGTTTCTGTCTGCAGTGTGTCGACTTCCATAAATTCTAAATCTATACGTTTTTCTCCTTTTTTTTCAGTCCTTGTTTTTCACATCTCTCCTGTCATGAGAATTGCAGAGCAGGACAATCGACGTTTCGGGCATAAACCACCATCAAACCGTTACCACCTGATGCCTCGAAGATGAACGCTTCATGTTCTGCCGTGGGACCCTGCAACCACACGGGATAAATGTAAATTTCAGCGGCTTCCTCATTTCCCCTCCCCCCACATTATCACAGTCTGAAGTATTCAAACTCAGAACCACCCTCCGGACCCATTCATCTCCCCGCCCTCTGACTGATCACCTTCTCCCCGCCTCCATTCACAATTCGCTTTTCCAGCCATCTTACACACAACCCCAACCCCCTCCCATTTACCTCCCAGCCCCCACCCACAAGACTCATTTCTGATGAAAGACTTATGCCAGAAAACGTCGATTCTCCAGCTCCTCGGATACTGCCTGACTTACTATACTTTTCCAGCACGACACTATCGCCATGGCGAATACAGACGAGCTCAGCTCAGGCGCCTTCTCTGAGAGCAGGGAGGGCTGAGTAAAGAAGTGATTAAGCTTCACATTAAAGGGATAGATATGTGTGATAGGAATAAACTTCTTATGGGAAGCGTTAACAACCAGGGATCTCCGTCAAACCCCAGTAAGAGGATGTTCAGACGAGAGATAGGAAGAACGTTTTCACTCTGAGAGTGTTGTTTAGTTGGAATTCACTGTTTGAACATGTGGTAAAGGTATTCGTCAGGGGTATTTAGCCGAATACTTGAGAAGTTAGAGCACACATGGATAAGGACCAGGTACGAGACAGTGGGGTGAAGATAAATAGAAGTCTGATGAAAAATCCAAACACTGTACAGAAAATACAGAGCATGAAAACATGGAAAGGGTAAAGACATGGAAACTACTGATGATCTGTTACAAGGGGTCTGCGGAATGCTACACGCGTCAAAAGATCACTGGGGCAGGATGGGGCCAGTGTGGCAGGAAGGGATAAGAATAGTGGAATGCTGCTACACCAATTAGCAGAGTCAGACTGGGCTGAAAGGTTACTATGGCAGGCTGAGATAATAACAATTAATAACGTCCGACTCGCCTACTAAATATCATCATGGCAGGCTGGGACAAGTCGTGACAATAAATACTTAGGACATGACTTTAAATAATAAATTGATAGTAGAGTCAGCCTGCTTGAGACGCTTGTAGCAGGACATGACATTAAATATCTAATCAGTAGTTTGTCGAGTCAGCTTGGGACAGGAAAACATTGTGGGAGATAGGGTAGCTAAATATCTAATCATGACAGGTTAGTCTCGGATGGAAGATCATTGCAGCACAGGTGGCAGTAGAATACCTTATAGTGACAGTAGAATAATATTAAGTAGAATTATGAAAAAGCATAGTGGGAGAAGTAGAACGAAAATGGGAACTAACACGATTGGTTTATTGTATCGTTGAAAAGAGGTAATTCTGACTAACACAGTTGGCCATTTTGATAAGCTAAAAAAACATGATTCAAGAAAAGGGAAGAAGTGATGGAGTTTAATTCAGATACATGCGAGGTGCTGCACTTTGAGAAAGCAAATCTTAGCAGGACTTATACACTTAATGGTAAGGTCCGAGGAAGTGTTGCTGAACAAAGAGACCTTGGAGTGCAGGTTCATAGCTCCTTGAAAGTGGAGTCGCAGGTAGATAAGATAGTGAAGAAGGCGTATGCTTTCCTTTTTTGGTCAGAGTGTTGTGTACAGGAGTTGGGAGGTCGTGTTGTGGCTGTACAGGACATTGGTTAGGCCACTGTTGGAATATTGCGTGCTGTTCTGGTCTCCTTCCTACCGGAAAGACGTTGTGAAACTTGGAAGGGTTCAGAAAGATTTACAAGAATGTTTCCAGGGTTGGAAGATTTGAGCTAAAGGAAGAGGCTGAACAAGCTGGGTCTCTTTTCCCTGGAGCGTCGAAGGCTGAGGGATGACCTGATAGAGGTTTACAAAATTATGAGGAGCATGGACATTATAAAGAGACAAAGTCTTTTTCCTGGGGCGGGGACTCCAGAACTAGAGGGCATACTTTTAGTTTGAGAGTGGAAAGATAAAAAAAGAGACCTAACGGGCAACTTTTTTTCACACAGTGGGTGGGACGTGTATGGAATGAGTTACCAGATGATGTTGTGGAGGCTGGTACAATTTCAACGTTTAAGAGGCATGTGAATAGGAAGGGTTTAGAGGAATATGGACCAGTTGCTGGCAGGTGGGATTAGATTGGGTTGGGATATCTGGTCGGCATTTACAAATTGGACAGCAGGTTCTATTTCCATGCTGCATATCTCAATGACTCTATGACTCTATGCCATGGACCATGAGGTTCGGGGGGGGATTCAAGAATTTGTTTTCTGAGTGTCACGGTTTTTGTTTGCAAATAAAAGATCTTCTCCTTTAAAAACTCTCTGTAATCTCCTGGTGATTTATGACATTTCCTCCACGACAACCACAACTTTGGGTGCAGTAAAATTGTGGCGACTGCAGCTCTGTGGTGCAATGAAAAGTGTGTTAGATTTCTACAAATTTGGTAACTTTGCTATTCAAGGTTTGTAGGTTTGAACTACACCAGAATTAGAGTTTAGTTCAGTGAAGCATCAGGTTGCAGAAGTCACGTGTTTGCACTTTCACTGACATTGTCTCGCCAGGAACTGCAGTCCTTCCCCACCCTGATTCAGACAGCACTGTCCTTCCTGTGACATGTCCCATGGAGAATGGAAGGACAGGCATTAATAACCTGCACTTTAGAACTTAGCGACAGTTTTAAAACGTTTGCACTTCCCCAGCGAGGAACTGATCTCCTATCTCCCGCATAACATGCGGCGACACGAACCGCTATACTACCGAGGACAACAGTTTCAAAGGAGAGCCCTCAGCCCGTTGTGACTCCATTTGTCAAAAAACAACTGCTTAACGACTCGAATCGTTTAGCCCATAGCTTTGTAGTTATTGGCAGAACATAATCACATCTGAATATTTCTTCAGGTTCTAAGGTTTCCTGCCTCTCTGACCCTTACAGACACAGTGTTGCAAATTCCAACACCCGCCGGCCTATGCGGCTTTTCCACACATCTACTTAAACCTTTCTGTCTTTCTCATTAAATTTCTGCCCCCCTGTGATCGATCTCTCCGTCGATGGGAAACGTTACTTTCAGTCTACCTTATGCATACCCCTCATTATTTTGTACATCTGAACCATGCCTTCTCACAAATGCCTCTGCACCGTGACAAACAACCACAGTCTATCCTGTCTCTCTTCACGTCCAAATCTCTTCAGCCTAGACGCTATCCGAGTGAATCTCTCCTGCACCTTTCCCAGTGTGATCGCATCCCTGGACTCATGTGAATTGCAGACAATTGTCGAGGTGGAGTCAAATTGAACCTTTTTTTACATTCTGTGCCAGCATGCAGTGTGGCTCTGCAGCATATATTGCCTAGCGGTCTGGAGTCACATGGAGGCCAGACCAGTTCTGGACAGCCGATTCCATCCCTCAAGGCCTTTAGTGAAACAGATGGGCTTTACAGACAACGGGTTTAGCGTATTCTTAATTGGAGGTATTTCTTGTATTGTATATTCTACCACCGGCGTGGTGTGATGAGAATCGAACCTGTCTCACCAGAATGTGACCTGGCCTGTTGTGTTAACAATCCAGCGATAATACCAGTAAGCTATTGCAGAAAGCCGTCATGGCTGATCTTTTCCAATAGAGTCGCTTTTTCCCAATTATTCTCTGTGCTCATTTATTGAACCTCACTCTCCAATAATCTCTGGTCCATGTCAGTAAAAGCTGCTAAAAGAGAATTGATCTCACAGCCACGATATCCAAACGGATCGAATGATTTGAAGGTGCCAATGATGAGATTGGGGCATGGTCGCCCAGCAACAGTAAGTGCAATGGCATAGACTGGACGGTATCAACGTGAAAGTGTATGCTAGATTGTGCAATGCCTCAGTCAAATGGGACGAGGGACGGAAAAGAGAGTGAGGGCGAGTGGGAGGGAGGGACATCTTCGAGAACTTTTGGGTTTAAATCCTGATACATGAAACGCTGAAATATCAGAGAACGACATTCGATGGAAAGCAAATCATCACCTCCCAGAACATTATGATGTAAAAACGAGTTATTTCTTACCGTGTTTCATCAAAAGATAAACTTTGAGAGAACTGACCGCTATGATGTGGATTCGATACGAAGTCGCAGCAATCCCAACGCAGAAAACGAAATACTAAATGGTTGCAGCACTCCACAGACCACACTTGCAAACTGAAGCCAGAATTGTAGCAGAGGAAATGTCAGGAAGAATACACAATATCAGGACTTAGCGACAGGCATGTGGGAACTCAGAATGGGCTAATCTTTAACTTTAACGTCCCCAGAGACTGTGGAGATTCAATGAATAAGAATGGGATTAATGGGATTAATGAAACTCTCCAAACTCATGGGACAGTGCAGGATATTGTTGAAGCGTATACTTCAAGAGCATTATAGTTGAACATCGGCTACTCCATCACTTTGCCCACACAAGGCAGTACCAACTGCTGCATACAATCACACTTAATTCCAGTTCCAGACCCGGAATCAGGGAAACTGTGTGAAGCAGCCAAGAAGATCCAATTGGAAGTTGGGATGGAATGACGGGAGAGAGGCGCATGTATTTCTGAGATTTGGAATGCTCCTGGTCAAAAGCGGGGCGGAAGGGAATACTTACCCCCATTTATTCTATTATAGCCATAAGCAGTATATGTTGTTGATACAGCCAACTGGCGTATCTAAAGCGTGTTGGACCTTTAACTTCGCGGGGTGGCAATGTTCGAAATTTCATTTTCCTATTTGGATCAATGTTCTTGACATTGGCAGTAGCAGCTGTCTATGTTTGCATCAGCTCAGGATCAGCTTCTTGTTCCCAGTAAATGCTAGAAGGTGGTGTTGTGGTTATATAATGAACGAGTCAACTTTGGGGACTCAGACACGGAACTGGTAATGTGAAATTTCGACGAATAAAACCTGGAATGGAAGCCTGACCACAGGAACAGAGAACATGCCTTTAATTTCCTGCAATCCCATTCATGCATGACCCTTATGCAGGGGATGCTACCATCTTGACCCAATCCTGCCCACGTGTGACTCCAGGTGCAGAACAACATGGCTGACCCTGAGTCCAAGAATGCCGACACTGTGCGTAGGCTGGCCATTCGGCCCATTCCAGTCGACACCATCCCTCCGAAGTACATCCTATCCAACCACACTCCATACCTATTCCATTCCCCTTCATTTCCCATGGCTGATTCCAGTAACCTTCACACCTTCAGACTGTGGGAGGAAACTCACACAAGCAAAGAGAGAATGTGCAAACTGCACGCAGTCACACGAGACTGGGATCGAATCCATGTCTCTCGAACAGCGAGGAAGCAGCGAATCAGGATGAACAACAAATGCTGTCCTGACCTGCGACATCCACACCCTGTGGGTGTATCAGGAAGAATAAAAACATATTCACAACATGGACAACGGGACTTACGTCTGCGTGGACATGATTTGAACCAATCGGTCACCCTGGGTAGAGACAAAGACACCGATATCACAGAGAAACCAGGGCAATGCGGAATTCAAATACCTGCTGTAGTGGAAACTCATTTACTCAGTCCAACTGGGGACAGACTGTTCAACAGTCCCGTGTGTGGGAAGGGCTCAATGGCCAATAAAAACCCCAGCGTAGCCAGCAAGATTACATATACCAAACGGAGGTCAATTAAACTGTCAATGCTGCTGTTAATCCCAACCATCTTCCGGTTTCATAGCGTCAAACTCATGCAGCATGAAAACAGGCCTTTCACTCCTTCCAGCTCATACTGTACATAATGCCAAACTAAACGAGTCGCATCTGGCGGCTCCTGTAATTGCTAAGGATTAATAATGCCCTTGCAATATTATTACTGCATTTTTAATATGAATGTCCAGATATAATTCTGTGGACACGTGTTCAAATCCTGACGTGGCAGATGCTGGAATTTTATTTCAATAAGTACCTAGAGTTGAAGAGTCTAATGATGATGTTGAATCAGTTGTTGTGGATCTGATTCACTAATGCCTGATCGGGAAGGAAACTGCCAGACTGATCTGGTCTGGCTGGTATGTGACTCCAGATCCATAATATCGTGGTTGATTCTGAACTGCCCTCTGGACAATAAATAAAGGACTAGGTATGAATGAATAGCTTTTTTCTAATCCCACGGAAACTTTCCAATTCATTTATCGATCCAAACATCCTGTGATTATTGTAAATGTACTTTCATCCACCACTGCCTCAGGAAGTGAATTGCACATATCAACCATCCTCTGTTAAAAAACTCTCTCAAGTCTTATTTTAAATCTCTCTCTTTTCACCTAAAACATTTGCCCTCTCGTCTTGAAGTGCCCCTCCTTGGAGAAAAGACAGTTACAGTTAACTCGAGCCGAACTCTCAATAATTTATACATTTCTATCAGGTCGCCTTTCAAACTCCAGTGCTGGAGTGAAACTATTCTCAGCCTATCCAGCCTTTCGTTATAACTCTAACCTTCCCCACTAGCCATACGCTGGTATACCTGTTCTAAACCTACTCCAGCTGAATAATTTCCTTGCTATTACTGGGCGACAAGAACTGGATGCAGTATTCCAGAAGAGGGCTCACACAATGTCCTATTCAATTCAACATAACATACCAACTCCTACGCTCAAAGTACTGTGCAACGCAGGCAGGATGACATTTTTTTAACCATTCTGTCTATATGTGAAGCAAACTAAAAAGAAATATTTAACTGCATCCCTGGCCTTCTTTTTCCACAACACTATGCAACGCCCGACCACTAATTGTATAAGCCTTACTCTTATTTGATGTAGAAAAATGCAATACCTTCCATTTATCCAAATTGAACTCCATGTGGATTTTTTCAGCCCAAAGACGCATTGGATTAAGATCCTTCTGGAAACTTCGATCACTTTCTTTGCAGTCTCCAATTCTGGTGTCCTCTACAAGATTATGAACGATGGATTCTATGAGTTCCATTGTTTTCTCATATAGGTCAATGATTTATACTTATTTGTCGTGGCCATCATTTAGCAGCTTACAAATCAGGTAACAATTAGTTATGTCGTTAACCATGAGGAAGAAAGCCAAAGACTGCAGGGAGATTGGAAACAATTGGCAAGATAATGGGCTGAAAGGAATTCAATCCAGTGAAGTAGGTGATAATGAATTTGGGGAGGATCAATGATAAAACTGTGAATACTGAGTGGTTTAAAGTAATAAAAGAGAAATTGGAGTAAACATTCACTAATCTTTGTAGTTGATTGGACAAGGGATCAAGTGGTCTCGAGGGGTTGGAGATACTTTCTGTTCTTGACCGCAGATGGGAATGTAAGAGCAGGGAAATGTTGCTGGAACTTTAGCAACGGCCTATTCAAGATCAATGGACAGGGGAATCAGATGGACGGAAGTGCGTACTGCAGGTGCTGGAAATCAGATTCAAGATTAGAGTGGTGCTGAAGAAGCACAGCAGGTCAGGCAGCATCTGAGTTGCAGAAAAAAATCACATTTCGGGCAAAAGCTCTTCATTAGGAATAAAGCTGGGAGCCTCTAGGGTGGAGAGATAAATGGGAGAACTGGGTCTGGGAAGAATTTAACTGAGAGTGCAAGAGGTGAATGGAGATGGGGTTAAAGGTCGAAGAAGAGGGTGGAGCGGATAGGTAGGAAGGAAGTTAGACAGGTGAGACAGGTCAATAGGATGGTGCCAAGCTAGAAAATTGGAACTCCGATAACGTGGGAGTGGGGAGATAAGGAAACTGGTGAAGACCACGTTGACGCCCTGGGGTTGAAGGGTCCTGAGGTGGAAAATGAGGCGTCCGGTGGTGATGGAATGGCGGTGGAGGATACCCAAGAACTGCAATTCCTCGGGAGAGTCGGGGGGGGGGGGGGTTGGGCGGGCGAGTTGTTGATGTTTTTGGTCATGGGGCGTTGGGGTTGATTGTTGCGGGTCTCTTGGAAATGTTCTCAAAAGCACTCTGCGAGAAGTTGTCTGTTGGCCCCAACGTAAAGGAGACCACTTCGGGAGCAACAGTTGCAATAAATGACTCGTGTGGAAGTGCACATGCACATCTGATGGATGTGGAAGGCTCATTGGAGCCTTGGAAGGATGTGAGAGGGAAGCTGTGAATGCAGGTTTTGCAATTCCTGTGGTGGCAGGGTAAGGTGCCGCGAGGGGAGAGTGGGTCATTGGAGGGCGAGGACTTGACGAGGTAGTCATGGAGGAAACAGTCTTTGAGAAAAGTGGATCGGGTGGGGAGGGAAATATATCCCACGAGGTCAGTGTTGCTGACACTTTTTGAAAACCCACTTATTCCCACAGCTATCTGGATTATACCTCCTCCCACCCCATTTCTTGCACAAATGTTGCCCTGTATTCCCAATTCCTCCACTTCAATCGCATCTGCTCCCAAAGATCCAGTTCCACCATAGAACATACCAGATGGCCTCCTTCTTTAAAGACCACAACTTCCCTCCTATGTGGTTGAAAATGCCCTCCAATGCACCTCATCCATGTCCTGCACCTCCGCTCATGAACCACACACCTTCAACCACAACAAGGACAAAACCCCCTTGGTCCTCATCTTCTATCCTTCCAACCTCCGCAGAAATCACATCATCCTCCGACAGTTTCGCCACCTCTAAACGGATCCCACCACCAGGGATATGTTCCCCTCCCCACCCCTATCCACTTTCTGCCAAGACCGTTTGCTCTGTGACTACCTAGTCAAGTCCACACGCTTCAATGACCCACCCTTCCCTCCTAACACCTTCCCCTGTCACTGCAGGAATTGCAAAACCTGCACCCACATCTACCTCCTCACCTCTGTAAAAGGCTCGAATGGAGGCTTCCACATCCAACAAAATTTCTCCTGCACTTCCACACATGTCATTTCTTGTATACATTCCTCCCGATGCGGTCTCCTCTAAATTGGAGAGAATAGATGTGTTCTCATAGAGCACTTCTCTAAATATCTCCAGGATACCCGCAAGAATCAACCCCAGTGCCCCATAGCCAAACATTTCAACTCCCCGTCCCACTCTCCCGAGGACATGTAGGTCATGGGCCTCCTGAATCGCCACTGCCTCACGACCCGATGCCTGGAGGAAGAAAGCCTCATAATCCGCGTCGGGACTCTTCAAACCCATGGTATCAATTTGGACTTCACCCGTTTCCTCATTTCCCCTCCCCCTACCTTACCCCAGTTCCCACCTTCCAGCTCAACACCGTCCTCCTTACCTGTCCCACCTGTGCATCTTCATTCCTACCTATCCACTCCACCTTCTTCTCTGACATATCATGTTCACCCCCCACCTGCACCCACTTACAGCACTCTTAGCTACCTTCTCCTCAGCCCCACACCCTTCCCAATTATCTCTCCATCCCTAATGCTGCAGTCTCATTCCTGATGAAGGGCTTTTGCCTGAAACGTCCATTTTTCCTGCTCCTCAGATGCTGCCGGACCTGCTGTGCTTCTCCAACACCACTCTAATCTTGAGGTGAAACATTACATTGAGACGGTTTTCGGATATTTTCTATTGTTGACCACAGGCTGTGGATGAGAGCAGAACCTTAGCAACCACCAGTTTAGGGAACAGCAAAAGGACTGAGCACAAGTCTGGTCACCGCATAAATCAACATTTTATTTTTAAATGTAAGATAAAATATGGAAGGCTGAAGGATGCAACTTTGCCCATCAAGACCGTTCCACCAATGAGTTTATCACTGATTCCTTTCTAAGTCAGGGTGCTATGGGCCTTGGAGGGTAACTTAAAAATGGTGGCGTTTCGTTGCATCTTCCTTATTATTTTTCGTTGTCCTTATAGTCAGTACAGTTGTTGAGTTTTGAAGGTTCTGTCAAAAATGCCCAAATGACTTACTCCTGTGCATCTTGTAGTTGGTGCACTCTGCTGCAATTGTGCCTTAGCGGTGTGGGGAATGAATAATGCAGGTATTGAAGAGGGTGCACTCAAGTGACTGCATTGTCGGGGATGGTGTCCAGTTCCTTAAGTGTTATTGAAGCTACACCCATCTAGGCAAATGGAGAGAGTTATGTTCCATATCCCATTTTTGCCTTGCAAACGATGTAGGATTCACGGAACAATGAGTTGAGTTTATAATCAAAACATTTCTCAAGAACATGTTGTTGTTGTCAAAGTGTTTATGTAGCCAGCTTCTATCCGTTTTTGCCCAAAATAATAGCTCTGTGGACGATTACACAAGGTAATATGTTTACAGTAAAGCCATTGAATGTCAGTGGGATATGATTAGAGTCTCATTTCTCAGAGTTATCATTACTCGATTTGGTCCTTGTGTGGACTAATCTGATTCCAGTCGCTGTCTGATTTCAAATTCCAATGCCCGTCTATGCTTGAAATTTCAACCGTTTTTCGCATAAATGTCTCCCCTTGCCTTAATAATATGAAAGGAGGCTGCCGGGGGCGAACATGTTGTCAACACTGGAGAAAATGGAGCTTCGTGGAATGATTGGTTGGGCTGGGATTATTCTGCTTGAAAGAAAGGAGGCGGAGGGGAGCTCTATAATCACGCAATAACATAATAACATTCGTAAACGGTCAATATTTATGGGACCTTGACAGGGTAGTTATGAGCAGGTGGTTTACCCTCTAGTATGAGGAGAGCACCAAAGGAAATGAACTCAGAATTAGATATTGCCTATTTAATTCAGAAATGAGGAGTAATTTCTTTGCTCAGGGGCCAGTGAATCGGTGGAACTACTTGTAGAAACTATTGTTGAGGCTGAGTTGTTGTGTATTTTCAAACTGTGCCAGACAGATATTTAATCAGAAAGACGATGAAGCTTTGTCGAGGCAATGCAGAAGAATTGAGTTGAGGATTATCAGATCAGCCATGAGTTCATTGAATGGTGGAGCAGACTCGATGGGCTGATAGGCCGACTTCCAATCCTACATCATTTGGTCTAACGCCTTATTTTATTGATAAATTTAGAGTTCTGAGGGGATGGGATGAAGGGATAGAAAAGGTTTCTCAAACTGATCAGACAGATCAGGAACTAGGCTCATAAGTTCATGAACAAGAAATGTGCTGTGGCCTGAAGACAACAAATGGCACTGGTTACACCGCAGATGGGTATGTGCAGAAGTTGTAATTACTAAAGAAAATTTGTGGATCTTATATTGTTGCCAACTTGGTGATCATGCTGGATGATGGATCGCGGGATGTTTCATACAGCAAAAGGTTGTGAACGAATGAAAGATTCGTTTCATTGGAAAAGTTTTCTGCGGTTTCAATTCAATTGACTGTTGGAAATACTGATCAGACCTTTGTGTGGAGTATTACATTAAAATTCACAATCCCACTGGATAAACTATTGCACTCGATCTCTCCTTATTTATTTCACTTTCTATGGGTAAATTCATAGAAAGTCAAGATGGAATGAAAGGAGGAAAGAAATGTTTGCACTCCTTTTCATTATTCCAATTAAGGGCATTAGCAAGATTCTCCATCCAGTGTATACTGAAGATGCGAGGCACAAAGGGAAACCAGAGCTGCGTTTGATAGAAGTAACAGCCCGAGTAGGATTCAAATCCACACATGCACAATGAAAGAGCAACCCGCTCCTTCACCTCTGGGCCACTTCAGCCCATGGCAAAGGGGCTCACATGTGACCTCATCAAGATTACATATGGTGCACCTAGGGGATAAGAAATTCCCTTAACGGAATCGAATCCACACCATTATGTTACTGTTTTCAGCAGAATAATAATACCAGCAAAATCCAAGGAAGTGACCTCGCCCTTGGAAGGAATACCTTGTCCTTGATTTATCCGAGTCGGAACTGTCTCAGAATGAACCAGCGAACATGAAATTCCCGTCACATTCACACGCACATTTAGACTTGACGCATACGTTCTTCAGACAGTTTTTCTCTCACGTGAAGAAGTATATACGGGGAGAGAAATGAAGGTGATGTTTTAGCTCGATGGGCTTTCTTATATGGCTGAACGTAAGCTGGGTAAAATTCCCGGAAATGCAGTGTTGTTGGTTTCATTTTATTAATTTTGCTGCACCTTCACTCTGTTCATTCCAATGATCGGAAGTGAATTGGATTTATATGATTGGAACGCTTAATGTTGTATTCAATTTTGCTCCGAATTTATTTCAGCTTAAAGAAAATACTGATGAGAAAAACAAAAGGTTCAACTACAAAACAAGATGCCAGTTTTGATGCTCAGTTACGTTGGCAGATTTCAGTGGATATCAAATGAACCCAACATCATGGCGATCATCCTCCCATCTTTAAGCCATGGGATTAAATCAGGAAATCGATCTCCAAGAGACGGGTCACTTCCTAATCATTATGGAATAGCTTTCCTTGACAATATACAAAATCTGCTCAGTTCCATTTATAATGCTTCATGTGGAATATTAATTTAAATCTTTCAAGACTCTGAGTTTTTTTTTGCTGAATCTTACTCAGCTGCAGACGTTTCCGATATTTCTTTTCATCTGAAGTCGACCAAATTAGACATTGTTTCCTCGCACATTCGACCTCCTACACCCTACTTTTACACTTTTACTTGGCCACAGGCTGTCTCTCTCCTGGTGAAACTCGCTGCTTGTGTGTCTCTAAATGTGCCTTTCCAAATATTTTGGAAACGGATTGTCTGAGTGACAGAAATTCTGCTCCCATTATTTCTTTGTCCTACATCAATGGTTTTGAAATCTTGACTTTCAGAAATTTACGAACTTGAAAGAGAGAATTTACCACATATTTACTCTCTCCAAACCTCAAATACTCCGGAAAACTTCCATTCGGTTTTCCTTGGTTTAGTTTCAAATTTTCCAAAACACAAATAAATAAAATTCCATCCCTACTAAACGCCGTCAGCATCGTCTCCAATGTATTAGCAGCCCAGTAAACGCTGGCAGTGTCCTCTGATAGAATCACAGATTCCCTACAATGCAGAAAGTACAATTCAGCCAATAGATTCTGTAGGGACACTCTGAACAGCATCTCAACCAGATCTAACTCCCGTTTTTATCCCCGCAGGCCTCTGGCTTGTGATTTCAAATAAACCTGCTGGAATAAAACCTGGAATCGTGTGACTGCTGAGCTTATCACTGCGTTACCCATGGATAACTCCCTTAACTTACTGAAGTCACTCCCTGGACACATCAGCGCAATTTAACATGGACAATCCACCTAACCTACAGACTTAAGAGCAGTGCGAACCACTGCAGTGTACCATCACATTGAACACTATCTGTATCATGTGTAATGTGTAATGGTAACTCATCCCAGTGAAAGCCTGCTGCGCCGACCAAACCGAATTCAATGCATCCAAACGCGGTTCTCCGCTGTCCATCCTCATTAGTTTAGATTACTTACAGAGTGGAAACAGGCCCTTCGGCCCAACAAGTCCACACCGCCCCGCCGAAGCGCAACCCACCCATACCCCTAACCTAACACTACGGGCAATTTAGCATGGCCAATTCACCTGACCTGCACATCTTTGGACTGTGGGAGGAAACCGGAGCACCCGGAGGAAACCCCGCAGACACGGGGAGAATGTGCAAACTCCACACAGTCAGTTGCCTGAGGCAGGAATTGAACCGAGGTCTCTGGCGCTGTGAGGCAGCAGTGCTGACCACTGTGCTACCGTGCCGCCCTAATTTTTTTCTGCTGGAAATGTTTTTGCACTCAGATCTGAATGGGTTTACTTGGTTTTCTTCCTCAGATTCCTGCTTTAAATAAACACATCAGTCAGGAACAACTGTATAAAATGGATTTCATTGCAACGAAAACACAATGTGCAGTTTGCTGAAGTTACGTGTTTGCACTGTCACTGACACTCTCTCTCCCCAGGAGCTGCAGTCCGTCTCCACGCTGATTCAGACAGCACTGTCCTTCCTGTGACATATCCAATCGAGAATGGAAGGCCAAGCATTAATAACTTTCAGTTGCGAACAAAGCGACACGTTTAAAACCTTTACGATGCCCCCAGCGGAGAGTTGTGCCCTGTGACAGGCGGAGACACGAACCACAGTACTGTGGAGGACAACAACATCGAAGGTGGCCCTTCAGCCTGTTGTGGCCACACTTGTCCAACACAACTGCTTTACGACCTGAATCAATATTTCCACCGTTTAGCGCATAGTCTTATTTATTTTGGCATCACAAATTCACATCTCAATTTTTTTAAAGGTTAGGACGATTTCCGCCTCTCTGACCCTTTCCGCAAATCTACTCAAAACTTTCTGCCTTTTTCCGAAGTCTCTTGGCCCCAGTGTTCGAACTCTCCATCAATAAGAAACGCTTCTTTCAGTCTATCCTAACCCTATCCCTCATTATTTTGTACATCTCAGTCATGTCTTCTCCAATCTCCTCTGCTCGGCGACAAACAACCCCAGTCAACTCCTCACAACTGAAACTCTTCAGCCCAGACAATATCCCAGTGAATCTTTTGCAACGTTCCCAGTGCAATCACATCCATGCAGTACTCTGAATTGCAGAACTGTGCAAAGTTATCTAGATAGAGCCGAATGAACTTTTATTTTCTATTCCATTACAGTATGAGGGCGTCGCTGGTTCGGCAGTATTTATTGCCATCCCGAATTGCGCAGCGGTTTGTTGAGACTCAACCATATTGTAGTGAGTCTGGAGTCACATGGAGGCCCGAGCAGGTAAGAATGGCAGTTTCATTCCTTAAATGACGTCAGATTTTTTTTTCAACAATTGAACATGGATATATAGGAGTTTTTAAATTCGTAATTCCAGATATTTATTGAATCCCAATTCTACCACCTAGCATGGTCGGAGTCAAACCCGAGTCCATGGTGTCTGAATAAACAGTCCAGTGTTCAGTGGTAATCGTGCTCGGCCATTGCAGAAAAGGAGTGAAACTGATCATATCCAATGAAGTTGCTTTTCCCTGGTACTGCTCTGTGCCATTTTCCTGAGCTCGAACCCCCCCCCTCCCCCCCAATAATATCTGGTCCATGTCGGTAAAAGCTGCTACATGACTATTGAACTCACAACAGTGGTAACCAAATGGATCAAATGGTCTGCAGATCCCGATGGTCGGGTTGGGGCACGTTCACCCAGCAACAGTGATCTCAGCCACACAGACTGAACGATATCAATGGGAGAGTCTGTAATAGATTCTGCAATGCCTTAGTGAAATAGGAAATGACTCCACAAACACATGATGAAAGAGCAGCGCTCCGAAAGCTAGTGCTTCAATTAAACCTGTAAGATCATAACCTGGTGTTGCGTGATTTTTAACTTTGTACTCCATAGTCCAACACCGGCATCTCCAAATTAATGAAATGGGGGTATGGGATGGAAAGTTCAGTTAGTGATCGTAGGAGGGAAGAAATCTCTGAGAACAGGTGGATTTGAATTCTGACATATGAAACCACAGAGATGTGAGCGAGCAGAGCTTGAAGGAAAATAAAATCACCTTGAAGAAAATCAAAACGTTAAAACAACTGATTCCTTTGTGTTTCACAAAAGACTGGGAGATATAGAGCAATTACTGCCGTGACTCGAATTCGACCCGAGGTTGCTGCGGCCACAACGCAGAGTACTAACCACTATACGATCACGGTAAACCAAAGACAAACGCCGCAAGCACGCACCCTAAGTACAATATCATAAGAAATGTTAGGCAGAGCACCAAATGCACAATATCAGTGCGAAGCGAACAGTGGCAAATATGTGGGAACTCAGAATGGGCTGACCGTTTTACATCAGTGCCCACAGAGGCCGTGGTGATTCCATTATTAATGTGGTAAATACATTTCTCCAAAACATCAAAGACTCTGGGGACAGTGCAGCTTTTCTTACCTGCACATCCACCAATATTATTTATTGCATCCGTTGCTCCCGGTGCGGTCTCCTCTACATTGGGGAGACTGGACACCTCCTCGCAGAGCGCTTTAGGGAACATCTCTGGGACAACCGCACCAATCAACCACACCGCCCTGTGGCCCAAAATTTCAACTCTCCCTCCCACTCTGCCGAGGACATGGAGGTCCTGGGTCTTGTTCATTGCCACTCCCTCACCACCAGACGCCTGGAGGAAGGACGCCTCATCTTCCACCTCGGAACACTTCAACCCCAGAGCATCAATGTGGACTTCAACAGTTTCCTCATTTCCCCTTGCCGCACCTCACCCCAGTTCCAAACTTCCAGCTCAGCACTGTCCCCATGACGTGTCCTGACTTGTCCGACCTGCCTATCTTCTTTTCCACCTCTCCACTCCACCCTCCGTCCCCGACCAATCACCTTCATCCCCTCCCCCACTCAACTATTGCACTCTATGCTACTTTCTCCCCACCCCCCACTACTCTCATTTATCTCTCCACCCTTCAGGCTCTCTGCCTGTATTCCTGATGAAGAGCATTTGCCCGAAACCTCGATTTTACTGATTGTCGGAAGCTTCCTGAACTGCTGTGCTCTTCCAGCAACACTAATCCAGAATCTGGTTTCCAGCATCTGCAGTCATTGTTTTTACCAAGCTTTTGTTGAAATGTATACTTCAATAGCAATGCAGTTTAACATCGGTTACTTCACGAGTTTCCCCCCACAAGGCAGTTACCACTGCTGCCACAGAGTCCTAGTTCCCAGCCCCAGAATCAGAGGAACTGAGTGGCGCAGTCCCGAAGATCCAACTTGAAATCGGGATGGGAATGAGGTCGCAGAGATACTCGATGGCTCCAGTGACACAACCGGAGAATGCACGGTATTTCTATGACGGTTTAGAGGCGCAAGCAATTCCGAGGTTGGGGGTGCTTCTGGTCAAAGGCGGGGCAGAAGGGAAAATTTGTTCCCGTTTCTAATAACAGCAATCTACAGTGCATCTTGCTGAGACAGCTGAGTGTCACAACTGGAGCGTGGGCAGCTGGTTTGAAGTTTAATTTTGCTTCACTATCACCAACTTCCCTGGAATGAATTGCTTTCACCATTTTAATTTCCAATTGTTTGATATCTCCCTGCAGTCTGCGGCTTTCTTCCTCATGGTTAATTGCATGATTAATTGTTGTATGATCTGCACACTGCTAAATCACGGAAACTACAAGTAAATAGGAATCATTGATCTATATGAGAAAACAGTGGAACTCACTGCAGGCATGCAGCGTAGGTTTGCAGGCGACGTCAGAATTGTAGACAGTGAGGAAGATTATCTAAGTTTCAAAAGGATCGTCATCCAATGAGTCGTTGGACTGAAAAATGTAACATGGAGTTCAATCTGGATAAATGGAAGGTATTGCATTTTGGTACAACAAAAATAGTATGGCTATGCGTATGTTGGAGAACACGGAAACTCGGGATGCAGGTACATAATTCCTTGTCATTTGCATTACCTACAGACAAGATGTTTCAAAGGCATTTAACATACTTCCCTTCATTGTTCAGTCCTTTGTGTATAGGAGTTGGGACGTTATGGTGAAGTTTTGCAGGACATTGATGAGGCGTCTTCTGGAATATTCTGTCCAGTTCTGGTCGCCCAGTTGTTGGAATTATATTATTCAGCTGGAGTCGGTTCAGAAAAGGTTTACATGCTTGTTGCCTGTGGAAGGTTTGAGTTCTAATGAAACGCTGGATAGGCTGAGACTATTTTCAGATTCGAGATTGGGGTGCTGGAAAACCACATCAGGTAAGACAGAATCCGAGGAGCAGCAGAATAATTCTTTTGTGCAAGTGTCGTTCATCAGGCTCTTCCCTGAAACGTCGATTCTCCTGCTCCTCAGATGCTGCCTGACCTGCTGTGCTTTCCCAGCACAACACTCTCGACTCTGATCTCTCATCAGAAGTTCTCAATTTCTCTTAGTTGAGAGTGTTTTCACTCGAGGTTAGGAGTTTGAGCAGCGACGTGACAGAGGTTATGAATTATTGAGAGGCAAGTTAGAGTTAACGATAGCGGCCTTTTCCCAGGATGGGGATTACAAGACGAGAGGGCATATGTTTAAGATGAAAAGAGAGACTGTTTTTTTTTTAAAAGGCATATGAGGCATTTTTTTAGGGAGGCTGTTTTACGTGTGAAATTAAATTGCTGATGAAGTGATGGATGACGGTACGTTTGCAACATTTAATGGACAATTGATTCCAAACATGAATGGGAAAGTGGGATTTATAAAATAAATGTATTCATGCCTAGCACGTCAGTTATTTCCCAGAGGGCATTTAAGAGTCAACCACGATATTATCCATCTGGAGTCTCATGTGGGACGGAGCAGATGACTATGGCAGGTTGCTTCCCGAACTGGCATGAGTGAATCAGATGGGATTTTCTACACAACTGTTTCAGGTCATCACGAGACTCTTCAATTCCTGGTGCTTATTGAATTCAAACTCCACCATCTGTCATGCCAGGAACTGAACTCTTTGTCCCCAAAATATTACCTGGGTTTTTGGATTAAAACCACAGTAATAAAACTACAAGGGCATTATAACCACTCAGCGGGTACAGCAGAAGGCAGATGTGACTAGATTAGTTTGGCAATATGTTCAGCATGGATTGGTTGGACTGACGGGCCTGTGTTCATGCTGTATGAATCTGTGATTGACACTATGGAGCAAATACCTGGTTGGGATTAACAGCAGCATTGACAGCATAATCGAACACCTGATGAGATATGTAATCCTGCTAGAGTCTCCAAAGGTTGTTTTGCTCAGTCATCCATTCCCATTCAAGCATACATTTCAACAATATCCTGTACTGTCCCCCGAGTCTTTGATGCTTGTCGAAATCTGTCAATCTTACTTTTCAACCTTTTCTTTCAATGGATCTCCACAGCCTCTGAGGACATCGAACTGAAAGATTCAGCTCATTCTCAGTTCCCACATATCTGTCACTGTTCGCTGAGTACTGATATTGTACATTTGCTGTTCTTCCGAACATTTCCTCTGCTAGTATACTTATTGCTGCTTGCATGCATCCTGTTCTGTGGTTACTGTGATCCTGGTTGTCGGTGTTTTGCATTGTGACCACAGCAACCTTGATTTGAAACCAAATCACGGCACTAAGTGTTCTCTCCGTTGTCCTTTTTGTGACACATGATAAGAAATTAATTGTTTTACCTTCAAATTCGGCTCGCTCACATCTCTGCGTTTCATATATCAGGATTCAAACACACCCGTTGAAAGAGATTTATCTCCTTCCCACAATCATTAAACCTTCTTTCCGTCCGTCCCCCCATTTCTCTGAGGCAATGCACAATCTATCACTCTCTTTCACATTCATACTGTTCTGTCTGTGCTGCTGCTGTGGTCACTGTTGTTGGGTGAAAGTGCCCCAATTCCACCATCGGGACCTTCAAACAATTCGATCCATTTGGATACCGCGGTTGTGAAATCAATCCCCATGTAGCAGCTGTTGCTGATTTAGGCCAGAGACAATTGGAGCGTCAGGCTCATGGAAAAGACCCAGGGCAGTTTTGGTGAAAAGACATTTTATTGTTAAAGATCAGCTTTGTGGCTTTCTGAGTTTGTCTAGCGGTAATTTCATAGGATTGATAATCGAGAGACCGAGGTAATAGTCTGGGTACTGGGGCTTGAATCCCACCATGCCATGATCTTCAAATTTGGATTCAATAACTATCTGCAAGGAAGAATCTAAAGACTAACATATATCCATTGACAATTGTTGAAAAAAAAATCAGCTTCATTGATGTCATTTCGGGATGGAATTTGCAATCCTTACTTGGTCTGGGCTGCATGTGACTTCAGACTCATAGCAATATGGTTGAGTCTCAACTGACCTCTGGGCAATTAGGAATGGGTAATAAATTCTGCTTAGCCAGAATCGCTGTCATACTAATCCAGAAATTTTAAAACAAATGCTCATTAGGCTCAAGCAAGAGTATTGTGTGCAGTTTTGCAAGTCACGTTATAGCAGGGATGTGATCACACTGAGAAAATTGCAGGAGATATTTACCGGGAGATTGATGGGCTGTGGAGTTTCAGTTAGGAAGAAAGACAGGACAAAGCGGAGTGTTTGTCACAGTGTAAAGGAGATGTGGACAAGACATGATCGAGTTAGGGTATGGACAGGGTTGACTGAATGAGTTTCCTCTTGATGGAGGGATTGATAAGCAGGGGCCAGATATTTAAGGAGAAGGGCAGAATGGTTTGAGAAGATGTGCGGAAAACCTATATCAGCCAGCGGGGGTTTGGAATTTGAAATCGGCTGTCTGCATTGTTCAGAGCGGCAGAAAGCCTTATAACCTAAATAAATATTCAGATGTGAACTTGTGATGCCAAAACATATTAGGCTGTTGGATAAGCATTGTGAAATTGGATTCAGTTCATTTGACAGTTGTTTTTGACAAATGTGGCCACAATTGGTTGAAGGGCCTCCTTTGATACTCTTGTCCTCGGTAGTAGAATGGTTAGTGTCCCCGCCTATCACAGGGCTCAATTCTCCACTGGGGAGAGTGTAAATATTTTAAAACTGTCGCCCCATTCCCAAGTGCCGGGTACTGATACTTCTCCTTCCATTCTCGATGGGACATGTCACAGGAAGGACAGTGCTGCCTGAATCAAGGTGGGGAAGGACTGCAACTCTCAGGGAGGCAGAGTGTCAGTGTAAGTGCAAACACGTGACCTCTGCAAACTGCACCTTGTTACTGTGTTGGAATGAAAAGCATTTGACAGACTTGTTCCGGATTGAAGTGTTTATTGGAAGCAGGAAGGTGAGGAAGAAATAGTGTAAAAGCATTCAAATATGAGTGCAGAAACATTTCCCGCAGCACGAATCAGAACGTAAAGCAGAGTGGTGTTTCAATACATTGAATTTGGGTTCATTTGCTTTGATGAGGCTGAGTTACTAGGGTATAAAGCCATTAAAAATAATTCAGGTTTTGCTCACGATGATGGAACATTGGCTCAGTAATTCGCACAGCTGTTCGGTCTGAGGGTTATGTTGATTGGCCCAGTTAAATTGCCCTCTCGTGTCCAGGGAGTGAATTTAGTAAGTTTAATGAATTAGCCACGGGTAATGCAGGGACAAGGTCAGAAGTCACAGGACGCCAGGTTATATTCCAACAGGTTTATTTGACATCATGAGGGGGAGGGTTTCCCCATGTTAGGTTTGGGTGAGATGCTCTTCAGAGAGTCGACATCGGCTCGATTGACTGAAATGCTCTTTCTGTCCTGTAGGCTTCTGTGATTCGATCAGAATTGATAATGACGGTGTTTACTGGGGTGTAAAGCCATTAGAGACGACGCTGACGGGGTTTACTGAGGATGAGATATTATTTGCTTGTTATCTTCGAAACTTTAGAACAGTTATCCCTGAACCAAGAAAGACTTAACTGGGGTTTTTCATGTTATGAAATGTTTGGACAGAGTAAATAGGTGGAAAATTCTCTCTTTTAATTAAGTAAACATCTAGACGTCAGGCATTCAAAACGTTTGATAAAACCTTTGAACAACTTAGAAGTGAATCGCTGTCACTTCGAGAATCTGTTTTACAAAATATTTGGAAGGCACATTTGGTGGCATACAAGGAATAAATTTCTCAAGGAGAGAGAGACAGCATATGGCTAGGTAAAGGTGTAGGGCTGGGGTGTAGTCGGTCGGATATTGCGGGGAAACAATGTCTAATTTGGTTGACTTTAACTGTAAAGAAATTTCGTGAACGTGTGCAGATGAATATGATTCGATTCCAAAAACTCTGGATTTTGAAAGATTTGGCATAATAATGTACCTGAAGCACTGTAAATGGAACATTGTGGATTTTTCTTATTGTGAAAGGATGACATTACATAATGAATAGGAAGTGACCAGTTGCTTGGAGAGCGACTTCCTGCTTTAATCACACACGTTAAAGATGTGGGGACAAGCACCATGATGTTTGGTCCATTTAATATTCAGTGAAATCTGCCAATGCAACGAGCAACAAGACTGTTGGTTTTCCTTTGCACTTTAACCGTCTATTTTTCTAAGCAATATTCACCTTAAGCTGAAATAAAGTCGGAGTAAATTTGAATAGATCATCAATCGTTCCAATGAGATAAATCTAATTCACTTCTGATTATTACAATGAACATTGTGAGGTTGCAGCGAAATGAATATGAAATGAACAAACAGCGTTTCTTGCGATTTAATCCAATTCATGTTCAGCCATATGAGAAAGGCCATTGAGCCACAACATCGTCTTTATTGCCCCCTCCATGGCTGCTTCTTCACGTGAGAGAGAAAGTGACTGAAGAAATTATGAGTCAAATGTAGGTGTGAATATGACGGAAAATTCTTGTTCTATGTTTCATTCTGACTCAGAATGTACCAATGACAGCCATTCATTCTGACGAGCATGGTTATTTATTGGAATTTGCTGTCATTTTAATTCCAGTGAAAGCGGAAACACAATGGTGTGGATTCGATTCCGCTCTGGAAATTTCTCATCCATGACTTTCACCGCATGGAACCGTGATGAGGTCACATATCATCCATCTACAAAATGTGCAGAGGAGACCGACAGATTATGGTCGTGGGTTATTATACCGATGTGCTCCACATTCACGGGTTCGAGTCACACTTTGGTTGGTAACTTCACAAACCGCTACTGCAGTTTTTCTTTGCACCTCACACCTCTGGTGCACTGGATCGAGAGTATTTTTCTTGTCCTTCTCTGCACGGGAGATTCACGAATAATCAACAAGACACTAAAGTCGAAATGAAGATCGAGAGCAGTCATTCTATTCAATTGTAGATTAAATTGGTGTAATGAGAAGGAACGCATTTTTCTTCCGCGCCACACCCCACCTCCACCCACACATTTCATATTGTCCTTCTATGAATTTACATCAAAAAAGAGAAACAAATAACAACAGATTGGGAGAACAAGTTTATCCAGTGGGGTTTCAAATGAGTATTTTAACCTAGCACTTCACACAATGATCTGATCAGTATTTCAAACAGTCACTTGTAATTGGAACCGCAAAAAACTTCTCCAATGAAACGAACCTTTCATTCTTTTACAAATGCCTGCTGTGTGTGAATAATACAACGATCCATCATCCAGTGTGATTACTGACTTGCCAACTGTATAAGGTCTACCAACGTTCTTCAGCAATCATAGCTTCAGTACACAACCACCTGCGCTTTGGCCAATGTCATTTGTTGCCTACAGGTCAGAGCACATTTCTTCTTCCTGCATTTACGAGCCTTGTTCCTGATCTGTCTGAACTGTTTAATAAAACTTTTTCTATCACTTCATCCCATCCCCTCACAACGCTGAACTTATGAATAAAATAAGGCGTTCGACCAAATGTGGAAGTATGCCATTCAGCCCATCGAGTCTGCCCCATCATTCAACGAACTCATGGTTGATCTGATCATCTTCAACTCCTTTCTGCTCACTTACCTCGACAAAGTTTCATCATCTTTCTGATTAACACTCTGGAAAAGTTTGAAAATACCCAACAACACAGTCTCAACAGCGGTTGCTGAAAAATGCCACAGATTCCTTGGCCCCTGAGCAAAGAAATTACTCCTCATTTCTGAATTAAATGGGCAATATCTAAATCTGAGTTCATGTCGTCTGGTGCTCTCCTCAGAGCATAGGGAAACCACCTGGCTGTATCTATCCTGTCAAGATCCTACGAATATTGAACGTTTATAATGGTTATTCTGTGATTATATCTCCCCTCCATCTCCTTTGTTTCAATCCTAGCCTAAACAATCATTCCATGAAGCTTCATGTTATACAGAGTTAGCAACACGTTTGTAAATCTCTGCTGTCCCTTACAGCGTCCTTATATATTATTAAGACAGGTGGAGAAATTTCAGCGAGGAAATGGGTTGAAATCTCAGGCGCAGATGGGAATTGGAACTTGAAATCAGAAAGCGTTTGGAATCGGATTGATCCACAGAATGACCAAATACAGCAATGGTAACTCTGACAAATGAGAATCTAATCATATTCGATTGACATTCAATGACTTCACTGTAACTGAATTCCTCCGTGTAATCGTCCTGGGAGATCGTATTTAGGAGAAATAGAACCTGAACAGCCCATATTAAGAAGTTGACTACAGAAACATGTCCGTCGTCGTTTTTGTTTGATTATTAACTCAACTCTTGTCTCCGTGAAGCCTACATCGCCCGCAATGCACAAATTAGATGTTTAACACAACTCTCTCCATTTGCCTAGGTGGGTTCACCTTCAATACTATTGAAGGAACAGGACACCCTCCACGACAATGCATTCTCTTAACTGTATATTTTTCAACACCTGAATATTTATTCCCTTAACTGCTAAGGAACAATTGCAGCAGAGTGCACCACCTAGAAGATTCACTGGAGTAAGTCATCCAGGCTTTGTTGACAGAACCTTCAAAGTTCAAAAACTGTACTGACTATAAGGACCAGGTTGAAGATGTACTGAAACTTCACCATTTGCAAATTACCCTCCAAGGCACATACCAGCATGACTAGGAGAGGAATCAGTGGTAAATTCATTGAGTGGTGAAGCGGTCTTGATGGGCTACGATTTATACTTCAGCCCTCCCGCTTTTGTCTTACAATTTTTAAAAATGTTGATTATTGCATTGACCTGACTTGTGCTCATTCCTTTAGTTGTTTCCTAAACTGGCGGTTGTTAAAGATCTAATATCATCTACAGTCTGTGGCAACAACAGAAAATATCCAAAAGCCCTCACGAACAACTGATCTCCCTGTACAACAATCTTCAGAGATCTGTGAATGTCCACTCCAAGATCTCTTTGTTACTGTGAACCAATCAGAATCCTCACTGTTATTGTTACAACTCCCCAAATTCATTACCACTCATTCGTCTGGATTCAATTCTATTCGCCATTTTTCCTTTCCACCTGATTCATACATCCCTGTGGTCCCAGACATTATTCATCATAGGCAACTACACGACCAATTGTTGTATCATCTGTAAACTTCTAATTCATGACTCCTGCAACGAAGTTTGAATTATTGATCTATATCAGGAAACAGTGGTACTTCACTGGAAACAGGCATCCAAACACGGTTCATGGCTGGATGGAATGAACACCTGCCATGTTCCAGTCTCCAAGGGTTGCTAGCCCAAATATCGCCGTTACATTTGCAGATAACACGAAGATTGGTGGAGTAACCAGAAATTATAGAGGACTGTCAAAGAATGAAGGTGAATATAGATAGACAGAAGAGTTGAGTGGATAAATGTCAGATGGAGTTCAATCCAAGCAAATGTGAGGTGATGCATTTTGGGAAGTCTAATTCTAGAGCCAACTACACTTTAAACGGAAGAGCTGTGGGTAAATTTGATGAGCAGTGAGATTTTGGAGCTCAGGTCCTTTGTACCCTGAAGGTGGCTGCACAGGTGGATCTTATGGTCAAGAAGACATATAGCATGCTTGCCTTCACTGGACGGTGCATTCAGTATAAGAGCTGGCAGGTCATGTTACAATTGTACAAGATTTTGGATCGCCGCGTTTAGAATATTCTGTACAGTTCTGGTCGCCACATTATCAACAGGATGTGGACGTTTAGAAGAGAATGCAGAGAAGCTTTGCGAGGATGTTGCCTTGTATGGAAGATGCTAACTCTGTAGAGACGTTTAGTAGGTTACTATTGTTTTCATTACAAAAAACGAGATTGAGGGGTCCTGATTGAGGTCTACGAAATCATGAAGGGTACAGACAGGATGGATTGAGATAAGCTTTTTCCCAAGGTGAGGGATTGAATAATGAGAGGTCACGCGTTCAAGGAGAGTGGTGAAACGTTTAGGGAAGATATACAATGAAATTATTTTACACAACGGGTGGTAGGTGCTAGAATGCGTTGCCAGAAGAGGTAGTAGAGGCTGACATGGTAGATTCATTTAAAGTGCGCCTGGACAGATCTATGAGTAAGTGAGGAGCAGAGTGATACGGATGCTTAGAAATTGGGCGACAGGTTTAGATAGTTTATTTGGATCGGCTCAGGCTTGGAGGTCCAAAGGGCCAGTTACTGGGCTGCAGATTTTCTGTGTTCTTTGTTTTTCATTGTTCACTATACTACCAACTTCATGCTCCATCATTCCATCTCAGAGAATGACATTGTCAATTCCGATTATCACAGAGGGAATGAGAATATGACATGTGTCTGTGTCTGAATTTAAGTGATGTATGCTGGATTCGAGTGTTTGGTGTGAGCAAGAGGCCAATGTGGAGACGATGTGATCAAAAGCAGCTCTTCGAGTAAAAGTGACACAACGGCGCATTGTTAAGAAACATTTCAGAGAATGCTTCTAATTCATCGACCTCCCGTGACCCACAGCATGCTTCCGCTGAGTCAATCTGCAGTGCGGGTTAATGCTGCTGTTGTATCTTAATAATCTAATAAACGGAGACAAATATGTCCTTCCTCCCGCCTTTGACCAGGAACACTCCCAGCTTTGGCATTTCATGCGTTTCTGTGCCGTCATAGAATAACCACGTGCTCACCTTCAAACCAGTCAATCAATTTCAATACCACAGTCGTGAGATTAATTCTCATGTAGCAGCTTTTACTGATATGAACTAGAGATTATTGGAATATCAGGCTCAGGAAAAGGAAACAGGGCAGCACCGAGGAAAAGAAACTTTATTCTAAAAGACATTTTTTCATTGGATTTCTACATCATTTATTTCACTTGCTCATTTGGCTCTATCTAAACTATTGTGTGCATTACTGCAATTCACATTATAGCAGGGATGTGATATCACTGGAAATGATGTTGGAGAGATTTCCCAGAATATTGTCTGAGAAGAATAGTTTCAGTTATGAAGAGAGGTTGGATAGATTGGAGGTTTTTATCTTAGAGCAGAAGAGATTGTGAGGAGACATGATTGAGATGTGCAAAATAATCAGGGATATGGATGGCGTAGACTGAAAAAAATGTTTCTCTTAGATGGTGAGATCAATCTTGGTGGGGTGGGGGTGGCGGGCGTAGGAGTGTGGCATGGATTTATGGACAGAGGAGAAAATATTTGAGTGAATGCACAGACAAATGTTTTGAAACAGTGGGTAGTTGAATTTTGGAACTCAGCGCAAGCAAATGTTTTAGGGGCAGAAATCCTCCTAAGTTTCAGAAGTATTCAGATGTGAATTTGTGATGGCAAGGCATAGACCAATTCAGATAGATGGCAAACAAAACCTGAATGGTCTGTAAGATCTATGTTAAAAAGACAAAAGTAGGAATTGCAGCTCGGGGAAAACAGAATGACGATTTTGGTTCAACAGACACTTCCTCAGAACTCTTTTTGATTCATTATGTTAACTCTGATTTCTCTCTAGTGATGCATTTGGAGTATTTTTTTGTTGGTGCATCAATAATGCGGGTTGAGAAAGAAAGGGTGGGGGAGTGTGAATCGCGTTGATGGCACAATGCAGACTCAACTGGCCAAATGATATCTGTCTATAGCGTGTCTAATTCTAACTCTGAATCTAGAAGTTTTTGTCCATTTTTCAAGTCTGTCGTTTTTCACATCTCACCTGTAATGTGAATTGTAGAACAGGACAACCGACGGTTCAGGCATAAGCCACAGCCAAACCATTACCACCTGACGCCTGGAAGAGGAATGCCTCATTGTCTGTCTTGGGAAACTGCATCCACACGGGATAAATATGGATTTCAATGGCTTCCTCATTTCCCCTCTCCCCCCCCCCCCCCCCACATTATCACAGTCCAAAGCATCCAACTCGGCACTACCCTCCGGACCCATTCATCTCTTCCCCTTCTAACTTGCACTTTCTTCCCCGCCTCCATTCACCTATCACTTTCCCAGCAACCTTTCACACAACCCCAACCCCCTCCCTTTTATCTCTCAGCCCCCACCCACAAGACTCATTCCTGATTAAAGGCTTATGTCAGAAACGTCGATTCTCCAGCTCCTCGGATGCTGCCTGACCTGCTGTACTTTTCCAGCACGACACTGTCGCCATAGCAAAGATAGACGAGCTCAGCTCAGGCTCTTTATCTGAGAGCGGAGAAGGCTGAGTGATGAAGTGATTAAGGTGCACATTATGGGGTCGGTGTGTGTGATAGGAACGAACTTCTGATGGGAAAGGTTAACAACCAGGGATGTATGGTAAACGCAAGGGAGAGGATTTTCAGAGCAGATAAAGGAAGAACTTTTTCCCTCTGAGATTGTTGCTTATTTGGAACTCACTGTTTGAACGTCTGGTAAAGCTACGAGTCATCAAAATATTTCAAGAGTATTTAGCCGAATACTTGAGAAGCGAGAGTACACATGGATAAGGACCAGGTACTGGAAAGTGGGGTGAAGATAAGCAGATGTCTGATGAAAGATCGAAACACCGTACCGAAAATAGAGACCATAAAATCATGGGAAGTGTCTCCGCATGGATATTACTGGCAATCTGTTACAAGGCGTCTGTGAAATGCTACACTCGTCAGAAGATCACTCTGGCAGGATGGGGCCGCTGTAGCAGGAGGGGATAAGAATAATGCAATGCTCCTACACCAATTAGAGTCAGAGTGTGTTGGAAGTTTCCTATGGCAGGCTGAGATAATAACAATTAGACAAGTCAGCCTTGCTTGCTAAATATCATTATGGCAAATTGGGACAAGTCGTGACAATAAATATTTTGGACATGGTTTTTAATATTCAATTGACAGTTCGTAGAGTCAGCCCGCTTGAGACCCTCGTAGCAGGAAAAGACATTAAGTATCAAATCGGTAGTTAGTAGAGTCAGTTTGGGACAGGAAAACTTTGTGATAGATTGGGTAGCTAAATATATAATCATGACAGGTTAGTCTGAGATGGAAGATCATTGTAGCAGAGGTGGCAGTAAAATACCAAATCATGACAATAGAATAATATTAAGTTGAATGTTGGAAAACCCATAGTGGCAGAAGTAGAGTGATAATAGGAACTAACATCATTGGGTTATTGTGTAGCTGGAGTAAAGTAATTCGGACTAACACAGTTGGCCGTGCTGATAAGCTGAGAAACCTGAGTAAAGAAAAGGTATAAAGTAGTGCCATGGACCCTGAGGTTCGGGGGCATTCAAGAATTTGCTTTCTGAATGTCACCGTTTTTTGTTTACAAATAAAAGATCTACTCTTTTAAGGTGTCTCTGCATTTCCTGGTGATTGTCTACATTTTCTCCACGACAATCGCAACTTTGGGTGCAATAAAATTGTGGCTAGCACGGCTCTGTGGCGCAATGAAAGTCACATTAGATTTCTACAGCATTGATAACATTGCTATTCAAAGTTTATGGGTTTGATTTCCACCAGAATCGGAGTTTAGATGCCAGCTCAATCAATGATTGTTCTGCTGAATCATCATCAATTCCCATCGTCAGGAGTTCGCGACCCTGCTGTTGACCAGAGAAAATTCCTTACCTTCATGGTTGTGAGTTTTGACGCAATCATATTGTTTGAAACATGATCAACCAGAATCAGCTGGTCAGCCGCAATACCTGCAAAGTTCGTGCAGAAACCCACTGGCTCGAAAAACTTTTCCTTCCCATAGTGGCATAAACATTTGCGATTGCTGAAATGTATTTTTCCCTTTGTGTGACAGGTTGTTGTGGATGAGCTGGGGTAAAACATTGAAGTGTTTGATCAGCCATGACGATATCAAATGGTCGGATAGGACCGGTGTGTGGGATAGCCTCCTCTTGTTCCTTTCTTGCTGTGCTGTTTCTGACAGAAGGTTTTCAACAATAATATGACGAGGACAATCTGAATCTACACCACGGAAGACCAAGGTGCTCCCCTTTACACCTCCGGTCTCACAGCTGGAATAGACAGCTCCTATTGCAGCTTTAGATCAGACAGTGAAGGTTTCTCTCAGGCCCTCTGTCAGACTGCATGCTCCTTCACACAGATTTCCAACTGGGCACATGGAGCAAGCAAACGTGTGAATATTAGGGATTCAGGGAGAGATTTCCCCTCTGCTGGGCTGCAGTTCTGGACATGGTGACGTACATGAATTTCTGGCATTTGGTGTCTTACTGTGCATTCTTCCTACTTTACAATTTAAACTGGAATTGAATTTCTTCTTGCATAACATTTTTACATCTTCAGTATTCATGAAGCTCGTGCAACGTGTTCTTGGATTTAGGAATGGTGAAGATTATTGATTAAAGCAACATGTTTCATGTTACCTGTATGAATTTTCAGAAGGAGATTGGTGAACTTTCATTGATTCGAATTCTGTCCCGAACTAAAACCGATCGCAGGAAAAGCCCTGCGACACCGGCAATGTACCATTGTCTGTAAACAACGCAGAAACCAACAGAATCCCATTTTTCAATGAATTCAATGTTGCCCATTTTTTGTGTCCTTTCCTGAACCTGATGCTTCAATAATCACAGGTTGATGTCTGTTTCACCTCGTCTGTGTGTCATGGTTATCACAGCTGCCTCACAGCAGCCTCGGGTAGCAGTGTGGAATTTGCACATTCCCCCCCCCCCCTCCCCCATCTGAGTGGGTCCAAATTAGTCAGGGGGACATGGTTTTGGGTGGGTTACTGTTCGGACTTGTTGGTCCGAAGGGCATGTTTCCACATGGTAGGGAATCTAATCATCACAGCAAAAGTAAAGCAGTTGAAGTTAAAGTTCACAAGGGAGGAGTAGGCCACGTGACAGCTTTGCTATCTGCGGCTCTAGGAGCGTAATTGGTCTTTGCCTGGTACTTAAAGGTGCGTAAACTGCCAAGGTTGTAAGTCCAATGCTTATCTGAAGATACCGTTACTGTCATGGACCAGGAAATATTGGAGCATCAGACTGAAACGCAGTTGAAAGCAATGTTGAGTAAAGTAGCAGTTATTGGAAAACTACAGTTTCTGATTTGGGGAAATGTTCTGTCTTTGGGAAACGTGTCAATTATTGACTGAAAAGCTACAAATATTCCCCAGGTGAATATCCGTCTGTGGATAGAGATACAGAGGTGAAGTTTTAGTTTGATGACCTTTCTCAAATCGCTGACACTGCAGTGGATTACATTCTGGGAAAATCTGTTTATCTCGTTTCATTTCATTCCATTTCCTGCAAACTCGCACAGCTCATTAAACAAATCGAAAGTATTAGATCTATTCCTTTGGGAAGTTTGATAGTTGTCAGAATAAAAAAAATGATTGCTCCAAACTTCTTTATCGTTCCCCACTGGCTTTGAAGTTCGAACCTTTAGTTTCCACTCACCAAAACAAGGGAAATTCCCTCATATTTACTCTTACCAACTTCACATCAGGTGGATAACCTCCTTTCGGACACAATTAAGTCTTTCCTGATTTCTCCCGCATGATTCTTTATCTATCCCATCATCCCATTAAACCACCTCTTTTCTTTTCTAGTGTTTTATCTCCTAGTAAACCTCATTTCCATCGCTTGTATTGATTTTGTATCAAGTGAAATCTGGCCGTGTCATTCCTAATCACTTTATATTCCGGTAAGTGCTGCCCGTGTCTTTTATCATATCTTTATATCCCAGTAAGTTTCAACCGAAGAAAGGATGCTGGGTACAATTCAACACGTGAAAACTCGCGACTAAGCTGTGATATCTTATTACCGACACAGGAAAGGTGGAATCAATTTCAACTGCAGCTGAATCGATTGGCTGCAGCAGCATCGGGTCAAATCCCAGTCACTTCAGTGGCTGTTGTTATTATATTTATTTCTTCTCTCCGTGTGCTGATTTTGAGTGCGAGCAGCGGCTGAGTTTAAACAAACCCGGAAGGCTACAGCGAAGGAAAGACAGTTTGTTTGAAAATTACTTACCGGTAGCGGGCAGCGGTGTTTTATTCTCTTCACAGAAAGAGCGGGAGCAGCAGGGGGAAGTGACGACGACCAGAGGGGCAGCCGAGACCCAGAAGCAGGTATAGCGTAAGCTTACTTGGGTAGGTTTTGTTTTCCCTATAAAAGCGCGCAGGAGTGGAGTGCCTCCTACCCGCCCTCCTCCTCTAACCTAATAATAAGACCCGTTGTGGTCAGTAGGTAAGCGCTGCATTTTGCTTGTTCTATTTTTCAGACCTAGTTTGTTTTTTTAAAAGGTCACTTTTACAGGGATGGTCGTGAAGGCAGTGCAATGTTCCTCTTGCAACATGTTTGAGGTGAGGGATGCCATGGTCGTCCCTGCTGATTACACTTGCAGGAAGTGCACCCATCTCCAGCTCCTTCAAGAACGTGTTAGCGAACTGGAGCTGGAATTGGATGAACTTAGGATCATTCGCGAGGCAGAGGGGGTCATAGATCGGAGCTTTAGGGAAGTAGTAACTCCAACGATTGCAGACAGATGGGTGACAGTGAGGGGGACTGGGAGGAAGCAGCCAGTGCAGGGACCCCTGCGGCCGTTCCCCCCAAAAACAAGTATACCATTTTCGATACTTGTGGTGGGGGGGGGGGGGTCTTACCAGGGGTAAGTAATGGGGCTCAGGCCTCTGGCATGGAGCTTGTCCCCATTGCTCAGAAGGGAAGGGTGGAGAAGAGCAGAGCAATAGTAATTGGGGACTCGATAGTTCGGGGCGCAGATAGGCGATTTTGTGGGGGCGAGAGAGACTCACGTTTGGTATGTTGCCTCCCAGGTGCAAGGGTACGTGATATCTCTGATCGTGTTTTCCGGGTCCTTAAGGGGGAGGGGGAGGGGCAGCAGCCCGAAGTTGTGGTCCACATTGGCACCAATGACATATGTCGGAGGCGGGCTGAGGATGTTAGGCAGGCTTTCAGGGAGCTAGGTTGGAAGCACAGAGTTAGAATGAACAGAGTTGTTGTCTCTGGTTTGTTACCCGTGCCACGTGATAGAGAGTCGAGGAATAGGGAGAGAGAACAGTTAAACGCGTGGCTACAGGGATGGTGCAGGAGGGAGGGATTCCGGTATTTGGATAACTGGGTTTCTTTCTGGGGAAGGTGGGACCTCTATAAACAGGATGGTCTACACCTGAACCTGAGGGGAACCAATATCCTTGGCCGGAGGTTTGCTAGTGCTCTTGGGGAGGGTTTAAACTAACTCTGCAGGGGCATGGGAACCTAGACTGTAGCTTTAGGGTGCAGGACCTGGAGTGTAGGGAGGTTAGGAACATGGCATCAATCTCAAAGGAGGGTGCCTGTATACAGGAAAGTGACTTGAAGTGTGCATACTTCAATGCAAGAAGTATACGAAATAAGGTAGGTGAACTTGCAGCGTGGGTTGGTACCTGGGACTTCAATGTTGTGGCTATTACGGAGACATGGGTAGAACAGGGACAGGATTGGCTGTTGCAGGTTCCAGGGTTTAAATGTTTTAGTAGGGTCAGAAGTGGGGGTAAAAGAGGGGAGGTGTGGCATTGCTTGTCAAAGATAGTATTACAGCGGTGGAAAGGACGATGGATGAAGACTCGCCATCTGAGGTAGTTTGGGCTGAGGTTAGGAATAAGAAAGGTGAGGTCACCCTGTTAGGAGTATTTTACAGGCCTCCTAATAGTCCTAGAAACGTAGAAGAAAGGATTGCGAGGATGATTCAGAGAAGAGTTAAAGTAATAGGGTGGTTGTTATGGGGGATTTTAACTTTCCTGATATTGACTGGGAAAGCTACAGCTCAAGTTTGTTAGATGGGTCGGTAGTTGTGCAATGTGTGCGGGAGGATTTCCTGACACAATACGTAGATAGGCCAACAAGAGGTGAGGCCTTACTGGATTTGGTTCTGGGTAACGAACCAGGCCAGGTGTTAGAATTAGCGGTAGGTGAGCACTTTGAGGACAGTGACCACAATTCGGTGACTTTTACTTTAGTGATGGATAGGGCTAAGTGTGCACTGCAGGGTAAGAGTTATAGCTGGAGGCAGGGAAATTATGATGTGGTGAGGCATGACTTAGGATGCGTGGCTTGGAAAAGTAGGCATCAAGGCATGGGCAGAATTGATATGTGGAACTTATTCAAGGAGCAACTATTGAGTGTCCTTGAAAAGTATGTACCTCTCACACAGGGAGGAAAGGGTCGTGTGAGGGAGACGTGGTTTAATAAGGAATTGGAATCCTTTGTTAAATGGAAGATGGCGGCCTATGTAAAGATGAGGCGTGAAGGTTCAATTGGGGCGATTGAGAGTTATAAGGTAGCCCGGAAGGACCTGAAGACAGAGATAAGAACAGCAAGGAGGGGACATGAAAGGTCCTAAGTTGGTAGGATTAGGGAAAATCCTAAGGCTTTCTATAGGTATGTCAGGAATAAAAGAATGACGGGTCGGAATAGGTCCAGTCAAGGATAATAGTGGGAAGTTGCTTGTGGAGGCTGAAGAGCTTGGGGAGACACTGAATGAATACTTTTCGTCACTATTCACTCAGGAACAGGACATTGTTGCCGATGTGAATACTGAGTCACAATTAAGTAGAATGGATGGCTTTGAGGTATGTTGGGAAGAGGTGTTGGAAATTCTGGAAAGGGTGAAAATAGATAAGTCCCCTGGGCCTGATCGCATTTATCCTAGGATTCTCTGGGAAGCAAGGGAAGATTTTGCAGAGCCATTGGCCTTGATTTTTATATCCTCGTTTTCTACAGGAATAGTGCCAGAAGACTGGAGGCTAGCAATTGTGGTTCCCTTGTTCAAGAAGAGGAGTAGAGATAACCCTAGTAACTATAGGCCAGTGAGTCTCACTTCTGTTGTGGACAAAGTCTTAGAGAGAATTGTAAGGGATAGGATTTATGAACATCTGGATAGGAATAATGTGATCAAGGATAGTCAGCATGGTTTTGTGAAGGGCAGGTCGTGCCTCACAAACCTTTTTGAATTCTTTGAGAAGATGACTAAGGAGGTGGATGAGGGGAAAGCGGTACATGTGGTGTATATGGATTTTAGTAAGGCGTTTGATAAGGTTCCCCATGGTAGTCTACTGCAGAAAATACGGAGGTATGGCATTGAGGGTGAGTTGGAGGTTTGGATTAGGAATTGGCTGGCTGGAAGAAGACAGAGTTTAGTAGTTGATGGTAATCGTTCATCTTGGAGTGCCGTTACTAGCGGTGTTCTGCAAGGATCTGTTTTGGGACCATTGCGGTTTGTCACTTTTATAAATGACCTGGAGGAGAGGTTAGAAGGTTGGGTGAGCAAGTTTGCGAATGACACAAAAGTCGGAGGAGTTGTTGACAGTGAGGAAGGATGGGGCAGGTTACAGCGGGATATAGATAAGATGCAGAGCTGGGCAGAAAGGTTGCAAATGGAGTTCAATGTAGCTAAGTGTGAGGTGATTCACTTTGGTAAGAGTAACAAAAAGATGGGGTACTTGGCTGTGGTCGGATTCTTGGTAGTGTGGATGAGCAGAGGGATCTTGGTGTCCATGTACACAGATCTTTGAAAGTTGCCACCCAGGTAAATAGTGTGGTGAAGAAAGCATATGGCGTACTGGCTTTCATTTGTAGAAGAATTGAGTTCCAGAGTCCTGAGGTCATGTTGCAGTTGTATAAGACTCTGGTGCGGCCGCATCTGGAGTATTGTGTGCAGTTTTGGTCGCCATACTATAGGAAGGATGTGGAGGCACTGGAATGGGTGCAGAGGAGGTTTACCAGGATGTTGCCTGGTATGGTAGGAAGATCGTATGAGGAAAGGCTGAGGCACTTGGGGTTGTTTTCATTGGAGAAAAGAGGTTTAAGGGTGACTTGATAGAGGTGTACAAGATGATTAGGGGTTTAGATAGGGTTGACCATGAGAACCTTTTTCCACGTATGGAGTCAGCTATTACGAGGGGGCATAGCTTTATATTAAGGGGTGGTTTTTATAGGACAGATGATAGGGGTAGGTTCTTTACTCAGCGAATCGTGAGTTCATGGAATGCCCTGCCAGTAGCAGTGGTGGAGTCTCCCTCTTTATGGGCATTTAAGCGGGCATTGGATAGGCATATGGAGGATCGTGGGCTAGTGTAGGTTAGTTGGGTTTGGATCGGCGCAACATCGAGGCCCAAAGGGCCTGTACTGCGCTGTATTCTTCTATGTTCTATGTACTATATTAATCCTCGTACAGGGAAAGCAACAAAACATCCTAAATCTATGGTCACTGCCACAGAATCTCCTGTTGATGCCCCTGACAGAAAAGCCCACTGTAGCAATAATTCTACTATATCTTCTCAAACGCTGCCAAACATGAGAACCATCCCAAGTGTCCAAAAATTGATTGCTCTGCCATTTTCCTCAGAGAGACAATCCCATTTGGCAGTTATAAAAACTGAAAATCATTTTGATAGAGGAATAGCCACCGGAGAGGTTGCAGAGAAGGTTTTCGTGGATGTTGCCCAATATGGAAGGTGTTAGCTGTGAAGAGCGGTTGAGTAGGTTAGGTTTGTTTTCAGTAGAAAAAAGGAGATTGAGGGGGGACCTGATTGAGGTTTACAAAATCATGAAGGATAGCGACAGGATAGATGAAGATAAACTTATTTCCCAGGGTGAAGGATCCACAGATCTGGGTAGATTTGAATTGATTTGAGTTTTGAAAAAGAACACAGTATATTTAAATATTTGCATGTTTGTGTCTGAGATCTTTAAATAAAATGTCATGGAGACAGATGGTTTAATTTCGATAACTTGTGGTTGGTTAAATTAAAAGTGAGAGAAATGGCTCTTAAAATTTTAAGAGGTTTGAAGATGATCCTCAAATTTGCAAAGAAAGTTTAGAAAGTAAGATAAGCGCCAAACTTTTAGAATTAGCGAAGAGCATAGTTTTGTGTTTAACCTAGGACAAAAGTAAAGCTGAAGTTACCAGGGAATTACTCAAACAGGAAGGTGTGTCAGAGTGCAGGACAGTGAAAAAAACTTAAATTATAATTGAGGAAAATTGAGTTTAAAGATAAACATAGGGAGAGAGAAGAAACAGAAAGCAAGACAAAAGAGAGACAGAGAGAGAAAAGGGAAAGAGAAGGTGCGCAGCTGAGCAAAAAGAGAGAGAATAGATCTTGAGATGTTGCGATTTAGTCAGCAAAGTCAAGTTAACAGGATGGAGATAAAAAGGGAAAATAGTGGTACATACAACTATGTTAAAACTCTGGCACATTTTGATGAGAAAATTTTTGAAGCAGTAAAGATGAAGGGCAGCACGGTGGCCAGAGACCTGGATTCAATTCCCGCCTCAGGCGACTGTCTGTGTGGAATTTGCACATTCTTCCCCGTGTCTGCATGGGTTTTCTCCGGGTGCCCTGGTTTCCTCCCACAGTCCAAGAATGTGCCATTCAGATGAATTGGCCATGCTAACTTGCCCATGGTGTTAGGTAATGGGGTAAATGTAGGGGAATGCGTCTAGGTGGATTTCGCTTTGGTGGTTGGTGTGGACTTGTTGGGCCGAAGGGCCCGTGTCCGCACTGTAAGTAATCTAACCTAATCTAATCTTATTTCATTGAAAGCTTGGCTAGGCAGATAGAATGGTCCAAGGATTAATGGGGAATGTTAGCTAGGAATAAACTGGTAGGTAGGGTGAGTGAAGTATATTCACACCTGTCAGATGAGGAGTTAAGAGATTCTGAAGACGTCAAACAAGCTATTTGAAGTGCTCACAAATTGGTACCAGAAACATATAGATAGCAGTACAGAAACATAAAGGAGGAACCAGGTCAGACTTACGTTGTGTTTGAAAGAACTAAACATAGGCATTTAGATAGATGGATGCTTGCTTTAAAGATAGATACCACATATGAGGCTCTAATGGAGATTACTCTGCTGAAGGAGTTGAAGAACTCACTTCCAGAGATGATAAGAATTCATGTGGAGGAACAGCAAGTTCAGGAATTGAGAAGGGCAGGAGAATTAGCAGATGAATACATGTTGCTGCATAAGACAAGTTTCCAGCCAGAATTTCGTCCTGTGAGGGATAGAAAATGGGAGAAGGGGAGATGCTACAGTATAAAAGAAAGAGTAAAGAATAAGAGTTTACCACAGGTTAGAGAAGATGCCGAAGAGAATGGAAAGGAGCTGAAAGGCCTCAGGTATTTTTACTGTCATAGTTTGGGACACAGAAAATTTCATTGCCGGTGGTTTCAAAAGGGCACTGGTAAAAGGTATTTTCACTGCCATGAGATGGGATACGTAAGGTCACAGTGCTGGTCATTAAGAAAGGGACTGTGGGAGAAGATGTGGTAAAATAAGTTAAGCCAGTGACATTAGTGAAAGTATTAAAGGAAACTCCAACAAGAACCGAAGAGCTGCAGGAAAGTGCACAGCCTAAGCAGGGGCTGGGTATGGAGTCAGTATCTGATCTCTATAAAGAATTCGCCTCTGTGAGTAAAGTTTACTCAGAAACAACAGGGGGAGAAGGAGAATAAGTTATCACTTGAAGAGATACAGGAACTAACCAGTTACCAATAGTAAGAGATGAGCAAGTTTGAGTCTTTCTGATTTGTTACCCGAGAGTGTCATAAGTTGTGGGATAGTTGGACAGAAATTTAGCTTTCCTCTCCAGAAGATGAGGTTGGAGTGCCTACTCAAGTCTGGGGAAGTAACCGTGGGAGTGACTGACAGAGTGTCAGTTCCAGGAATCCAGTTTGTTGTTGAGAATGGTTTAGCAGGGTTCAAGTTGGGAGTGATACCCCTAGTTGTGGAGAAGCCCAAGGAAGACCAAGAAACTGAGGAGTTAAAACAGAAATACACTGGCATTTTTCCAGACTGAACAGTAACCAGATCCCACAATCATAAGTCACAGTCGGAAGCACAAACTAAAGACAACAATGAAGGAGTTAAGATTAAGGTGTTAAACTGACATCCTGTTTGACGTAATAGTGCTGGGAAATCATGCACAAAGAGAGGGTCAGACAGAGGTGTTTAGTCCTGAAAGGATAAGGGATCTGAAACAGACAGGCAAGATGATAAAGATATATATGTGGACGCGTAATCTGAGAATGAGGCAGAGACTTGCTGAAGAAGAACACAAGGTTTTGGTTGACAGAACAATGCCAGGAGGCATTCGATCATTAAAAAGAAGTATTGACCACCAAACCAGTTTTAGCTACACCAAACGCTTCAACACCTTTCAAAGTTGCCGTCGACGTGAGTGACATAGGTGTTGGAGCTGTACTGCTACAGGACGATGAGGTGCAATAGTACTTTTCAAAGAAACTCAACATCCACCAGAGAAAATAGCCCACGATTAAGAAAGAACTATTGAGTTTAGTATTACAGTTATAACATTTTAATGTGTATTCATAAACAGCGTGTGGGAGACGGTTGTGTACGCGAATCCAAATCATGCTGACATTCTTTGAACGCTTTAAAGATTATTTCATTGGAGTCTTATGCGAAATACTTTTAATTTAAAAATCGTACATGTATCGTGTCGTAAGAATGTAATCGCAGATGCGTTCTAACCGGTTTAACTGATAAAGTTTAGACGAGATTTGTATTTATCAAATGTTAAATATAGGTAAATAGGAAGAAGTTAAGGTGAACTTAGATTTCAGTTATCTGTATGTTATGGTAATGTTTGAAGAATAGAAAAACAAATGAGACGTGTTTTCATTATGATGGTTCTTTTTTGAGAGAGAAGGTGTTATGAACGTGTGAAGGGTACTGTACCTTTAAGAGAGTTGAAGGATTTCCAAGCACAGTGAGTTCTGGAAAATTTACAATGTAACATGTGGTCTAGCAGCTTGCAGTACCTGGGTTGTGATGAGACAAAAAATCAAATCAAATTTGATCAATCCGTTTAAATTATGTCCCAAGAAGCTAAAACACAATCGAGTTTAGATTTGGCATTTGGCAATATTATAAAAAATGAAATTACCCGATGCTTTGGGGTAGAAAGCTGAAAAAAAAGCTTGACGAAATAGGCTGGGATTTTGTTCCTTTTGCATTGGAGGCTGAAAGGTGACCTTTATTACATCATGACAGGCATGGATAGGATGAATAGACAAGATCATTTCCTCCGGGTGTGTGTGTGCAGAACCAGAGAGGATAGGTTAAGGTGAGAGGGAAGACATTTAAAAGAGATCTAAGGAACTGTTGTTTCTCACAGAGGATGCTGTGTATATGTAGCGAGCTGTCAGAGGAAGTGGCATTGGGGAGTATAATTGCAACATATGAAAGACAACTGGAAGTGTACATGAATAGGAAAGGTTTGGAGGTGTCTGTGCTAAAAGAAGAAAAATAGTAATCATTCAGTTCCGGAAACCAGGTGAGTATGGATGAGTTGGGCCAAAAGTTTTGTTTGTATATTGTTTAATTCTAAGTGTCTATGACACTTTCACCCCTCCTTCATCACTGGTCCTTCATTGTACTCAATTCATTTCCAAGTCAAAACTCATCTGCAAATACTTTAAATGATCTAACTCTCCAAACTTGATTAAATATTGAATTCCTGGCATTGATGTGGTTCTGCAGACCACAGCAGCAGCAGAAGCAGAATTAAATTCAATCACAATCTGTAACTTTTTTCCTGCGCTAATCCCTCAATCTACCTTTCCAACCAAATTGCTGTTGTGGACATGTGACTGGATTACTAATCCAGACCAGGCTCATGCTCTGGCAGTGATGTATAGGTGAACGTGTCAGTGTCCCAATCGTGTGTACTTAAACCTGATGACAACCTTTTAAAGCTACCATAATTGACTGCTTGTATTCAACACATCAGAACTAACATCTGATAGAGAGGGTGTAATGATCACAAAACCAACAAATCAACAGTACTGTCACATTCAGCCATAAATGGTGATGGACGGTTAAACAATTTCATGGAGGACAGGGCTCCACTATTATCCCCATCCTAAATAATGGAACAGTCCTGTGCATCAGTGTAAAAGATAAGGATGTAGTTTTGGCAAGATACTCCACCAGACGTGTTGAGTGGATGATTCACCTCACCCTTGCCATGACGCCCACAGAATCACAGATGCCAGTCTTCAATCAATTTGATTTGCTGCATGTGACATGAAGAAACAGTTGCACACAGTAGATACGACAAAGGCAATGTGCCCTGACACCATTCCTATAATACGACTGAAGACGTGTGCTGCACAACAAGCCGTGTCCCTGGGGAAGCTGTTTCATTCCAGCTCCAACTTTGACATCTCCGTGAAAATGTGGAAAATTACTCAGCTATGTCCAGTCCCCTAAGAGGAGAATAATTAGAATCCGACCATTTAACACCCCCTCAGTCCCATCACGATTGTTAAACTGATAGAAGTTCTTTTTTGACAGATCTGTCAAACAGCCCAGAAATAACCAGCTCAGTGTGGTTTCCAATAGGTCCCTACGTGGAAATGGTGCTGTTGTGGAAATGTCACTGGGTTACTAATCCAGACCAGGCTAATGCTCTTGCAGATGATGGAGAAATTAAGAACAATTACTAAAATATCGAGATCTAAAATCTGGTATCTTAATGGTGATGCCGTAATCCATATCGATTGCAAACACCAATTTGCTTCATCAATGTACTTTCAGGAAGTGTTTTCTGGCCTGGTGAATTCCATGCATTCCTGGTAGGGCCTAAAAGATACTCTAGACACACATGCATGTGATACACTTATTAATGGTCTCTAAACGGTAAAGGAAGACACGACATTGTATCAAACTGCTTCGAGGTTTTGAAGGATAAAACTGACAGAGCTTCCAGCACCAGCCTCAGTATCGGAAAAGGGAACGGGAAACACCGTCCTGTTGGCCCTGCAGAGGCCTCCTTCCTAACATCCGATAGCTTATGACAGCCATACTCCAGATGCCTCTCGATCCCTTTCGTGTCGAGAAATCCTTATTTATATTCAGTGACTTGTGTTCCACAGCTTATGTGGGAGAGAAGTCCCCAGAGTCACCAGGCACTGAGTGCAGACATTTATTATCATCTGAATGCAGAGTAGACTGTCTGAACCTAATACGGTGGCCCCTTGTTTTAGATGTCCAAGCCAGGGGAATTATCATCCCTGCTTCCAATCTGTCTCACCCTGTCAGAGTTTTATATATTTCACTGAGATCTCCACTCATTTTCCTAAACACCGTGGAATACAGGCCCAGTCGCCCCAAACTCTGCTCTCACAACAAGCCTGCCATCCCAGAGATCAGTCTGGTCATCCTTCACTGGACTCCCTCAATGTCAGGTTTGTCCCTTATCAGGTCAAGAAACCAAAACTACACACAATACTGCACAATGTTCGAGATGGGCTCTCACCAAGGCCATGTACAGCTACAGTAAGACACGCTTACTCCTGTCAGTCAATCCCCTAGAAATAAGGTCAACACACCATTTATCTTCCTGCCTGCTTTCTGCTCTTGCAATATTGCTTTCAGTGACTGGTGTACAAGGAAATACAGATCCTTTTCAATGTTACAGCTCCCCACTTGGTGGGTGTGTGTACACTGGTCAGCGTGCCAATGCCATTCCTAGTATTGGCTTCTGGTTTCAGAACTCACTGCCTTACATGGACTCGGAGGGCTGCGCAGCAGGAAAAAAAAACATAAATCGCTTTAAAGATTAACATGTTTCATCCAATCCCTTTTCAAATGATAGGTTGCTGTAATATTATCCCCATTAAAATGCACACCATCACATACAACCCCATTGATCTTCATCTGCCACATAATTGCCCATTCGCTCCACTTGTCTCAATCACTTTGGAGCATTTTTAAAAAATCCTCCTCAAACACAAATAATCCGACATCATTTAGTGCTGTCAGCGGACTGAGAAATATTGCATTTGGTTCCCTCAATTAAATGTTTGACATGCATTGACATGCTGGGGCCAAACACTGATCCCTGCGACACGACATGATCCTTCCACTTCAAAACAAATTGCTTTATGCCTGCTCATATTTGGGAAACTGACGGGTTGATACATACAGAGAAGAAATGGATGCAATGCATTTAGATTTTCAGAAAGATCTTGATAAAGACTACGGCCTAGTGTGCAAAGTCAAATATTACGGGATTTGGACTAAAATATGAACATGATTTTAGAATCGGAGAACTGAGACCCATTACATAAGAACATAAGGAGTAGGTCATCTGGCCCTTCAACCCTGCGCCAACATTCAATAAGATAATGGCTAATCATTTCATAGCCTCAGCTCCACTTACTCCCCACTCACCAAAACTCTGAATTCCTTTACTGTTCAAAGATTATCTATCTGAGTTCAAACACATTCAATGACAAAGCCTCAACTCTTTCACTGGGCGAATAATTCCACAGATTTACAACCTTTTTGGACAAGACGTTCCTTCTCAATTCAGTCCTAAATCTGCTCCATCTAATTTTGAAGCTTTGCCCTCTTGTCCTAGTCTCATGTACTACTGGAAACGTCCTTTATATTTCTATCTTATCTACTCCCTTCACAATTATATATGTTTCTATCGGATCCTCCCTCATTCTTTCAATTTCCAATCAATATGTAATTCCAGTCTGCTCAGTCTCTCCTCATAACCAGCCCCCCCTCCCCCCCACCTCTGTAACCAACCTAGTGAGCCTCCCTTGCATCCATCGGAGTGCCAGAATTTCGTTTCTAAAGTAGGGAGACCAAAGTTGTACGTACTATAGGTGTCGTCTCCCCAGCTTCCTGTACAGCTGCAACATAACCTCGCTACCTTTACACTCAATCCCTTTCTCAATGAAAGACAAAATTCCATTTGCCTCGTTAATTACCTATTGCCGCTGCAGACCAACTTCTGTGATTCATGCACAAGAACACACAGGTCCCGCTGCACAAGATCATGCAGCATTGTTTTGACTATTCAAATAAGAGTCCTCTTTACTATTTTTCCAAACAAAATAGATGATTTCACATTTATTATAATTGTAGTCCATCTGTCAGACATTGGCCCACACACTTCAACTCTTTATGTCCCCTTGCGAAGTATTACAGTCCTCTGCACACTGATCTCTGTCACTCATTTTAGTCTCAACTGCAATCTTTGAGACACGACACGTGGTCCCCAACTCCAAATCATCTATGTAAGCTGTGATTAACTGCGGTCCCAGCACCGATCCCTGAGGCACTCCATTAGTCACTGATCAGCAACCAGAAAAACAATCATGTATTCTCACTCGTTGCTTCATGTTAGTTATCCAATCCACTATCCACGATAATACATTACCTGTAATGCCACACATTACGCAGCAGCCTTTTTCACGTCACTGCATTTTTTTTAGATTACTTACAGTGTGGAAACAGGCCCTTCAGCCCAACAAGTCCATACCAACCCGCGGAAGCGAACCCACCCAAACCCATTCCCCTACATTTTACCCCTTCACCTAACACTAAGGGCAATTTAGCATGGCCAATTCACCTAACCTGCACATTTTTGGACTGTGGGAGGAAACCAGAGTACCCAGAGGAAACCCATGCATACATGGGGAGAATGTGCGCAGTCAGTCGCCTGAGGTGGGAATTGAACCCGGGACTCTGGTGCTGTGAGGCAGCAGTGATAACCACTGTGACACCACGCCGGCCACAAAATATCTTTTGGAAATCTCAGTACACCACAGCTACCGGGTCCCTGCAGTTGTAATGTCGTCTTAGAATTCCAGGAGATTACTTACACGTGGCCTGCCTTTCATGAACCAACACTGTGTCTGCTCAATGGGACAATTTCTATCAAGATGCATTGCCATTTATTCCTTGATTACAGGTTGAAATATTTTCCCCACTACAGATGATAGGCTAACCGGTCTATAATTCTGCAACTTTTGTCTATCTCCGTTTTTAAACAGTGGTGTCTGGTCTCCTGTTTTCCAATTTGCTGGAATTGCATCAGAGTCCAGTGAATTTAGAAAAATTTCCACAAGTGCATTTGCTATTTCTCTCATCACCTCTGTTAGTACCCTGGGATCCATTCCATCAGGGCCAGGAGACTTACTTACCTTTGGCTTCATTAGCTTTCCCAATATTACCCTTGGGAACGGTTGTATCCAGGTCCTCACTTATCTTCCTCGCTTTGACAATTACTGGCATGTTATTAGTGTTCTTCACTGGGTAGAACACTGGGAATATCTCTTCAATTCCTCGTCTATTTCCTCATATCCCATCACTGGATCACCCTTCTCACCCTCTAAAGGACCATTGATAACCTTAGCCATTCTTTTCAATTTGTATATTTATAGCATATTTTGCTATCTGTCTTTATATTTTGAGGTAGTTTACTCTCATAAACTATCTTATGTATCTTGATATGTTTTTTGTTGCTTTATTTTGCCATTTTAAGTTTTCCCAATCATCTACTTTCCCACTGGTCTTTGCCATTATGTATGCCATTTATTTTAATTCGATAGTCTCCCTTATTTCCTTAGACATTCCCGGCAGATTACCCTTTTCCTATAGTTCTTCCATTTCACTGTTATATGCTGTTGCTGAGCATGTTGAAAAATTGCTTCGAAAGCTACCGACTGTTCATCGATGGTTCCACCATAAGGTCTTTGCTGCCAGCCTGCTTTAGCCAACTCCTCTCTCATTCTATTGTCATCTGCTTTGTTTAAGCACAGGGTCCTGATCTAGGATTTTACCTTCTCACCTTCCATCTGTATTCTGAATTCAGCCATACTTTCAGTCCCAATTATTTCTCCCAAAGCATTTTTTTTTACTAATTTCATTCTTTAGAGATAGGCTTCCCGGTCTGCTGGGAAGAATTGATTTATTTAGTTTGTTTCCTTCTGTGAAGACAGAACTGGCATTGTGGAGGAACAGCGGGATCTTCGTGTGCAGGTACATAGCTCCCTTAAAACTGCCTCCAAGGTGGACAGGGTTGTTCAGAAAGCATATGGTGTTTTGGCTTTCATTAACGGGGGATTGAGTTTAAGAGCCGTGAGATCTTGTTGCAGCTCGATAAAACTTTGGTTATACCGCACTTGGAATACTGTGTCCAGTTCTGGTCGCCCTATTATAGGAAAGATGTGGATGCTTTGGAGAAGGTTCAGAGGAGGTTTACCAGGATGCTGCCTGGACTGGAGGGCTTATCTTATGAATAGAGGTTGACTGAGCTCAGACATTTTTCATTGGAAAAAAGAAGGAAGAGAGGGGAACTAATTGAGGTATACAAGATAATGAGAGGCATTAATAGAGTTGATAGCCAGAGACTTTTTCCCAGGGCAGAAATTGTTAACGTGAGGGGTCATAGTTTTAATCCGTTTGGCGGAAAGTATAGAGGGGATGTCAGAGGCGGGTTCTTTACGCAGAGAGTTGTGGGAGCATGGAATGCGTTGCCAGCAGCAGTTGTGGAAGCGAGGTCATTGGGGTTATTAAAGAGACTGCTGGACATGCATATGGTCACAGAAATTTGAGGGTGCATTCACGAGGATCAATGGTCGGCAGAACATCGTTGGCTGAAGGGCCTGTTCTGTGCTGTACTGTTTTATGTTCTATGAAGTAGTTGCTTAATAGTTCTGTCATTTCCCTGCTCTCATTCTCTATTCTCTGGATTGAGAGTGCAACGAAGCTGCACTTGTTTTCTCTTATCTTTTCCATTGACAGTTCACCTTATAACTCTTATTAATGTTGTCTTCAGAAACCGAGCAATTCATGTCCACACCATATAATCACAGGAGCATAGACTCCATCAGAAAGTACAGTACAATCTATATTAGTCCCTCTCTCCTACACCAGTCCCATAGCCAGGAATGTTATGACACTTTAAGAGCTCGCCTAAGTAGGTTTTTACCAGTTATGAGGTTACCAAGATAACTCCCCTCTCAGGAAGTACATTCCATAGCCCAACACCTTCTCGGTGAAAAACAATCCGCAAATCCTCTCTACATCTCAAACCCTTCACTTCAAAAGTGTGTTTTCATCTTCTTGACCCTCTGACTAAAAGGGACAGCTGTTGTCTATCCACCTGGTCCACGCTCCTCAGAATCTTATCCTTCTGCATCACATTCCGCTCAGAATCCTCTGCCCCAAAGTAAACATCCCGAGTTTATCTAGCCTCTTTCCATAGCAGATAAGTTCCATCCCAGGGAACGTCGTGGTGAATCACCTCTGCACCCCCTCCATTGCAATCACATCCTTCCTGTAATGTGGCTTCCAGAGGTACACACAGCATTCCATCTTGGCGTAACCAAAGTCCTGTATAACTCTTGTAATCTATGTCTCGATGTGTAAATGTTATATTTACTTTTTCAAACGCATTGTTAAATCCACTACTACCCTGTCCAGTCCCCCTCAGTGATGTGTGGAGAAGCAGGCTCTGAACTTCCGAGTGTGCTGACATTCATTGAGTAATCCCCTGTCTAGTTCATTCTTCCAAATTGCACCACCTCATATTTATCAGGGTTACATTCCATCTGCCAGTGATCTGCTTATCTGACCATTTCATTTTTATCTTCCAGTAACATAAGACCTACCCCCTCACTGCCAACCACCCGGCCAATCTCTGTGATAAACATAAACTCAAATTCCACACTCCCCCACACCCTCCACTTTCATATCTACATTATTTATAAGTATCATAAATAATAAGGGTCACATCATTGACCCGTATACTACATCACTGGACACTGATATCGATTCACACAGTTTCCAGAACCACCCTCTTTCTCCTGCCATAAAGAAAGTGTGAATGTCATTTACCAAGTTACCCTTGACAGAATGAGATTTTACTTTCATTATCAGCCTCCCATCTGGCGCTTCGTCAAAGGCCTTGCTGAAAACATAAATTAACAACCTCCTCGAAAAAATATCAATAAAATTCATTCGGCATGACTCCCCTCTGATGACTATCCCTCTCTAAATGAAGATCCATTTTCTCCCGCTCTATTTTCCCCAATAGTTTTACTGACACTGATCTGATAATCACTGATCAATAGTTCCCTTGTCGACTTGCACTAACCGTTCCTATAAAAGGTTTTCTGCGTTCCTCTGGCCCCTCCCCTGTGACCAGAATGTATTTAAACATTTGGGTCAGGGCCTTGCTCCGACAGCAGCTTGTTATACAACACAGCCAGACCTGTGGACTTGTACAATTTTAAATCAACCAAAACTATCAATCCTTGCTCGCATTTCATATTAATCTGCTCACGAGTTTCCCAGTCCATCTTCTTGAGTCATGCTTCATCCTTTTCCTGAGTAAACCAGATGTGAATCTCTCATCTCATAATCTATCAATGTTCTCCAGCTTCACACATTGATTATCTTCTTGGATTCTAATGAGCCCTAATTATTCCCTGGTTATTCGGTTCTGCTTGATGTCCTTGTGGAACATCTTAGGGTACTCAGTAATCCTACTCGCACCTTTTAATGCGCCTCTGTTCTTCATTCCCCTCTGTGTGAATTTTGTAAAGCTTCATTTCGATCACCTCTCAGTCTCTGAAAATCTACAGAATACAGGCGGAGTTCCCTCATCAGACAATCTTGCCATCCGAGGGGTTAATCTAGAGAATGTACATTCAGTATATGTGATCAGTATATTTTACATAGATCAGAAAATCAAAACCGTACACAATACTCCAGGTACAGTCTCACCGACACGATGTGTCACTGGTGCAGAAATTCTCTTCCACTCAGAGTGAATCGTTACATAATTTGGGATCTCTACTGAAACCAATGCTAGAGATCACAGCCGTTTAGACAGCATCCGTGGAGAGAGAGCACAGAGCTCTTCATTGTCTATATTCTGATTCTTTCAAACAAAATGAAACTTAAATTTTATCTTCCCTATTTGCATATGTTCTTACTAATGCAATTTGTTTTATTGTTTTAGGGCTAACTTACTATATGCATTTTTTAAAAAAATCCTCCTGCTATCCAACTATACCAAATCCACTTGTTCTCCATTGTTTATAACGACAAGGGACATCTTCAAGCAAAATTTTTGTAAATGTTGCCTTCCCTTTCAGATTTCTAGCATCATTCTCAAGACATTTGCTATAATATTCCAAGTGTCCAATATCACATTCTTTATGATAAATTCCGACAGATTCCCAACTCTGAAAAATAAGTTAACTAGTCTGTAGTTCACAATTCTCCCACTTCTTCACTTTGTAAATCCTTGAAATGCATTTATAACCTTCCAATACGGAAAAATACAATGATTCGCAATGCAACTATTATGTCCATTTCTGCTTTCTCTGAAATTCTGATGTGAAGTACATTTGGTCTGTCCGAATTATCAATATATTTATGTTTTCAAATGCTACCTCGTCACTGATATGAATTATTTTACTCTTCAGTTACACAAGTCCCATGGTCACTTGTTATTTCTGGGAGATTTTCTGGCCCTTCCTCCGTGAAGACAAAAATAAAGTAACTGGTGAGTTTCCCGCTGTCATTGTTTCTGTTCTCCACAATAAATTGTCCTGACAACACATTCACTCTTCCACATTTGACCTTGCTCTTATTTTCCTTTCAAATATTCATGCCAGTTTTTCATCAGTGTTTTTGTTTCTTTTTCGTTTGCATTCTTGTTCTCTTTCTAATTTACTTATCAGTTTATCAGTCTTCCTTCGCTGCGTCAAAAATTTAAATGAATCCACAATATATGACTCTTTTAGAGTCATAGAGTCATAGAGATGTACAGCATAGAAACAGATCCTTCGGTCCAACCCAAGGCACTTCCATCGATCTATTGCAATTTCTAACTTATTTTGTTCACCATCGTTGAATCACCTTTCGCTTTTGCGATTTATTCCTTGGAGGGATATATGTATAAAGTAGACCTTACAGTGTTTCAGTAAAAAGCAGACATTGCCTCACTTTCATTAATTCATTTATTGTACTTTTCAAATCCACTAAAGCCAACTTTATTCTCATATCTTAATGGCTTGTATGACTCAGGTATATACCCGAAATATAAGAATTTTTTATTTGTATTCAGACATCATATAAAATTCAATATATTGAGATCACTATTTCCAAAAGCTCCTTTACAGCAAATTCTTCGATTTGATCTTCTGATCACACAAAACCAACTCCAAAGTTTTTTTTTATTCCTGATGAAGGGCTTTTGCCCGAAACGTCGATTTCGAAGTTACTTGGATGCTGCCTGAACTGCTGTGCTCTTCTAGCACCACTAATCCAACTCCAAAATTGCCTGATCAACAGCTCGGTGCTCAACATACTACTAAAGCAACCCGTCTCATACACACTCAGCTTTAACATTCACTTGGGTAAACACTGGTTAGATGTGCCTTCAAGCTATCCATTATTGCTGCAGTACCCACAAACCTGCATGTCTAATTCTCTTTTAATGACATATTTACATTTGTATTGCATCTTTCGCTTTGATGCATAACTCCCATGAACGTTGCATCTCCTTGCTGTTCCTAAGATCCACCTCACCAGATTCTGTGGAATCTGAGTGATGTGGGCTCTGCGGAGGTTAATTCAGGCGAGATACTTGGAGAGGCATAGCTCATCTATTAAATTATCTCACAACAACTTACCTGTTCCTCTTAAGTGTCATTGTGAGATTTTCTCCAGATCTCCCGTTTTGCTGGTGAAGTAGAGAAGGACAATGATCTTTCAACAATGCTGTGTATTTCCCCAGACAGCTGAACTTGGTGGGAACCTTACGGCAGGCTGGTAGAGTGTTGTTGCTGCTGTACCGGATCTTGGTGAGATCACATCTGGAGTACTGTGCACAGGTTTAATCTCCTCCCTGTGGAAAATATATTGGAATTACATCAGAGATTATTCCCTTAACTGGTTTCTGCAATGAAGGTGTTAATCATAAAATCTCTACAGTGTGAAGCCAAGCCATTTGACCCATCGACTCCACAGTGATCCTCCGAAGATCATCCCATCCAAATTCCACCACACACCTCACCCAATCTTGTAACCTGGCATTTTCCATAACTGATACACATGACCTCCACATCCCCGAACATTATGGGTAATTTAGCGTGGCCAATTTTCCTAACATACACATCTTGGGACTGTGGGTGGAACCTGGATACTGAAATTGATTCTGAATCTCTAGTGCTGTGAGGCAGCAATGCTAAGCACTATGCTACCTAATGTGGGCAATACAACTTGCCTGCACAGTTCAGTCCTTCAAAAGTGACATTTGTGTGGGGAGATTTCATAACTCCCCAAACCTGTCATTGAGCAACAGGAGGAGGACATTGAGGTCTTGAGCGGCTTGGTCAGAAACAGGTGCAGGACATTCAAGCCATCCGGACTAATGTCAGAACACCAGGAGGGCTTTCAGCCCGGAGTGTGTGTAAAGCCGGAATATAATGAGTCCATTCAGTCACTCATGCCTCTTATTCAGCAACAGGAACAGATCTTTTACAGCCTTGTGCCTGTTACACAGAAATTGTGAAAGGGAACGTAGAGGTTATAGAAAGAGAAGAACTTCGAATAACCAGCTTCACTGGGGACTGAAAAGTAGTGAAAAAAACTATTGGGATTGAAGACAAAATGTTAGAATAGTTATGAAGGAAATAATAACAGGAGATTTCCAAAGCCAAGCCACAATCCAGCAGAGTCAACATAGTTTTATGAAGGATAAATCATGTTTGAATGCTTTGACTAACTTTCTTTAAAGAAACGTAACAAGCAAGGTGGATAATGGGGATCCTATAGATGTATTATATCTGGGCTTCCAGAAATCAGTGCATAATGTGCATCGCAAAAGATTAATATGCAACACAAGAACACATGGGGTTAGGAACAATTTACTTGCTCGGCCAAAGGATTAGCTAACTAGTAAAAGCTGCATGCATTCATGTAGAACTCTGAGCTCAAAAACTGCATGAATTATGTAAAAACTCTGTTATCTCACTTTTTAGATTAGAATCAATCTAAACATCAGGTCATAGACAGAGAACACAGGGGGCTAACACCTTCAACATATTGTCTAGCTATCACCATTGTTAACAGCTAACTCAAGAATGCAACTTTAAAAAAAGGTTTTGTGATTTACACATGAAAGAAGTGAAACTATCACTGTATTCTAACAGATGAAAGACTCAACAGATAATCAATTTTTCAATGTTAAATTTCAGTTACATCACACTGTAAATTTTTGCTATAAATTCTGTGTTACGATCGAGCCCTCCACTATCACCTGATGAAGGATCATCGCTCCGAAAGCTAGTGTGCTTCCAATTAAACCTGTTGGACTATAACCTGGTGTTGTGTGATTTTTAACTTTGTGCACCCCAGTCCAACGGCAGTATCTCCAAATTAGTAAACGCCATGATATGGAGCCGCTGGTTTTGGATGGGTTAGACAAGGTCATTAATCAAATGACACCAGGTTAGAGTCCAGTGGGTTTATTTGTAAACACAAGTTTTCATTGCACTGATCCTTCATCAGGTGTAAGAGAGAGGAAGACCTTAAACACCGAAGTTATAAGGGAAAGATCAAAGGGTTGGACAACTCATGGAAATGAATTGTCCACACACCTAAGACGGCTCTTAAGTACTTAAGCATTTAGAATGGAGGTGCAAGTTTGATTGATTAATATGCAAATCGTAGAATTTATTTCAAGCCACTGCCTGGAGATACCGTCAGGTATTATCGATGTAAATGAAGTAACACTTGCGGTCAGACATGTGAGGATCTTGTTTGGACTCTGTCTGTGTCTTAACCTGGAGTGAGACTGTTTTATTTACAAAGTAGGAGTAGCAAATGTCCATATGTGTGTGAGAGGGGGCGTGTCTGTGTGAAGGGGAGAGAGAGACACACATTCTATATATGAGATAGAGAGTGAGGTGGAGTGTGCGTGTGAGTGCAGGAGGGAGAGAGAGAGAGAGAGGCTGTGTGCGCTTGCGTGTGGGACAGAGTGGAGTGCGTGTGTGGAATGTGAGGGGGTTGTGCGAATGTGTGTCATGGGCGGATAGGGAGAGTTTGCATCATTGTATGTAACGGGGAGAGTGAGGGAATGTACTTGTCCATGCTAAGATACAGACAGATACGGCTGATCAATTTCCCCACACACACTCACTCTGTAGTTTCAGAGCTTCCCCTCTCTGCAGCCTCTGCTCCATTTGTTGTTCATGTTACGGACCCAGATGCTGTAACTACAGTCCCCATGCTCCATCCAGAGTTGGGTCAACAAATCCGCAGGTCTCCCTGAATGTCTCAGGCAGCTCACAGCACAATCTCCAGCAAACCATCCCCAGCCACCCCACTAACTTTTCAATAACAGGAGTCAATCACAAGCCCCTCAGTTACAAGTTAGATACCTGAGCCTTTACAATTATTCTGAAGGGTCTTCCTCGTGTTCCTGATCGCACAATCAATTGAGAGAGACAAACAGAGGCGTTCCAAGTTTCAAAGAAATGTGTCAAAGCTCCTGGAACACCCCTGTCCATGAAGCACCACATGGGACATATCGAGAAGTGAACAACAACCTGACACACACCGTTTCAATGTTTTTGAGCTTCCCCATACCAGCACTCGATACACGAGGGAGTGAAAAGCCAAAGCCAGGGAAAGATACAGAAAAAAACAAATAAAGAACGAATTAACTGACAACTTGGTGAAAGTGTGGATAAAGAGATGGAGGGATTGGAATAACGGGATAAATATGACAATGGTGAGTCCAATCACAAGAATGCACACATTGAAAGACATTGCCAGATCAGCTAGAATGGTCCATTGCCTCAAATTTTGAATCTGCTTTACAGAATCAGCCCAGACACCATACACTGGGGTAAGGTAGCGGCTTAGATGGAGAGTTATGCGGACCGTGCTAGTGGACTACTCCATAAACTGGACTATCTGCATAACACCGGGAACATTGCAAACCTTTGCCAGGATATTGCGACCCTCTACCACCACCCTCGGTCTTTGAACTTTGAGCCAATTTTTGTATCCAAATGGCTAGTTCTCCATATATTTCATATGAACCAACCTTGTTAAACAGATGACCATGTACAATGTTGTTCAACGCCTTACTGGTGTCCATAATCGACAATGTACACCTCTCTATCTCAATTAATCTTTTTAGGCGCTTCTTCAAAAATATCTCTCAGACCAGTGAGACACAATATTACTTGTTCAAAGCCATGTTGACTATCCCTAATCAGTCGTTACCTTTCAAAATGCGTGAAAATCCAATGCCTTGTAAATCCTCTCCAACAACTTACCCATCACTCACGTCAGGGTCACTGGTTTTTTTCCTTATTACCCTTCTTCAATCCTTTACGTAATGGCACCAAGTTAGCCAATCTCCAGTCTTCTGGCACTTTACCTGTCGCTATTGATGATAGCACGGAGCCCAGCATTTACTTCCCTAGCTTCCCACAAAGTATAGCGTACATCTAATAAAAGCCAACACATTTTCCTTCCTTTACATGTTTTAAGATCACCAGCAGCTCCTCTGAAATACAGACACTTTCCAAGATGTCACTACTTGTTTCCCAAGTTCTCTAGCTTCTATATCCTCCTGCACAGTAAATACTGATCCAAAATATTCGTTCAGTACCTCCCCCATTTCCTGTTGTTCTGCACATGGGCAGCCTTGCTGATCTTTAAGAATGTCCTATTCTCTCCACAGTTCCTCTTTGTCCTTGATATATTTGTAGAATTCCTTTGGATTCTCCTTAACTGTATTTGCCAAAGCTATCACATGTAATCTTTTAATGCTCCCAATTTCCCTCTAAAGTATTTTCTTGTTGCCTTCAGACTCTTCTAGTGATTCACTTTAAATCAGGAATTAAGAGGCCAATGATGACCATTCCGATTGTCGGAAAAATCCATCTGGTTCACTGAGACCCTTTAAGGAAACAAACTGCCATCCTTAACTGGTCTGACCTACATGTGACTCCCCAACCATAACAAAGTGGTTGTCTGTTAACTGCCCTCTGGGCAATTAGGGATGAGTAATAGTTGCTGGTCTAGCCAGGGACACCCTCATCCCGTGAATGAATTAAGAAAAAAAATCTCAATTCCTGCTGTCTATATCTGACATATCCTTCCTTCTTATCCGTTACCAGAACCGCAAGTTCTCCAATCCTCCAGCATTCCTTACACGTACCAGCCTTACTCTTCACCCTAACAGGGATGTAATGTCTCTGTCCTCCTGATGTGTCATTTTCGAAGGCTACTCTCTTCTCAATTGTCCCCATTCTTTGCGATTATCGGCCCCAATCGACTTTGGAAAATTCTTGAATATCATCAAAATTGGCTTTCCAACAATTTAGAACTTTAAGTTTTAGACCTGGTTCATCCTTTTCCATCTCTATTTTGAAACTAATAGAACTATGATGGCTTACCATAAAGTGCTCCCCCACTGCTCCCCAACAACCCCCTCTCCACTGCCTTATTTCCAAGGGTAATGTGACGTTTAGATCCTTCCCTGTGATGGAGAGCATTGGACAAGCAGCTGTAGCGTTATAACCGGTTTTGGGGTCAGCAGAGTCTTTGATTCATTTGGTTGATTCTAAAAATAATTTGTCTCAGTGACATTTTTATAGAGTGTGACAGAGGGATTGTCTGTACGAGGCTGAGCTAGTTTCCTGGTGCTACCTTATCGAATGCATGTCATTAACTACCCACCCCACCACATGGTGACCCTCTCATTCAATGCCAATCCGATTCTCCCACCCATCATGGCTGGAGGTACTCACCATCGCCCAGATGCCCCTGAATATTCCGTGAACCCTGACACTGGTGCCATCTTTAAAAAGCCAATGGGCACACAGTTGAGCTTTCTCTGTTAGGAGCTGCCCTGCACAGTTTACCCCGAGCATGGAAGGTAAGGAACAATTACACAACGGTTTGTCGACAGAGACACGGAGGTCCTGGTGGATGGGCTCGTTCAGACAGGGCCATTCTCTTCCCAGAAGGGGCCACACCACCAGACCCACCGAGCATGGTCTGAGCTCCTCACCCAGCTCAGTGCAGTATCTGTGGTCTGAAGAAATGTCCAGCAATACAGGACAAGCATCAATAACCTTCCCCGCTCTGTCAGGATAAGGGTCACCGTATTCTCTCTGCTCCCTCACACTCACTGTATATCTGTTATAGCACCGACCCCCGAACAAGGCTCATGCTCCACCACTCTCACTGCTGCAAACAGCACCTTCCTCTCTCTCTCTTTCCCCTCCACCATACCTCTGTCATTAATAACACTTTTTGGATACAATACGATGGACTGACTCCTTCTTGACACATCACCCTCTCCACCCCCCACCACCCACACCAGCACGAACAGCAGGGACCCCCACTCCTACCTTCACTCCCTCCCTCCATTTCTCGTATTCCAAGAGAAGCAGCCTGGAATAGGACAGAAAGGGACAAGCCGCGTTGTGGAGTGCCCAATATCCATCTCTCCACTACCACCCGGAACTGTGTGTCTGTATTTGACTCTGAGTATCTGTATGTAAGTGCAGGTCTGACCGTCTCTGTGGTGCTGAAAATGAACCAATCTCTCCCTCAGCTGGCCTCCCCACCCGACTGCAGTGACAGTGGCAGAGAGTGACAACCCTCGAGGATTCAGTCTGGGAGGGAGAGACAGTGAGAGAGCTCATAGCATGATCCAAACTGACAGCACCATGAATACATACACACACGCAAACACGAGCAGGCTCGCACACACAATGCTGGTAGATGGAATGTTGTAAATATACTTGGGCCTGTCAGAATGGAAATGCTCATCTCTGAGTGAACCACTTTGTCAGGAGATCAGATGAATTAATTTCTCACTCCGTGACTTGCAATGTTAAAAACTTACGTGAGAAAGTATTGAAAAGTCCTGAAAAAGGTCCAGTAGTGTGGCTAATGACGCAGAAACAACATTGCTCAGTATCAGACAAAACTGCTGTATGCTTCCAACGATATTATTGAAAAATCAAACGGCCGTGCAATTTGGGAGGTACACAGTAAAGGATTTGTTATCTTCTGAGAGAGGAGAAAACTCTGCCATTGATGCAGTGGTGTGGGGAGGCCAGAAGAGGGTAGTATTGTATGAATCTAATCACTAAACTCAGAGGCGAGCACTGCTGCCTCACAGCGCCAGGCACCCGGGCTCGATTCCACCCTCGGGGGATTGTCCGTGTGGAGTTTCACATTCTCTCCGTATCTGTGACGGTTTCCACCGGACTCTCCTCTTTCCACCCACAGACCAAAGTTGTGGATATTAGGCGAATAGGCCATGCTAAATTGTCCAAAGTGCCCAGGGATGTATAGGTTAGGGACATTAGTGGTGAGTAAACATAGGATAGTAATTAAACGTGTCTGGGTGGGTTACTCTTCGAAGGGTCAGTGTGGATGGTTTGGGTCGAAGGGTCTGTTTCCACACTTTAGGAATTCTATGAACTCTGCGAACAACAGGGACAGACAGAGACAGTGGAGGAGGGAGACTTTGATTCCAATTTCATTATATTTACTTCAAAAACAACTTTGCACAAAGATGCAGACAGAGGTACACACAAACTGAGATACTGACACTAACATACATAACGTATGCACACAGAGGTACGCACACAGATATGGACGTTTACACACAAACACACGAACATAACCCCACATACAGGCACACACTGTCTTTAATACAGCGATATAAACGTTTTATTAATAAGTTATCGATGGTCAGTTGGAGAAGGCAGGAGAATGGGGTTGAGAAATATTTTTGCCGCGATCAAATGTCTTGACAGACAAAAATGGGCTGAATAGCCTAATTCTGCTCCAGGGTTCCTTGCTCATATGATCATGTGGTGCCTGGAATCGTCTTTCCACAACGTCAGTGGAGGCTGCATTTGGTAAGTATGTGGTTTAGGAGAGTTAATGAGAAAATGGACAGGCTTGAAGAGCTGAGTGATCAATATCTGTTTCTAACTGTTGTCTCCTTTTATATCAAAAGCGTGGTGATTACTTTGAAGGGAACATATTTTGAGAATAAGGAGATTCCCATTTCAGACTGAGACAGGGATATTCCTTTCTGTTTAGGGTTGTGTAATCTGTGGTGTTCTCATGCCGAAGTAACAAGGTTCAGTTCCTTAGATCTTTGATGTACAAGAGAATCCATGTTTATTGGGTACAGACAGGAAAGGGATGTTTAGTAACAATCACATCAACAATGCACATTCAGAATGGTGCAGCAGGCACAAGGGGCTGAATGGCCAGCTGCTGCCCCAACCGATATGTTGTTTTCTCAACCACTCAATAATGTTACAGAGGTAAAGAAAGATCCCATTTAGCCAGTCAGCATCGTTATAATGAGACAGACGGAGACCATTCTGCCCTCTAAGGATTCACACAGGAATAGATTGAGGTTATTGAGCCGGCTAAGTACATTACACAGTGTAGGATGAGGCCATCCTACCTTTCTAGCTTACCCAGCAACAGGGGAAACCTGGTAAACTATCAGGGAATAAATATTCCCTGATTTACAATTTACAATCTATACCAATGACTTGGATGAGGTGACTGATTGGATTGGAGTTCAATTAGCTCATTTACCAAGACAGTCATTTAACAGGATATGGAGCCTCTGCAATGGGATACCAACAGGGGAAGTTAGTGAGCAAATTTGGCAGAAAACAGTATAACAAGGGCTAAGGGAAGTCAGTGCTCTGTAAAACAGATAAAATAACAGTAACCTACTTAAATGGAGAGAACATCACAGAACGCATTGGTCCGGAGGGATGTGTGTGTCTCGGTACATGAGCCATATAAACCTAGTCAGCAGATTCAGCAAGGGATTAGGGAAGTGTATTGAATGATGCTGTTTCATGCAAAAGCTATCGGGTATAATCACCAGGATGTTTTATTGTATCTGTACATGACAATGCTGAGACTACATCGAATGTATTGTATGTAGTAATGAACCTTGAAATTGAAAGAGAAAAAATATGCAATTGTTTTGGACGCTTTTCACAGATGCTTCACTTTACTCCTTGTTAGAATGAAGGCCTGATAGAACCATAGTGTCATACAGCACGGAAACAGACCCTTCAGTCCAGATCATTTGCACCAACCAGATATTCCAATCTGATGTAAAACCATTTACCAACATTAGACCCATAACTCTCTAAACCTTCTTATTCATATACCCATCCACTGCCTCTTAAATGTTGTAATTGTACCAGCCTCCACCACTTTCACTGCCAGCTCGTCCCATTCACGCACTACCCTCTATGTGATAAAGGTACCACTCAGGTATCTTTTTAATTTTCCCCTCTCACTTTAAGTCTTTGCCCTCTGGTTTGGACTCCTCCAGCCTCGGAAAATAACCTTGGCCGATCACACATCCATGGCCCTCATGGCCTCTACAAGTTCAGAGTACTTCAGACCTGAGAATGAGAGTTGATCGTATTGAACCATATAAGATCCTAAGGAGAGTGTATTGGGGAGGAGCTGAGGGATGGGAGAATAAAACTATGGATTAAATTTTAAAAAACAACATACTCATTTTAACACAGGTACTATGAAGACATGAATTTATTGTACAAAAAGTATATAGACATATATAAATATACCTTCAAATTATAAATTACAAATTATTCCTAAATGAAGTAGGTAACAGGGATGGAGTCATTCAATCAGAAGAATATTCAACCAGATCTTACCGAGTCCAGGTTGGTGTTTGGGTCACATTATTGCATGTTTCAGATCAGAGAGGGAGCAAATGCAAACTGTCGTAGAAACAACAGCCATTGCTCAGTCTCTACTTGTACTTCTCTACAGCAATCTATGAGAGCTGAAAACCAATCAGCCATCTTTAGCACTCTTTGAGGGTTCCTGTTGAGGATTCCTTGGAATCTCTCCACTGCCTGCAGCAAAGGGAATTCAGGCAAATCCAACTGTTCCATGAGGAAACCCCAGTGCTAGCAGCTTCTGTGAGGCAGAATCACTTCATAGGCAGAATAACAATTGAAAATCTCTATAATTTGCTTTTATTCTGAAATTAACTGTTATTTGGACAAAGGTCTTTCAAATTAATATTCTACAGAGTTCCATTTTTTTCTGTTTGCCTTCAGACGTGTGTGTGCTTGCATGCGTGTGCGTGTGTCTTCGTATGCATGTTTCTGTGTCTCAGATTTATAGAAAAATAAATGTTGATGAACATATTGTCGATGTTCAAACTGTATTGCATTTATGTATCCATCGTAATTCGAGTAAATTTGCTTTGGTTTTAGATTAGTTATTTTTACAAATTTAAAAAACCTATCTCACTTGTTCCTAACACTGAACCTGACCCAGTCTGAGACGGATATCATTTACCATATCACACACTTAGTTACACTGATAATTTGTCGTGACGTCTGGAGGAGTGTGACTAGAAAAAGAAGCAATGACTCTCTAACCTCGGTAGGAACAGCGATAAGGAGAAATTCTCAAAAGGCCATTTGAGTGGGAATTTCTCCTACCCACAGGTTTGTGGTCCTGTGTGTTTGCATTTATTTAAAGGTGTGTTAGTTAAATATTTGACGGGCAAGTGAATCAAGGATAATGAACTGTAGATAGGAACGTGGGGCTGAGACCACAATCTGATCAGCCACAACCTTAGTGCCTGGTAGTGCAGGGGCCCACTCCTGTTCCTCAGTCCTACTTCGCCCCATTCCATTCAGCCACTCAATCGGCCATTCACGAGCAATTGGAGACCACTTACTCCTACTACCTGGTGCACAGAAACTGAGGTGACCATTTAGCCCCTGAATACAGTCAAAATGATTTAGTGTGGATTGAAAAACGTTCTTGGGAAAAAGAGTTGGTGTTACTGTGAGACAGTCCCCTCCTGTCTCTATACGGAATTTCCTCTGTCTCCATTTAATTGTCATGTTGTTGACCCAGATTCATAGTGAATAATGACCACATACTGTACCCAGAAATTGCTCACAAAATCCTCTGGTCTCTTTGACTACAACATTCCTTCACAGGACTTCCAGGAAAATAACAACGATGAACCTTCCAATAACAGAATGCAAGAACATGAGAAGCAGGAGTGGGTTATTCTGCTCCTACGGTCTGCCTTTCCCTTCAATTGGATCATGGCTGATCTGCTCTAAGCCCCAACTCCTGGAATGTCAGCCGTTTCAACCATCCATCCATCCCTTCTTCCAACTACCTCAATGATCTATCTCCCCTTCCTCTGTGGAAGAGTGAAGTCCCGATGGTAACTCCCCTCTGTGAGAAGGGAACACACCGCAACTGTACACCATGACCTATTGACATCAACAAAATATATAAGAACCAGGTGAGTGGCCCTGACAACAAGGCAGTGTTTAACTGAGGATGGTATCAAGTAACCTGAAGAAAATTGAACATAATGGAAATGAAGGGTAACCTCCCCACAGGTTGGAGTGATTCAGCACAAAGAAGATGTTTGTGGTTCTTCGACATGTCCCACCTCAGTCTCAGGACATCTCTGCAGGAGATCCACAGCACAACCATCCTCATTTGTGCCTCGGTGTCTTCCCCCCCCCCCCCATCAGAATCTCAGAAGTGGAGATTGTGACTGAAAATCATGTAAGGTTTAGAACAATGTGCCCCCCTCACCTCCTGAAGCAGCCTGTGTCCATGTGCAGGAAGACCCGGACAACATTGAAGTGTTGGTAACATTCATGTAACAGTCCTGCTGGATACTGTGCGTTACCAGAGTAAAGAGAGGTGCTCATTCAGCACCTCAAGCTCACTTCACAGGAATGTGAGGAGGTCATTCTGCCCATCAATGTTATTGGATAAGAATAGGGATAGCCCATTCATTCTTTCCTGACTATTACACAGGAAGATAAGGAGCCCAGTCAAATACATGAGCTGTTGAACAGGAAACACAGTTTGCCCAGTCAGGTTCTTGAGCATCTCCCATGCCATCAAGAGGTAGCCATTCAGCCGCTCAAGCCCATTGTACAGAAATAAGACGATGTTATTTATGACCAAACAAGACAAACCAATGAAACAGAGACTGCACGGATAGATTGCTCTATGTCGTTCCTCCTGGCTCCATTGCTAATGGTACACAATAGATACATTAATACGGTTTGTTGACGGGGAGGAGGGTGGACATCTCCGAGAAGGCAGACCGGTATTCCCAGTGGAGGTCGGAAGCTGTTGGGAACAATAAATATTTTAGGCGTTGCAGCTGCTGACAGAATTGTGAACAATGTGACTTTCAGTGCAGGGTCACACACCAACTGCACATTGAGGCAATGAGAGTTCATTCAGAGCCTGAAGCTCTCTCCCAACCAACATAGGAGCTTCACAGAGGTACATAAACTAAAAAGAAGCATGTATCATGGGCAAAATGTAAGTTCCCATGCCATCAATGTTTTTCTCTGGACGTTTTGTGTGTTTGTCCATAATCTTCAAGGTTCAATGCAGTCAACTCTTATTCTCTCACGGTGCTGCAAATTAAACATCAATTTCCTTCACACTCTCTTCATGTTACCATCATCCCAGAGACTATTCTGATAAAACAGCTTTGCACTGCCTCTGTGACAAGGAGATCACCGATTTATAAAGGTCAGAAAATCTGTCCACAATAGCCTCAACAACTCTCCACAACTCCTACATATGATTCATTTTGTAATGAAGGCTAGCATTTCATTTCCTGGATGCCCTGCATGAATTCTGATCATGACGCGTGATCAAGGACATTCTGGTCCTTTTTGGCAAAAGCACTTCCCAACCTCGCACCTTCTAATAAATACAACATGAAAAGGAAAGTATATGTTAACAAAAAAGAACAAAGGAAATGTACAGCCCAGGAACAGACCCTTCGGCCCTCCAAGCCTGAGCCAATCCAAATGTACTATCTAAACCTGTCAGTCAATTCCTAAGCATCTGTATCCCTCTGCTCTCCATCTACTGCATCTGTCCATATGCATCTTAAATGAATCTACCATGCCTGCCTCTACCACCTCAGCTGGCAACGCATTCCAAACGGCCACCACCCTCTGTGTGAAGTACTTGCTGCATGTATCCCCCTTAATCTTTCCATCTCTCACCTTGAAAGCGTGACCTCTCGTTAATAAATCCTTCACACTGGGAAAAAGCTTGTCTCTATCCACCCTGTCTAAACCCTTCACGATTTTGTAAACCTCAATCAGGTCCCCCCTCAATCTCCTTTTTATTAATGAAAATAACCCTAACCTACTCAACCTTTCTCCATAGCTAGCACCTTCCATCCTCGTAAACCTTGTTTGCACCCTCCAAAAGGCGTCTATATCCTTTTGACAATGTGGCGACCAGAACTGTACAGTCTTCTAAGTGCGGCTGAACCAATGTCTTGTACCATTTTAACATGACTTGCCAGCTCGTATACTCAATACGCCATCCAATGGAGGCAAGCAAACCATCTTGACTACTGTATCCACCTATCCAGCAACCTTCAGAGTACCATGGACCTGCACTCCCTGATCTCTCTGCCTAACAACTTTTCTCAAGGCTCTTCCGTTCATTGTATAATTCGCTCTAGAATTAGTCTTGCCTACTTGCATTACCTCACATTTGTCTGGATTGAAAACCAACTGCCACTTTCCGCAAAAATCTCCAGTCCCTCTATATCCTCCTGCATTCTCTGACAGTCCCTTATGCTTTCTGCTACTCCAACAATCTTCGTGTCACCTGCAAACTTGCTGATCATACCAAAAGTGTCCTCTTCCAGATCATTTATTTATATTACAAACAACAGTTGCCCCAACACTGACCCCTGTGGATCACCACTGGTCACCTTTCACCATTTCAAGAAACTCCCTTCAAATACTCCTCTCTGTCTCCTGTTTCTCAACCAGTTCTTTATCCACCTAGCTAGAATACCCTGCACACCATATGACTTCAATTTCTCCATTAGTCTACCATGGGGAATCTCATCAAACGCCTTACTAAAGTCCATGTATATGACATGTACAGCCCTTCTTTCATCTAGAAAATTGCTCACTTCCTCAAAGAACTCAATTAAGTTGGTAAGGCACGATCTCCCCTATACAAAACCATTTTGCCTATCACTGTAAACCCATTCTTTTCTAAATATAAGTAGATCCTATCCCTCAGTACCTTCTCCAGCAACTTTCCCACCACTGACGTCATGCACACTCGTCTTTGGTTACCCAGAATATCCCTACTACCCTTCTTGTATAGGGGGACAACATAAGCTACCCTCCAATCCTCCAGCACCTCACCTGTATTTAAGGATTCCACAAAGATATCTGTCAGGGCACCAGCTATTTCCCCTCTCGCCTCCCTCAGCAACGTGAGATAGATCCCATCCGGTCCTGGGGATTTGTCCACCTTAATAACCACTAGCCTACCCAACACATCTTCGCTACTTATGTCAGCGTGATCAAGACTAATCAAATTTCTATCGCTAATCTCAACATTCATCATGTCCCTCTCCTCAGTGAACACTGATGCAAAGTAATCATTCAGAATCTCACCCATTCTCTCAGGTTTGACACACAGCCTTCCTTCATCATCCTTTAGTGGACCAATCCTTTCTCTAGTTACTCTCTTGCTTCTTGTATAAGAATAAAATGCTCCTGAATTCTGCTTGCTAAAGATATTTCATAACCCATTTAAGCACGCTTGATTTCTCGTTTAAGACTTGTCCTACTTTTCCGATATTCTTCCAGGGCCCGTTCTGTTCTGAGCTGCCTAGACCTTATGTACACTTCCCTTTTCCTCTTTGCTCATCGTAGAATTTCTCCTGTCATCCACGGTTCACGAATGTTGCCCTTCCTATCCTTTGCCTTCAACGGGACATGCCTATCATTCACTATCTTTAACCTATCTTTCAAAGCCTCCCACATCTCAAATGTGGACTTCACTTCAAATAGCCGTGTCCATTCCACATTTCCGAGCTTCTGCCGAATTTTGATTTAATTGGTCTTGGCTCAGTTTAGTACTCTTCCCTTAGGACCACTCTCTTCTTTATCCATAAGTATTCTAAAACTTACAGAATTGTGGTCACTGTTCCCAAAGAAATCCCCCACCGCAACTTCTACCACCTGTCCTTGTTCCCCAGTACCAGGTCCAATATGGCCTCTTCCCTCGTCGGACTATTGACATACTGCAGTAGAAAACTCTCCTGGACATTTTTTACAAATTCTACCCCATCCAGACCTCTGACGCGAAGTATATCCCAGTCAATGTTGACAAAATTAAAATCTCCCATCACCCCTACCCTATGGCCTCGACATATTTCCATAATCTGTTTGTTCTTCTACCACATGCTCACTGTTGGGAGGCCTGTAATACAGCCCCAACAGTGTAACTGCACCCTTCTAATTTCTGTGCTTCACCCATAATGACCCACTACCCAAGACCTCCATAGTGTGCTCCTTTAGCACAGCCGTGATATCGTCCTTGACCAGCAATGCAACTCCACCTTTTACTTCCCTCCCTGTCCTGTTTTGAAGCGTCTATATCCAGGGATGTTTAATTGCCAATCTTCATGCCCTTCCTTCAACCAAGCGTCTGTGATTGCAACGACATGATACTCCCAGGCACCAATCCAAGCCCTAAGTTCATCTGTCTTTCACACTATACTCCTTGCATTAAAAGAGATGCATTTTAGGCTACCAGTTTTTTTGTGCTCTGTCTACTCTTCCCTTTATGAATGCAATCTTCATAATTCTTACATTCTCCACATCACTGCCTACTTGTTTTCTCTTCTGGTTCCCAGTCTCCTGCCACATTAGTTTAAATATTCCCAAATGCAGTAGCAAAAAACCCACTAAGGAGATTTGGTTCCAGTCTGGTTCAGATGTACACCGTCCATTTTGTAATAGTCCCACCTGCCTCAGAACCGGTCCCAATGTCCAACAAATTGAGCCCCTCCTTTCTACACCATCTCTCAAGCCATGTGTTCAACCTGTCTTTTTTTAAAATTTCTACGCTGGCTCGCACGTGGCACTGGTAGTAATCCCAAGATCACTATCTTTGAGGTCCTCCTATTTAATTTCCCTCCGAGCTCCCTGAATTCTTCTTTGAGGACCTCATCGCATTTCCTACGCATATTGTTGGTGTCCATAAGCACCAAGACAACTGACTGTTCACCCTCTCCTTTTAGAAGGATCTGCAGCTGATCGGTGGCATACCTGACCTGAGCACCTGTGAGGCAACATACCATCCAGAAGTCCCATTCCGGCCACAGAACCGCCTATCTACTCCCTTCACAAGAGAATTCCCTGTGACAATGGTCCTACGAGTCGTTTTATCGCCCTTCTGAACAGCAGTGCCTGCCATGATGCCATGAACCATGCAACTGCTGCCCTCCCCTGGTAAGTAATCTCCCCCAACAGCATGCAAAACTGTATACCTGTATTGGAGGGAGATGACCGCAGGGGACACCTGCACTGTCTTCTTACTCTTTTTCTGTCTTTTAGTCACCCATTCACTGTCTCCCTCAGCAATTCTAAACTGTGTTGTGACCAACTCACTAAACGTACTATCCATGGCATCCTCAGCATTACAGATGCTCCACAGTGAGTCCATCCACTGCTCCAGAGTCATCATGCGGTCAAACAAGAGCTGCAGCTGGACACACTTCTTGCAAGTGTAAGAGTCAGGAGCGTCAGCCACATTCCTGAGCTCCCACATCAAGCAAGAGGCACAGGCCACGGGTCTGAGTCAACCATTGTTGACATCGTACAGTGGAAGTTTATAGTATCCATTTGCCTTACAGACATCTTACATTTCATGATTTTCACATATCCATGGTGTGTGTGTGTGAGAGAGTGACAGAGAGAGAGGGGGGCTGACAAGAATCCTATTGTTATTTTGGTATACTCTGATTATATTCAGGGGTTCAGCCTTTTTTACATGAATGTTCATTACTTCGGTGTTTGGAACTGAGAATTATCCGGAGTTCAGAATGGTTAGGATCATATAACTTGAGCAGCTATTTCAAACAAATCTGAATCTGCTCAAATCTTCCACGTATTGACTCACAGTCCATGACTCACGAAGGAATTAATATAAAGCTAACATGACAAAAGAAAGGTTAAAAAATAACTTCAGATGACATTGGAGTGCTATAGAGAAATGTAGGTTAAGTGAGTCGTCAAAGGCCTGACAAATAGAGCTTTACGTGGATAAAAGTGAAGTTGTCCATTTTGACTGGATGAAAAGCATTTTTTTTAAATAGAGGGAGATTCCATAGCTGTGAGATGCAGTGGGATCAGAGTGTAACATTACCTGAATCACAAAGTGCTAGCAATACGTAATTAGGAAAGCGAATAAATGTTTTCCTTTTATCGTGGGGCAATTTAAAGCCAAAGGTAGAGAGCACTGTTGAGCTTGTATCTTGAATGCTCTAATTCTTATCGGTCACCCTGTTTATGGAAGGAAGTAAATTCATTGGAGGCAATTCGGAGAATGCTTACCAGAATAATACTTACAGAATGACTTTCATACAAAGGGAATTCGGATAGTCTAGGCTTTTGTCAGTTTGTGGTTAGGAGAGGAAGAGACAAATTAATTGAAACAAGATGTTTCCTCTTACGGAAGAGACGAGAATGAAGGATTGCTGTCTAAATGTCAGTGGTTGCCCATTTGAAACACATCGAGATGATTTGTTTTCTCTCAAAATGTGGAAACTCTGACACGTTATTAAAGCAGAGCTATGGAATATTTTAAAGGCATAAATAAATAGTTTATTGTTGAGAGAGGGATGGTGAAAGGTTTTCAGGGTAGGCAGGAATGTGGATTTAACGTTACAATGAATGAGACATACTCATGTTGAATATCTAACTCATCCCTGTTTGTATGGGATGTGGCAGGTTGATTAAACTGACAAATTGGAGTTTCAATGTAAAGATCCAAAGTTTATAATGCTGAAATCCTCCATCTTCAGAGCCTTTTCAATGGTTGAATTTTTCAAGTGTTTGTTTAAAATCACTTAATTTGTGCTGTAACACTAATTGCCGATATGGAAACTGTGAAGAGATTCCAGTAATGAATGCAGTGATCACAAAGAAAGTTTTAGTCCAATGTGGGACTTAATTAAGATTCATCTAGAACTCAACAATGTGAAAGAAAATTAGTGTTACTTCCCGTAAGTTCTATGGAGGGGCTTCTGTCTGAGAACATGCCACAACAATGCAACAATAACAGTAAATTGCTGGTGGACTGACAGTTTCAGTAAGATAACGTAGAGACTCCTCATGAAAACAGCACACAGCAATGCAGAGAATACCATTCCCGACCATAGCAATCACATACTGCCTCTCCATTATCGACATTATCCTTCGGGTCAGAGAGTTTATTACAAAACAGACAGTTTTAGGAGAGGACATCAAGGAAGCTTGAATTCAAAATTGCTTGCAAATTTGAGTTACTTGTCCCTCCTCATTTTAGTGTCTTAAAATGAGTATATTCAAGAAATACGTATCCCATCACACTCTCACCTTTATCACCGGCTATAATGTTCATCAAACCTATGAAAGGGGTTGAAGAATAAAATCAGTATTGATTGCAGTATCCATCTGGGTTGTAAGAAGTTGAACAAAAGCAGCTGAACGCAAGCTGCAGGACTGCCTCCAGAGTCTTCAGCCATTCAAGCAGCTGGCACTCAACAGTAGCTGGAGGCAAATGCTAACTTCAGGATTTAATTTATCTTGTCTGACCAGTTACAGGCATGGTAAGGTTGACAATCCAAACTGCAAGGGATATGTAAAATATAATTCTCCAAGATTGTTTGCAATAACTGGAAAATATGTTTGATCTTTTGTGTAATTCGTACTTCATTTGATATTATATTTTCCAAGGCAAAGGCTGGAGAAGAAGCAGTTCCTGTGAAGTTATGTAGATATTTCCTTCTGCATCCAGGAACCATGTAGCAGGCCCTAGTTACCACAGTCAGCTTTAACCCCCAAAAGATGTATTACATCCAGAAGTGGGATAGTGTTCTTTCTTACAGGAGACTTTTGCAGTCATCATTTTATGAATTCTGGTGAAGCCCTGCTGGTTGAACTGAGAGCTGGAGTCAATCGTGATGGTTGGCAGTGCCAAGGGTGGCATGGTACTGACAGTAGGTAGTACAGAAGATGCTGCCTGATCACAAACCATCATTGAAATGGCATGATCCCAGGAGCTAACAGCAACAACAGAATGAAGACAGAGCAGTGATCTGTCCTTTGCTGCCAGTAGTGGTGGATATTGCTGAGCCTGTACTCAAGAGATTTGCAGGCCATGGCCCACTGCAGGAGTTGAGGAGCTCTCCTATTCACTACACAGACAGACACGAGTGGCTCTCAACTGGTGACTTCATTTCCCCCCCCACTGACAGGATAATATAATGGGGCAGAAGGGAGTTGGGCTTTGCTCCTGGACTCCCCTCCGCTTGGCCTGACTCATGAGAATCTTGACAAATGCCAGTTGACATGGAAAATGCAGCCCTGCATGTGGAGACAGTACCAAAGGTCTTCATTGGAGATATTGGAAAATTGGTTGCCAAGTCTCCATTTGGGCCTGGAGCTCTTCAATTGAGATATTTTGAGACGCTGCAACAAGTATAAAGTTTTGAAGAAATGAATTGATTGCATCGTATCTCCCTTTCTTTGCTTCCACACTCCAGCCTCATTAGCTTGTCTTGCCAACAGTTAATGAGGGTTTTGAGCGAATAAATCTTGAACCAGTTTTATAAAACTAGCTGTCAATCGCTTGAAATATTTACTCAATTCTTCAGGTTTATTATGATGATTTTATTGTGGATGTAGAGGTACGCTTAAAATGACTGAATAGCACGTTTCTGACTATTTGCAGATCACCTGAGAGTCCAAAGTACAAGGTCGATGAAAAGCTGTACACTCCAAAATCTATCATGAAAAAAGTAAGTTTGAAAACAATATATGATTTGCTTCATTCAGAGGACACAAAATAGAAAGTAAATCACTTTCTCTGGACTTTTCAGGAAACATCACACAGCAGCACAGGGAAGACCACTGCAGGCAAGAGCATTTGCATTACTGTCTCTCTGTTATCTGCATTAGAATGAGGGATTCAGAATTTTGTTTCAAAAATATCAGGAGAGAACATCGAAGACACTTCATTGTAAGTTTGCTTACATTTTATTATTGAAGTTTCTAAACTCTTAATATGAATACATTCAAGACCTTGCTATCCCATTTTTGTCTCTAATCATTATCACCAGCAACAAAGGTTTTGAAGAACAAATTCATCATTTATTGCTAAACATCACACAACACCAGGTTATAGTCCAACAGGTTTATTTGGAAGCATGCTAGCTTTCGCAGTGTCGCTCCTTCATCAGGTGATAGTGGAGGGCTCAATCGTAGCACACAGAATTTATAGCAAACATTTACAGTGTGATGTAACTGAATCATGAACATTTATTGCAGTCCCCCATCTGGAGTGTGGCCAGTTTCACTCAAACGGCTGAATGCAAGCTGCAGTCCTGAATCCCGAATCTTCAGTCTTCCAAACAGCTGGCACACAATTGTGGGATGGAGGCAAATGCTCATTTAAATAACTTCATGTATCTTTTATCATCAATTGCAGGCATAGTAAGTGTAACAATCCAAACTGCAATGGAAATGAAACCTATAATTGTCAGGAACAAATGAAGAAATTGAAGTGTCAGTTTGATCCAAAGTGCAATTTAACTCCTGAATAATATTGTATTTGGAATAAAGGCTATTGCTGCAGAACCAGCAATTCTTGTGAAGTTATGTAGGTATTTCCTTCTGCATACATGCAAGAACAATGTCAAATATGCTGTTCAGGCCACAGTTAGCACATTGTGGAAACTGCTGGGCTCTGCCTCCCAAGTGTGTATTTTACCGAGAAGTTAGATTGTGGTGTTTTTTTATTTAAACAAGGCTTTTGCAGTAATAATGTTGTGAATTGTGGTGGAGTCCTGCTGCTTGGACTGAGAGCTGGAGCCAGCGCTGCTGTGGTGGATGGCACCACCAAGGGCAGCATGTTGCTGATGTGGCCTGACCAAGAAGATATTGCTGGGTCACTGTCCCAAGAATGAAATGGCCCAATCCAAAGAGCTGATGGTGAAATCGGAACGATAACAGAGTGGCAAATCTTTCTGTGCCACCATTAATGTTTGCAATTGCTGAGCCAATACCCATTGATGAGGAAAAGTCAATCCTGTATTAGAACCAGTATCCAAAGCACTTCACTGGAGAAATTGGACAGTTCGTTGCCCTTCTATAATTGCCCCCAAGCTTTTTATTTGAGACTTTTCTAGACTGTGCAACTGTGAAGAAATAGGTTTGTAACATCCTTCATTTCCATGTTCCAGCCTGCCTGTCAGTGGCTTGAAATCCTGACACTCCTATTCAAGTTTCTAAAAATGTTTTTATTCTGAATGTAAATGTTTGCTAAAATTGACTTAATGGCACTTGATGACCATTTGCAGCTCTGAAAACATCAACTGCTGAAAGCGCAAGGAAGCTGGTGATTCTGGTTCTCCAGAAACTAAGAAGGTCATTGAAAAATAAGCTGAATACAATGTGTGACTGTCTACTAATAGCGAGCAGGTCTGGCTGCATCTGTGGAGTGAAAGCAGAGTTAATGTTTTTAGTTGAATGACTCATGTTCAGAACTTCAGACCTCTCTGAAGAAGGGTCACTTGACTCAAGGTGAACTCTGCTTTCTCTCCACAGATGCTGCAAAATATGTTGAGTTTCTCCAGCAACTTTTGTATTTTTTTCAGATTGTCAACTTCCACAGTTTGTTTTTTTACATTAAAGAAATTATTGACTGGCGTATAATCTTTGCTCTATCGTTAATCTTGTAAGAAGAGATTTTAGGTGGAAGCTTGCAGTGAATGCTACAGACCTAATGCTCGGACTGAAACCTGGAGTTTTGGCGTATGCTCAGGATGGTATATTGCCAGCAGTGACCAATGAAGAGATTCTTCATTGATGAAGGGCTTTTGCCCGAAACGGCGATTTTCCTGCTCCTCAGATGCTGCCTGACCTGCTGTGCTTTTCCAGCTCCATTCTAATCTAAAATGAAGAGATTCCTGCCAGGGTTACTCATCAGTTGACAGTGCAGCTTAATTTCAAGAGTTGCTACTCCAGTAAGAGGGACACATTTCTGAGCCCTACTGTTCATACTGATCATTGTTGAGGCTGTAAAGGTGGGCACAATCAGGGAAATGAGGGAGGCAGGACTGAGAGATCATGCAGAGTCAAGATGTCAAAGAGAACTGGTCTATGTCAGCATGGCTTAGCAATGAGAAGGTGCCAGACTCCCTCCTGCCATTTTCCAAATTCGACCACCTCCCAGTTAAAAGCTAGTGAATAATTGAGTGAATAATGCATTAATACAAAGTCTTTCAATAATCATTTCCAGCCCTTCAATGTTCAGGCCTTCAGTTGTTCACTTCAAAGCACTGGACTGTACAGTGAGGCTAAACATATTGAAAACACATTGACTACCTAACGCTCTGCTTCCAGACACTATTACATTGGCCACCTCCCCTCACCCCATCACTTCAAAAAGAACAGACTAAGGTGTCCTGCAAACCTCTGTGGAAGTTGAAAAAAAGTCAGCATATATTGCAGTCATATCTTTTGAAAGTGGCCTTTTTTAACAGAATATAATAGAACATAGAACAATACAGCACAGAACAGGCCCTTTGGCCCACGATGTTGTGCCGAACATTTGCCCTAGCTTAAGTACCTATCCATGTACCTATCCAATTACCGCTTAAAGGTCACCAATGATTCTGACTCTGCCACTGCCACAGGCAGCGCATTCCATGCCCCCACCACTGTCTGGGTAAAGAACCTACCCCTGACATCCCCCCTATACCTTCCACCATTCACCTTAAATTTATGTCCCCACGTAACAATCTTTTGCATCCGGGGAAAAAGTCTCTGACTGTCTGCACTATCTATCCTAATGTAATCAGGAATTTCTGGAGTGCATTAATTTCTGTAAGATTTCTGTAGGAACTTCCTCTTGACAACATCTCTCAGTTTTATAGCAAACCCCACCATTCCAGACCACAGCCCCTCCCAATATTTACATTACTCCTGGTGATTAGAGTGATTCCTCTCTTTTTAAAAAATATGCTGTTTCAGCTCAATAGAGCCTTTTGATCTTCAGGGTTTATTTTCAAATGTTTGCAAGTCATTGATAAGTGTAAATCCTTTGTTTAATTTGTGCTTCACGATGACTTGTGGCTGGGGACATTTTGACAGACTAGATTGTCAGGAAGATGGGAATCAAATTTTGCCAGACATGAGGAAGCAAGTTTGATTTGATCTGATTTTGATGTGATTTAATTATGCTTCATTTGGAATACAACAATGTGAAAAGGGAATGTTGGAGAACCATTGATTCCTTCAAAATGTTTTGTGCAATGCAACGAATGCCAGTTCAGACAACAGCAGCTACATTAAAGAGGCTGCTAGACTGCCTCCCAAGGAATTTAAGGTTAGTGACAGAGTTGTCTTAAACAGTAGTACCACCACCCTAAATGCTGAGAAGGGAAATTACTTGCTGATCAATATTGAGGTTCTGTTTCTGGACATCGGAGCTATAGTGAAAACACTGAAGAATTGTGTTCCTTTCCTTCACTCCACCTCATCGCTTCTTTTTCTTTCTCTTTCCTGCTCATCCTCACTCCCCCACCCCCGATTCCACACTAACTCCAAAATCATCGCCATGGTCTCCAGAGTTCGGTGACATTTGATGAAATATGGCTGCATATTTGAAGAAATATGGCTATGGATTGGGACCAGCTCCTGGTCTCCTCACCTTGGTCTATCTCCCATACAATGTCGCCATTGTATACTTCGCACTTTTTATAATTTAAGTTGGCCAGAGGCCATGTGTATCCACAGAGTCAGGCACATTCCCTCGTTATAGTCATTTGTTTGAATCAAGCTTATAAATTGCTTTCATGGTGAATTCAATACAGGCAGCATCACATCCACACCGTTTCACTGACATCATCAATGAATAGAAGACTAAATACTGAGGTCATTACAGTGCTCTGGGTCAGAGATCTGTAATTGCTCCCGGGTTTATTATGGTCAGGTCTTTCAGTAAACTCCAAACGGATGAAGGAGCAGGAAAGGAAAAGGAATAAAATTCTCTTTTCAACAAAACAGCCAATACTGACTAATATGACATGAACATTCAGTGAATTTGAATAATGAGAAATTACTATATTCGGATTCTGAATCAAACATTGAGCTACAAATTGTGCTTGTAAGGGTTAAATTAGCAATAGTGTATAAAGACCTTGAGTTTCTTTTTCAGAGATAAGGAAGTTAAACTTGAATCCTTGCATTTGGGATGTTTTCCCTCTGTCCCAGTACAGACAAGTCTTTATTTGACCTCTTTACTCCCCACCCACCAACTCCTACCCTCACAGCCAAAACTCTCGATGTTAATAAGAAGTGCCAAATATTAATTGTGTGATCATGCACATATTTAAAATGATTTAACTGGTAATTTATAATCAGTTGCAGCTGTGAAAATGTTGACACCTCACACTGTGAATTAGGTGGAAGCCTAAGTTTGTCAGAAACTAAAGGGAACAAATTGGCAAGTAAGTTTGGTCTAATGTAAGATTTAAATCTGCTATATTATGGATCCAATAATGTGAAATGGAAGTGCTGGCAGTTGTTGTAAGATTATGTCAGGATTGCCTCACGAAGGCATCCCATGGCAGCGTGGTGAACACCAACACAGATGAGAACAATCGCAGAAAACAGCTGCTTAACTGGTTCAGAAATGCTTGGTTATTTCGAAAGACCAATCTTGAATCAGCATAAAATATCCAAAGTTTTTCAATGGTCGGTTGAATTTTGCTTGTCTTTCAGTATGAAGGTCTTGCATAGACCAGAAATAGCTATAAACAATGGTGACATACTAAATAAATGGTTTTCTCTTCTTTTCACTCTGTACTGTCTCTTCCACACCCCAACCCCAACATTCCCTCATTGTATTGTACTGTCGAGGTCCTGTGGAAGTCAAAAGAACCCCATAACAACAGGACCAAGATGGTTTATGATGCATCTTGAAAACAAATACCATTTTTTAGACCATAGGACAGCATTGTCAATACACTCCAGGGGGATGGGTGGTGAAGGCATCAATAACTAGTTACATTAGCAAGATTACAAGACTGGGATTCAAGGTATACTGCTTTGTCATTACCCCCTCATTAACTTCACCATTACAAGGCTAAAGTCGGGAGCATTGGAATCTTCACTGCTCACCTGGTGATTGGTTTATTTGCAATAATAGTCAAGAAGCTCAATATGATCAAAGAGAGAGCAGTTTGATTGACTTGCAAAAGAACTAATGAACCTAATTTCCACTCCCTTCACCATCATTGAACTACGATGTTGGGCTACCTCGTACTTACACTCTACGGAATGAACCTCAGCAACTTATTAGCCTCACACTGAAAGGACCTTTCCTGTCTATAATCTCTATTTCTGAACAGAACAACGATCAGCTAAAGGTCTGTTACACCAGATTCTGACTTTGTATGGATATCTCTGTTCTGTTATTATCGCTATGGCAAAATAATGTGATTTATTAAAATTGCAGTCATTAACTGACTTATGAAAACTAATCGATCAGGCTTGGAATATTGAATCGCAAGTCTGCGATGTTTTTTGTTAAATTGCTTTGGACTTAATTCTGAATAAGTTTACTGATAGCAAATTACTTAATTTGTGCTCTTCGATGAATTGCAGTTCTGGAAACATTGTCAGTGCAAACAGTGAGGAAAATGGGAATGTAGGTTCTCCTGGATCAAGTGAAGTAATTGCAAAGTAAGTTTAGTTTCATGCATGACTGACGAAGTCATTATTTCAGAATATGACAAACCATTAGGAAATAACTGGTGAGCTGGGAGTTTGGGCAATGTTATACAACGATCAGTGGTAACAACTCGGAGGCAATGATTTGATGAACTCTCAAAGAGGAACTTGCCTGTGTTCACTCCCAAGTCCTTTTAGTATGTGATACTACAAAACCTCTCCGTATGAAAATCGTAGATTCCCTTTGAAGACCATCAGTTGAAGCTGCCTCCACCACTACACTATTAGGCAGAACATTCCAGTTTCCGAACTATGCTGTTTTTTAAAAAAAAAGGATTCCTTGTAACCGTTGTTTTATTTTGCCGATCATCTTAAATCGGTGTCCTTTTCTTCTCAAGCCTTTTTAAAATAGAATCCGTACAGTATGGAAACAGGTCACTTGGCCCAACAAGTCCACACCAACCCTCCACAGAGTAACCAATCCAAATGTATTCTCCTCCCCTTTTACTCTACTCTATCCAAATCCCTCATGATTTTGAACACATGTAAAATGTCTTCTTCATCTTCTGTTCTCCATAAAGAGCAGCCCGAGCTTCTTCAAACTATCCACTTAGTTCTCCAGTTGCTCATCTCTGGTACCATTTTTGTGTACCTTTTGTGCACATTCTCAAATCCCTTCCTGAAGCGTGCTGCATAAATACTATACATGTGGGAAAAGCAGGACTGTTTATAACCATTTGTCATAATTTCCTTATTTTGCTAGTGACGGTCCTATTTCTAATGTTCAGAATCCTAATGATATCTTCAAGCTGCACTGCCAACTTCATAATTTGTGTGCATACACACAATATGTATAAAATGTATTAAATATTAGACCGGGATCATTTCAGAAAGCATTGATCATTGTATCAAAAGATTTTAGCTTGTATATTAAATGAACAAAGAACAATCCAGAATAATTCTGAGTTGGAGGAGGGCTGAGTTCAATGGGGCAAGAGGGCATTTGTGCAAGGGCATTTGAGCACAAATCTGGGCAATGTTCAGCTCCAGCTGTATAGTACAGCTTAACATTTCCACAAGCAGGAAATGGTGGCAAAAACAGTACTCTAATTCCCTGCATGATATTGCAAAGGATATGGATTATTGTTAACCTCAGTGAGGACCATGCTAAATATAGACTGTTCAGAGGGGAAATAAAGAGTAAGGGAGACTGGCAGCTAACTTTAAAAGGGAATCCAAAAGTCATCATTAGTCACAAACAGTGAAAGGGCACCAAAGGAATGAGTGGGGCCAATTCTCATTCATCTCCTGTTTAAACATCATCGGGGCAGGGGCCTGGCTGAGGTATTATGAAGAGGATGTTGATGTCCAGTTCATGGTGAAACAAAATGTAGTTGAGACTTGGATGAGATGAAGTTTGACAGAATTTTAGAAAGGCTAAAATAAAATAAAATTGTAGATGCTGGAAATCTGAAACAAAATTAAAACTGCTGGAGAATCTCAGCAGGTCTGGCAGCATCTGTGGTGGGAAAGCAGAGTTTTAGTTTTTGAGTCCTGTGACCCATTGAGTAAATCCAGCTCTTTCTTTTTCAATGAGAAAGGCTGATCATCATTGAGTGTTGTAACTGATAACAGCGAAATTGGAGATACCTGAGGATACAGAGAAAAGTAACATTGAAGCTGCAGTGGGAATATCCACAACAACCGAATCCTGTTCAAATAGAGGCATGGAATCAGAGACAGGAGAATCACAACATTTCAAATACTTTTGTTCAAAATTGTCTGGATAAATCCAGCAACCAGATTCATCTTAGTGGTAGGAAAGTTTCTAATGAACTGTAATCACAGCTCAAGCAACAATACTGGGAGATCATATGGACTAAATTTATATGCTGACTAAAAATTTAATATGTAACCTGTTCACCTAAATCAACTGATGAAGGCTCATAATTCTGAATCTTCAGTTTTCTTGGGTATTTAATCCAGTTTAGAAACGTAGAAAATAGGGCAGGAGCAGGCCATGCAATCCTTCGAGCCTGCCCTGTCATTCATCACGATCATGGCTGATTGGAGTATGACCTTGTTTCATTAAATTAGTTGATCAAGGCTTGAAATGCAGCATTGTGAGACTTCTGCTTTTTAAATGTCTGACAATAAATTATAGACCCAGACACCATTTTAGTTTGCTTTTAATTTTGTGGTTATTGATCAATTGCAATTTAACAGACAGAGCATTCAAAAACATTATAGACTCAATTCTACAGAAAAAAAAGGGACGAAAAAGTAAGTTTGATTTGTCATGTGGCTAAATTGTATTTTTAATGTGGAATCTAACACCATGAGAGAAATTGCAGGAGAGTCAGAATATCCTGCAAAATAATGTAGAGACTTTCTCATGAAGACATGCCCCGAAAACCAGTCTACATTGTTTGTCCTTGAATTTTTCCAAAAACCTTTCAAGGATTATGATCAGTATGTATGGTTGTCTCAGATACATTACTGGCAAATGTTGTAACGCCAATACCAAACTCAAGGTCTCTTTCTCAACTTTAAATGTTCCTACGAGAAATTGAGGACTACAGAGTCTGGAGATCAGAGATGAAAAATGTGTTGCTGCAAAAGCACAGAAGGTCAGGCAGCATCCAAGGAGCAGGAGAATCGACGTTTCGGGCACAATCAATAGTCAGTAATTTCTATCAGTGTCCACCGTTACAGCTACAAAAAATCCTCTAATATCTCTCCTCAATGGGTCATTCTTCCCCTTTGAATGTGGGCAGTGAGCACTCAGCTCTATCTTTTTTTTGTCAGCAAATGGCTACCTTACTTCCAGCCTGCTCTCAACAAGAGGTTAACTTGCACTGTCAAAGTGTGGCAATACTGAGAGGAATCCTCCCCATACATGACCCATGCTATGATCACAAGAGAGGGGCTTATGCCCGAAACGTCGACTCTCCTGCTCCTTGGATGTTGCCTGACCTTTCAAATATTCCTGTTGATGAATGTTTAGCTTCCTGAGAAACAATTGATAAGCCTTTTTATCTTCTCGATGCTTTCTGTAAGAGTATAGCACCAACACTTCTTTCACTTGCATCGATAACTACATTGAATAGCTTTGGGTTATTAGTTGTCGCTAATATTGGGGCAGTAGTTAACACAACTTTCAGGCTGACAAATGCCTTCTGACAGTTTTCCATCCATTGAAACTTCCTGCATTTCTACAGCAATTCAGTGAGTGAAGCAGCCACACTGCTAAGACTCCCTACAACTTTCTGATAAAACCCACTTGTAGTACTACCAAATGCAGAACAATCTCTGTTATATGAACGTCAATTATCCAAATTTCAGATTATCCGAACAAGATCTCAAGGTCCTGTGTTTGCAATCTGATCAGTTATCCGAGCAATGCGTTATCTGAACAATTAGTTATCCGAACAATTAGTTATCCCCACCCGTCTAATGTGGATAATCAAGATTGTTTTGTAGTCGTACTGCTCTTTTGGTCGATGAGGACACCTGTCCATGTTCAATAACATGGTCCAGGAGAGTGATTTGTGTTTTCTTGAGTTCGCTGACAGCCAGGTTTATCACCAAGCCTGCCTATCAAAGTCGAGTGAATAATTTTGAGAAATTCTGCAAATTTTCCATTCATGTGTGACTAAAAACCAGGTCATCAATGTGTACCATGCAATTGGGGAACGAAGAAATTGCGTCATTGGTTAGTCTTTAAAATGTAGCTGGCACATTCTTCATACCACATGATATGGCTGTAAACTGTACAGTGCATTTTGGTGTCATGAAAGCCGAAATTGTCTTCACCTTTTTGAATAGAAGTAGCTGAAGGAATCCTTTGAGTAAGTCGTACAGAGAAATATAAATTGCTAGTCCCATCTTCTCAATATGGTCTTCCAAACTTGATTTAGGACATGTATCAGATTTAGTAACTGCATGGATTATGCATAGGTCCACACGTAATCATTGGATATTATCTGGCTTTGGTCCCACTGATGTAGGTGAACTCTATTCACTACGACAGATTTTGATTATATTGTCTTTCAGCAAGTGTTCAGTCTCTTTCTGAACCTGTGCCAACCTTCAAAGGTTAAATCTGTAGGATATTATTTGATTGGAACTGCATTTCCTCAATCAATATTATGTGTAGTGAGATTAGTATTTCCCAGGTTATTCCTACATATATCCCCATGTGATTATACTATTTATTTTGGGTCATTTCGATTTTCATCTGGAAGGGAACTCAGCAGTTTATCCCAGTTTCCCAGAACTTCCTCATTGTTCAATTTAATTTGAGGAGACCAATTCACAATCATCTGAAATTATTTCGTCACTCTGTGTTGTAACCAGTACCACATTCTCTTTTGTTTTCCTATCAAAATAGCTTTTGAACAAAACACATCTCTTCAAGCCACAGAATGGTCACAGAAGTAAGTGGAGCAGTAAGCCATTCAGCCCATGAAGCATGCACTGCTGTTCAAAATGACGATGGCTGATTATCTAATCCAGTACCCTGTTCCATCATTCTTTCTGTAAGCTTTGATCCCTTTAGCCTGAAAAAAAACTATTACGTTTTGGACTCAATCAATTTCTATGACAGTGAATTCCAAAGAGTCACCACTGTCAGGGTGAAGAAAGGTTTCCTCATCTCAGTCCAAAATGCCCAAGCCAGTATCCTTAGACTGTAAGCCCTGGTTCTGGACTCCCCAGCCGTGGAGAACATCCTTCCTGATTATCTAATTCTGGACATAAACACTGACTTGTGCTACATCTTGTGATCTTAGCCTGGGTCAATATGGGCAGGGTTGTTCTCTGTATTGCCACACTTTGACAGTGCAAGTTAACCTCTTGCTGATAGCAGGTTGGAAGCAAGGTAGCCATTTGTTGCTAAGGAAGAGATAGGACTGAGTGCTCACTGCCCATATTCAAAAGGGAAGAATGACCTATTGAGGAGAGATATTAGAGGACTTTTTATAGCTGTAAGGGTGGACAGTGATAGAAATTACTGACTCCCATAGAACACACAGGGAATCAGCAAAGGTGACCCAAAGTGCTGATTCCTAATTTCACATGTTGCACTTTCCAAATGACAGCAGCCCATTGGTTGAAGAAGTTTTCCTTTATTTAAAATTAAAATGCCCATCGATGTATGATACACTTCTGGAGTAGGTGGGACAGGAAGATAAGCCTACTCAGTCTAACCTAGGAACTTAAGCTACTGATCTAGGGTAGGGAGACTACCATTCGATGATAAGAGGCCTATTTGGCATCTCATACAGAATCGATGCAATTGCCCTTAATTGCTTCATTAATCCCTGGGGATGTAAGTAATAAGCCACTTGTCAGAGTGTTGTGTTTTGCTCAGGTGTCACTGAGCAGTGTGCTGATCTTTAAGTCGGAACGTTCAGGGTTCAAGATCTACCCTCGGGGTTAAAATAGACTAATTGATACTGCCACAGCAGTGCTGTCCTGAGATAATCCTACACATCAGACATATATGAGGCATTAAACCAAAGCCACTTATTATTTTGAACGAACGTGAGGAGATTATACTTGGTGTCCCGGCCAATATTTATTGCTCAATCCCGATGAGCAGATGATCCAGTCATCATCTCCTTCCTGGTTTTCTCATGGCACACAAATTAAATATCACTTTTCTGACATGTGACTACATGATCAAAAGTACTTCGGTTGTTGTATAGAATATCTCTGATTGAAAATTGATTTGTCAGAACCTGGATGTATTGTTACTCAACTTTGCTGTTCATTTTTTTATTCTCTTCACTCTATGCTGTAAGAAAAAACTCCTTTCCAACTTCCACCAAAGGAGAATGAGACAAAGCTCAGTGCTGTAATATTTCACTTTGTACTAACATCTGGATGAAACTAAAATACCATTCAATGGAAATATAAAACGAATTGAACCAGTTTTAAACGTTTAAAACAAATTATATATTTCACCAAAGGAGTGTATTGAAATATTTCAATAGTTCTCATTGTGTCAATTACCAGCAAACAGTGGAGTCTGTTCCAATCTATTTTATCTTGTCGAAAGAATAGGCTGAGGAAAAGAGCAGTGCATTATGGGCTCCTTCAATTTGAGAATGAGGAAAGGAGTACAGTGTGGATCAGTGATTAACAGCAGGAACAGTACTCTCCAGGTTAGAATAGATGTGCAGTGGAATATACTAAAATGATAGAATGAGAGAAGCTGAAGTGGGATATTGTCAGCTGAATGTTTTATAAGTCTGTTCAAATCGGGTCAGTCAGGATCTTATTAAATGGTGGAGCAGGCTCGAAGGGCCAAGTGACCTATCCTTGTTCATTGTTCATACCTCGAAACAATAATGTTAGTTACTCAAGTGGAAGTATTAAACACACATTTTAAACTGTTACATGGGTACGTGCTGATATTTCCATCTATGACTCCCTGGGTTTGATAACATGTAATTGACAGTGGCCCCAGGGGTTCTGCACTTGTTTCAGAGATCTGGAAAGAGATGTTTAGGATACTCTGAGATTGCATTAAGATGTTATATAAATGCACAACTTTTCTACTTGTCTTCCTGCGAGGGTAGAGAGGGTTTTGCTCTTCATCAAACCTGTGCATCATTTGACTTCAATCTGCTTTTCTTTTTTGCATTATTGTGTGGAGTTTATTCTCTGAAGTCAATAGCCTGGTTTTTGCCCAAAGTTTAAGAGGTTTTTACTCATGGTGAGTTTCTGTATCCCATGAGGTAGATTCATTGCAATCAGTAATGGGAAATATAGCAGATCAAATAAAATGTTGTTAACTGTAATTAGGTCATTTAACAGGGATAACTATGTGCTGTTCTATGCCCCTCAGGATTTAGAAGCCTTTTCAATGGGGCCACTACTGATTTTCCCAAGGCACTATACTAGTGAACTCACTGAGACTGAAACCTTTATAATCTGGGACAATGATGAAATATACACTGACTGGAACTGCAACTTATCAGAAAGACGAGGGAACAGGGAGAGATTGGGGCCGAAGCTCAGAACACAGAGGCACTGTAAACCCAAGCACCCATTGACACAGCTTCTCGAGATGAGTTATGGTGTGGTTCTGCACTATTCGGGTCTGATCTCTGATCAGAACCAATGCTTCTCTGTCAAACCTATGTGGTTTGTGGAAACAAATCATGTCTGCTCGGAGGCAACTACAAAGCTCTCCTGCAATAATGTGACACAGAATCAAGTGAAATTTGGAGTATCCCCTTTTGGGGCTTCTTGCATCCTTTCAAGTGGCAGCTGAATTTGTTGATCAGGTATCAGTTACCATCGAATTGGATGAAATCTTGTTAGTGGTTCATTTATTTACATTTCCCTATCTCTGAGGTTTGCCCCATTTCTTTATTAAAGATCCAATGGGTGTGAGATCTCTTTAGTGCTGTCCATAGGAGAGCCGTGCTCCTGCCACTGTGCAACTTCATATTGATATCTGCCTTTAAAAACAATCTGAATCTATGGTCACATACTGGTGTCGGAACTGAGTAGGGCTCATAATAGAATGACCAACTTGACAACTGCTACAAACCAATGTGGGCTAGATTTTCCAACTGTCATTATCACAAGGGTGCTTTTGGTGCCACATTCACTATTCAGAATAGCAATTGGTTTTTCTGCTCGTGCAGAATTTCTCTCTATTACTTTAAGTAATATTGTAATGATTGTGGTTTGTTTCTATTTATTTCTGTTCCTCAATGACTTTGAAATTCTTACTGTAAAAGGATCAAAGGGCAAAGTAATGCCATTCTTCTCTCTCCAGAAGTACATTGTTGCTGGTTTTCCTCTGAGGCCAGTGCAGAACTCTACCAGTTCATTGTAGGCCTGATACATTATAGTTAAGTTTCACCTCTGCCAGCTGGTACAACATGGAAATTTGAGTATTGATGAAAATAAAGATTTTTTAAAAATTTAAGTCTTTATTATTGTACTTATCAGGACACACTCAAGAATACCAATGGGAAGGAAGAAGACATTTAATCTGTCTGGGTAATGAGTGCTGATTGGTAAAGGCCTGGAGAATGGACCAGCTGATGATTGGCAGTTTACTGCCAATGCTTGTTGTGATTCGACTAAATTGGTGATGGCCATTCTCTGATTCATTTGGCAGGGCAATACCTTAACCACTCAGGCAACCTGCCAATTGAAAACTTAACAAAGTTTAGCTGTTAACTGTCCGTCACCATCTGACCCGCCCATTTCCATTGGGGACATCTCAATCAATCATTGTGCACTTTCCAAAGCTGCAGAACTCTTTTCCTGTTCAGTGTAAACTGTTGTTTCCCTTTACATCAAAATCCTTGCAGCTATGCTGATGCATGCAAGACAAAAAAAAGAGTATGTCCTATTTTACAGCAATACCCAATTTCTGTATTTGCAAACAACTGTTTGAAAATGGGAACCTTTTGTTAATGGAGGATCCAACATCCGGCTGATATGATTAAAATGGAGGAGAAAGTGAGGACTGCAGATGCTGGAAATCAGAGCTGAAAATGTGTTGCTGGAAAAGCGCAGCAGGTAAGGCAGCATCCAAGGAACAGGAGAATCGACGTTTCGGCCATAAGCCCTTCTTCAGAAGGGCTTATGCCCGAAACGTCGATTCCCATGATTAAAATGGAATCTAGTTTTCGAATTTGAAATAATTTAACCCCCTGACAAGCCCACTTTGTACATGCAGATCCTCTTTGAATATTGTATCAGTCTGGCTGTTGAAAGACAGCTTTGGAAAGTTGTTTGATTATGTTAACTTCATTTAATGAATTGCTGAACCGGTGGAAAATACATTCTATTGCATTTACAAAACTAAGATATCTTGTGAAATCAGGAGATGTGCACAATGCAAATGAACATCCCATTTACTGCTGGCCTGGACAAGACTGGTAAATTTAAACTGGCGCTTATAGAGAAAAGACTGAGAACTTAACTGGCTCATTATCATCTAATGTATTGAGTTTAAACTTATGTCTGTCTGTAAATTCTTCAAGGCCTTGGTCCACGCTGCCTCTTGTACCCCTAATATACACACTCTGTTCTTTTGGTTCTCTGATTGCTTTATATCTTTTTGTCCACGAGTATGGTCAAGTCCCCTTAATTAGCTGGACTTTACTGATAAACTTCCTCAGATGCCCTCTTTACTCATTCTCTCTTTGAAAGCTTACTTAAAAGGCAGTTTCATGTTTCTGGTCATTGGTCCAAACTCTACTGATACATGCCAACAACCTTCTCCTGTTTGGCTTTCAGTGCATCCTTTTCCAGTTTGGAAGGTCAAACTCAAATGCTGAATATAGGGTTAAAGACAGGATTCTTGGCAGGGTGGATAAGCAGAGGGATCTGGGTGTGCAAGTACATAGATCCCTCAAAGTTGCCACCCAAATGGACAGGTTTGTTAAGAAAGCATATGATGTTTAGGCTTTCATTCACAGGGAAATTGAGTTTGAGATCCGCGAGGTTTTGCTACAGCTCTACATGTCCCTGGTGAGACCACGATTGGAATATTGTGTCCAGTTCTGGTCACCCTCCTATAAGAAGTATATAGAGGCTTTGGAGAGATTGCAAAGAAGGCTTACCAGGATGCTGCCTGGACTGGAGGGCTTGCCTTATGAAGAAAGGTTGAATAAGCTCAGACTTTTCTCTCTGGAGAGAAGGAGGAAGTGAGGAGACCTGATTGAGGTGTCCAAAATAATGAGAGGAATAGATAAAATCAAAGCTAGAGAGTTTTCCGCATGGCAGGAATGACAGGTACGAGGGGGTCATAGTTTTAAGATATTAGGAGAAAGGTGTAGAGGAGACGTTAGAGTAGGTTCTTTACACAGAGAGGTGTGAATGCATGGAATACATTGCCAGCGGTGGTGGCGGAAGCAGAGTCATTAGGGACATTTAAGTGACTGCTGGACATGCACATGGTTAGCAGGGAGTTGAGGGATGTGTAGGTTGTTATTATATTTTACATTAGGATTAAAACTCGGCACACTGTCGTGGGTCTGAGGGCCTGTTCTGCGCTGTACTTTTCTATGTTCTACGTGAAAGCATCTCATAAATGTGAGTAATAATGTCCACTTTTGGCAGATTTAATTGATTCTAATTGGAATGTATCTGCCAAACCTTTAGCAAAACTGAATCAGCAAACAGCTTCAAACTGTGCGCACATCCATCACATAACATTGCTGTTCCTCATTAACTCTTCAAATACACTGCTCCATTCCAAATAGCGGACCATCCCGTTCCCATTCAGAGAAATTTGTTTCTGATGGATGGAAGCGGTTGCTTCTGTACTTCTGCCATTTTTATTGAACTCATCTCAAGCTACACTTTAGAATTTGACAGTCAGGCCAAGACTGTTTGTGTTAAGCTTTATCAATTTTGACCAGTTTTCCAGCTCTTCATGTTCTTGAATATTGGAATGGGACTGGGGTCTATCAGGCCTCAAGGGACAGGCAGCAAGGTCATTAGGTGGATAGTAGGGTGGAAGATGACAAGGGAAGGAAGGAGTTTCTGTGGCTCTCATATTTCCACCTCCATAGTGTTTATTGATCCCAAATTCGGGAAAGGATGGCTACTCAGGTGGTCAATGTAGAGTCTGTTCCCGCCAGTGCTGGCAGTTTATTAGCAGTAGGTGGGTCCTCCATTGCGTGGGAGACCTCCTCCTGCATCCTAGAGACACGCCTGCAGGATGTCCCTCCTAATGAAGTACCTCATGGCTCACAACAGGGTATCCAATCTGCATACTGGATCAGTCTCCTGTCCATGGTAGCGATTATTACGGGAACTGGAAATCAGAGTATGTGAGTGAAAGAAGCCGTGAGGGCTAGAGTGTTCACAACATTCCCAGGACCAGGTTGGCAGGTCCTACTGAAGCCATTAATAAGTCATTAAGATCCCCCAATTGGTGCATGGACAATGGGTTACTCCTACTCCTAGTAAGAGTATTGTGATTAATGCTTTTTAGTGCTATTAAGCAAATAGTGAAGTGTGGCCATGTGATAAAATCATTTACATTCACTGCTGAATACTCGGGACTTTTTGTGAGAAACTTTATAATTTTTCTAGCTGTTCTGAATACACTTTTTATTTCATACAATGGTGATTTTCTACATAGGGTTACAGAGGAAAAACAGACCATTTGGCACAATCAGTCCATGCCAGTGCTTCTGTTCCACTCAAGGTGTTTCACACCTTTCCTCATCTAAATCGCCCATTGTAATTCTCTATTCCCATCCCTTCCAAGTGCTCGCCTAGTTTCCTTGAAATACATCTAAACTATTGATTTCAACTATTCCGTCTGGTCACACATTCCCCATTCTCATCATTCTTTCAGTGAAGAGGTTTCTTCTGAATTCCCTTTTGGATTTCTTGAGGTACCGCCTTATATTGACAGCCTCTAGTTATGTTCTACCCCAAAGTGAAATGTTTTCTCTGTACCTTCTCTTTTCAAAACCTTTTATGATTTTAGAACTGTCAGCCTTCTTTTCAAGAGAGAAGTGAACAGCACAACAATTCTTCCTTGATATGCACAGCCAGAAAGTTGTGTAGCATTTTTATAAATCTTCTCTTCACTCTTTCTCATACATTCTATAATATGTCAACTCGACCTGCAAGCAATACTCTTAATTATAGTCAACCAAATTTTTACAGGGACCCTACTTTCAAATCTATCCCTTTCGGGATAAAGCTTAGAGCTTTGTTTGCATTTTTATGGCCTTTGGTACCTGTGGTGAAATTGTTGATGACTGATGTAATTGTCTGAAATCCCTTTGTTTATCTCCCTCACTTAGACGTGCATCTTTGAATAAGTGACCTGCACATTATTCCGACCAAGATGGAACACCTTACGTTTCTCTGTGTGGATCTTCATTTGCTAATTTTTTGAACATACCCTAAATTAATTAATGATCGCTTGCAACTTCTTGTAGTCTTCAGAATTGGCTACATTTCAACATCCCTTTCCAATTTGGTGTCATTGAATTGCTCATTTTTTTTGTTGTCGTAATTAGATACAATATTTAATTTGCAGTTTTACTTTATTTTGTTTTGAATTTTTAGAGAGGTGCAGTAATCCACACGGTAACTATAACAACTAAATGTAGAATGACAGATAGATGAAAATTATTACAAACACAGGGTTAATTAATAGACTCTATTAACTGCAAGGTCAAAACAGGGAATTATTTTTTACACGAATGATATGGTGAGATTATCCGTAGTGGAATAACTTTTTGTCCATTTTTTTGTTGCAGTTTATTTCCTCAGGTCTTTCTGTGCTACTGGTACGAAATTGAAAAGGCACCCATCCTCCATTTTAAGCTAAATGATAATTTTTAAAAAAAGCATTTATATAAAATGTAACATGATTTATGAAGCCATCCCTCTAGGCTTATACATATTCACAGCCATGTAGAGTTATATAGGGAGAGGCTGAATAGGCTGGGGCTGATTTCTCTGGAGCGTTGGAGGCTGAGGCGTGACTTTATAAAGGTTTATAAAATCATCAGAGGCATGGATACGGTGAATAGACAAGGTCTTTTCCCTGAGTTGGGTGGAGTCTCACCTAAACCTATACTCGTGAGTATAGGTTTAGAGTGAGAGGGGAAAAAGTTGAAAGTACCTAAGGAGTAACATGTTCATGTAGAGGATGGTGTGTATAGAATCAACTGCCAGAGGAAGCGGTGGAGGCTGGTGCAACTTCAACTTATAAAAGGCATCTGAGTGTGTATACAAATAGGAAGGGTTTAGAGGGAAATGGGCCAAGTACTAGGAAATGGGACTAGATTAGTTTAGAATATCTGGTCAGCATGGGCAAGTGAGACTGAAAGGCCTGTTTCCAAGTTGTAAATCTCTATGACTCTATGATCTACCCCTTTGCTCTTAATGTACTAGTCGAATCTCTTTGGATTATCTTGAACATTATCTCCCAAGACTATCTCATTTTCCTTTCTTGCCCTCCTCATTTCCCTCTTTAGAATGTCCCTGCACCTCTTGGACTCTTCGAGGTTCACTTGATCTCATTTATCTATATCTAATATATGATTCATTCTTAATCTGAACCAGAGCCTCAATATCTTTATTCCTCCAGTGTTCCCTCCTCTTACCAGCCTTATCTTCACACTAACAGGAACATCACGCCTCCGAACTCTCGTTATCTCACTTCTGAAAGCTTCACTCTTGCCAGCCGTCCCTTGAGCTGTAAACAGTCTACTCCAATCAACCCTTGAAAGTTTTTGTCTCATACTATCAAAATTTGCTCTAGTCCAATTAAGAACTTTAACTTATATATAATGCCAATCCTTTCCATAGATATTTTACAACTAATCGAATTCTGACCCCGGCCCCAAAAAGCTCCCCTAATAACCATTCAGTCCCTTGCCCTGCCTTGTATCACAAGAGTAGGTCAGGTTTGATCCTTCTGTGATAGTTACGTCTGCATATTAATGAAGAAAATTGACTTTAGCACTTACCAAATTCCTCACGCATCCAAGCTCTTAAGACCATGGCTGTCCCACTGTATGTTTGGAAGTTTAAAATCCTATTATTCTTCAATATAAATAAGATCTTTCAACATATTTGTTACTCAATTTCCCTCTGACTACTGGGGGGACTATTACAATTGCATCAAAGTAATCACGCCCTTCTTATTTATGAGTTCCATCCACATAGCTTCACTGGATCATCCCTCAGAAATCCCTTGTGTTAGAACAGCACTTATATTTCACCACAAGAAAAATTGACTCCAATCTCCTTCTAGCTCTTCCTATTTCTGCCGAACCTTTGATGGTGGGATGGGCTTTGAACATAAATTATTCAGTTTACCGGTGATGGTTCGTAGTTGAAAATAAAGATACCATGGGTGATTTGGGTGATGGGAAATAAAAGGTTACATTGTGTGGAAGGAAAATTCTGGATATAAACAAGAATTTTACAAACCGATCTCCATTCTGTCTGCCCAGGTCTTGCCTACACCGCTGTACCTCCAGAGGACTTTCCTTTTATTTTGATGAGTTCAAGTTAATCTCAGCCACTGTTTTGTACTTGTCAACTATTTGTTAACGGGGGTTTGCCGTTTCAGAATGTAGGTTACCTTATTGTGTACCTTCTCAGAGTTCAGTGTTTGGGGTCCTTGTTGGTTCACCCTGTGCTTTGGTATATAATGCAAAATTACAGAAAAATATTAATAGTAATTTAAGGTAAAATGTTAGGATATTGGAAGAACAGCTAAGAGCATCAAGTTTGACAGAGGGTTGTGGGACAGGACATGGAAAGCAGCAGGGTTTCCAAAACTTCTCATCTCTGCCTTCCCTGATCGAAATCAACCTGTGATTTATCATTTTTGAGGATTGTTATTCATTAACATCGGTGTGTCAGATAGATCTCAGTCTTAGGGAGGTGTGACGTGCTTCTTTGTTTTGTGATGAACTCAGAGGAACATACAATAGTAAGGGAGTAAACCCAAAGGGGTGAAGGAGCAGAGGATCCTCTGTGTGTATGTGCACAAATCAGGGAATGTACCATGACACGTGGACAGAAGAGCAAATAATCCCTACTTCATCAATAACGCTGTAGAGAACAAACACAAAGCAATTGTATTAAACTGAAATAAAACAGTCTCTTGTCTCACCTGGAATGTTGCATCTTGTTTCCGGTGCCACGTTTTTGAAAAGATGCGAAGTTATGAGATTGAGTGCGTGACTGATTCACAACACTATTCCCGGGATGATACACCTCACCAACTCTGAGAAATTGGGACTGTTCTCCTCTGCTGATAGTTTCCAGACTCTGTGAACAGTTGCTCTGATTGGTTCTCAATTCCGTCTTGCGTCACATAGATCCCAATTGCTGAATATTTCAAGTCCTCATGAGCTCTGCCTGATCAACATCGACCTCTGATTTATTATTTGGGAGGGTTGCTGTTCAGTAATATCCCTGTCTCAGATAGATCTCAGTCTCATTCCCTGGGATTTGACAGGTGTGGTGTGTCAAATAGACCCCAGGAATTGTGCTCCATGAGATTTAGGTGTGAGAAAAACTCCAGTCCTGAGAATCCGCCCTTGGATTGTGCGCGTGTTGTGTCTGAATACCTGACTGAACGTTGACATTTTTGGCTGATGAATGTTTCGTTGGGCGCTTTAGGTGGCGATTTCTGCATTACTAACCCAGGCTGTCCCCACATTGGGAGTACTTTTAGTTTAGACAGTGTAGAGTAAAGTTTCAAACTCCTTTGCCTGCCTTTTATAGGCTTCTATAAAAAGCTCCTCATTTGTATCATTAGATGACCCGAGGTCGTGACCCTTTGTGCATAAGAGGAAATGTTCTCTAATCATTCGGCCTCTGGAGTGTTCCATCAGGCATATGGTGTGATAGATGTATTTACATTAGTGGGCTGCATGGTAGCGCAGCATTAAACTAACTGACTGGATGAAACACAACCAAACAGAACAAGTGAAAGCATTTGGCTGGGAAAGGAGTAGGATGTGGGAAAATGTATTATTACTGACTGGTCTTGAAGAAAGAATTAAGTAAACTCAAGGTTGGTGCATATTCATTCGAGATTTATTAACAATTTCAGAAAGCATTTTTATCCAAAAAGTTGATGTAAAAGATAACAGAAGTGAATATAATGGCTGGATGCCACATTGAGATGAGAACACATGCGCTGTGAGCTGGGAATTTTCTGTACATCAGTAACAGTCACAAGAAAGGGAATACAAAGGCTCATCAGAAAGGGTTACATCAGTAACAGTCACAAGAAAGGGAGTACAAAGGCTCATCAGAAAGGGTTACATCAGTAACAGTCACAAGAAAGGGAATACAAAGGCCCATCAGAAAGGGTTACATCAGTAACAGTCACAAGAAAGGGAGTACAAAGGCCCATCAGAAAGGGTTACATCAGTAACAGTCACATGAAAGGGAGTACAAAGGCTCATCAGAAAGGGTTACATCAGTAACAGTCACAAGAAAGGGAGTACAAAGGCTCATCAGAAAGGGTTACATCAGTAACAGTCACAAGAAAGGGAATACAAAGGCTCATCAGAAAGGGTTACATCAGTAACAGTCACAAGAAAGGGAGTACAAAGGCTCATCAGAAAGGGTTACATCAGTAACAGTCACAAGAAAGGGAGTACTAAGGCCCATCAGAAAGGGTTACATCAGTAACAGTCACAAGAAAGGGAATACAAAGGCTCATCAGAAAGGGTTACATCAGTAACAGTCACAAGAAAGGGAGTACAAAGGCTCATCAGAAAGGGTTACATCAGTAACAGTCACAAGAAAGGGAATACAAAGGCTCATCAGAAAGGGTTACATCAGTAACAGTCACAAGAAAGGGAATACAATGGCTCATCAGAAAGGGTTACATCCGTAACAGTCACAAGAAAGGGAATACAAAGGCTCATCAGAAAGGGTTACATCAGTAACAGTCACAAGAAAGGGAATACAAAGGCTCATCAGAAAGGGTTACATCAGTAACAGTCACAAGAAAGGGAATACAAAGGCTCATCAGAAAGGGTTACATCAGTAACAGTCACAAGAAAGGGAGTACAAAGGCCCATCAGAAAGGGTTACATCAGTAACAGTCACAAGAAAGGGAATACAAAGGCTCATCAGAAAGGGTTACATCAGTAACAGTCACAAGAAAGGGAGTACAAAGGCCCATCAGAAAGGGTAGGTAACCATTCTGAGTAAGGAACTAATAAAAGCAAAACAAATGGGCTTCAAACAACTGGGAAGCTACGAATTCTTCCAACCACAACCATCTCAAAGATATCAAAGTAAAAAGGAAAATCCATCAATAATTGTCTCAGTTACACGCTGATAAACTGAAGTAATCTCACTGTTAGAGTCAGCAACAGGACAGATTGTAGATTGGGAATTCTGAGACCTTGATAAGCAGATCAGGAAAATCAAGGGGGTCCACAATTCATTCACTTAACCTGGAAAAGAGAGATAAAGCAATGACACAGATATTTATGATCAGGGACTTTCAGACTTAATGTTTATTCAATGGCACACTTAGAGATTTCACAAAACATATTGGGCTGCTTGGCGTGAGAAAGATGTGATTATTCTCACCTTCACCAGAGTGACGGCAGCGCTGTAGAAAATACTCAGGAAGAACAAGGTGATGAACGTGGAAGCAGTTGTCCAGATGTTGCTGTTATCGTCCTCATAGTCTTCAATCCAAGTGCGATCTATTGAATCTATGAATATAAAGCCGAGAGAACACATTTAGATTGTTTATTGATCCAGATCGATCTATCTGCATCCAAGTCATGTAATTAGAGACCATTTCATCTTCATAAAGCAGTCAGGTATTTCTCAAATGTGACTCTTATCTGTATCTATTAGTGCATTATTGACTCTCAGCAAGAAATTACAAATACTAACTGCACATGTTCTTTCTTCATTGTCCATGTCAGAACGTTTTAAATTATTTTTCTTTCAATCTATTATTTAAGGATATTATTATTTGAGGAATGCTGATAACTAATGATTATTTTAATTGAATCATTATATTTTAAATATAGGCTGTGACAGCACTTTAGTTGAAAATTGTGGCCATCACTGAATAAAAGTTCAAATGTGATTCTCATCTTTATGTATTGGTGACCAATTGCTTGGCAAATCATGAATATAAGTGACATCACAGTCAGGACATTGCTTCATATTTTTGTTTGTAGGATCTGTACATTTAGGAATAAGTGTTTGTACATGTGTCCCTTAATTTATTTGATCTACTGCTTGGTGTGTTTGGTTTTCCTTCAATGTTTGTGTATGTGGTTATGAGAGTCTCTTACTTCACTCTTGCCCATGTTGGAGTCTGTGCGTGAATAAACATATTCCTGTTCCTTTACTGCTGGTGTGCTCATGTGTTTGTGTACCTAAATTTTGGTCTTTTCACATTGTGTAAGTATCATCACGCTAATATGCCACTTCGTTGCTGCCTATGCTTATCTTGTAATTTCTTTGTGAGTGTTCACTTTTCATTAGTGCTATCTAAAATGTGTGGTTATGTGTCTGTTTCAGATCCTACCTACATTAGGTTATTTTCATGTTTATGCTTAATAAATGTTAGCATGAAATGTTATGTTTTGATGGATGTTTATCTTTATATGATGATGTTTGCTTGTGTGACAATCTTTCCCAAACCATCTCCTGAGAAGCTTGTTTGTGTTACTGTTTGTGGATGCTTGCTGATGCTTGTGCCCATTATCCTTATTTAATAAACACCCCTCTATTTGTTGATCTATGCACTTGTGTGTCTGCATGTGAGACTCTGAATTTGTGTGTACGTGTGATATTGTATCCATGCTGATCAATGTGGTTTAAAAATAACGAATTAAGCTGCCTCTGTCATTGTATGTTTGTGATTCTGAAAATGGGAAAATTATGATATTAATATTTATCTCTGTGCACTTATGTGCCTGTGTGAGTTGACAAGTGGGAGGACATTTTTTGGAATTTGTATCTGTGTTCATGCGTGTATGTCTGTACGCATTGTGCTGTATGAATGTAAATGTATTTGTGTGTTACCATGTGTCTATGTTTCTCATGGTTATGTGTGAGTACCCCTGTTCATTTGTGCAAATGATTTTCATTCGGTGTATGTGAGTTTTTGTATGAGCTTAGAGAGTGTTCAAGTGCCACTTGCATGTGTGGCTCTGTGTGAGTATGCATGTGTGACATCTTATCTATATGCACATTTGAGTGTGCACATAAATATGTGTCTTTAGGTGAGAGCTCGTATATGTGTCATTACGAGTGTATTTGTGATCATCTCTCTGTATCTGTTCTTATACCAGACTGCAATTTTTATTATTCTAATTTATTGTTCTAATTTTAATGGATTGCCCATAATTAGATCTGGCCTTGGTGTTGTAGGAAACATTTCCCATTGTCATGGAGAGATAAGTGTTTTATGAGCAACACTTCTGTTGCAGTGATAGAATTTCTGTCTCTGAGAGAAAAGTCTTGAGTTCAAATCCCCACTGCCCCAGAGATAACATTTCTGAATATATTTATTAGAAAATGTCGACTTGTGTTCTGTATGTGAAACAAAATGATATCAGGTATTCGAATACCAGAATTGATCCCATGTGCTCCAGAAAACTGAGACAAACCTATGGAATACAAACCGGGACGATGCAAACACCAGTTTGGGATTATGGGAATCAATGTTAATCATTTGTTAACAGAGCCAAGCATGTCCAACATGCTTCAAAGGTATTATTTTGCATGGAAATGTTAAATCTTTGGACAGTAAGCAAGACGCTGACTGTTCCTGTTAGTAACTGGGTTACATTACAGAGGACATCTTCCATGAAAACTCTTCACAGGGAGCAAGAGGACAGACCATTCATCGTTCCCCTCCCCTCTGCTTCACGACAACTTATCTGTTGATTCTCTTTGGTGTGATAGTGAAGATACATTCTGTCAACTCATGCGCTGGTGCAAGATCCCTGGCAGTTCCCCAGAAACAAAGGTTACATTCAAACTGTTCTGCACTATTTACGATTGGTATGTTCCAATCAAATTTAATTTTTACGTGTCTTAAATTTACATTTCCAATTGGTGCAATGTGGCAGTTTAAAACTGACATGAATTTTGTAAGAGTGTCCAATCGGGGGAATCAAGAACACCAAGTTCAAAACTCGTGCTCTACCCTTGACATAAAATGGACATTGTCAGATTTTGTCACAGAGGGATTTAGGATGGATAAGGTATTTGGCGGAATCCTGCAATGAGTGAGCTTTACTCTGTCTCTAACCCAGGGTGTATCTGAGCAGAGAACATTAACTGCACAAGACACTTGTCCAAGACCTGTTAATAATCCACTTTAACTACACAGATGGAATGGAAGTCAAGGTGGGAAACAATTAATTCAGTATTTAACTCACAACTGGAGGGAAAAAAAAACACTTCTATTACTTCTGTTGAATTATTAAATGCAACTTTGAGATTTTTATTGACATGAATTAACAGTGTCCATCAGTGCAAGCGAAATGTTTACAAAACTTGGTTTACCACTGGATTTATCGACTGTTCTGTTGATGATCTTCAGTGGAATCGCTTCATGTCCCACCACACAGGAGTAAGAAGCACCGCTGGCCCACTCCTCCGCTGTAATGGATAACAGGCTGTACATGAAGAAGGAGATGTTGTCACTCTCCGCCATCACCTCAGTGTTCTTGTAGTTACTGGGATTCACTGGCTTGTCATTGTTTGTCCACTTGACGAAGATCTCTCGGGGGGAGAAACCTCTCACTAAACAGGTGAGGGAGAGAAACCTCTGAGCGGAGATTTCTTCTGTTGGTGGCAGGAGGACCGACACTGATGGCTCCAGCGGATTAATCACTGCAAAATATTTGAGACAAATATAAATCAACCAAAAAATGCTGAACCAATATCACAATTTCACTAAATATTAAAATATGCCATGTTTAATTTGGGATTTATTCACTTCCGTTTACTAAAGGAGCAGAATGGTACACATTCTGTCCAGTAAAAAAGGTCGAGTTTAATGTGAAAGTTGCCTCCATGTTTCCAGCCCACAACAAGGACATTCTGTCCAACTGTCATTGCTGATGGTGACGTCACAACCCAGGCTTCTTCCCACTTTATCTGACTGAATCAGAATACAATATCCTTTGGTCCATCTTTTTCTTAATCAGCTACCTAGCTATCCTGCCTTCACATGCATCATTAATACTCCCAACGGTGTTTGTTCATTACCAATCAAAGCCTGACATTGATGTAACTGGATCTGGATTACACATGGGATCCTTTGTGCTTTAATCTCACCGCTCACCTTTCTCCTTGTGGATGGAGTCTCTCAGCGGAGTCGGTAGATTCTGATGGTACACCACACATTCAAAAGTAACGCCACTCAGCCAGGCTTCAGTAGAAATGTCTAATTTGCTGATCACGCTGTCGGGATTCTGTCCAGGCTGGTCAGCAATCTCTGTTTTCAGAGGCTTCTTTTCTTGTTTCCAGGTCACGTTGACTCCAGAAGGAAAATTGGACACAACGCAGGTTAACGTCACCGTCGCCTCCAGTAAGACTTGTTCTACTGGCGGTGGGAGGATTTTAACGGTGTTAGGGTGGCACTCGGTATCTTCTATGAAACAAAAATCAAAGTTAATGAAAAATGCCCCTTTATGATACAAACAGTCAATCTTCAGATTACTTCTTCACAGGGTGAAGACACCACCTTCAAAATGGCAACTCCAACTATTGCTGAAACGATGCTTACTGTTGTTGATGTATTTTGATTTGTGAAAGCATTTGTGATTACCTATAACATACCCTCTGTAATTACTCCTAAAGAACACTGGCTTTGTAACAAGTGAAACCTGAAAAAAAGTAAAATAATCGAAGATACCATCATGTAACCCATGGAATTACCTTTCTTTCAGAGTCTGTCTCTCACTTAACACCATCTATTGATACTTGTGACAAGAGTAATCTCAATATAATGAGTTCATTTCCATGTTCATAACCCTTAGGTGCAAATGCTGCTGGTCATGCTGACTGCCAAATCACATCCTACATTTTAGAGAAATTATAATAAATAATAATTATTCTCTTTGCAGAGTTCTAAAGTGTTACAGGAGCGGTGAACAGCCATGGAAATTCTGTTCATTATATTTAACGTGATCAAAAATACTTTGCGTTATTGGTGTGATGTCATTCTCTAATTTAAGTCATTGTTCCTCGTGAGCTGTGTTTGGAGTAGATCGGAAAACAAGACATTGAGTACAGTATTGGATATCGAGAAGGACACCCATCTCCTTAAGTCTTTCCCTCCATTCAGTTTGTTCGTAACTGGTCTGTACTTTCACTTTATTTACCAAGGTGCGTTTTTTTAATTTCTTCATAGAGCAGGGGAGAAAAAAACAAACAAAAGCGTCTTAAATTAATCTACAAACGCGATGGAAATGTGCACTAGTTTTATAGACATCCACTACTCACTGTGTAAACATCACTACCCCAAACCAGGCTAAATCAGCCTGTCTCGAGTTCCTAGTTCATTCATCCCTATTGGACCGTTCTTACCAGAATTTATTCTCCTGCCTCATCCACTAATTACAGAGAGCATCTTAAAGAAGCTCATTGAGATCACGTTTATCCCAGTTGATGTGATACCCACTTGGTCTGGGGTCTGATCCCATAAGTGAAGTTAAGGAGTTCAGTACCAGATAAAAATCGATGTCGTACAATGTCCAAGGCCAACAGGTCATTCCTGAGCAGGGAATGAAGCATTGAACGCATTTTGATTTATTTTCAAGTAAGGGTCACTGCATATTTTAACCACATCTTTTTGAGACCACAACATCATAAGATAGAGGATCAGAATAAGGCTGTACGGCCAATCCAGAGTTTAGATCAGAATGATGCTGGAAAAGCACAGCAGGTCAGGCAGCATCCGACGAGCAGGAAAATCGATGTTTCGGGCTACAGCCATTCTACTGTCTTCTCGAAACAAGAGCCGATCTATCTCTGGCTTGAATACACACAATGGCCTGGCCTCCACAGCCCTCTGCAGCAACAAGTTCCACAGCCTCATCACCCTCTGGCTGAAGACATTTCTCCTCACATCCCAGTTCGAAACGGTGCCCCTTTGACCCTGAGATTGTGCCCTTGGGGTCCTAGTCTGACCTACCAGTCAAAACATCTATTCCACGTTCACTCGACCTCAGTCTCTCAGTATTTTCTATGTTTCAATCAGATATCTCTCCAATATCCCCCCTCCACCCCCAAGCTTATCCTTGAAGCGGCCCTCTGAACGCCTCTCCCAGCATGGTCAGGCAATAAACTATTTAACAAAGCTCACTGTCTATATATCTATCTTCAACAGAGAGGAAACATGCTTTTCTGACTTGCCAAAATGTTGAGTCATGAGCGATGCTAATGTAACACTCAAACTGAAATGCAATATGTGGCATGTTGGGAAACGAGAAGCTGTACCGTACTGTTTACTATGCCTGATAAATGAGCGTGTTTGATTCACATCAGAGTTCACAATGATTTGTAGCTCTCTCAGTGTGTGTCTCTTACCCTGGAGTGCGGTGATGTTTTTACTTTGAATGTTCTCTCCATGAGTGACCTGGCAGGTATAGACTGCACTGTTGAACCATTCACCATAAGGGACCATTAGCCGACTCATCACCGAGAAGTTCCCGTTTGCCTCACACACGGGAGACGTGAAGAAGCCAGAATCCAAGGGTCGGCCATTTTTCAACCAACTCACGGAGATTGACTTCGGATGGAAATCGATGATTGAACAGACGACGGTTGCAAACTTGCTGCTTGTGATTTCTTCACTGGAGCTCACGGTTAGGAGAAGAGTTGGTGGGAGAATACCTAGATCATTAGGAAACACATCGCATAAATTATCTGACGAATTTCAGAACAAATACAATCAGTTCTCATATATCAAGGTTTCTTGTGGTTAATGGATACAAGAGTCATAATTGTGCAGAGTGCTGGAGAAGCTGGGATCCACACAGAAAGATCAGCAGGACAATGTGAAAGGCTAAAATTATAGGGCACAGCAAGGGAATCAAGGAGGCATAGAAACTATAGGCCGGTAACATCAAAAGGGAGATAGCAATGTTGGATGGTATTCGTTTTAATGACAGAGTCTGATGAACAAGGCAGACGAATTACCGGCATAAATGAGGAAATGATGCGGTTGCTATCACGGAGACATATTGAGAGTCAGGCAGGAGTGGGCTATTCAGTATTCCAGGATTTAGTGCCTTCAGGCGAGACAGGCAAAGATGGAAAAGGATGAGGGCTGGGGGTGTGCAGTGCAGAATGTTGCTTCTGTCGCAATTCTGACAAGAGTATTTTAGGCTGTAAAGAGAAATGAAACCATGGATACCTCCTCGAACAAAGGCAAATGGACAGTACTTCAAAACCAAAATACAGCAAACATAACTACTGGGAGAGCACGATAGACCTTACTATCGGTCCAAAAGAGCAAGTGAACATACATGGGCAAATTTCAGAGAAATGTAAATTAAATCGGGGAGTGAGAAAAGAGGTTTTTAACTTCCTCAGCTTAGGCTTGGATATTCATTTAGTCAAAAATTTAGAGGGAGCAGAATTCTGAAAATGCCCCCAGGAGAATATTTTAACAAAGTATGTGTTTAATATTGAGAATTTTAATCCAGACCTTGCAAGAGAGGGGTGAATCTGGACTTAACTTTAGGGAATGAAGTCGACCCAGTGGGTAAAACCTCAATGGTGGAGCACTGTGCAGACAGTGATCGTAAATCAGTTGGATTTCAGATTGTACTGTAAAGGAATAGAAATTGGCCCAAAGTTCTGAAAAAGGGAAGGACAATTTTAGTAAGATCAGGTAATGACTTGACCAGAGTGGACGAGAAGCTGACACTTATTGGTAAATCTGAGTCAGAGCAGTGTGACACATTTAAGAGAGAGATAAGAAAATCACAGGGAGGACATTTCCCAGGAAGCCACTGAGTGGGACCAAGAATGCAGTGGGCTCGAGACATTGACAATGAAGAGTAGGGAGATGATACTGGAACTTAATAGAACACTGGTTAGGCCATACTGAAGCGTTGTATGCATGTTATCAAAGGAATGTGATTACACTGAAGGCAGTATTGATGAGATTTGCCAGGATCTTGCCTGGGTTGGAGGGTTTCAGTTATGAAACTAGTTTAGATAGACAGGGGTTTTCCTGGGAGCAGAGGAGAATTAGGGAGAAGATTATCATGATGTCTCGAATTATTTTAGGCATAGACAGGGTCAACTGGATGAAACCTTTCCCCTTGATGGAGAGATCAATGCCTCAGGGGCACAGGGTGAAGGGAAGGCCAGGAGCTTCCAAGTGGATCTCAGGGGAAAACAAAATCAAACAGAGGGTGGTGTTAGCCTGGAGCTCAGCACCTATAAGTCATGTAGAGACTGAGCCCCTCATAATAGGTATGAAGTATTGCGATGCATCCTTGCAAGGGCAAGTCACACAAGGCAATAGATCAGCTGCTGGCACATGAGACTGGAATAGTTAGGTGGCTGTTATTGATAGGCGTGAACTGGATGGATCAAAGGGCCTTTTTCCTGTGCTGTATAAGGTGATTCTGTGAAAACGGTTATAAATAATGCCTTGTTCATATTAATCCCAGATGCTCTGTTTATCTCAGTTCCCACAACACGTACCTGAACATGGCATTTCTTTGCTCTTGTGTGACCCGCTGTGTTGAACCTCACAGTAGATTTTGCTGGGGCAATCTGCCGCTGACCCGGGCAGGGTTAACTGGCTGCTCAGGGTGTAGGTTCCCTTCTTGTTTCTCACTGATGGGTAAGTCTTAAATCCATTCGTGATTAACTCCCCACCTTTCTTCCAGGTTACCTTGGTGACGTCAGGGGAATAGTCCATCGCCAAACAACCAAAGGTCGCAGAACCAGTGTCGTGCTCCTGACAGGAGGAGACCAGGCCATAAAGCGTGGGGGGAGATGGTGTCTCTACAATAGAATGACCAATTGAGCAAGTTAGTTTCTGTTCATTTGACCTTATCAGTTACTCAAATGTATCCTCAGCTGTAAACGTTTGCCAGTCTGCTCCCACTGAGTCTACAGCATAACGGGAGTTTATTTTTGTTTCCTACCAGTTACTGATCACGATCATTTGTTCCTTCTTTAGAAACATGCCCTCGACCTTGACCATTGCCATATAATTTAGGAAGAAGAACATTCTGATCCCACCCCAGTAACTTTGAAGATCTCACCAACTGACACCTTCACTGGATTGCTGTGAAGAGCAAAGACATTTCACAAAATACAAACCAAGGAAATGCAGATTTATCGAAATTCTACAGTGTGTGCAAACAGGCCATTTGGCCCAACAAGTCCACACCCACCCTCTGAAAAGTAACCCATCCAGAACTAATCCCCTACCCTATTATGCTACAGTTAACCCTGACTCATGCACCTAACCTCCCAATCACTGAACACAACATTTGCAATTCCCCCAGCTTGCACATCTTTGGACTGTGGGAGGAAACGCACACAGACATGGGGAGAAAGTGCCAACTCCACACAGACAGTCACCCAAGGCTGGAATGGACCCCGAGTCCTTGGCACTGTGAGGCAGCAGCGCTAACCACGGAACCAGCGTGCTGTCCCACGAGGTACCGTGCTGCTGGAAATACCCAACCGCTGGCAGTACCCCCGGAGAGAAATCAGAGTGAATCATAGAACATAGAACATTACAGTGCAATACAGGCCCTTTGGCCCTCGATGTTGCGCCACCCTGTCATACTAATCTGAAGCCCATCCCACCTACGTCTGTATGCCTAGGTAAAAACAATGACTACAGATGCTGGAAATCCGATTCTGGATTAGTGGTGCTGGAAGAGCACAGCAGTTCAGGCAGCATCCAAGCCTGTCCAATGATGACTTAATCTTGGCGAATCTACTACCATTGCAGGCAAAGCATTCCATTCCCTTACTACTCAATGAGTAAAGAAACTACCTCTGACATCTGTCTTATACCTATCTCCCCTCACTTTAAAGTTGTGTCCCCTCGTGTTTGCTGGAAATCAGGTCCAGTGAGCCTTCCTCACTTATCAATGCAAGGCAGAATGTTCTCTGTGGGAGGAAGGTCACTGCAGCAGCAGCACAGGCAGGAGCTGAGCACTGGGACTGGGAGGAGGGCTGTCACGGCTGAACTCAGGCCAATTATCTGGAAGTTGAAACATCTAATTTACAATTATCTGAATTCTGGAGGCCTCTGAAAAATGGAGGACCATTAAGGTTCAGAGACTTTGGAGTGTTACAGCTGAGTATTTACGTAAATATGATTTGATTAATGAACTGGTAATCTTTAACTTTAATAACTATCAAATTGACACACAGTTCACCACCAAACCTCATCTTTCAGACTAACCACTGCACTTACTCTGTCTAGACTAAATTTCCACTCACATTGACAAACCCTACCCATTCATGCCCGGAACACACAACCCCTAACACACAAAACACATCCAAGGCAATCCATATTGGTAGAGTAGCTGAGAAGAGAGATCTCGGTGTCTATGTACATAGATCCCTAAAAGTTGCCAGCCAGTTTGATAAGAGTTATTTAGAAGGCATACTTTGTGTTGGCTTTCATCAATAGAGGGACTGAGTTTCAGAATCACGAGGTAAGGCTGCAGTTGTACAAAACTCTGGTGTGGCCGCACTTGGGAGTATTGTGCACTGTTCTGGTCACCACATTATAGAGAGAATGTGGAAGCTTTGGAAGAGATCAGAGGAGGTTTACCAGGATGTTGTTGGGTATGGCGGGAAGGTTTAATGAGGAAAGGATGAGGGTCTTGAGACTGTTTTTGTTTGAGAGAAGAAGGTTGAGAGGTGACTTAATTGAGATATAAAAGATAAACAGAGGGTGGACAGTGAAAGTCTTTTTCCTTGAAAAGTGATGGCTAGCAGGAGAGGACATAGATGATAGATGTCAGAGGTTGTTTCTTTACTCAGAGAGGAGTAGGGGCATGGAGCGCACTGTCTGCAACAATAGTACACTCGCCAACTTTAAGGGCATTTAAAGGTCATTGGAAAAATATATGGATGAAAATGGAATAGTATAGGACAGATAGGCTTCAGATTGGTTCCACAGGTCAGCACAACCTTGAGGGCTGAAGGGCCTGTATTGCACTGTAATGTTCAATATTCTATATTCCAGAAGGACATATGATCTCAATTCCTTTCACTCATTTACACTCCTGCCGCCCTGCACCTGGCCCATGGTGAATCTGGCCCTGACTGGACCTGGCACCATCATTTTCACAACCTCTGACAAAAGCCCACTACCCAAGACATGACCTCAGCCCTTGATCACTGACCTCTCATCTTACCCAAGTCAACCTGTGCACATTGCATCCTCGCTCCTTTCGCATCTGTGCTTTACAACCTGCCATTTTGCCAGACTCCGAGCTTTGCATTTTGACAACACGTCCACCTGTCACTTCATTACAGTGACCTTCCACCCTGAAACATCCTGGCACTCTGCCCACCTTTACACTAACCAGCCTGGCATCCTTCCCACCTCTCTATAAACCTGTCTGGCAAAGACAGACCTCCTGCATTTCAGCTCAAACTACCCCTCACCTACCAAGCACAATTCGAACAAATTATCCTGTGACCATTACCATTTACCTTGATGCCACCTTGCCAGACAGAGTGCATGCAAGCTTACCCAGCAGCCAGCCAACACCTCACAGCCTACCAGCCCAAACTCTCCCACATGCCCAATCTAGCCCCTCACTTGCTCACCACCTTCCAACTTTGAGCCTACTCCAACATAAAGTCAGAGAGTCATAAAGTCGTACAGCACAGAAACAGTTCCTTTGGTCCAGCTCATCCATGCTGACCAGAGTTCCCAAATTAAACTAATTCCACTTGCCTGCCTTTGACCCATATCCATCCAGACATATCCTGTTCCTTTAGCTGTTCAAATGTCTTCTAAATGTTGGACCTATCTCTGCATTTACCACTTCCTCTGGCAGTTCATTCCAACGTTTTGGACAGTTACAACATGAAGCCCTAACTCCTGCACTCAGTGCTCTGACCAATGAAGGTACATGTGCAAAACACCTTCAACACACTAGGTACTTGAGACAACGCTTTCAAGAATCTATGAGTCTGAACCCTCAGGTTCCTCAGTGTTCAACATCACTATCCAGTGCCCTACCATTAACCCTGTAAGACTCTATGAGTCTGGACCCTCAAGGCCCTGTGTTTAAACATCACTATCCAATGCCCTACCATTAACCCTGTAAGACTCTATGAGTCTGGACCCTCAAGGCCCTGTGTTTAAACATCACTATCCAGTGCCCTACCATTAACCCTGTAAGACTCTATGAGTCTGGACCCTCAAGGCCCTGTGTTTAAACATCACTATCCAGTGCCCTACCATTAACTCTGTAAGACTCTATGAGTCTGGACCCTCAGGGCCCTGTGTTTAAACATCACTATCCAGTGCCCTACCATTAACCCTGTAAGACTCTATGAGTCTGGACCCTCAAGGCCCTGTGTTTAAACATCACTATCCAATGCCCTACCATTAACCCTGTAAGACTCTATGAGTCTGGACCCTCAGGGCCCTGTGTTTAAACATCACTATCCAGTGCCCTACCATTAACCCTGTAAGACTCTATGAGTCTGGACCCTCAAGGCCCTGTGTTTAAACATCACTATCCAATGCCCTACCATTAACCCTGTAAGACTCTATGAGTCTGGACCCTCAGGGCCCTGTGTTTAAACATCACTATCCAATGCCCTACCATTAACCCTGTAAGACTCTATGAGTCTGGACCCTCAGGGCCCTGTGTTTAAACATCACTATCCAGTGCCCTACCATTAACCCTGTAAGACTCTATGAGTCTGGACCCTCAGGGCCCTGTGTTTAAACATCACTATCCAGTGCCCTACCATTAACTCTGTAAGACTCTATGAGTCTGGACCCTCAAGGCCCTGTGTTTAAACATCACTATCCAGTGCCCTACCATTAACTCTGTAAGACTCTATGAGTCTGGACCCTCAGGGCCCTGTGTTTAAACATCACTATCCAGTGCCCTACCATTAACCCTGTAAGACTCTATGAGTCTGGACCCTCAGGGCCCTGTGTTTAAACATCACTACCCAGTGCCCTACCATTAACTCTGTAAGACTCTATGAGTCTGGACCCTCAGGGCCCTATATTTAAACATCACTATCCAGTGCCCTACCATTAACTCTGTAAGACTCTATGAGTCTGGACCCTCAAGGCCCCGTGTTTAAACATCACTATCCAGTGCCCTACCATTAACTCTGTAAGACTCTATGAGTCTGGACCCTCAGGGCCCTGTGTTTAAACATCACTATCCAATGCCCTACCATTAACTCTGTAAGACTCTATGAGTCTGGACCCTCAAGGTCCTGTGTTTAAACATCACTATCCAGTGCCCTACCATTAACCCTGTAAGACTCTATGAGTCTGGACCCTCAAGGCCCTGTGTTTAAACATCACTATCCAATGCCCTACCATTAACCCTGTAAGACTCTATGAGTCTGGACCCTCAAGGCCCTGTGTTTAAACATCACTATCCAGTGCCCTACCATTAACTCTGTAAGACTCTATGAGTCTGGACCCTCAGGGCCCTGTGTTTAAACATCACTATCCAATGCCCTACCATTAACCCTGTAAGACTCTATGAGTCTGGACCCTCAAGGCCCTGTGTTTAAACATCACTATCCAGTGCCCTACCATTAACTCTGTAAGTTGTGACCTGATTTATCTTCTCAAAAAGCAACATGTCGTATTCATTTAAATTATACTCCATCTGCCACTCCTCAGCCCATTGGCCCAGCTGATCAAGATCTCATTGTACGTTTAGATAACTTTCACTGCCAATTATACCACCAATGTTGGCATTACATGCAAACTTACAAACCTACAAACCATGTCCCATTCAATGTTTTCATGGCTTTCAACCAATATTGTAGCCTGTTTCCCTTTCTCCCACATATCTGTAGCACTTTTTTAAAGATTGAAGGAATCTATCTCCTTATTGAAATCATTTAATGTTTTATCCTCAATCAATTTCTGTGGTGGAGAATTCCAAAGGTTCACCATTCTTTTGCTGAATAGTAAACAATCAGGTTCAATGTTATCGAGTGTTGGGAAGATTGGTGAGCAGCAAGATTAATGATGATCCCATGAATGGAATAGCCTTCTAGAGGGGCCAAGGTGCCTTCTTCAGCTTCCATTTTGCATGCTGTCATGTCCCTTCGGCAGCATGTTCCAAAATTGTGACCCTTGAGGATAAGGGCGCACATGTATGTAAATGCTTCTCCTGAAAGCTTTCCTCCAAATCAGACTTCAACTTGACTCTCAACTATTTCCCTGCCCGTTTCCTCTTCCTCAATCACAGCCATGGGACTCACTTCCTAACAGCGCTGTGAATGTGCTAATACCACACCAACTTCAGCAATTCAAATAGACTGATGACAACTGGTTTCTCAAGGCAATATAAAAAGTCTGACACTTCCACACCGGTCTAGAGATTCAAACAACCACTGGAAGAATTGTAAATAATTTGAGGCACTTGTGTGTCTACACAAGATGACATGGTTTCCTTTTGTGTGATTTGACTGTGTTTTCACTAAAGGAACAGAGCTATTTCTTAATCATATAATAGGAATCAAGCATCCCTCATTTTTAGCAAGGCAATCACATTATATTTCTTTATTCCAGGGAAGTATAGTGTTAACTTAATGAAATATGACGATTGGGATGTTTCAATTGGAAATAGTCAGAGATTTAAAGTTTACTTTCATGAGCAATTAATTCCAGCCTCATTGTTTCACAGTACTCACAGGAATGTCTTTCAGAAATGGTGTCTCCATTTGTTTACTGAATCAGTAAATCTGGGATAGTTTTTGCTTGTTAATCAAAGGTGTTAAAGAGGTTTAGCCAAAGGGAGACCTGCGGATTTAGCTCACAGATGCTCCATGATCTAAGTAAGTGGTGGAACAGCTCGAGGGGCTGAGTGCCCTCCTCTTGCTCCTACCTTCCTATCATTGTGTCATTCATTAAACTAGCACTGGCGGTGAACACTTTTTATTAAAATATTTCAACAAATTAATTGTTTCACACATGCTTTAAAAAGAATTCTGTTGAGTATTTGGAACGAGATCATTGACATTCTCTAGTTGAGTGATCAAAATAACTTCCACCCAATTACAGCAGCCACTGCACTCTGGAGTGGGTTGTTACTTCATAATAGTTTCTTGTGAAACTCCAGCTCGAGATCAGGGCGCTCAAATTCAATGATTCTCTGATCTTTCATATCTCTGAACATTCGCAATTTGTTCAAATGCATCTTTTCTCTGAAGAACGTGTTTAATCGAACAGAACTTTTTTCAATGAAACAACAAACTTTAAATGCTAGAAAACCAAAATAAAAGACAGAAATTTCTGAAGAAACTCAGGAGGTCTAGCAGCTCCTGTGGAGAGAAGGCAAGGTTAACCTTTCGCACCCAGAGACCCCCTCTTCACCAAATTGTTTTCATGTTTTTGACACAAGAGCTCACACCTGTTGAGATAAACAGTGATTACGTTGGCTTGACTCCTGCTGGAGAAAGGATTCTTAGCAGAGGGACTGGATGGTCGGAGATAGCAATTGAAAACCATCTGAGAAGCTATCACCATCTGCTGCAAGTATTGGATTCAGCGGAACTCCCACCGTACTGAACAATCAAATTCAGCGACAGCACTGGTTTAATATAAAGTAAAAACAGCCGAAGGATCATCTCATCAAATATGCTTCGAAAATGATTCAATCTGGATTAGTTATAAATTATATTGTTAGAACAGCAAGTCAAAAGCTGGGATTTCTTTGAGCACTTACTCCATTAACACCATCTAGCGATGCCCAAAGGCTTGTGAACAAATATTGATCTGGAAAAAGCTGCTAACTGCCAAAATTCTGTTTAATATCTAAGAGACACAAGTCAGGACAGCGATTGAATAGATTTCACTGGCCTCTGTGAGTGGAATTCCAACAAACACCCAAACATCTCAATCTGCTTTCTTGCACTGAAGTAACCTGATAAGAGATGGTGTTACACACCTCTCTAACAGGTTGTAAGTGAACACAGGCCACCTGGCACAGAATCAGGAACACTACTACAACATCACAACAGACCTGAACACAATGAGCTCGACACTATCACAGAGAACACAGCCCACCTGTTTGACAGTACATAAACCATGTTAGTTATTAACACCTTCCAACAACCAGGAATTGTTCCAGAATGTTTGTACAATGAAAGTAACATTTCAACATTTATCCAAGAATACTTTGATAGCAGCTCCGAATTGTTCAAACTCTATGGGAACTACAGAGGAATAAAACTAGGAATTGCATTGCCATCAATTCACTGTCACTGGATTCCAACCTCGAACTCCCTTCCTCTTTCCCCTGTGAATGTTGCTGCACCAGATGGTCTACTTAGTCTGAAAAAGATTAAAATGTTTTGAAGTGTAATATGACCGTTGCCAGTGACATGAAAAGCTGATAATAGGTTTTCAAATAATAAGATGCAAAAAAATTCTGATTCTACATTGTGCCACGAAACATGTCCTGCATAACTGAGGCACAAAGAAAGTATACAGCATATTTCCATCTGCCTCACTCAATCAAATATCTCTTGTTGCCAACAACCAATTTCAAAACTCTTGCTATCTGCCTTTTGTTCCTGAAACGTTTGTTCTGATTGGAACAACTTAGTCAGGGCTCTCAATTCTGAGGTACCTAATCGAATATTGTATTTCTGGCCGATAAAAATGGTTTTGAAGCGCGAGATGAAATTGAACTGTCTGAGATTCAGGGATCCGAACTGGACAATTTACAAATGGTCAGGACCGTTGACAAGTTAGTCAGAGATAGCACTGAAACAAACTGTACAACAGACTTAATCCTAGAGGATACATTGCTCAACTCCTCACGTCAAATATATTCACTGTACTTGAACATTCATCAGAGGAACTAACCAGTGGATTAATGTGAACGAGAATGTGTTCACAATGAACATAAATAACCACTGAGTTAATAAACTTAATAAGTCATTGTATTTAATAAAATGATTGAGGTGGGAAATATCGCCAATTAAAGCACAGATCCGGAGGCAATGGATTATTCTCTGAATTATTTTTACATATTTTTAAAATGTTCCTTGAACTGTGGAGATTTTGCATGCACTGCATAAAGTCAATACTGCATTCCAGTGTGGAAAGCATTTCTGTTGAAGGAATCAGGGCAAGGTCATTTTCTTGTTTACTGCTTTTAATGAACGAAAATGTTTAAAAAGGTATGAATTGAAAACATGCTTCTGTCTGGAGTTGCCCCTTTAACAGATGTCTAAGTAAATGTGGGCACTGCTGCCTCACTGATCCAGGTACCCAGGCTCGGTTCCAGCCTTGGGTGACTGCCGATGTGGAGTTTACACAATCTCCCCTGTGTCTGTCTGGGTTTCCTCCCACAATCCAAAGATGTGCAGGTCAGGTGAACTGGTCATGCTATATTGTCCATAGTGTTAGGTGCATTAGTCAGGGGTAAATATAGGGTAGGGGAATGGGTCTGGGTGGGTTACTCTTCAGACGGTCGGTGTGGACTTGTTGGGCCAAATGGCCCGATACATACTGCAGGAAATCTAATCTAAACGATTGTCACACTTAACAAATGGGAGCAGATTCCTTCAGATCACTACATTGCAATAAATCGGTCAAGTATATTAATTAAAATAAATATTACTCTATTTTCAGTGTCTGAATAAACAATGTGCTCCGTTATCCTCTAGTTCATGTCTTCTGCAAATTTGTGAACTCTGCACACGTCTGAACACATCGATGTAAAATGAATTCTCTGCGTTTGCAGCAAGTACTCCCATGGTTTTAAGAGTAGAGTTCCTACAGTATGGAAACAGGCCATTTGGCCCAACAATTCCACACTGACCCTCTGAACAGTAAGTAGCCCACCCAGACCCATTCCCCCTAATTTATATTTACCCCTGACTAATGCACTCTAACCTAGACATCCCTGAACACTATGGCTGTGCTAAATTGCACAAATCACCTGACCTGCGCATCTTTTGGACTGTGGTAGGAAACCAGAGCGCCCGAAGGAAACCCACGCAGACACAGGGAGAATGTGCAAACTCCACACAGGCAGTAACCAGAGGGTGGAATCGAATTTGGGATCCTGGCGCTGTGAGGCAGCAGTGCCAACCACTGAGCCACCATGCTGCCCTGCGAGTTCATGAGTGAATTATTTTAATTAATTCAAAATTTGTCCTTGGTCACATAATTCACTATAGCAGTTGTTTCCGAAAGAATGACTCTTCAGTTGATATTTTTTTGTAAAATGTAACTATTTAATTAAAATGCACAGATTGGGAACACATAAAGCACTGTGCAGATTAAATAATTCAGTTAGTTTTATTTTTATCCTGCAAATCCAGTTTAATCAGGGACATAACAATGAATTAACTCAAGTTACGTATGAAACTGATCAAAGCAGTGAAACTGATCTGTTCTTCATAGAATTGAGCAGAATCTCCAAATGGTCTTTGCCAATGATCTTTTCCAGTCAGAAAAATATGTATGTAGTGTACAGCGGAATTGAAAGGTATTTCTTGATCAATTATAACACAGTCAAGGCATTTTTGCTCAAGAGCAAGAACTATTAGAACATTAGATTTTTGAAATGCTATTTATATTTCTCTATGACTTGTAAACTGTTTAAAGACAGACCTTGTGATTGAACAAGATAGTGGAGTTCTGAATTTGGATTGGAAAGCATGGATTATATTAATCCTTAATTATTACTTTTAAGTAAAAATGGTGCCCGAAGGTATCTGTTTTCCCTTCATTCCTAAAACCTTTGCGATTTGCCTTTCACTTAATAATAGGCTTTATGAAATTTCAACTCACATGCTGATTGCATTGAATGAGGAACCTGGAGCGGTTCACTGTCACCAACCGTGTTAACATTGCAAAACAATGTAGAAACCAGAAACGGTTTCCCAAATATAACACATTTAATGTTACCCAAGCACAGTCCTTCCTCAACAGATGAACGATCACCAGATCACAACATGGTGTGTTTGCAGCAGAACTGGCTCTGCAAACATTTTCAACAGAACCAAGAACATGATGTAACCTCACACAAAAAAAAACAAATTGAAGTCTAACAAAGCTGCTCAGAATCAAGCAAGCTAATGATTAAATTGAATAGAAATAACAAGTCATAACAGCAACCTTGTTTGTGAGGGGACTTAACACTTAAAGCTGTAACGTTTCTGGCAACAGATCAATTTATTTCCAACCTGTACACTCTACTTGATCGTGACAATCTTGTGCAGAGTACAGTAGAGCGGTTGAAGGCATATATTGATTAATCACTTCATGGTCAAAACAAAATTACTGAATGGACAAATATTACCACATTATAATTTTAAGTTAGTTTCAATTACATAATCTGTTCAATTCTGCAGTTTCAGATTTTAGTCCCAAATTTTATTTTGAATGAGGCTACTCAAAACAAAATTCAGTTAGTTTACAATTAGAACTGAGTTTTTAAAAAAAAATTCAATGCATTAAAAACTTATTTTTTTCATTTCTCACACTTCCGGGTTTCTGCCTTAAGTTGGTTTTCAAACCGTTACAAATGGATGTAATGTTTTCAATCAAGCAGAGAAAAATGTGTCATATAAGTTGAACAAATGCAGAAATGATTCATGAAAAACAATAGAACTTCACAAATATTGGTAATGAACAGTAATCCAGAGAGACAATCTCCTCACCAGAAAGAAAACACCAATTACAGAAAGCATGAAAACGCTGATCAATTTCACAAACTGAATCAGAATTCAATCAACTCAATTCAACAGAATCAAGGAAAATAAAATCAGAATCCAATCAACTCAAAACAACATATTTGAATGAAACATAATCAGAATCCAACCAATTCAATTCAACAGAATCAAATAAAACAATTTCAAATACCAATCAACACACTTCAACAAAACCAAGTAAAAACAAAGCCAAACTCCAATCAACTCAATTCAACAGAATCAAGTAAAACAAACTCAGAATCTAATCAACAAATTGCAATATAGCACCGCAAGAACATTTTATGACAGTTTCTAACCTGCTTGTCATCAACAAAATAAATGAGAAAATATAATCATGGTAAGAACATATATTCAAGAAATGAATAATGATAGTTTAGCATATTTTAATCATGTTTGGTAATGTCTCAAACATCTTTGAATTCTTAGCGTTTGTTGTTGACAATAAAACTCACAGTCAGTGTGTCACTGACATTAAACATTATTTATAGCTGACTGTTTAAGAGACATTAGTGTTTCAAGTAACCCAGCCACATAGAATGCCCATCTGATCAAAAAAAAGAGATACACGGAGCAACTGACGCCATCATCACCATTTTAGCTATTTGCTGAGCCTTAACTGAAGTCTATAATCAGTCTGAACAAAAATCAATCCGAACCAAACCAAACTCAGCACAGAATCTGAGTTTCATTTAATTCAGAAATTAGTCACATGAATAGAAAGTTTTTAAAAAGTCACTAAGAAAGTTCATAGTTCTTACCTGAAGTCACTGTCACCATGGTCCCTTGGCCCCAGTAATCAAGACCATCACAGTGTTACATTCTCTGGACTGGGTCACACAATAACTAGCTCTGCATAAAACAAATCAAAAATCTACTATCATTTTAAATTTTCAGAACCACAGGCAAAATAAAGTCACAATAAATCTTCATCACATAATTGCGCTAGTGAGTTCTGATCATTCTTGATAAATTTTAATACTGTTTTATACTTCCCAAGTAACACATGAGCTGATTCTCAAAATCCACAAATGGTGTATCGATAATTACCCAACACTTTTACAAATTAAATAGTGATACTGGCATTAAACCCCACAGAATTAATACTGCACTGCAAGTTAAGGCGGTTTGTAGAAGTAATCACTGACTAGTTTCAAACAATCGAGGCTGAATAGGTTTTTGTAATGATCATAATTGCAGTGTCACCCCAGTTATATCACTGTGAGACACGTTGTGTCAAATACTATGACAGACTGTAAACTGTAAAATGCAGATAATTTCTTCACTTCCTGGAAAGCAGTGATTCAGACTCCTCTAAGAATGATTTGGTGCATTATTTCTGCTTTTACTCTTCATTGTACTTTGAAAGCTTGGAATACTTTTCCAGGTTTGGTCTGCATTTAACTTGACAATCAACACGAAAAAGGTAGAAAAAAATTATACATTTGTACAAACTAACACGACTGAATTGTGTTTAAATTGCATCTCACATTATTTCTCGCTCCTGCCATGGTAGAAATCACCAATTTGAGATAATCACTTGTCAGTGGTTATTGTATGAGGATGTCGCTGTGCACAACACTGTGACCCACTGTAGTATCACAATGATGTAGACCAGTACACTCATTCTCTGTTCTTTACTCTAGGTCTCAATTTTCATTTGAAAGAGCCATTTAGTACTGATCATGTTTAGAATTAATGCCATAGTTGACATCACAATTAGCAGTGATTTCCTGAGCTGTTAGATATATTAAAACTAACATTTTGTCCGAGCATTTAATTGATGGAAGTGTTAGCAGTACATACGACATGCCCAAAACATTGTCCCATTGTGTCACCAGTTTGCTAATTTAAATGGTACATTTCCTCTTTGATAGTTTTGTAAGAGGCAGCCTGAGGTCTGCTTCAGATCGCAGTTGGTATAATTGCATTTAAAACTCGTACTGACCGTCAGTTTATGATGGAATTGACAAAATGTTCCCTCGAGCTGTTTTTGAACGGGTCCAGCCCTGGTTCCTCTCGCTGTGGTATCTTGCACAGTAATAGATGGCGGTGTCTTCGATCTTCAGGTTCCCCATGTCCAACGCGAAAATGTTGTTTGAATTGTCTTTGGACGCAGTAAATCGATTCTTAATCGCTGGTGCATAGTTACTGCTGGATGAACTATAGTAGTACAGCAGCCACTCCAGACCCTGTCCGGGAACCTGTCGGACCCAGCTCATGTAGTAGCTGCTAAGATCGAAGCCGCTGGTTTTACAGGTCAGTTTCAGGCTGCCTCCGGGACGGCCAGTCTCTGCCTCTGGCTGGGTCAAAACAATCTCCGACTGGACACCTTCAAAAAAGAAAACAAATAAACCATGAGCATTAATACAGATTAAATGATGGCTGAGTCTTTTACATTCCTGCGGTAGACTAACATTGAGACAGTGACAAAGACAGACTTCAACAAAAAACACTCACATGATAAGAAAGTAAGGAATAAACTGAGAAAAATTGTCGACACAATCATTCTGATAACTTGTGGGAAGCGGTTCTGTCAAGATCGTTCTAAACAGAGCCGACCCAGGAGTGTTGAATTACGGTCTAGTGCCCAGGATTTATATGGCCATCGGAAAGGGGCAGGATCACAGCTTCCGCCTGTTGGTTTCCTGCTGGAGGCTCAGACTGGATCCTGGTCTCAGCTTGTACAGCCCGAACACATGGGATCATTTATTTACGAGGGTACGCTGAAACATGGACATATACACATCTTGGGATATTTATTTTGCTGAATAGCTTCTTTGGGAGTGTTTTTATTTAAATGGTGGAAGTAAAATTGAGTAGCTTCAGGTGTGTTTCACATGATAGTTGCAAGTATTTTGTTTAAAAAAAACAAATTCATTCGGATGTTAGCTCCCTTTATTTCTACATTAATTCACAAGCAGATAAAACTAAAATCAAAGTTCAAACATATTACCAGCTAGTAAAACAATTGAGCTTGTTTTCCCAGGACACTGCCAGTCTCTGTCCCACTACAAAATAACATGTAATTCATACTAAACATTTCAAAATTCAATTTAGACAACTGAACTTAGAGCTTGTCCAAAGTGATTATATTTAGAATATTCAATTAGAAGTTAACTCCCTTTAATTCTACATTCCACCACAAGCAGATAAAGCTAAAAAGAACTTCAATAATATATTAACCAACAAAATTAGTGACTTTATTTTTGCTGTCAAAGTCGCTCTCACTTTACAAAATAACATACCATTTCTAATCTGCGTTTCTAAATTCAGTTTAGGCAACCTAATATGGAGCATGTCTAAAGTGATTATGTTCAGAATGTGAGTGTGTGTCACTAAACAGTTTGGACTCGGAGATTAAAAGCACCTCCTTACATTGCAGAATGTCTCTCCCTGCATCTTTTTTTTCAAATTGCTCCGACCCTAAAATGCATAGTAAAGGAAAGCTGTGTGCCTGAGAAACAAAAAAATGAGTTGGCAGTGATACATAACACCTAGGTAAACTTTTGAAAGAGCATCTAATGAACTAGAACAGGACAGTCCATACGTCCATATCTAACAGTCTGGGTGCATCAGGAATGTTTGATTAAATTAGAGAGTATTACAATAATCATTACCACGGATGGAGGTTATAAACAGTACATGTCTCTGCTCACTGATAGCTCTGACAGGGGCAGATAACTCATAAAAATCAGTAAAAATTCGCTGTTACACTCAGTTTTAATGAGATGCATGAATCCGAGAATGGTGTAACAAGTGATGTGAGTTTGAACCAATTCAAGTTTGCTAATTTACTTTGAGATGATAACAAATGTTACTGCAATGTGGGATTTTGGATCCATTAACTTCATATTCAGGAGCTTTAAAGATACTCAATAAACAGGCTGAACTAACCAGAACGTCACTGCATTCAATGTCCTGTTTTCTGACAGTCATACAGTGAATGCTGTATTCAGTGACTTTCCTTTTTAAAGAAGAAATGCCAAGTGAAATGTATCCATTGTAAGTAAATGGGAAAATATCGTTTGTTTGGTAGGATTTTACTTTAGTTTATTCATTTTCCCTTTAATCAGCCAGATACAATAGTTGGCAGCAATTAAACTGACTGCCGAAGGGGTCCTTGAGTTTCCAGTTTCATTTACTGGAAACAGGTGGAGTTTCTGCAGTGGATCAAAGTTTTTTGTCTCACTGTTGACCAGTTGGTGGAAAGCAAACTGCAAACCATAACCACCGCCTCCTCAGAAACAAATCGACTCAGCAACAATGCTGGAGGAAAGTTTATTTTTCAGTTATGTAACTTGGAGAACTAGTCACTCCTCTCATTGAAAGAAATATTCACAGAGTCTCAGACACAACCTTAACATCAACAGTTCATTCGAGGATCACTACAGCACTGTTTAATATTGAGAAAAATTGATAAATAGTCAGAGTCATGTTGTGATACAGCATGGTTCCAGACCCTTCGGTCCAACCAGTCCATGCCAGTCATAATCCCAAACTAAACTAATCCCACCTGTGTGTACTTGGCCCATATCCTTCCAAACATTTGATATTCATTTACTTATCCAAATGTCTTCTCAAGGTTGTAAGATCATCCCACACAAAAACCATTCTCATTGTAAAAAGTTGTCTCTGATATGTTTTTTAAAATTTTTCTCCTCTCATTGTAAAAACATGTTCCCTATTGTTGAAATCCCACACCATAGGGAAAATTCACCAATGTCTTAGTCAAAAATTGAAAACAATCCCAGCTCCAAACACTTTCAAAATATCACTATGGATCTTCCTCGAGTCCAAAATAAGATTGTCCCCTTTGATCAATGATTTGTAAAATTTACTCGTGTATCTACTGTGATAGACGTTTTCAAATAACTTCTTAAATGCAAATGGTTCACATCAATCGGATTAAAGTAACATTTCGTGCACTACCCCACACAAAAAAAAGAACTAGTTTGTTAACATGATTTGCTCTGCGGAAGTCTACGATGGATTCTTTTATCAAACAAAATCATTTCCACTGTTGTGAGCGCTCGTCTATCTTCTGTGCAATGGTCTGAATTTTAAGTTGTGTCTGACTGCAGATGAAACTGGCTGATCTGGGTAAAAGTACAGTTTGTGCCTTTCACATTGTTAATGTATATTGCTGACTTTAGGTGTTGTCCCAGGCATCGTCTGGCACCATTAATTAGACCATTAATTTCCACATCACTAGCCAGATTATCAGGTGGAGTTTATTGATATGGAATATTTTTGAAACGAAAGCTTCGTACATTTCCAGTATGAATCATGTCAATTAGAGCCATTCACCTTTCCACTCATGGCTTGATAAACTTATATGAGGTCGCCCCCCCGAACTCTCACCCTCCAGTGATAAAGGTTCCAGTCTATCTGGATTTCCAATGGTGGTTCTGTTCCCTCACATTCTGCTGTTTAAGATCCTCCTGCCACCCCAGGTCCACAGACAGTGTCCCTTGATACCAATTCAAAGAAATGAAAGGAACTTGTCCCACCATATTTTTCAATTTTCTTTGGCTTCAAACACCATCAAAAATAAATGTTTGTGTCATTGCTGATTTATGGGAGAATGCCGTGTACACAATATCTGCTGAAATACCTGCCATACCATCCTGAATCTGGTTCGCAGGTTCATCTGTTGCTCACAGACGCAACCAGACATCAGGGAACAATGAACATCGCCCACACCCAACTCTCCACCATTCCCCTCTGTAGTTTGCACTTTGTGAAATCCGTGTTGTCAATAATAATTTAAAAGAAAGTTTCTTTTTTAAACTTTCTTAATTCATGTTGCTGATCTTGGCTGAATAAAGGTATGTTGCTGTCAGCATTTCTGGGGAACATGTCTGCACTTTTTTCATGTCAGTTTATATTAAGACAAGAATTGTCAAAATGTCCTGAGAAACAACGTTTAGAAATGGGCCTATTAGCTCCTCAGGGCTGTACCAACTGTTTGAATATTGATACAGTTCTGCCCCTACTTTTTCCCCATAAGCCAGGATTTACAGCATTGGAGATCATATCTATGTTGATAATGGATTAGACCCTACACAATGTTCCCGAATGTTTACAGTGCTATCACCTGCAGGGTTATGGACAACATGCTATAAATTGGGTCTTGGCTGGAAGGCTCTGTCTTCACGTGATACAGGTGCGATGGGCGAAGTGATCTCTCTCTGTCGTGAAAACTTCCTACTACTCTAAATTCATCTTTCCTACTTTGTCTCGTTCAGAGGCTCTTCATACCAGAAATATTCCAAGCATTCGTTTCAATGAGATCAATACATTCCACCTGATAGTCTGGCTTGTGATGTGGAAATTAATGGTCTAATTAATGGTGCCAGACAACATCACTTTATTCAACTAAAGTCAGCAATATACATTCACAATGTGAAAGGCACAAACTGTACTTATACCCAGATCAGCCAGTGTCATCTGCAGTCAGACACAAAATTCAGACCATTGCACAGAAGATAGACGAGTCCTCACAACATTGGAAATGATTTTGTTTGATAAAACAGTCCATCATAGACTTGCTTAGAGCAACTCGTGAATATTGCTTGATATCTTTTTGTGTGGGGTAACACATGAAATGTTACTGTATTCCGACTGATGGGAACCATTTGCACTTCAAGTTATTTGAAAACGTCCTTCAAAACAGATATGTGAGTAAAAGTTAGAAATCATTGATCAAAGGGACAATTTTTTTGGATTCAAGGAAGATCCATAGTGAGATTTTGTAAATGTTTGGAGCTGTGATTGCTTATATTTTTAACTAAGACATTGACATACAGTGGACAACTTCACAGTTTGCTGTAACATGAAATTCGCAACCTGTGAACCTGGAAGGTAATGGTTCAGAATTTAACAAGGACCTAACAAGGTTCGTGAATGGACCAACGAATGAATCATGAAATTTAACAAAGGCATTTCTGAAATGATTAATTTAGCTAGGATGAATGTAGAGACACAAATTCACATCTCTGTTTGCATTTCAATATGCTATAAATCACTTTTCTATTATATCCTAAAATACTTGCTTCTTCGTTCATATTTAATACACTCTATCTTGTTCCAGTGTGAAGATAGTTTCTTTATTTATTTCACTCAAGACTGTAAGCTGTATTTTTGCCTCAGTATTGACCAAACTCGGTTTGGTGCAGATTATATCACTCGATCTGCTTTTTCAGGAAGTGAATCTCTCCACCTGTTATGTCAAAATAATCTGTTCATGCTTAGTTCGAAATGAATCCTGTTAATATCATCCCAAATTCAGACTCGGTTATTTTGTATTTATTCATTGGAAATGAACAGAATATGACTGATCTGTTCTTGGTGGAGTGGGAGAGGGAGTTAAAGTGTTCAGCCACAGGGCCGTGGGGTTGGTTGGCACGGGTGTCCCAGAGATGTTCTCTGAAATGATCAGCAAGTTAGTGTCCTGTCTCCCTGATGTAGAGGAGTCCACATCAAGTGAAACAGACACAGCAGATGACATTTGTGGAAGTATAGATAAATTTCTCTGGATCATTTGGGGCCTTGTCGGAGGTGAGGTGGAGGTGTGGGTACAGATTTTGCACTTCCTGTGGTGGCAAAGGAAGGTGATAGGGGTGAGGAGTGGGCTGGTGGAGGGGCATGGACCTGACGAGGGAGTCGCGGAGGGAATGGTGCCACCGGAATGCAGATAGGGGTAGGGAGCGAAATATACCCGAGTGATGGGGTCTGTTTACAGGCGGTGGAAGCAGCGGAGGATGATATGATGTATGCAAGGTCGGTGCATTGGAAGTTGAGGACCAGGAGGGCTCCCTGTTGAAATTGGAGGAATGGGGTTCAAGGGCATCGTTGACCACGTGGGAGGGGAAATTGCAATTTTTGAAAAAGGAGGTTATCTGGGATGTTTTATGGTGGAACTGGTCCTCCTGGGAGTAGATGCGATGCAGGCAGAGGAATTGACAATAAAGGGATGGCATTTTTACAGGAGGTCAGGTGGGAGGAGTGTAGTCCAGGTAGCTGTGGGAGTCAGAAGACTTGTAGTAAATGTTTAGTTGGTCACTGGAGATAGAGGTGGAGAGGTCTAGGAAAGGGAGGGAGGTGTCCGAGATGGTCCCTCTGAAGTTTAGGTCAGGGTGGAAGGTCTTATTAAAGTTGATGAACTGTTCAACCTCCTAGTGGTAGCATGAGGTGGCATTGATACAGTCATCAATGTAGCGGTGGTAAAGGTGCGCAATGGTATCAGTGTAGCTGTGGAAGATTGACTGTTCCACATATCTGACAAAGAGGCAGGCATAGCTGGGGTCCATACAGGTGTCCATGGCTACCCCTTTGGTTTGGAGGAAGTGGGAGGATTGAAAGGAAATGTAGTTGAGGTTGAGCATGTACTGCTTGGGTTGGTGTGACAGGAAGAAACGGAGATCTTCGAGGCCTACATCATGGCGTTTGGATGTGTACAGGGCCTGGACATTCTGTTCATTCTGGGGCTTATCAATTGCTTGCAGTTATTATGGAACTGCAAGGACAATGGCTGGGAACTCGGAGAAACCAATGTTTAGGTCTTCTGCTTGAAGCAAATTTAGATCAGAACATTTAAACACCACAAAGCTCACTGTAGGAAATGACAGTGGTGCAACTTTTAATAATATTTGAAACTTTGTTAAAAATAGGGATTTTTAGTCATAGTTTCTGAAATAATCAAGAAAATAATTAACCGTTAGAACAAGCTCTTTCGAAGAGAGAGGATTTGCAAAGTTTGAAACCATACAGTGCTGTGGTTTATTTGAATTCAATGTCGGTCAGAGTTAGATACAGACAAGGTGATCTCTCCATATATTGATTCTGTTAATCTGACAGACCGACATACCTGTCTGTACAAAACTGTATTATTTGTTTAGTTGATCAAAATTTAGGAAACAGATCAAACAGAATGTATTCGGCTGGGAAGGTGATGGATACAGAAGGCAGAATCAAAAACTGGGAACATTAAATCTGAGAGAGTTACAAGGAGTACAAGATCAAAGACATGATAAGGTGCATGTCAATATGTTCCAGACGTTAGTGAATCGATTGAGTTTGTTCGATGGTCGAGAGACTCGTGCAATGACGTCCTGGAATCAGACCATGAAACAGAGATCGAAAGGTCGATTTGCAAATGTCACTTCGATGTGATCGCTTCACACTCTGTGTCCTGATATAGGCCACATTGGCAGATGTTTCCGCTAGATTGCATCCCCTGGGTTTATTTTCTGATCAGAAGTGAGATGTGTGGCTTGCTGCTGGCACATAGAAACAGGAAGTTGCGCGCCAGCTGAGAATGATCCATCAGGCGCTACTTTCCGTATTATCAGCACAAACAGTCTTCCTACCTCTGAGGGTGAACACACACTGACAGGGTCAAGAACAAACGGACAGATTGCTGTAGGTCTCAACGTTGTATTCAATTCCATTCCCATTTCCCAGAATGAAACAGAAGAGACACAAGGTTATTTCAGCTAGAGTAAATTATCTGTCAGAGAGATAAGAAGAGTTACCATCGGGTGAAAGGAGCTAAATGACAATATGTAGTTTCGCTCATAAACCTATGTTTAAAAGTAGAAAGCTTGAGGGAAGTTAATAAGTAAATCTAAGAGACAGCATTCATTAAAAGTTGGAAAAGTAAAGTTTAAGCAATAAAATTCAGCATGGTAACTCTTCTTATCTCTCTGACAGATAATTTACTCTAGCTGAAATAATCTTGTGTCTCTTCTGTTTCATTCTGGAAAATGGGAATGGAATTAAATACAATGTTGAGACCTACAGCAATCTGTCCGTTTGTTCTTGACACTGTGGAAGTGATATCATATCGGAAGTGGTTGATTCTGTTTTCCGGAGAGGCAATGAGATGTGACATCGGGTGTAAAAAGTGGATGTAATGCTTCTTGACTTCAATCAGGTTTTTGACCAGATCTTGCATCTTCAATAAGGTAAGGGTTCATGGGATCTGGTGCAGTTTGGCAAATGCATCGAAGGTTTATTTGTTGGCAGAAGGTGATGTTTGAAGGTAGTCATTGTGAAGACATCTTGTGTCCAGTGGCTTATTATATGACTTGGTGCTGGATCCTTTGATGTTTGCAGAGTATATGAAAGGTCTAGTCAAGAATGGAGCAATTTTGATCAGTAAGTTCAAAGATGAGGTGAAAAACATTTGGTTTTGCAATTAGTGAGGAGGAAAGCCAGTGTGACATCGATGACCTTGCCTGTCGGAGAGAAGAATTGAAAACAGAACATTATATCCTAAAGTCTGTGAAGTAAAGCATTTTCAAGACTAACAATTTAAGTGAATATATGATGTATTGTTAGAATCTACAAAATACAAAGGATAAGCGATCTTCAGGAATCCTGAAGAAGGGCTCATACCCGAAACGTCAATTCTCCTGTTCCTTGGATGCTCCCTGACCTGCTGCACTTTTCCAGCAACACATTTTCAGCTCTGATCTCCAGCATCTGCAGTCCTCACTTTCTCCTCGATATTGTGGCTAGACCATTAATTCAGGAAGCTGGGGTCTGAGCCCACAGTGCTGCCACATCAAGACGTGAATTAAGGTTGATAATTAAACAACTCATTGAAGGAATAAGCTCCACAGATATTCCCTTGCTCTGCTTTGGAAAGAACAACACATCAGCGCAAAAGTTAAGGCTGAAGCGTTCACAGCAACCTTCAGCCAGATGTGCCAATTGTCTGATCCATCTCAGCATCTTCCATAGATCACCAATATTACAGATACCTGTCAGCAGGGAATTCGCTTCGCTCCACGTGAAATCAAGACACTGTTGGGCGAGTGGCACTGGTTACTGCAAACGCTATGGAGCCTGACAAAATTCTGGCAATAATACTGATGACTTGTGCTAGCCAAGCACTCCCGGTACAGCTGCAACACTGGCATGGACAATGTGGAAAATAGGCCAGGCATGTCCTGGGCACAGAAAACAGGTCAAACCACCCCGGTGAATTACTGCCCCATCAATCCATGCTCAATCATGAGTTAGGTGTAGGAAAGTGCTTTCCACAGTGCTATCAAGCAGCACTAGCTCAGCAATAACCTGCGTAAATGTGGGTCATGCAAGGCCTACTCAGCTCATGACTGAATTACAGACTTGATTGAAACATGGACAAAGAACTGAATTCCAGAAATGAGGGGAGAGTGACAGCCCTTCACACTAAAGTCACATTCGACAGAGTGTGATATTATGGAGTCCTAGCAAAACTAGATTCAATGGGTATCAGTTGACAACCTCCCTGCTGCCTGCAGTCAGACCTCCCACATTGGAAGATGGCTCTGCTTGTTAGAGGTCAGTCGTCTCAGCCAAAGCAAATCTCTGTTGGAGTTCCTAAAGGAAGTGTTCTTGGCCCAATCATGTTCAGCTGCTTCAGCAATGACCTTCCCTCCATCAGAAGGTCAGAAGTGAAATCTGCATTGATCTAGCACTTTTTCTGTGACTCCTCAGTCCACATTCAAACGCAACAAAATCTGGACAATATCCAGACTTGAGCTGACAAGTGACAAATAGCATTCACACCACAAAACTGCGAGACAAAGACCATTGACAATAGGAGTGAATCTAACCAAAACCCCTTGATATTCAATAGTGTTACCTTCACTGAATCCCTCACCATCGACATCCTGGGTTTTATTGTTCATTAGAAATTGAGCTGGACACTCCATATAAATACAATGGTTGTAACAACAGGACAGAGGCGAGGAATACTGCAGCGAGTAACTCACCCTTCTGACTTGCAAAGCCAATTGACTATTTAAGAGACAGAAGTCAGGAGAGTAATAGCACAGCTCACCCCTTGACTGGATAGGAGCACCTTCAACTGCACTCAAGAAGTTAGGCATTGTCCAGGACAAACATCCCACTTGATCAGCAGCACATCCACAAGTGCCCATTGCCTCCATATCTGATGCTTAGTACCAGCCGTATGCTGAAAAATGAGTTGCTGGAAAAGCGCAGCAGGTTAGGCAGCATCCAAGGAGCAGGAGAATCAACGTTTCGGGCCTAAGCCCGTCTTCAGGCATACCTGCCATATGCACTATCTAAAATACTGCACTGCAGAAACTTAGCCACTTCCTTAGACAGTATCTTCCCACTACCACTTGCATCTCAATGGACAAGAATAGCAGATACTTGGGAACAGCACCACTGTAAGCTCCTCTCTAAACCACTCCTGACATGGAAATATATCATCGATCCTTGACTGTAACTGGGTCAAAATCTGGAACTCCCTTCCTCAGGCCATTTTGGAACATGTTATTTCAGAAAGGCAGCTTACTGCCATCGTCTGAAGGACACCTACAGACAACTGAAAGCAACCACCGTGTTCCATGAGTCAATAAAAAAAATCATTCAAGCTAACATGACAGTTTGAGAAAGTGGTTGAGGAGGCACTATGGGTATGTAATAAGCAATCAAAAGGTTTGGAGCAAAGTTCCAGAATCAATCTCTACCATGGGAGCTTCAATTAATGAAAGAGTATGAAATGAAAATGCTGGGGTAATGAATGATAATCACAGACCTACCAAAGTTTTGAAACATGTGAAATGGTTCAGTATTGTCCTTCAGAGGAGGATGTGTGACTTTCCTACCTGGCCTGCCTACCTGTTCAACAAAAAGGCGATGGTTCCTTTCCTGTGCCGAACCTGACTAAGAAAGTGAGGACTGCAGGTGCTGGAGACCAGAGTTGAGAGTGTAGTGCTGGAAAAGCACAGCAGGTCAGGCAGCATCCAAGGAGCAGGAGAATCAACGTTCCAGGCATAACAACTTCATCAGGTATCTTAATGAAGGCCTCATGCCTGAAACGCCGATTCTCCTGTTCCGGATGCTGCCTGACCTGCTGTACTTTTCCAGCACTACAGTCTCGACTGAGAAGCCATTTGGTTGTAATAAAGCTTAAGAAAGATCAACCATAATTAGCCGAGCAAGATGGCAGACCTTCAAAAAGGTAGCTGATGACCACCTTCTTGGGATATGTGACTAACTTTTTCATAAGTCAGTGCAGAATTCAAAAATGCAAATTATGGTGAGTCAGGCTGTTCAGACAGAGCCCGGTACACATTTAAGATTGATGATTGGATGCAAAGTCTCCTGTGGTGTTGCTGTGAACAGCAAAAGAGTTCTTGCCAGTATTGCACTCCAATATTTGTTCATGAAGTAAAGTGTCAGATTTATTGCATTTCTGTGCTTTCTGTGCATTTCCCACATTAGGATCACAGTGGTGATATCATGAGACCAGGATTCTCGAACTCCAGTTTAATGTTGAATGGCCAGGGTTTGGAATACCATCGTTTGCCCAGGGTGAAATTTGAATTTAAAGAAATCCTGGAATCGGAAAGAAAGCCAAATGGTGACCATGTAGCCCGAGTCAATGGAAAAATACAAAAACAGCTGCTGCACGAATGCCAAGGCATCTGTCACCTTTCCATGGTCTGGCCGACATGAGATTCCAGACCCACTGGGAAGTTAATTGACTGTGTTCTGAAGTGGCTTTAGCAAGTTATTCAATGGGCAATTGGGGATAGGGACTCATCGCTGACCCGAACCAGAAAGTAATACGTGTAACAAAACCTCACAACAACTATATCAATTAAATGTAATTGTTGCGGCAGTTCCTGATGACATTTCATGTATTTCATGTGAATGTTCTAACACACACTTTGAGTGATGTTGCACCGTCTAAACGGACTACAATATAAATCATTGGTCATTCAGAGTAGATCCAGTTCAACATTTAAGTTTAATAGCAGAATTTTCAGCACTGAATTTTTAACCTAAATAAAAGTTTTCAATAAATAAAATATGTTGCAATTCGTCTTCATTAATTTGTATTCACTTCTACAAATGGTCAATATTCTTAAAACATACATGTTTCGATTTGAATCTTACCAACAAATCACTTTGTTCATCTGGCTTTGCTGTCATCATCACTTCCTTGAAGCCAATTAAGCATTTATGTAAATAAACACAGAAATAGAATTCTCAGAATAGATTACAGAACCACAAAACCCTAATTTATATTTCCCCACAAGCACCGCACACGAATTGTGGAAAAAATGCAAATAACTCAATGGATTCCAATACTAATTGATGTTAGGACTTTTTAATACATAAGTTGTATGATTGTTGAATGACAGAGGTATCAGTTCTCATGTTTAGTCAAAAATCTATAATTCAGAGATACATTGGCACAGCTAATATTTCTGTCTCTCTTTTTCTCTCTTCCCCTCCTGCCTTCTCCCCTTTTTTCTTTCTATCTGATGCCGTGTTTTGCCTCTCCACAATCGGACGATGTTTTCCTTAATAACCTGATCCAACACCTCCCCAACATATCCTCTCAGCCACATTCATCCATTTCATTAGAGGGATTTGAGTCAAGATTTTCTCAAAAATCTGTCTGAGTATTGAGTGATCTGGAAATACTTGATAGGAATGAGGCTGCAAGACTGGGATAGCGTTTTCATTGTATCTCAGCAGTATTATTCTTGGCTGAGGAATGTTTAATGGTTCAGGGCAATGCTTATTGAGACTATAATTAACCTTTACTGCACATCTCATGGAATGTTTAATATTGTAGAGGTCGATTTATTCTGTATCGACTCTGTGTCGTACCTACTCTGGGAGGGTTTTTTTTAAGGGAACCCTGGACGCAGCTCTACTCTATGTCTAAACCAAAATATATTTGACATGATTGCATTGGACAGTACAATATAGAGGGAGATTTACCCAGCACATTACATGAGCTGTACATTCACAGAAAACATTTGATGTAGCCGTGTAAAGGGGCTTGGACTCCTACCCACTGTCTTTGTGATTTTGAAATGCTTGATACCAGAATAAAAAGGGAACAACACTATGCACCGAAACTTTGTTATACAAGCAGATTATCATCTACAGGCACATACGCAAATCATCTATGAACAACCCTTGCAGTGTTTAATGGATGAGTGCTGAGAGAGCTTTAATATGCAATACGTGTCTATTCCATGCAACACATGCCGACAGTGTGTTTGATATGGTCGTTTAAATGTAGTTTTGATTTGTCTTTAACCTTTTCTGTGACAGTCGTGGTTGTGTTTGACAAATATTCAACAGAACTGGAGGACTCTATGACTATAAATACAGTCACTGCATTCGAGGCAGAATGCAATGCCATCAAACAGGGAGAAAGATGATCCCTGTCTTTTTTCATGATGAGGAGAGATTGAAGCAGCTGGGCTTCAAACACGAAATTTAAATGAGGCCTATATAATTCTGAAAAGAGTAACTTAGAGCAAAGGTCAATGATAGGGAACCAGAAGCAGCTTGTTCAGCCGATGGAGTTTGGTCTTCCAAACAATGACATCATGGCTGAATTGATAATCCTCACCTCCACTTCCCAGCGTTTTAAATGTAAGCATTGATTCAATTACCAAATCAAAATCTGTCCATTTCAGCCTTCGAAATACTGAATGACCCAACCTCGACAGTCTTCTGTGGAAATGAATTCCACAGATTCACAACATTCTGGGAGACAAAATTCTGTTCTGCCTGAAAATTGTGACCTCTAATTCAGAGATTCTACTCCCTGGTCCGAAACTCTCCCACAAGGGGAAACAACATTTCTGCATTTACACCATCAAGTTTCCTGAAAATAATAGATGTTTCAGAATGTCACCACTGAGTCTTCTATGTTCCATTGAGTATAGGCCCAAACGACTCAATCTCTACTCTCAAGACAGTCCCTGCATCCTCAGGATCAGTCGACTCAACCTCGTGTGGATTGTCTCACATTCCAGTGTACCTTTTCTTTGTGATATGAGTCCAAAGAACAATTCACAGTATTCCAGCTGTGGTGAGAATAGAGGTTTTTTTCAGTTTTAACAAAGATTATAGTCATACAGACATCCAGCAAAGAAACAGACCCTTCGGTCCAACTGCACTGACCAGACATCCCAATCTGACTGAGTACCATTTGCCAAACATTTGGCCTACCTTCCTCTAAATGTGACCTGTTCATACACCCATCCAGGTGCCTTTTAAATGCAGTAATTGAACCTGCCTCCACCACTACCACTGGCAGCTTTAACCATACATACACGTGAAAAGGTTACCCCTCAGGTTCTTTTCAAACGTTTCTCCTCTCACCTTAATCCGCTGTCCTCTAGTTTTGGATTCTCCCACTCGAGGAAAAAGGCCTTGGCTATTCACCATATCAATGCCCCCCATGATTTTATAGGTCTTGTTCAGGCCACTCCTCAGCCTCCTTTCCTCTCACTGCAGGGAAAAGAAAAGCCCCAGCCTATTCAGCCTCACCTTATACCTTAAACACTCCAGTTCCAGCATCATTCTTGGAAATCTTTTCTACACCCTCTCAAGTTTCACAAAATCCTTCATAGAAATGGTCAACCAGGTTTGTCTGTAATAATTCTAAATGTGGCCTCACAGACGTTCTGTAGAGCTGAGACATGACATCTCGACTCCTACACTTAATGTTATGACCAATGAAGGAAAGCATGCCAAACACCATCTTCCCCACCCTGTCTCCCTGCAACTCCACTTTCAAGGAATGATTCATCTGCACCCTTTGGTGTCTTTGCTCAGCAAAACTCCCCAAGGCCCAGCCATTAATTGTGTAAGTCCTGCCCTGGTTTGCCTTACAAAAATGCAACACCTACATTTATTTAATGAAGCATGGGTTCATGAAAGGCAAGTCAGCTTTAACTGATCTATTGGAATTCTTTGAGGTTATAACGAGCGTGGTAGACAATGGGGAACTGGTGAACGTGGTGTATCTGGATTTCCAAAAGACATTCAGCAAGGTGCTGCACAAAAGGCTGTTGCATAAGATAAAGATGCACAGTGTTACGGGCAATGCATTAGCAAGGACAGAAGAATGGTTAACTAACAGAATGCAAAAATTGGGGATAAATGGGTGTTTTTCTGGTTGACAATCAGTGGCTAGTGATGTGTCTCAGGGATCAGTGTTGAGACAGCAATTATTTACAATGGTTGGGACTGCAATTGTTTACAATTCAGATAGATTGCTTCAAGTTAGAGACCCAAGTGTAGAGTGTTGTAATTCACAGAAGCCACTTAAATGAGTGATAGGGCACAGTGTGCAGAAGGATATAGACAGGCTAAGTGAGTGGGCAAGAGTTTGGCAGATGGAGTACAATGTTAGTAAACGTGAGGTCATCCATTTTGGTAGGAACAATAACAAAGTGGTCTACTTTAAAATGGTGAAAAATTACAGAATGCTGCTGTGCAGGGGGACCTGGGTGTTCTTGTGCATGAAACACAAAAGTATGGTTTGCGAGTACAGCAGCTAATTAGGAAGACAAATGGAATAATGTCCTTCATTGCCAGTGGATAGAGTTTAAAATTAGGAGCTGCAGCTGTATAGGGCCACACCTGGAGTACTCTGTACACTCTTCATCGCCTTACATGAGATGGCACTGGGGTGGGGTTTGCTGAGGAGGTTGACTGTGTTGATTCTGGAAATGAGGGTGTGGGCTTACGAGGAGAGATTGAGCAGACTGGGATTATACTCATTGGAATTCAGAAGAATGGGGGACCGGGTTTGTAAAATCATAAATGGGATAGATAAGACAGAAGCTGGGAGGCTCAAAGTTTGGGAGAAGATTTGTAGTTCGGGTGCTCGTTGTTGTGGTTCTGTTTGCCGAGCTGGGAATTTGTGTTGCAAACGTTTCATCCCCTGTCTCGGTGACATCCTCAGTGCTTGGGAGCCTCCTGTGAAGCGCTTCTGTGATGTTTCCTCCGGTATTTATATTGATTGGTATCTGCCGCTTCCGGTTGTCAGTTCCAGCTGTTCGTTGCAGTGGTCGGTACATTGTGTCCAGGTCGATGTGTTTGTTGATAGAATCTGTGGATGAGTGCCATGCCTCTAGGAATTCCCTGGCTGTTCTCTGTTTGGCTTGTCCTGTAATAGTAGTGTTGTCCCAATCGAACTCATGTTGCTTGTCATCTGTGTGTGTGTGGCTACTAAGGATAGCTGGTTAAGCCAAAGTCTTCACCCAAAGGGTTGTGAATCTCTGGAATCCCCTGCCTAGTGAAGCAGCTGAGTCGAACCTGTTGAATATTTTAAGGTGAAGATAGATTTGTGAAGAGTAAAGGAATGAAGGGTTATCGTGAGGGGTGGGTAAGTGAAGTCTCAGTCCATTGAAAGATGATCCACGATATTATTGAAAGGCAGAGCTGACTCATGGAGTCAGATGGCCTCCTCCTGATTGTATTTCTTATGTTCGGATGTTGTTATGTTCTAACAGGCCTCCAATTCAAAACGTAATGCTCTCTAACTACTAAATAAAAACTGAAAGAACTGTGGATGCTGTGTATCAGAAACAAAAGCAGAAACTGCTGGAAACGCTCAGAAGGTCTGGCAGCATCTCTGGGGTGAAAGGCTCACCAGTTTATGGTTCCCTGGCTTTTCCATCCAACTTTCTTCAATAATGCTGCCCCATTAGTCACTCTCCAGTCTTCTGGCATCTCATCTTTGATTATCAACAATACAAATATCTCAGCAAGGGGTCCAGGAATCTCTTCCCTAGCTTCCCACAAAGTTCTGGGAAACACCTAATCTAGTCTGTAGGATTTATTTCCATTTTTCTACTTTAGACCTCCAACATCTCCTTTTCTGCAAAATGAACTCATTTTATGATCACATTATTTATTTCCCTAGCTTCTATGCTCCTGTCTACTGTAAATATTGATGCAAAATATTTGTTTAGTGTTTCAGCCATCCCCTGTGGTTCCATGCATGGAATGCCATGTTGATCTTTAAGGGCTGTATTCTCTCCTTAGATATTCTTTTAACCTTCAAATAATTTTAGAATCTTTTCGGATTCTCCTTCATTCTATTTGCCATAGCAATTTTATGTCCTCTTTTTTCCCTCATGATTTCCTGTTTAAGGATACTCCGACTGCCCTTCTACCCTTCTCAGGATTCACTCAATCCCAGCTGTCTATATCGGATGAATGCCCCCTTCTTTTTCTGGACAGAAGTTGCAATTTCCCTCATCATTGAGCTTTCCCCATGCCTTGCCCTTCACACAAACAGAAACATACCATCACTGAACTCTCATTGTCTCATTCTTAAAGGCCTCCCACTTGTCAGCCATCCCTTTACCTGTGAATAACCTCCCCAAACCAACTTCTCAAAGTCTAATACCATCGAAACTGGCCACACTCGTATTTGAAACTTTTCATTTTTAAATCAATTCTATCCTTTCTCATCATTATCATTAAAGCAATAGAATTATGATCACTTTCCCTGAAGCCTGCCCCTATGGACACCTCAGTCACTTGCCCTGTCTTGGTTCCCAACAGAAGGTCAAGTATTGTGAACTGTCTAGTAGGTGCATCCCCATATTGAATAACAACATTTTCTTGTACACACTTAACCAATTTCTCCACCTTCCAAGATCTTAACACTACCCCAAACTCTGTTTGGAAAGTTAAAATTCACGATCATTATCCGTTTTTTCTGACAGATAGCATATTCGCTTGTAAATTTCCCATTAACTATTAGGAGGCCCATTTTACAATCCCAGCAAGGTCATCACCTCTTTCTTATTTTTATGTTTCATCCATGTAACTTCACTGGGCAGTCTCCAAGAAATATCCTCTCTACATCCAGCTGTAATGTTCTTTCTAACCAAAACCACCACTCCATCTCCTCTCTTGCTCCTCTGTCTATACATTCTATAGCATCTATATCCTGGAACATTAAGCTGCCAGTCCTGTTCATCCCTGAGCCACATTTCTGTAATGGTAATGATATACTTGTCCCACATTCCCATCTATGGCCTATGTTCATCTGTCTCACATGTTAGGCCTCTTGCATCAAAGTAAATGCAGTTTCGCAGCCTTCCCTCGCTCTTGCCGAACTGTTATCTGCCTTGACCCCTAGAACTGCTCACCATATCACACCTCAAACATTTCTCTTTTCTCACGATCTTGTTGGTTCCCACCATCCCCCTTACTGGTTTAAAACCTTCAGCATACTGCTAGCAAATCTCCCCACAAGAATATCGGTCCCCTTCCAATTCAGATCCCTCTTATACAGGTCATTTCTATCCCTGAAGAGATCCCAATGATTGAAAAATGGGAATCCGAACCCCTGCAGCAGCTCCTCAGCTACACATTAGCTGCTCGATCTGACTGTTCCTAATCTCAATATTCCATTAGTTTTTAAACAAATCCCAACATGACATTTGCCATCCTTATTGATAGTTGAAATTAAAAGCTAACTTTTTGTGGTTCGGAGATGCAGACTCCCTGTAGATTTCTGAATTCAATCTCTATCTTGCCTGTTAAAATGCATAACTTCACGGTTTATGTCTGTTCTCATTTATTTCATCCACATTACATTATTATGCAAAGCTCCTTGTTCACTCTCTTGTCCTATCTGTATCCCTCCACAAACTTCTTTTTGTGTCATACTCACCACTTGTCTCCGCTCCAACTTTTGAGTCATTCGCAAACTTGCCTGCAATATATTCACTTTCCTCATCTAAGTCATCAAAATACTTTGTAATTTTTTTTGTTATCTCCAGAACAGACTTATGTGGTACTCCACAGGTTGACATCCTGTAAAATAAAACACTTAATCAAACTTTTCTGATTGGGATTTCAAAACACCTCTCTCCATGTTAATACAGTCCCTCCAAAGCCAAGGCTCCTTTCTTATTCAGTAATCTTATCCATGGGTGCTATCAAACACCTTCAGAAAATCAAAACATTTTACAATCACAGTTTCCTCCATTTTCTCCAAGAATTCCGATACTTTTATCAGGCAAGATTTCCATTTTGTAAAGCCATTCTCAGTTTTCTGCTATAATATTCCTTTTTAAAGACTCCACCATTTTTTTCAATAAATGATGTTAAACTAACTAGCCTCAGTCAATATTTGTGTGCCTTAACTTTTTATGAGTGAAGGTGTTGGGTGAAGGATCTACTATCAGCCCTCACTTCCAACTGCTGGAGAAGCACTGTCATTGCATCTACTGTGAAAATCTCAACAAAATTTATCTATGTTCATTTCCTGAGAAAGCAATTCCACAAATGTTCTAGCTCATCACCTTCTGCTGGCGGTCCCAGATTTTACGAAGCAACTCATTGAAAGTCAACAAGGCTAATTAGCATCAAATCAAGATCAATATTTGAGCAAAAATATCTCAATTCCTGGTCACGTATTTTTGTTCATCTCTTTTTCGGACATTAGCTTCGACAATGTGGAGACTGTGTGGGTGGAGCTGTGAAATACCAAGGGACAAAAAACATTAGTGGGTGTCATACAGAGACCCCCAGACTGCAGTGGTCATGTTGGAATAGTATTAAACAGGAAATTAGCCAAGCATGTGATATGGAGACATCGGTGATCATGGGTGATTTTAACCTGCATCTAGATTGGACAAATCAAATTAGCCATAATGTCTAAGAAGGGGAATTCCTGGAGTACAAATGGGATGGTTTTCTTAACCAACATGTGGATGAACCAACTAGAGAGCAGGCCATCTTAGACTGGGTACTGTGTAATGAGAAGGGAATCATTGCCAATCCAGCTGCGTGAGACTCCTTGGGGATGACATGATACAACTTTTTTATCAAGATGGAAAGTGAGCCGGCTGATTTGGAGACTAGAGTGCTGAATTTTAATAAAGGAAACTATGAAGATATATAAGGCATGAGTTGGGGTTGATAGATTAGTGGAAGTTGCTTAAAGGTGTGACAGTAGATAGGCATTGGCAAATATTCAAGGAAATCATGGGGGAGCTGCAACAACTATTTATTCCTGTCTGGTACAAAAGCAAAATGGGTAACAGGGCCAATCCATGGCTTATAAAGGAAATTAGATAGCATCCAATTGAAGGAAGAAGCATAGAGATTGGCCAAGAAAAATAATAGGTCTGATGTTTGAGAGCAGTTTCGAATTCAGCAAAGAAGGACCAAGGGATTGATGAAGATGGGGAAACACAGTACAAAAGGAAGTAAGCTTACAGGGAACATGAAGACTGACACTACAAGGTTCTACAGTATGTGAAGAGAAAGAGATTGATGAAGACAAATGTAGGTCCCTACAGATGGAAATTGGGGAAATGTATAACAAAGGACAACGAAACAGCTGAACAATTGTATACATCCTTTCGTTCTGTCTTCACAAAAAACGACAGTTGTACAGGAGGTTGGTGAGGCTGCAGTTGGAGCATATGTTCTGTTTTGGTCATCTTGCTCGAGGAAGGAAGATATTAAACTGGAAAGAGTGCAGAAGAAATTTATACGGATGTTGCTCGCACTCAGTGGTCTGAGTTATAAGATGAGGCTGAACAAGCTCGAACTTCTTTTCTTGGCAGTCCAGGAGACTGAGAGGGGACCTTGTACAAAATTATGAGAGGCATACACTCAGTCTTTTTTGCCAGGGTTGGGGAATCGAGGATTAGATGGCATTAGTTTAAGGTTAGAGGGGAAAAGTACAAATGGGAACCTGAGGGGCAATTTGATTACACAGTGGCTGGCACGCGTATGCAATGAGCTGCCAGCGGAAGTGGTTGAGGTGGGTACGTTAACAAAATTTATCAGCATTTTGACAAATACATGGATAGGAAAGGGTTAGAAGGGTGTGGACTAAATGCAGGGAAATGGGGCTAGCATGGGTGGACATTTTGGTCAGTATGGACCAGTTTGGGCTAAACGACCTCTCTCTGTGCTGTAGGACTCTCTGACTCGAAGATAGAAATCAGGTACCAGAAATCCTGGAGAATGCAAGATTTATTGAGAGGGAAGAACTGAAGGAGGTCAATATTAATAGAGAAATGCTGCTGGGAAATTGAGGGGATTGAACCCGATAAATCCTCAGGGCCTGATAAATCTACATCCCAGAGCACTTAGGAAATGGTTCTAGAAATAGTGGATGCTTTGGTTGTCAGGATTCACTAGATTTTGGTACAGCCCTTGCAGATTGGAGGGCAGCTACTGCCACTCCAATACTCAGAAAGAGAGGTACAAAGAAACCAAGGAATGAGAGACCAGTGAGCTTCAGATCAGTAGTGGGGAAAATTATCAAATCCTTTATCAAGTACTTTATGGCCAAGCATTGAGAAAGCTGTGGCAAGATCAAACAGAGTCAGCATGGATTTATGGAGGGGAAATCATGCTTGTCAAATCTATTGGAATTCTGTGAAGATGTAACTATCAGAGTCGACAAAGGGGAACTGGTCAATATGGTATATTTGGGCTTTAAGAAAGTTTTTGACAATGTCCCACTTAAGACATCACTGTACAGTATTAAAGCGCATGGGATTGGGGTAGGTGTACTGAGATAGATAGAAAACAGATCGGTCGAGAGGAAACCGAGTAGGGCTTAAGGGGTCCGCTTCAAATTGGCAGCCAGTAGCTTGTGGGGCGCCGCAGGGAGCCCAGCTATTAACAATTATTTTAATGATTTGGATGAGGGAATAAAATGCAATATCTCAAGGTTTGCAGATGATACCAAGTTGGGTGGGAGGGTGAACTGTGACGAGGATGCAGAGACCCTATGGCATGGTCTGGACAGATTGGGTGAGCAGGCAAAACAATGGCAGATGCAGTTATTTTGGATAAATGTCAGGTTATTCACTTTGGAGACAAAAGTAAGGTGGTGGATTACTACCTGACTGGCTGTAAATTGGGAGAGGAGAGTGTGCTGCAGGGCCTACATGTCCTTGTGCACCAGTTGCTGAAGGTAAGCTTGCGAGTGCAGCAGGCAGTAAAGAAGGCAAATGCTATATTGGTCTTCATTGTGAGATGCTTCAAGTACAGGAGCAGGGATGTGTTGTTACAGTTAGTTATACAGAGCCTTGGTGAGGCCACACCTCAAACACTGTGTGCAGTTTTGGTCTCATTTTCTGAGGAAGGGTGTCCTTGCTTGGAAATAAAATACGAGGATAGATTGTCCAGTTTAGGATTGTATTCACTGGAATTTAAACGAATGGGAGGGGATCTCATTCTAACAGGACGAGACAGGGTAGATACAGGGAGGATGCTCCGGATGGTGGGTGTGTTTCAAATCAGGGGACACAGACTGAAGATTTGGGGTGGATCATTTAGGACAGAGATGAGGGAGACATTTCTTCACCCAAAGAGTGATGAGCCCGTGGAATTCATTATCACAGGAATTAGTTGATGCCAAGACATTAAATGTATTGAAGAGCGGCTCAATATAGCACTTAAGGCAAATAGTTCAAAGGGGGAGTAAACAGGATGAGGTTGTTGAGTTGGACAATAAGCCATGATCATGATAATGACAGCGCAGGCTCAAAGGGCTGAATGGCCTCCTCCTGCTCCTATCTACTACATTTAAGAGGATATTGCCCTGAGAAAACCATGGACAGTATTAGTGCTTCCCCATTTAACTCAAAATATCACTCATCATCCCACCCGAAAAATAATATGGAGACGTAACCACTCAAATTTCAATGACACATCACCTCCCAAGTGTCAAGATGTGATGACTGAAGTGCAGCTTTGCTCAGTCTTAACACAAGATGTCATTTTGTTCTGTGATTGTGTGTGTGACTGCAAATCTATGTGCGCATGTGTCTGTGTGCGTGTATCTGTGTATGTATGTGTCTGTGTCTGTATGGTTGTATGTGTGTGTGTGTGTGTGTGTCTGTGTGTGTCTCTGTGTGGGGATGTTTGCATAACTGTGTCTGTTTGTGTCTCTGTGTAGGTGCATGTCTGTGTGTGTGCGTGTGTATGTGTGCATGTACATTTCTGTATCTGTAGCCATGTGAAGCACATCATATCTCCTTGAAACTACTTTCTTTGTCAGAGGCCACCAGCATGCTCCAGTTGCTGGAAGGTGCTCTGATGTATTTCAGATTGTGTGCCTCCATGTAATGTAACTTTACTGCTTGATGAAAAGACTGATTCATAAGAGACAACTTCTATCACCAATTTCTCACTAACAATTACAGAGTGTCATGATGAGTTATTATCTTTAGTTTTAGCATTTAAGGTCACCCTGACAGCACATGTCAAACCAATGGAAATCTTCCCATTCATTTCTCTCAGCCAATAGGGACTCTCTCCATGTATAGTCAATGTTCAAGACTGTCATACCATTCTTCAGCGTTCCTAAAGCGGACCCTTTGGTCCATCACTAGCTGCCTGGCTGTAGGAATCTCACCATGCAGGAAGTAAGTTCACATGTCACATGCTTCTATTCTGTGAACATGCCCAAGATACACTTGTTGGATGATTTAGGGACTCTCCATTTGAGAGGACACAGAATTCAAGAATTTGTCATGTCACCTCCAAATCTCAGCATTCTAACTGGGATACCTTCACCCACATCTCAATTCAACCCAACAAACGCTGCATGTCTCCATTCCTTTTCATTCCACCCTCTGTATGTTCCAGGAACACAAAACTCCTTGCAAGGGCATCCGTACCTCTCAGATTATTCCAGACCAGACAACCAAGGGAAAGGGAGTAAGAAAGGACTGCAGCTCAGAGTCAAAAAGCGTGGCGCTGAAAAAGCACAGCGGGTCAGACAGTATATCCAAGGAGAAGAGTCAACGTTTGGGGCATAGGCTTTTCATGGAGTGTCCTGCCCGAAACATTGACTTTTTGGTCAGAAGTGAAGACTATTGTTGGGACAAGGTCTGCTGTTAGAATTGGGCAGTGAAAAGTTAGTTGTCACTCTAATAGAATGCCATAATACAACATTCTTGTGGATGGATTATCTCATGCTCCAAATAAAATACAATGAACATCATTGTTATGTGAATCATGAAAAAATTGGAGAACATTAACAGACTGATAACAAAGTCACAAAGCCACCAGTTGACACAGGAGAAGAAAACAAAGAATACAGATAAGCAAGTTCAAGCAGAATTATCAGAGACCATATTTGATTGAATGACTGAGACAAAACAAGTACAGATGACGAACAAATGGATATTTTCAGTTCAGAGAAATTAACTGAGCTACAGCGGAAAGATGAAACACTGAAGCAATATATTGAAAGGCACACACAGAAGTAGAATCGGAAAGCATTCCCAAATGTTACTAACCTAAAAATGATGTCTTGATGAGAAAATGGAGGCGATCACATATTCAGGCAGATGGGAAAGTGGCAGAAATTCATTACCAGGGGCTTTTCGAAAGGAGGTGTGGCATGGAGCACCTGAGCTACCTGTAGGTCATTGTGGGAGTGATAAAACTCACCAAAATACAAGAACATTTTTACTGGTCGAGACTGCACTAAATGGAGTTTACAGTTGATAGAAATGTCAAACATGTCATGCATCTGGAAAACCTCAGGCAGGAATAGAACCAGCACCTTAATACCCATCCCTGAATTTGAGGAACCTTTTACAATTCTTTGAAGAGGTGACAAGTAGGTTAGACCAGGGAAACCCAGTGAATGTGGTCTACCTAGACTTCCAAAAGGCCTTTGATAAGGTGCCACACGGGAGGCTGCTGAGCAAGGTGAGGGCCCATGGTGTTCGAGGTGAGCTACTGGTATGGATTGAGGATTGGCTGTCTGACAGAAGGCAGAGAGTTGGGATTAAAGGTTCTTTTTTGGAATGGCAGCCGATGACAAGCGGTGTCCCGGAGGGTTCAGTGTTGGGGCCGCAGCTGTTCACATTATATATTAATGATCTGGATGAAGGGACTGGGGGCATTCTAGCGAGGTTTGCCGATGATACAAAGTTAGGTGGACAGGCAGGTAGTACTGAGGAAGTGGGGAGGCTGCAGAAGGATCTAGACAGTTTGGAAGAGTGGTCCAGGAAATGGCTGATGGAATTCAATGTGAACAAATGCGAGGTCTTGCACTTTGGAAAAAAGAATACAAGCATGGACTACTTTCTAAATGGTGAGAAAATTCGTAAAGCCAAAGTACAGAGGGATCTGGGAGTGCTAGTTGAGGATTCTCTAAAGCTAACCATGCAGGTTGAGTCCGTGATTAAGAAAGCGAAAGCAATGTTGTCAATTATCTCAAGAGGGTTGGAATATAAAAGCACCGTTGTGCTGCTGAGACTTTATAAGGCTCTGGTTAGGCCTCATTTGGAGTACTGTGTCCAGTTTTGGGCCCCACACCTCAGGAAGGAGATACTGGCACTGGAGCATGTCCAGTGGAGATTCACACGGATGATCCCTGGAATGATAGGTCTAACATATGAGGAATGGCTGAGGATCCTGGGATTATATTCATTGGAGTTTAGAAGATTAAGGGGAGATCTAATAGAAACTTACAAGATAATACATAGCTTGAAGAGGGTGGACGCGAGGAAATTGTTTCCGTTAGGTGCGGAGACTAGGACCCGTGGACACAGCCTTAAAATTAGAGGGGGTAAATTCAGAACAGAAATGCGCAGACATTTCTTCAGCCAGAGAATGGTGGGCCTGTGGAATTCATTGCCGCAGAGTGCAGTGGAGGCTGGGACGCTAAATGTCTTCAAAGCAGAAATTGATTAATTCCTCGTGACGTCAAGAATTTAAGGCTACAGGGAGAATGCAGGTAAGTGGAGTTGAAATGCCCATCAGCCATGATTGAATGGCGGAGTGGACTCGATGGGCCGAATGGCCTTACTTCTGCTCCTATGTCTTATGGTCTTACGGTCTTACAAGGTTCTTAACTGATTCAGTAGGTCCCCTACATAAAACAAAAAGTGGGAGGCAGTATTTGTTAACAATAATAGATGAGTCCATTAGATTTGCAGAGGCTATTCCATCTGTGCAATATCACTGCTCGAAGGATTGTAGAAGAGTTAACCCAGTGTTTAACTCAATAAAGACTACCCACAGAGATACAACCAGATCAAGGATCAAATTTTACATCACATTTATGGCAGGGAGTGTTAGAAAGGTGGCATCAAACTTCAAAGACCATTAACAAATTTAGGGAAGACCATATTGTGGGCTTATATTCAAGATAATCCAACCAACTGGATAAAGGAATTCCATTTGCACATCTTGCCAATAGGGATGTACTAAATGAATCTGCCTCTTTCAGTCCATTTGAATGAGTGTTGGGGCACGAGCTGAGAGGACCACTGAAATTAAATAAGGAGAAATTAGTGAGTCAGAGTTCAGCAACATATTTGAACTGTGTATCAAATTTTAGGCAATGATTAAATTGAGCGGGGGGTTGGCTAGATGGCATTTAAAAGTAGCACAGCACGTGATGAAGCAGGAAGCAGACAAGAGATCGAAAATTTGGAATTTTTTGAACATGGATAAAGTGTTAGTGTTACTTCCACTTGAACAAATAAAAGCAAAATTTAGTGGAACTTATCAAAGTGAAAGAAAATTGAGTGAGGTGAATTATTTGATAAGGACTGCAGATAGAAAGCAATCTCAGAGTGTCATGTGAATATGCTCAAATGATAATTTGATCCTGTGACAAAGCTGTTACTTTAACAAGGTTAGGTTGTCATTCGGTCTTTTTTCTTCTGGAGGTCATAAAAACTCAGGTTCAGAAAAAGTCTGAGTTTGGAAGGGTTCTAGGGCCAATTTGACAATAGCTAACAGATACTGCCGCAGGCAGAATGCTTTCAAGTTTAAAAAACAAACACTTGTATATTGAAAGGGAGCGGCCAGTTCACCCAGCTCAGCTTTTCTCTGGTTTAGTTTTTTTTAGCAGTCGTGTGAAGAAAGACTGCTGGACCCAAAGAAGCATGTCCAGGCTGGTAATCTCTCTCAGGTGTCTATCCTGTGATAACTTGTGTTTGATATGACCATTTGTGCCAAGGGGTGCTTGTGGGGATGTTGCAAGTACCTTGGAACAGATACACTGTTAGGTTTTAGGATAGGATAAATTATTCGGTATTCTGTTTCTGTTCTTTGTGTTTCATTCAGTAATCTTTTAAATAAATCCTGTTTGGTTTACAATGAGGTGGTTTAACCAGCTGACTCTCTCCTTGAATATCCACTGTACACCTTCTCAAAACAACTAGCAAAGTTAGGGTCTGGGCTACCTTCTTGAAATATTTTAAGGGGTTTGGTCTGGTCCATAACAATCGAGAAGGAAAGTAAAAGGAGAGTGTGTGACTGGAATCAACTCGCGTGACAAAGTGAGTTCACAGGATTCTGAATTGGACTTTCCTCAAATTAAAATGGACAATGAGGACGTTCTCAAAATTTGGTATAAATTATTGAGGTACCTTCCACCGGAAATCAAAGTGACCTGAAAGAGTTATTTCTATTACATGGGTGAGATATGTGGGAATAAGCTGGGAAGTACTAATTTAATTATGCATGATATAGATATAGGAAATGCTGTTCCAATTAAGCAATATCCTTATAGATGTACGCCAAAGAAAGTTGGTATCGGTTCAAAGACAACTTGAACGCATGTTCCAAAACAACAGCATCAAAGGGAGTTGCAGGAATTGGAGCTCAGTCATAGTAATGGTGCCACAACCAGATGATTGTGTGCAGCCTATTGCAAAGTTAATGCACTTGCAGCGTCTGATCCATACCCACTTCGACATTGAGAAAACTGTATTGAAAAGGTAGAACAAAGCAACTTATATTTGTAATTTGGACTTGCTCAGAGGATACTGGCAGGTACCTTTATCCAAAGGAGAGAAGACAATTTCGGCTTTTGTAACAATGAATGGATGTTACCAACTTAAAGTCATAGAGTCATAGAGATGTACAGCATGGAAACTGACCTTTCGGTCCAATCCGTCCATGCCGACCAGATATCCCAACCCAAACTGGTCCCAGCTGGCAGCGCCGGCCCATATCCCTCAGTAATCTTTTAAATAAGGTGGCTTACAATGAGGTGGCTTAACCAGCTGATTATCTCCTTGAATATCATATATCAATCCAGAGGCCTTTGAAATGTTGCAATTGTACCAGCCTCCACCACTTCCTCTGGCAGCTCATTCCATACACGTACCACACTCTGTGTGAAAACGTTGCCCCTTAGGTATCTTTTATATCTTTCCTCTCTCACCCTATACCTATGCCCTCTAGTTCTGGACTCCCTAACCCCAGGGAAAATACTTTGTCTATTTATCCTATCAATGCCCCTCATAATTTTGTAAAATTCTATAAGGTCACCCCTCAGCCTCCGATGTTCCAGGGAAAACAGCCCCAGCGTATTCAGCCGCTCCCTGTGGCTCAAATCCTCCAACCCTGGCAACATCCTTGTAAATCTTTTCTGAACATTTTCAAGGTTCACAACATCTTTCCGATAGGAAGTAGACCAGAATTGCACACAATATTCCAACAGTGGTCTAACCATTGTCCTGTACAGCCGCAACATGACCTCTCAACTCCTGTACTCAATACTCTGACCAATAAAGAAAAGCATACCAAACACCACCTTTACTATCCTACCTATCTGCGATTCCATTTTCAAGGAGCTATGATCCTGCACTCCAAGGTCTCTTTGTTCAGTAACACTCCCTCGGACCTTACCATTTAGTGTACAAGTCCTGCTAAGATTTGCTTTCCCAAAATGCAGGACCTCACATTTATCTGAATTAAACTGCATCTGCCACTCCTCAGCACATTGGCCCATATCCTGTTGTAATCTGAAGTAACCCTCTTCGCTGTCCACGACACCTCAAATTTTGGTGTCATCTGCAAACTTACTAACTGTACCTCTTATGCTCGCATCCAATTCATTTAAGTCATGCAATTTGGTTTAGAAAATGTGCCAGCCACATTTGAAAGGCTAGCTAATAAAGTAATTTCTGGGTTATTCAATTGTACGGTGTACATCGACAACCTTGTGATCTTTTAGTCACACACGGAAGGAACATTTGCAGCATTTATTGGAAGTATTCAATTGACTTTGGGAGGCAGGCTGGTGATAAACCTGTCTAAGTGTGAATTCTCCAAAGACCGAGTCATGTCCCTCAGCCATGTTGTCAGGCATGGACAGGTGGCCCCGACAATGCCATTGACAACGACAGCAGGACGATGGTTCCTGGGAATGAAAAGGTTTACCAGAAGTTTGTACCAAACTATAGTAGTGTGGTTGCTCCACTAATTGACTAATTGAAGAAGTGCAGGAAATTTCAGTGGACAGTAGAATGTCAGAAGGCATTTGCCAACCTGAAAGCTGTGTTAGCCACTGCCCCAGTGTTAGCGATGCCGAATTGCACAAAGCTCCTCAAGATGGCTTCTGATGTGAGTGATAGGAGTGTTGGTGTTGTATTCTTACAAGATGACAATGAGAAGATAGAAAGCCCCATTGGGTATTTCTTCAGGAAATTGAATACTCATCAGAAATATTCCACAATTGAGAAGGAGAACCTTGAGCTTGGTGTTCCAACATTTCAACATTTGTATTGTCAGTAATGGGCCTTGGTCAATTGTCTGGACTGATCATAACCCATTAAAGCTTTTGGAGAAATGTAAGGGCTGCACTTCCAGATGGTTTACATGGAGCTTATTACTGCAGCCATTCAATTTGAAAATGATACACGTGGCAGGATGAGAAAATGCATTTGCTGATGACTTGTCACAACTTGGATAATGTAAGATGGAGGGATTTGGTGACAGGAGTAAATGGACAGAAACAGAATGCTGTAGTGAATACTTGCATGGTTCCAGGTGATGCAAGGTGTATGTATTGTCATGTAATAATAGATTAAGACTAAGGTTTTTAAAATGAAATCATCTTTGTCTCTTATTAATGTTGCAGTACAATTACAATACTGGTACCAAACCAACAATGTGGAAACTTGCCCAGGATGTCCTGTACATTAAAAAAAGGACAAATTCCAGCCAATTAACGCCCCCATCAGTCTATTCTTGATCATCAGTAAAGTGATGGAAAGTGTCATGAACAGTACTATAAAGCAGCACTTGCTCAGCACTCAGCTGCTCAACATCCTGGGCATTATTATTGACCAGAAACTCAACTGTACTTGCCACAAACACAGTAGCTACAACAGCAGGTCAGAAGCTAGGAATACTGCAGCAAGGAATACTGCAGCCTGTCCCCCATCTACAATGTACAAGTTGGAAGTGTGATGGAATTCCCCCAACTTGCCTGGATGGGTGCTGCCCCATCAACACTCAAGACGTTTGGCACCATCCAGGAAAAGCAGCCCACGTGATTGGCACCACATCCACAAGAGTCAACTCCCTCCACCACACATGCTCAGTACAAACTGCTGCTGCTACTATCTACAAGATTCACTGCAGAAATTCACCGAGGATCCTCAGACAGCACCTTCCAAACCCACAACCACTTCCATCTAGAAGAACAAGGGCAGCAGATGTGTGGGAACTCCACTATCTTCAGTTCCCCTCCAAGTCATGCATCATCCTGACTTGAAAATATAACGCCGTTCCATCACTGTCACTGGGTCAAAGTCCTAGAATTCCCTCCCTAATTACATTGGGGGTTAACCCACAGCAGTTCAAGAAATCAGCTCACCCCCACCTTCTCAAGGACAACTTAGGTCAGGCATAAAATGCTGGCCAGCCAGCGACACCCACACCCCATAAAATAAATAAAAGATAATAGTTCATTGTGTGTGTGTGTGTGAGAGAGAGAGAGTGAGTGAGTAAGACCATACCTCTGTGTGTGTGTGTGCGCGTGTGTCTCTGTGTATGTGTGTATGTGTATTTGTGTATGTGCGTGTCTGTGTGTGTGTGAGAGAGAAAGACCATACCTCTGTGTGTGTGTGTCTCTGCGTGTGTAAGAGAGAGAGAAAAACACTGTGCCTGAGCATGTGTAAGAGAGTGAGTCAGAGAGAGAGAGAGACCATGCCTCTGTGTGTGTGTGTGTGAGAGAGAGAGATAGCAAAAGACTGTGTGTGTGTGTGTGTGTGTGTGTGTGTGTGTGTGTGTCTGTCGGGGGCAAGCGGAGTGGGGGGTGTGGTGATGTGAGGATGCTGTTATCATAAAAATGTTATTTTTGTCCTGTGTTTTTTTGAAGAGAGATTGTAAGGGCAGAGGTGCTGAAGAGTCCAGAGTGTTTGCAGTTTTTTCTTTAAAAAAGTTTAACAATGGAAAAGGAGTGACCAGTTCAGGTTCTTCTAGTTTTGGTCGAGCTGCAGCATTCCCAAGATGTTTTGAGTATCAGAAGGTTGCAAGCTTCAGTAAATGATTCCTAACTGAGCACTCGGGCATTTCTCTGGATGTTGTTCCCTCCTGCCTGTAAGAATACGAGTTTGAATTTACCTTTTTGCCAAGGGGTGTGTTTATGAGATGTTATAACATTGGATCAGGAAATTAGTAAGTTACTGTATCAAGTAGTCGGTTATGTTTTCCAATCGTTTAATGCCACTTTCTTTTGTTTGTGTTTCAACCGTAGTGTTTAAGTGAATTCTGTGTGGCTTAATGCCGAGCGGTTTAACCAGTTGTATCACATCTGGAACATCAATGTCACATTTGCCTTTAAACAAAGAAAACCTTATTTATCCCATCCATGCCTCAATGATTTTACAAACCTCTATACGGTCACCCCTCAGCCACCGACACTCCAGGGAAAACAGCTGCAGCTTCTTCAGCCTTTCCTTGTCACTCAAACCCTCCAACCCTGGCAACATCCTTGGAGATCTTTTCTGAACCCTTTCAAGTTTCACAGCACCCTTCCTTTACGAGGGAAATTGCACGCAATATTCTAACAGTGGCCTAACCATTGCCCTGTATAGCCGCAACATGACCTCCCAACTCCTATACTCAATGCTCTGACCAACAAATGGAAGCATACTCAATGCCTTCTTCACTATGCTGTCTTCCTGGGACTCCACTTCCACGGAACTAGGAACTCCAAGGTTTCTTTGATCACCAACACTCCCCAGGACATTACCATGAAGTGTGTAAGCCCAGCCCTGATTTGTCTTTCCAAAATGCAGCACGTTGCATTTATCGAAATTAAACTCCATCTACCAACGTTTGCTCTATTGGCCCATCTGATCAAGATCCCGTTATAATTTGAGGTAACCTTCTTCGCTGTCCATTTCACCGACAATGTTGGTGTCATCTGCAAACTTACTACATATACCTTCTATGTTCACATCCAAATCTTAAATGTAAGTGATGAAAAGCAGTGGATCCAGCATTGATCCTTGTGGCACATCACAGGTCACAGGCCTCCAGTCTGAAAATCAAACATCTACCACCATCCTCTGTCTTCTACCTTCAAGCCAGTTCTGTATCCAAGTGGCTAGTTCTCCCTGTATTCCATGAGAATTAACCTTGCGAGCCAGTTTCCCATGGGGAACCTTGTTGAACGCCTTACGCCTTATATAAATCACACCTACTGCTCTGCCTTCATGAAATCTCTTTGCTCCTTATTCAAAAAACTCAATCAAGTTTGAGAGACATGATTTCCCATGCACAAAGCCATGTTGACTGTCCCTAATCAGTCCTTGCCTTTCCAAATACATCCTGTCCCTCAGGATTCCCTTCAACTGCAACGCACCCCACCCCCACTGATATCAGGCTCACTGGGCTATAGCTCCCTGGCTTTCCATACCACCTTTCCTCAATAGTGGCACCATGTTAGCCAACCTGCTGCCTTCCAGCACCTCATCGTGACTATCGATGATAAAAAATATCTCAGCAATGGGCCCAGCAATCACTTCTAGCTTCCCACAGAGTTCAAGCGTACACCTGATCAGGTCCTGGGGATTTACCCACATTTATGTGTTTTAAGACATCCAGCACCTTTTCCTCTGTAATGTGGACATTTTTCAAGATATCACTGTTTATTTCCCCACATTCTATTTCTTCCATGCCCTTCTCCACAGTAAACACTGACGCAAATACTCCTTTAATGTCCCCCTCCCATCTCTTGCAGTTTGATACATAGGCTGCTTTGCTGATCTTTGAAGTACCCTATCCTCTCCCCAGTTACCATTTTGTCCTTAATGCTTTTTTTGTAGAATCATTTTGGATTCTCCTTAACCCCGTTTGCCAAATGTATCTCAATGCCCCCTTTTTGCCCTCCTGATTTCCCTCTTAAGTATACTCCTACTGCCCTTATACTTGAAGAATTCACTCAATCTCTACTGTCTATACCTGACATATGTTTCCTTCTCTTTCTTGAGCAAACCTTCAAGTTCTCGAGTCATCCAGCATTCCCCACACCTCCCAGCCTTGCCTTTCACCCCAATAGGAACATACTGTCTCATTATCTCATTTTTGAAGGCTACACATTTTCCAACCATCCCTTTACCTGCAAAAATCCGCACATAATCACATTTTCAAAGTTCTTCCCTCATCCTGCCAAAATTGTCCTTTATCCATTTTAGAACTTTAACAGTTAGATCCTGTCTATCCTTTGCCAGTACTATTTTAAAACTAATCGAATTATGGTCACTGGCACCAAAGTGCTCCCCCACTGACACCTGCTCTGCCTTATTTCCCAAGGGTAGGTCAAGCTTTGCACCTTCTCTAGTCGGTACATTCACATACTGAATCAGAAAATCTTCTTGTACACACTTAACAAATTCCACTCCTTGGGTGCTCCGGTTTCCTCCCATAGTCCAAAGATGTGCAGGTTAGGTGAATTGGCAACGCGAAGTTGCCTGTAGTGTCAGGTGAAGGGGTAAATGTAAGGGAATGGGTCTGGGTGGGTTGGTCTTCAGAGGATCGGTGTGGACTCGTTGGGCCGAATGTCCTGTATTCCACAGTGTAAGTAATCTAATCTAATCTAATCTAACCTTATCTAATCTAATCTAAACCCTTAGCACTATGCCAGTTCTAGTCTACATTTAGAATGTTAAAATTCCCTACCATAACACACTATTATTCTTATAGATAACTGAGATCTCTTTACAAATTTGTTACTCAATTCCCCGCTGATTATGTGGAGCTCCAAGGTACAATCCCAAAAAGGTAATAGTCCCTTTCTTATTTCTCACTTCCACCCAAATGAATTCCTGGATGTATTCCCAGGAATATCCTCCCTAATTACATTCATAATGTTATCCCTTATCAAAAATGACACTCCTCCTCCTCCACACCTGCCTCCCTTTCTATCCTTCCTGTAGCATTTGTATCTTGGAACATGAAGCTGCCTGTCCTGCCCATCCTTGAGCGACGTTTCTGCAATTGCTCTGATATCCCAGACCCATGTTCCTAACCATGCCCTGAGTTCATCTGCCTTCCCTGCTAGGTCTCTTGCATTGATGAAAATGCAGTTTGATGTATCAGTCCTACGTTATTCTCTGCTTTGTTCCTGCCTGCCCTGACTGTTTGACTTGCTCCTTTTCCCAACTGTACCAGTGTCAGATTGATCTCTTTCCTCACTCTCGCCCTGGGTCCCATCCCCTTGCCCACCTTATTAATTTAATTCCTCCCAAGCAGTTGCAGCAATCTCCCTGCCAGTATATTAGTCCCTTTTGAATTCAGGTGCAATTCATCCCTCTTATATGGGTCACTTCAGCCCTAGAAGAGCTTCCAATGATCTAAAATGTGAATCTTTCTCCCACACACAAGCTCCTTGGCTACACATTAATCTCGGACACCACCTTCCCTCTCCTTCCTGGACCGCTCCATCTCCATCAACAGTGTCCGATTCAACACTGACATCTTCTCCAAACCCACCGGCTCCCACAGCTAAACAAGGACAGAATCCCCCTGATCTTCACGTTCCACCCCACCAACCTCCGGATACATTTCATCATCCTCCGCCACCTACAAATGGACCCCAGCACCACAGAGATATTTCCCTCCACACACTTATTTGTATTCTGTAAAGACCATTCCCTTGTCAAGTCCACACCCCACACCCCACCAACCCACCCTCCCCTCCTGGCACCTTCCTCTGTCACCACAGGAATTGCAAAACCTGTGCCCCGATCTCCCTCTCACTTCCCAAATGCCCCAAAGCAGCCTTCCACATCCAACAGAGCTTTCGCTGCACTTCCGCACACGTCATTTACTGTATCCGTTGCTCCCGATGCAGTCTCCTTTACATTGGGGATACAGGTCGCCTACTTGCTGAGTGCTTCAGAGAACATCTCCAGGACACCCGCACCAACCAACCCCACCACTGTGGCTGAAAACCTCTCAACCCACCCCCCACTCCCACTCCGCTGAGGACATGCAGTTCCTGGTCCTCCTCTATCACTAAACCCTAACCATTCGTCTCGTGGAGAAAGAATGCCTCACATTCTACCTTGGGACATTGCAACCACACACTATCAATGTGGATTTCACCAGTTTCCTCACTTCTCCTCCCCCTCACCATCCCCCCAATCCCAGCCCCAACCTTCCAAATCAGCACCACCATCATGACCTGTCCTATCTGTCAATCTTCCTTCCCACCTATCCACTCCACCCTCCCCCCGACCTTTCACCTTTACCCCCAACTCCATCCATCTAATGCACTCTCATCTACCTTTCCCCAGGCCCACCCTCCTCCCAGTTATCTCTCCATCCCCTTGGCTCACAGCCTCATTCCTGATGAAGGGCCTTTTCCTAAAATGGTGATTCTCCTGCTGCTCAAATGCTGCCTGACCTGTTGTGCTTTTCCAGCACCACGTTCTCGACTCTGATCTCCAACATCTGCAGTCTTCACTTTTTCCTAGATGTTCATCTGCTTGATCCTCCTATTCCTAGCCTCACTAGCTCACAGCATCGGGAGTAATCCAGATATTACTACCCTCGAGGACCTCCTTTTAAAATTCCTGCCTAACTTTCTCTCTCCTCTCTTCAGCATATCATCCATTTTCCTTCCTGTGTCATTTGTTCCAGTGTGCACAGTGACCTGCTGCTGGTCCCACTGCCCTTTGAGAATATTCTGCCTTGATCCTGGAAACAGGGAGACAACACACCATTCTGATTTCTCACTGTCGACCGCAGAAACATCTGTCTGTGCCTCTGACTAGAGAGTCCCCTCTCACAATCGATCACTTGGTACCTGACATACCCCTTGTTACATTACAGCCTGTCTCGGTCCCAGAAACTTGGCTGTTCATGCTGCGTTCTCCTGAAAGGCAATCACCCCCTACATTTTCCAAAACAACATACTTGTTTGAGATGGGGTTAACCACAGGAGACTCCTGCACGACCTGCCTCCCTCTCCTACTTTTCCTGGTTTTTCTCCCTTTCTTAAAACTACCATCCGTCAGATGCCCCTAGTTCCTGTAAATTCCTCCTTGCCTCAAACTGCCGCTCCAATTGATCGATGCGATCTGATAGGATTCAGAACTAAACATACTTACTGCTGACATAATCATCAGAATTAAGGAAACTGTCCCTAATCTCCAACAGCTGACAGGAAGAGCACATCACTCGACTCAAGGCCATCTTTGTACCTTAACAACCTACAGAAAATAGCATAGTCTTATGCACTAAAAAAACAGTAATCCAGTCTAACTTAGTATCTATGTTTCATATTTTTAAATTTTAATCAAAGGACAGATCTCAAAAAAAACACTCACCATTAAAAATGACAGCAATATTACACTTAAAAACCATGCACTTATCTGCTCCTGTGCTGTGTGCTCTCCAACATAGGTTCCTCGAATGTCAGCTGTGAATTTCGCTGTTTGTCAATTTTTCTTCAACACACTCCAATATCCAGAAACACTTGAACTCAAACAGCAAAGGCAGTAACTGTGCAGATTCACTGCTGTGTCAGTTCGCAGTGTCAGTTTCTTTCTCTCTGTCTCTCTCTCTCTCCCTCTCCGTTTCTCTCCCAGACCATGTGGTCACTACCTTTGTTCACTTCCTCCTTTTTAAAGAGCCATTGTTTTGATCTTTTCTCCCAAACTTCCAAAACAATGAAACAGCTTAAAAACAGTAATTACTGCTTGTGGAATTCGAGGAACTCACTTCCAACACGTAAAATACTCCAAAAGCGAGCAGTTCTTACAGCCAAAACTTTTCCCATCTTCCATCTTGGATTACCCAAATCCTGATAGCTTTTACTCCATCTCCATGTCAATCCTTATCACTCATTAATTGGTTCTCCCTGTTTCAGTTTGCTTACTTGTCTTCTAATCCTGACCAGTGTAGGGCAGAAATGTTCAATTTTGTTTTTCTTTTAGCAACATTTTGGTTTTGTTCAGTTCTATAACAATAATTCACTATCTTCTTTTTAAAGTCCTTTCCACTTCTCTAACGACTATATTTATTGCCTTCAGTTGTGAAGAATATTTGTCCCTATTCTCGTAGAAACTGAGCTCATCTTGTACCAAACTGGTTGAATGTCAGACAGATCGGGGAGTTAGGCATCATTCACCCCAGACTTACACTGACAAGGAAAGCCCAGACTTCAGTCAGGTTTTCTCTTGTTTCTCACCAGCTATTCCTTAAGATACTGAAACTTGACTGTCCTCCAGTCCATTTCTGGAGTTCTTCATCCATGAACCTTCAACCTTCAATAGGGCCAATGGTGAAATACCACAGTGGGGGTGATCCCTTCAAAAGTGAACTAACTTGTGTCAGAGATGCTAAAATGGCTCAATATAGCTAATGCAAAACTAATTTATTTGACTTTTATCCAAAATATTAAACCTGTCTCACACAGGTTAATTGACCTGAGCATAAACAGACTCAGTGAACATGGCTTGGGCCTGGATGTGGTTAACAGCACAATCTGATTGCTGCAGTTCCTTATGAACACGTTGGTGTCTCAGCAGGTTGAATGAGCGAGCAAACCCTTCTTACACACAGAGCAGGTGAATGGCCTCTCCCTGGTGTGAACTCACTGATGTTTGATGTCAGATGATTGACTGAACCTGGTCCTGCAGTGAGAGCCCCAGAAAGGTTTCTCATCATTGTGAACATGTTGATGGAACATCAGTTTCCTGGAACCTTTAAAGCACTTCCCACAGTCTGGACATTTAAAAAGCCTAGTCTCAGTGTGAACTCACTGGCCTCCCAGTAGGGCAGAAGAGTGAGTAAATCCCTCCCTAAACACATCGCAATGAAATGGTCTCACGCTTGTGTGAACTCACCGGTGTTTTTGCACATAGGATATGGTACAGAATGCCTTCTCATTCGGCTCAGGGGAACAGTCTGAGTTTGCCGATATATCTGCAGCTGGATGACTGAATGAATGCCTTGCTGCAGACAGAGCAGGTTCTCAGCCTCTACCCAGTGTGATCTCGCTGGTGTGTAGTGAGTTGAAATAATTGTCTAAACTTAATGCCGCAGTGAGAACTCCTGAATTGTCTCTCCTCTGTTCGAATACGTCAATCAGTTGCCCAGAATTTCTATGGCATTTTCCAAAGTCTTGTGATTTAAAAAGTTCTTTTATCTGGGTGAACTCTATGGTCTGCCTGCAGTTGAGAAGACTGAGTGAATCCCTTCCCACACTTGGAGCAGATGAATGGCCTTTCCTCAGTGTGAGTGCATTGCTGAATTTCCAGTTGAGGTGGGGATTTGAATCCTCCTTCACTGTCCTCATATTCCCATCCTTTCTCCCCAGCTTGACTGTGATTATATTTTGACAGTTCAGATGATTTCATCCACACACAGGACAGGTGCACAGTTCCTCCTCGCTTGGTGTTTTTTCCTTCCAAGTTCAGAATTGAACAATATTCCAAACATAAAATAAAAATCAATCTTTCCAATTCTAATATGATACCTGGTTCTGTTTCCTGACCACAGAGTGTCCCCTTCACAGAATCTATGAAGCTAATTAAAGAGAAGCAAAGTGAGTGAGAAGACCACAATCTGACTGAATGGTCATCCCTGAGACCTGGCTGCAGGATGAAGTTCTAGGACATTCCTGAAGAGGGCGCGCGATATCCCCCCCGCCCCCCAAAAGACACCGGTGCGCAGGCGCTGGATTGAGCACATTGGAGCATGCGCAAATTGACTGAAGGCCCCTTTTTCAGTATCCAGGTTATGGCGGGGAGAGGGTGGTCCCGGAGGAATAATAGAGCCAGTGGTGGGAGAGGTGGTGCGATCCGTCTTCGTAATATCCAGTAAAGGTCCCGCGAACCGAATAAGAATGAGCGGGTCCCGCGGTTTCAGCCCTGAGTTTAATTTCCGGGACCTGGCCGTGGCCACCATTTTGTTTGGGGCCAGGCGCAGGCGCCGTTATACTGGTGACGCAAAGGGGGTGGGCGGGGCCTACGGTCCCAGTGACGGAGACAATGGAGACAATGGAGATGGGGAGGGGCCTGTGGGACTGACCCAGGAGGAGGGAGAGCCTGGGGGCGGGGACAGGCTTCACAGATCAGGGGGAGGGGGGGGGACAGGGATTCACAGATCTGGGGGAGGGGGGACAGGCATTCACAGATCTGGGGGAGGGGGGGACAGGCATTCACAGATCTGGGGGAGGGGGGGGACAGGCATTCACAGATCAGGGGGAGGGGGGACAGGCATTCACAGATCTGGGGGAGGGGGGGGACAGGCATTCACAGATCTGGGGGAGGGGGGGACAGGCATTCACAGATCTGGGGGAGGGGGGGGGGACAGGCATTCACAGATCTGGGGGAGGGGGGACAGGCATTCACAGATCTGGGGGAGGGGGGGACAGGCATTCACAGATCTGGGGGAGGGGGGGGACAGGCATTCACAGATCTGGGGGAGGGGGGGGACAGGCATTCACAGATCTGGGGGAGGGGGGACAGGCATTCACAGATCAGGGGGAGGGGGGGTCAGGCATTCACAGATCTGGGGGAGGATGGGGGGGGACAGGCATTCACAGATCTGGGGGAGGGGGGGGACAGGCATTCACAGATCTGGGGGAGGGGGGGACAGGCATTCACAGATCAGGGGGAGGGGGGACAGGCATTCACAGATCTGGGGGAGGGGGGGACAGGGATTCACAGATCTGGGGGAGGGGGGGACAGGCATTCACAGATCAGGGGGAGGGGGGGACAGGCATTCACAGATCTGGGGGAGGGGGGACAGGCATTCACAGATCTGGGGGAGGGGGGGACAGGCATTCACAGATCAGGGGGAGGGGGGGACAGGCATTCACAGATCGGGGGAGGGGGGACAGGCATTCACAGATCAGGGGGAGGGGGGGGACAGGCATTCACAGATCGGGGGGGGTGGACAGGCATTCACAGATCAGGGGGAGGGGGGGACAGGCATTCACAGATCTGGGGGAGGGGGGGGACAGGCATTCACAGATCAGGGGGAGGGGGGGGACAGGCATTCACAGATCTGGGGGAGGGGGGGGGGACAGGCATTCACAGATCTGGGGGAGGGGGGGACAGGCATTCACAGATCTGGGGGAGGGGGGGGGACAGGCATTCACAGATCTGGGGGAGGGGGGGACAGGCATTCACAGATCTGGGGGAGGGGGTGGGGGACAGGCATTCACAGATCAGGGGGAGGGGGGGACAGGCATTCACAGATCAGGGGGAGGGGGTAGGGGACAGGCATTCACAGATCTGGGGGAGGGGGGGACAGGCATTCACAGATCTGGGGGAGGGGGGACAGGCATTCACAGATCAGGGGGAGGGGGGTAGGGGACAGGCATTCACAGATATGGGGGAGGGGGGGGTGGGACAGGCATTCACAGATCTGGGGGTGGGGGGGACAGGCATTCACAGATCTGAGGGAGGGGGGGACAGGCATTCACAGATCTGGGGGAGGGGGTGGGGGACAGGCATTCACAGATCTGGGGGAGGGTGGACAGGCATTCACAGATCTGGGGGAGGGGGGGGACAGGCATTCACAGATCTGGGGGAGGGGGTGGGGGACAGGCATTCACAGATCTGGGGGAGGGGGGGGACAGGCATTCACAGATCTGGGGGAGGGGTGGGGACAGGCATTCACAGATCTGGGGGTGAGGGGGGGACAGGGATTCACAGATCTGGGGGAGGGGGTGGGGGACAGGCATTCACAGATCTGAGGGAGGGGGTGGGGGACAGGCATTCACAGATCTGGGGGAGGGGGTGGGGGACAGGCATTCACAGCTCTGGGGGAGGGGGTGGGGGACAGGCATTCACAGATCTGGGGGTGAGGGGGGGACAGGGATTCACAGATCTGGGAGTGAGGGGGTGGGGGACAGGCATTCACAGCTCTGGGGGAGGGGGTGGGGGACAGGCATTCACAGCTCTGGGGGAGGGGGTGGGGGACAGGCATTCACAGATCTGGGGGAGGGGGGGACAGGCATTCACAGATCTGGGGGAGGGGGGACAGGCATTCACAGCTCTGGGGATGGGGGTGGGGGACAGGCATTCACAGATCTGGGGGAGGGGGGGACAGGCATTCACAGATCTGGGGGAGGGGGGGACAGGCATTCACAGATCAGGGGGAGGGGGTAGGGGACAGGCATTCACAGATCTGGGGGAGGGGGGGTGGGACAGGCATTCACAGATCTGGGGGTGGGGGGGACAGGCATTCACAGATCTGGGGGAGGGGGGGACAGGCATTCACAGATCTGGGGGAGGGGGTGGGGGACAGGCATTCACAGATCTGGGGGAGGGGGGACAGGCATTCACAGATCTGGGGGAGGGGGGGGACAGGCATTCACAGATCTGGGGGAGGGGGTGGGGGACAGGCATTCACAGATCTGGGGGAGGGGGGGACAGGCATTCACAGATCTGGGGGAGGGGTGGGGACAGGCATTCACAGATCTGGGGGTGAGGGGGGGACAGGGATTCACAGATCTGGGGGAGGGGGGTGGGGGACAGGCATTCACAGATCTGAGGGAGGGGGTGGGGGACAGGCATTCACAGATCTGGGGGAGGGGGTGGGGGACAGGCATTCACAGCTCTGGGGGAGGGGGTGGGGGAATGGCATTCACAGATCTGGGGGTGAGGGGGGGGACAGGGATTCACAGATCTGGGGGTGAGGGGGTGGGGGACAGGCATTCACAGCTCTGGGGGAGGGGGTGGGGGACAGGCATTCACAGCTCTGGGGGAGGGGGTGGGGGACAGGCATTCACAGATCTGGGGGAGGGGGGGGACAGGCATTCACAGATCTGGGGGAGGGGGGACAGGCATTCACAGCTCTGGGGATGGGGGTGGGGGACAGGCATTCACAGATCTGGGGGAGGGGGGACAGGCATTCACAGCTCTGGGGATGGGGGTGGGGGACAGGCATTCACAGCTCTGGGGAAGGGGGTGGGGGACAGGCATTCACAGATCTGAGGGAGGGGGTGGGGGACAGGCATTCACAGAACTGGGGGAGGGGGGGACAGGCATTCACAGATCTGGGGGAGGGGGTGGGGGACAGGCATTCACAGATCAGGGGGAGGGGGGACAGGCATTCACAGATCAGGGGGAGGGGGTAGGGGACAGGCATTCACAGATCTGGGGGAGGGGGGGACAGGCATTCACAGATCTGGGGGAGGGGGGACAGGCATTCACAGATCAGGGGGAGGGGGTAGGGGACAGGCATTCACAGATATGGGGGAGGGGGGGGTGGGACAGGCATTCACAGATCTGGGGGTGGGGGGGACAGGCATTCACAGATCTGGGGGAGGGGGGGACAGGCATTCACAGATCTGGGGGAGGGGGTGGGGGACAGGCATTCACAGATCTGGGGGAGGGTGGACAGGCATTCACAGATCTGGGGGAGGGGGGGGACAGGCATTCACAGATCTGGGGGAGGGGGTGGGGGACAGGCATTCACAGATCTGAGGGAGGGGGTGGGGGACAGGCATTCACAGAACTGGGGGAGGGGGGGACAGGCATTCACAGATCTGGGGGAGGGGGTGGGGGACAGGCATTCACAGATCAGGGGGAGGGGGGACAGGCATTCACAGATCAGGGGGAGGGGGTAGGGGACAGGCATTCACAGATCTGGGGGAGGGGGGGACAGGCATTCACAGATCTGGGGGAGGGGGGACAGGCATTCACAGATCAGGGGGAGGGGGGTAGGGGACAGGCATTCACAGATATGGGGGAGGGGGGGGTGGGACAGGCATTCACAGATCTGGGGGTGGGGGGGACAGGCATTCACAGATCTGGGGGAGGGGGGGACAGGCATTCACAGATCTGGGGGAGGGGGTGGGGGACAGGCATTCACAGATCTGGGGGAGGTGGACAGGCATTCACAGATCTGGGGGAGGGGGGGGACAGGCATTCACAGATCTGGGGGAGGGGGTGGGGGACAGGCATTCACAGATCTGGGGGAGGGGGGGACAGGCATTCACAGATCTGGGGGAGGGGTGGGGACAGGCATTCACAGATCTGGGGGTGAGGGGGGACAGGGATTCACAGATCTGGGGGAGGGGGTGGGGGACAGGCATTCACAGATCTGAGGGAGGGGGGTGGGGGACAGGCATTCACAGATCTGGGGGAGGGGGTGGGGGACAGGCATTCACAGCTCTGGGGGAGGGGGTGGGGGACAGGCATTCACAGATCTGGGGGTGAGGGGGGGACAGGGATTCACAGATCTGGGAGTGAGGGGGTGGGGGACAGGCATTCACAGCTCTGGGGGAGGGGGTGGGGGACAGGCATTCACAGCTCTGGGGGAGGGGGTGGGGGACAGGCATTCACAGATCTGGGGGAGGGGGGGACAGGCATTCACAGATCTGGGGGAGGGGGGACAGGCATTCACAGCTCTGGGGATGGGGGTGGGGGACAGGCATTCACAGATCTGGGGGAGGGGGGGACAGGCATTCACAGATCTGGGGGAGGGGGGGGACAGGCATTCACAGATCAGGGGGAGGGGGTAGGGGACAGGCATTCACAGATCTGGGGGAGGGGGGGTGGGACAGGCATTCACAGATCTGGGGGTGGGGGGGACAGGCATTCACAGATCTGGGGGAGGGGGGGACAGGCATTCACAGATCTGGGGGAGGGGGTGGGGGACAGGCATTCACAGATCTGGGGGAGGGGGGACAGGCATTCACAGATCTGGGGGAGGGGGGGGACAGGCATTCACAGATCTGGGGGAGGGGGTGGGGGACAGGCATTCACAGATCTGGGGGAGGGGGGGACAGGCATTCACAGATCTGGGGGAGGGGTGGGGACAGGCATTCACAGATCTGGGGGTGAGGGGGGGACAGGGATTCACAGATCTGGGGGAGGGGGTGGGGGACAGGCATTCACAGATCTGAGGGAGGGGGTGGGGGACAGGCATTCACAGATCTGGGGGAGGGGGTGGGGGACAGGCATTCACAGCTCTGGGGGAGGGGGTGGGGGAATGGCATTCACAGATCTGGGGGTGAGGGGGGGACAGGGATTCACAGATCTGGGGGTGAGGGGGTGGGGGACAGGCATTCACAGCTCTGGGGGAGGGGGTGGGGGACAGGCATTCACAGCTCTGGGGGAGGGGGTGGGGGACAGGCATTCACAGATCTGGGGGAGGGGGGGACAGGCATTCACAGATCTGGGGGAGGGGGGACAGGCATTCACAGCTCTGGGGATGGGGGTGGGGGACAGGCATTCACAGATCTGGGGGAGGGGGGACAGGCATTCACAGCTCTGGGGATGGGGGTGGGGGACAGGCATTCACAGCTCTGGGGAAGGGGGTGGGGGACAGGCATTCACAGATCTGAGGGAGGGGGTGGGGGACAGGCATTCACAGAACTGGGCGTGAGGGGGGGACAGGCATTCACAGATCTGGGGGAGGGGGGACAGGCATTCACAGCTCTGGGGGAGGGGGTGGGGGACAGGCATTCACAGCTCTGGGGGAGGGGGTGGGGGACAGGCATTCACAGATCTGGGGGAGGGGGGGACAGGCATTCACAGATCTGGGGGAGGGGGGACAGGCATTCACAGCTCTGGGGGTGGGGGACAGGCATTCACAGATCTGGGGGAGGGGGGACAGGCATTCACAGCTCTGGGGAAGGGGGTGGGGGACAGGCATTCACAGATCTGGGGGAGGGGGGGGACAGGCATTCACAGATCTGCGGGAGGGGGGGCAGGCATTCACAGATCTGGGGGGGGACAGGCATTCACAAATCTGAGGTGGGGGGGTGACAGGCATTCACAGATCTGGGGGAGGGGTGGGGGACAGGCATTCACAGATCTGGGGGAGGGGGGCACAGGCATTCACAGATCTGGGGGAGGGGGTGGGGGACAGGCATTCACAGATCTGGGGGTGAGGTGGGGGGACAGGGATTCACAGATCTGGGGGAGGGGGGGACAGGCATTCACAGATCTGGGGGAGGGGGGGACAGGCATTCACAGCTCTGGGGAAGGGGGTGGGGGACAGGCATTCACAGATCTGGGGGAGGGGGTGGGGGACAGGGATTCACACCTCTGGGGGGGACAGGCATTCACACCTCTGGGGGGGACAGGCATTCACAGATCTGGGGGAGGGGGGGACAGGCATTCACAGCTCTGGGGAAGGGGGTGGGGGACAGGCATTCACAGATCTGGGGGAGGGGGTGGGGGACAGGGATTCACAGATCTGGGGGGGGGACAGGCATTCACACCTCTGGGGGGGGACAGGCATTCACAAATCTGGGGGGGGGAGACAAGTATTCACAGCTCTGGGGGAGGGAGGGGGACAGGCATTCACAGCTCTGGGGTTGGGGGGGACAGGCATTCACAGCTCGGGGGGTGGGGGGACAGGCATTCACAGCTCTGGGGGAGGGGGAACAGGACAGGGACAAATAATTCACCAATACTGGAATGGTCTGAACTTCTCTCCTGTATTGACAGTGATCACTTTTATAAACTTCTTTTACAGGGCATCAGGAGAGAGCTAGAGAAAGGAAACTCAAACCAAACCAAAAACAGTCAAAATCTGATACGACACAATTAATCAGGAACTGAATGCCATCGGTCTTTGAACTTGAAAGCAGAAGTGTTACAACCAGATGATCAGCCTAGAAAAAGCTTTGCACCATTCGCAGCAGACAGGACCTGGACAGCATAGAGTTACAGAGATCTACAGAACAGAATAAGATCCTTGAGCCCTTCTACAATTTAAACCAAACACACAGAAAAACTCACCTTGCCTTGTAATATGTTAAGGTATGAGAGACAAGGACTCCTAAATTCCACTATTTAAAGAAAATTATCAATTTTATTCTTTAGCCCTAAAAGTGAATATGAAACATTAAACAAAAATGAACATTTTTATTGGGGAAAATGAAATTATGATGCGATCAGGCAGGAGTTGGGAAGTACAAACTGAGAGCAATTGTTCCACAGATAGGGCACAGCAGACATGTGGCGACTATTTAAGGAGCAGTTGTTGCAAGTGATGCACCAAGTTGTTCCTGTGAGACAGGTACGAAGGGGTAAGATTAAGGAACCTTGGATGACGAGAACAGAGGAACGTCTCGGCAAAAGGTAGAGGGCAGCTTCGGTTAGGTGGAGGAAGCAAGGATATAGCACAGTTTTTGATTATTACAGGCGAGTTAGAAAGGAGCTCAGTAAATGGACTGAGGAGAGCCAGGAGGGGGCACGAAAAAGGCTTGGCAAGAAGGATTAGGGAGAATCCAAAGGCATTTTACTCCTACGTGAGGAATAGAGAATGATCAGGGAGAAGGTAGGGCCAATCAGGGATAGCGTAGAGAACTTGTGCTTGGAATCTGAGCAGATAGGGGAAGCCCTAAATGAGTTTTTTTGCTTTGGTTTTCACTAAGGAAAGGAACCTTGTTGTGAATGAGAACTTTGAGGAGCTGGGATACAGGCTGGAACCGATCAAGATTGATGAGGTTGATGTGCTGGAAATTTTGGCAAACATTAAGATTGATAAGTCCCCAGGACCAGACCAGATTTATCGTAGGTTACTCTGGGAAGCAAGAAAGGAGGTTGCTAAGCTGCTGGTGAAGATTTTTGCATTCTCACTCTCCACAGGAGTCATACAGAAGGATTTTTTTTTGAGTGCGAGCAGCAGCTAAGGTAAGACTGTTTGTTTTAAAAGTACTTACCGGAAGCGGGCAGCGGTGTTTTTTTTTCACTCTCTCTTCACAGAAAGAGCGGGAGCAGCAGGGGGAAGTGACGACGACCAGAGAGGCAGCCGAGACCCGGAAGCAGGTAGAGCGTAAGCTTACCTGGGTAGGTTTGTTTCCCCTTTACAAGCGCGCAGCCGAAGAACCCGAGGCACTACGGAGGTAGTGCCTCCCACCCGCTCTCCTCCTCTAACCTAATAATAAGATCCGTTGTGGGAAGGAGGTAAGTGCTGAATTTTGCTTGTTGTATTCTTTAGACCCAGTTTTGTTTTAAAATAAAGGTTAGCTTTAGAGGGATGGCAGTGAAGGCAGTGCAATGTTCCTCCTGCAACATGTATGAGGTGAGGGATGCCATGGACGTCCCTGCTGATTACACTTGCAGGAAGTGCACCCATCTCCAGCTCCTCCAAGACCGTGTTAGGGAACTGGAGCTGGAGTTGGATGAACTTCGGATCATTCGGGAGGCAGAGGGGGTCATAGATCGGAGCTATAGGGAAGTAGTAACTCCAAAGATGGCAGATAGATGGGTGACAGTGAGGGGGACAGGGAGGAAGCAGCCAGTGCAGGGACCCCCTGCGACCATTCCCCTCAAGAACAAGTATACCGTTTTGGATACTTGTGGGGGGGGGACTTACCAGGGGTAAGTGACGGGGCTCAGGCCTCTGGCACGGAGCCTGTCCCCGCTACTCAGAAGGAAAGGGTGGAGAAGAGCAGAGCAATAATAATTGGGGACTCGATAGTTCGGGGCACAGATAGGCGGTTTTGTGGGAACGAGAGAGACTCACGTTTGGTATATTGCCTCCCAGGTGCAAGGGTACATGATGTTTCTGATCGTATTTTCCGGGTCCTTAAGGGGGAGGGGGAGCAGCCTGAAGTCGTGGTCCATATTGGCACCAATGACATAGGTAGGAGGAGTGCTGAGGATGTTAGACAGGCTTTTAGGGAGCTAGGTTGGAAGCTCAGAGTTGTTGTCTCTGGTTTGTTACCCGTGCCATGTGATAGAGAGTCGAGGAATAGGGAGAGAGAACAGTTAAATGCGTGGCTACAGGGATGGTGCAGGAGGGAGGGATTTCGGTACTTGGATAACTGGGGTTCTTTCTGGGGAAGGTGGGACCTCTATAAACAGGATGGTCTGTACCTGAACCTGAGGGGCACCAGTATCCTTGGGGGGAGGTTTGCTAGTGCTCTTGGGGGGGGTTTAAACTAACTCTGCAGGGGCATGGGAACCCAGACTGTAGCTTTAGGGTGCAGGACCTGGAGTGTAGGGAGGTTAGGAATATGGCATCAATCTTAAAGGAGGGTGCCTGTAAACAGAAGAATGGCTTGAAGTGTGTATACTTTAATGCCAGAAGTATACGAAATAAGGTAGGTGAACTCGCAGCGTGGGTTGGTACCTGGGACTTCGATGTTGTGGCTATTACGGAGACATGGCTAGATCAGGGACAGGATTGGCTGTTGCAGGTTCCAGGGTTTAAATGTTTTAGTAGGGTCAGAGATGGGGGTAAAAGAGGGGGGGTGTGTGGCTTTGCTTGTCAAAGATAGTATTACAGCGGTGGAAAGGAAGATGGACGAAGATTTGCCATCTGAGGTAGTTTGGGTTGAGGTTAGGAATAGGAGAGGTGAGGTCACCCTGTTAGGAGTCTTTTACAGGCCTCCTAATAGTCCTAGAATCGTTGAAGAAAGGATTGCGAAGATGATTCAGGAGAAGAGTGACAGTAATAGGGTGGTTGTTATGGGGGACTTTAACTTTCCTGATATTGATTGGGAAAGCTATAGCTCAAGTTCGTTAGATGGGTCAGTGTTTGTGCAATGTGTGCAGGAGAGTTTCCTGACACAATATGTAGATAAGCCAACAAGAGGTGAGGCCATACTGGATTTGGTTCTGGGTAACGAACCAGGCCAGGTATTAGAACTAGAGGTAGGTGAGCACTTTGGGGACAGTGACCACAATTCGGTGATTTTTACTCTAGTGATGGAGAGGGATAAGTGTGTACTACAGGGCAAGAGTTATAGCTGGGGGCAGGGAAATTATGATGCGGTGAGGCATGACTTAGGATGTGTGGATTGGAAAAGTAGATTCCAAGGCAAGAGCGTAATTGATATGTGGAACTTGTTCAAGGAGCAACTATTGAGTGTCCTTGATAAGTACGTACCTATCAGGCGGGGAGGAAAGGGTCGTGTGAGGGAGCCATGGTTTAATAAGGAATTGGAATCCCTTGTTAAATGGAAGAGGGCGGCCTTTGTAAAGATGAGGTGTGAAGGTTCAATAGGGGCGATTGAGAGTTATAAGGTAGCCCGGAAGGACCTGAAGAGAGAGCTAAGAGCAGCAAGGAGGGGACATGAAAGGTCCTTAGTTGGTAGGATTAGGGAAAACCCTAAGGCTTTCTATAGGTATGTTAGGAATAAAAGAATGACTAGGGTAGGAATAGGTCCAATCAAGGATAGTAATGGGAAGTTGCGTGTGGAGGCTGAAGAGATTGGGGAGGCACTAAATGAATACTTTTCATCAGTATTCACTCAGGAACAGGACATTGTTGTCGATATGAATACTGAGGCACGAATAAGTAGAATGGATGGCTTTGAGATATGTAGAGAAGAGGTGTTGGAAATTCTGGAAAGGGTGAAAATAGATAAGTCCCCTGGGCCTGATGGCATTTATCCTAGGAATCTCTGGGAAGCAAGGGAGGAGATTGCAGAGCCATTGGCCTTGATTTTTGTGTCCTCTTTGTCTACAGGAGTAGTGCCAGAGGACTGGAGGCTAGCAAACGTGGTTCCCTTGTTCAAGAAGGGGAGTAGGGATAATCCTAGTAACTATAGTCGGAGGAGTTGTAGACAGTGAGGAAGGATGTGGCAGGTTACAGCGGGATATAAAGAAGCTGCAGAGCTGGGCAGAAAGGTGGCAAATGGAGTTCAATGTAGCTAAGTGTGAGGTGATTCACTTTGGTAGAGTAACAAAAAGATGGGGTACTGGGCTAATGGTCGGATACTTGGTAGTGTGGAAGAGCAGAGGGATCTTGGTGTCCATCTACACAGATCTCTGAAAGTTGCCACCCAGGTAAATAGTGCAGTGAAAAAGGCATATGGCGTACTGGCTTTTATTTGTAGAGGAATTGAGTTCCGGAGTCCTGAGGTCATGCTGCAGTTGTATAAGACTCTGGTGCGGCCACATCTGGAATATTGTGTGCAGTTTTGGTCGCCATACTATAGGAAGGATGTGGAGGCACTGGAACGGGTGCAGAGGAGGTTTACCAGGATGTTGCCTGGTATGGTAGGAAGATCGTATGAGGAAAGGCTGAGGCACTTGGGGTTGTTTTCATTGGAGAAAAGAAGGTTTAGGGGTGACTTGATAGAGGTGTACAAGATGATTAGGGGGTTAGATAGGGTTGACAGTGAGAACCTTTTTCCACGTATGGAGTCAGCTATTACAAGGGGGCATATCTTTAAATTAAGGGGGGGTAGATATAGGACTGATGTTAGGGGTAGGTTCTTCACTCAGCGAGTCGTAAATTCATGGAATGCCCTGCCAGTAGCAGTGGTGGACTCTCCCTCTTTATGGGTATTTAAGCGGGCATTGGATAGGTATATGGAGGATAGTGGGTTAGTGTAGGTTAGGTGGGCTTTGATCGGCGCAACATCGAGGGCCGAAGGGCCTGTACTGCGCTGTATTCTTCTATGTTCTATGTTATTGCTAGGAGGCCAATGTTGTTCCCCTTTTCAAGAAGGGTAATAGGGAAATCCCTGGCAATTACAGACCAGTCAGTCTTATGTTTGTGGTCAGCAAGGTTTTGGAAAGAATTCTGAGGGATAGGATTTATGACTATTTGGAAAAGCATAGCATGATTAAAGGCAGTCAGCATGGCTTTGTGAGGGGAAGGTCATGCCTCAAAAATCTTATTGAGTTCTTTGAGGAAGTGACAGGATAGATCGATGAAGAGGATGTGGTGTATGAGGACTTCAGCAAGGCATTTGATAAGGTGGTCTCATCCATAAAGTCAGGAGGTATGGGTTACAGGGAGATTTGGCAATTTGGATTCAGAATTGGTTAGCTGACAGAAGGTGAGATGGAAAGTTCTGCCTGGAGATCAGTCTTAAGTGGTGTCCCACAGGGCTCTCTTCTTGGGTCTCTGCTCTTTGTAGTTTTTATAAATGGCTTGGATGAGGGGTGGGTTAGTAAATTTGGAGATGACACAAAGGTTGGAGGTGCCGTTGATAGTATCGAGAGCGATTGCAGGCTGCAGCGCAACATAGGCAGGGTGCAGAGCTGGGCTGTGAAATGGCAGATGGAATTCAACCTGGATAAATGCGAAATGATGCAATTTGAAAGGTCGAACTCGAATGCTGAATATAGGATTAAAGACAGGATTGTTGGCAATGTGGAGGAGCAGAGGGATCTTGGTGTTCAAGTACATAGTTCCCGCAGATTTTCCACCCAAGTGGATAGGGTTATTAAGAAAGCATATGGTGATTTGGCTTTCATTAACAGGGGGATCAAGTTTAAGAGCCGTGAGGTTTTGATACAACTCTACAAGTCCCTGGTGAGACCACACTTGGAATATTGTGTCCAGTTCTGGTTGCCCTACTGTAGGAAAGATACAGAGGCTTTGGGGAGGGTGCAAAGAAGGTTTGCTGGGATGCTGCCTGGACTGAAAGGCTTGCCTTATGAAGAGAGATTGAAGAAGCTCAGACTTTTCTCTCTAGAGAGAAGGAGGAAGAGAGGAGACCTGATTGGAGATCTCCCTGGGTCATCTTTGGACTTCTGCTGCAAGGGTAAAAAAAGTACCGTTGATCGAGAGTGTTTTGGATGGCAGTCTCTCTCTCTCTCTCTCTCTCTCTCTCTCTCTCTTTGGGTTTTGGTATACTGGGGCATAATTTAAACAGATTGGCTGAATTCAAATTGTGGTCAAAATACTGAGGTATCTAATTTCCAACCAAATGTTGCATATTTTCAATTTTCCAGAACACTCTGAGACTGCTAGTCAGTCACACAGCAGTTGCTCTCACTGCCAAAACAGCCTTCACTCTCCCTTAAAGGTACAGTATACACCTTCAACTTCATAACAACATCTTCAATATTTGGAGAGTTTCTCCTTCTGTCACCCTTACAGACAGTAAGTTCCCATTTCCCACTACCCTGGGGCTATGCTTGTGTGTGTGCAAGGCTTGAACTGATCACACAACCTGGAGACAAGCAACAACACCAGTACCACAGGGAAACCATGTAAACATGGGGATTGTGGAAAGGCATTCAAATACTCATTCCTGTTGGAAATTCATCCGCACAGTCACTCTGGAGAGAAGCCATTCTCCTGCACTCAGTTTGGGAAAGGATTCACTCAGTCAACAGCTCTGCTGACACACCAGCTGTTTCATACAAGTGAGAGACCATTCACCTGTTGTCTCTGTGAGAAAGGATTCACTCAGAGTGACTTGTAGATCAGGTTCATACTGGGGAGAAGCTATTCATTCCCCTGCTCCATTTGAGAGAGGGATTTACTCAACTGTCACAGCGACTGATCCATCAACATGTTCAAACTGCGGAAAGAATATTCATCTGCCGTGTGGGAGAAAGGGTTCCCGAATACATCTAACCTTGTGACCCATCAGTGAGTTCACACTGTGTCAAGGCCATTCCCCTGCCCTGTGTGAGAGAAAGGATTCACAACTTCATCCAACTTCTGACACATCAGCAGATTCACACCTGGGAGTGACCTGTTCAACCAGTGCAAGTGGATTTAGTCAGCTCACACACCAGCAAGTCTACATGTGACTGCAGAGGTTGGAATATTCCATTACTCCTGTTGCTCGTGACATCCAGCACTGAATCAGGTATGTCCTGACAGTTAGGGTTTGTTTCTGCTGAAGTTACTTCCTTATCACGAGAGTAGAGTTGAAGATTCTTGTCATTGTAGCTGACAGCGATCTTCGGGGTATAGTGACCCTTTAAAACCAGCTCTCTGTGATTATTCTGTAAAATTCAGAAAAATTACACAGGCAATTAGTGTGCAATTAGTATTGAATTTCTGCTTCAAATGGAACTTGCTCCCTGTGATAAGAACTGAAATTTGATATCTGAAAGGTCCCCGGCATTAAAATCTCCAGTAAGAAAGTGCTGATGAATCCTTCCTGACAATTCTTACTGAATCCTTCCTGACAATTCTTACTGAATCCTTGCTGACAATTCTTACTGAATCCTTGCTGACAATTCTTACTGAATCCTTCCTGACGATTCTTACTGAATCCTTGCTGACAATTCTTACTGAATCCTTCCTGACGATTCTTACTGAATCCTTGCTGACAATTCTTACTGAATCCTTCCTGACAATTCTTACTGAATCCTTCCTGACGATTCTTACTGAATCCTTCCTGACGATTCTTACTGAATCCTTCCTGACGATTCTTACTGACTTGAACATTCCACACATGGCCCTACTTTCCTACCAGGAAGAATGGGAATCAAAGTTTATGTCAAAACTGAGGCGATTGGTGTCAGGGACTGTGGGACTGTGGGACCGCAATCTCCCCTTGTCTGATATAAACCAACCCCAGAGTCAATGACACCATTCTCTTCCTGTCTGATATAATCCAGCCCCACACACACTGACACCAATCTCCCCCTGTCTGATATAAACCAACCCCAGAGTCAATGACACCATTCTCTTCCTGTCTGATATAAACCAGCCCCACACACACTGACACCAATCTCCCCCTGTCTGATATAAACCAACCCCAGAGTCAGTGACACCATTCTCTTCCTGTCTGATATAATCCAGCCCCACACACACTGACACCAATCTCCCCCTGTCTGATATAAACCAACTAGGTAAAAACAAGGACTGCAGATGCTGAAAACCAGAGTCTAGATTATAGTGCTGCTGGAAAAGCACAGGTAGCATTGATATAAACCACCTCCACTGTCAGTGATACCAATCTCGCCCTGTCTAAGATAAACCAGCCCCACAGACAATGACACCAATCTCCCCCTGTCTGACATAAACCAGGACCGCAGTCCCTGACACCAATCTCCCCCTGTCTGACATAAACCAGGACCGCAGTCCCTGACATCAATCTCCCCCTGTCTGACATAAACCAGGACCGCAGTCCCTGACACCAATCTCCCCCTGTCTGACATAAACCAGGACTGCAGTCCCTGACACCAATCTCCCCCTGTCTGACAAAAACCAGGACCGCAGTCCCTGACACCAATCTCCCCCTGTCTGATACAAACCAGCCCACAGTCACTGACACCAATCTCCCCTGTCTGATATAAACCAGCCCCACAGTCACTTATGCCAATCTCTCCCTGTATGATATGAACCAGTCCCACAGTGCCTGACACCAATCTCCTCCTGTCTGGTATAAACCAGCCCCACAGTCACTGACCCCAATCTCCCCTTGTCTAATATAAACCAGACCCACAGTCACTGACCCCAATCTCCCCCTGTCATATATAAGCCAGCCTGACAGTTACTGATGCCAATCTCCCGCTGTGTGACATAAACCAGCCCCACAGTCACTGATACCAATCTCACCCTGTCTGATATAAACCAGACCCACAAACCCTAACACCAATCTCCCCCTGACTGATATAATCCGGCCCCATAGTCCCTGACACCAACCTCCCCCTGTCTGATATAAACCAGACCACAGTCACTGACACCAATCTGCTCCTGTCTTACATAAACCAGACCAACAGACCCTGAAACCAATCTCCCCCTGACTGACATAAACCAGCCCCACAGAAATGATGCCAATCTCCCCCTGTCTGATATAATCCAGCCGCACACACACTGACACCAATCTCTGCCTGTCTGATATTAACCAACTAGGTAAAAACAAGGACTTCAGATGCTGGAAACCAGAGTCTAGATTATAGTGCTGCTGGAAAAGCACAGGTAGTGTTGATATAAACTAACTCCACAGTCACTGATGCCAGTCTCCTCCTGTCTGATATAAACCAGCCCCACAATCACTGACACTAATCTCCCCCTGTCTGACATAAACCACCTCCACTGTCACTGATACCAATCACCCCCTGTCTGATAAAAACCAACCCCACAGTCACTGACACCAATCTCCCCTTGTCTGATATAAACCAGACCCTCAGTCCCTGACACCAATCTCCTCCTGTCTGATATAAACCACCTCCACTGTCACTGACACCAATCTCCCCCTGTCTAATATAAACCAGACCCACTGTCACTGACACCAATCTCCCCCTGTCTGATATAAACCAGACCCACTGTCACTGACACCAATCTCCCCCTGTCTAATATAAACCAGACCCACAGTCACGGACACCAATCTCCCCCTGTCTGATATAAACCTACCCCACACCCCCTGACACCAATCTCCTCCTGGTTAAAAAATTAACTGCAGATGCTGAAAACCAAATATTGAATTAGTGGTGCTGGAAGAGCACAGCAGTTCAGGCAGCATCCAACGAGCAGCGAAATCGACGTTTCGGGCAAAACCCCTTCATCAGGACTTTTGCCCGAAACGTCGATTTCGCTGCTCATTGGATGCTGCCTGAACTGCTGTGCTCTTCGAGCACCACTAAACCAAACTCCTCCTGTCTGATATAAACCAGACCCACAGTCACTGACACCAATCTCTCCCGGTCTGATACAAACCAGACCCTCAGTCCGTGACACCAATCTCCTCCTGTCTGAAATAAACCAGGCCCAAAGTCCCTGACACCAATCTCCCCCTGTCTGAAATAAACCAGGCCCAAAGTCCCTGACACCAATCTCCCCCTGTCTAATATAAACGGGACCCACAGCCACTGGTTTATATCAGACAGGAGGAGACTGGCATCAGTGACTGTGGAGTTAGTTTATATCAACACTACCTGTGCTTTTCCAGCAGCACGATAATCTAGACTCTGGTTTCCAGCATCTGCAGTCCTTGTTTTTACCGAGTTGGTTAATATCAGACAGGAAGAGATTGTTGTAACTGACTCTGGGGTTGGTTCATATCAGACAAGGGGAGATTGCGGTCAGTGACTGTGGGGCTGGTTTATATCAGACAGGGGGAGATTGGTGTCAGTGACTGTGGGCCTGGTTTATAACAGACAGGGGGAGATCGGTGTCTGTGACTGTGGGGCTGGTTTATATCAGACAGGCAGAGATTGGTGTCAGGGACTGTGGGGCTGTATTATATCAGACAGGGGGAGATTGTTGTCAGGGTCTGAGGGTCTGGTTTGTATCAGACAGGGGCAGATTGGTGACAGTGTTTGTTGTGCTGGATTATATCAAACAGTGAGAGATTGGTGTCAGTGACTGTGGGCCTGGTTTATATCAGACAGGGGGAGATCGGTGTCTGTGACTGTGGGGCTGGTTTATATCAGACAGGCAGAGATTGGTGTCAGGGACTGTGGGGCTGTATTATATCAGACAGGGGGAGATTGTTGTCAGGGTCTGAGGGTCTGGTTTGTATCAGACAGGGGCAGATTGGTGACAGTGTTTGTTGTGCTGGATTATATCAAACAGTGAGAGATTGGTGTCAGGGACTGTGGGTCTGGTTTATATCAGACAGGAGGAGATTGCGGTCAGTGACTGTGGAGTTGGTTTATTTCAGACAAGGGGAGATTGGTGTCAGGGACTATTGGTGTGGTTTATATCAGACAGGGGGAGATTGGTGTCAGGCACTGTGGGTCTGGTTTATATCTAACGGGGAGATTGGTGTCAGGGACTGTGGGGCTGGTTTATATCAGACAGGCAGAGATTGGTGTCAGTGACTGGGGCTGGTTTATATCACACAAAGGGAGTCTGGTGTTAGTGACTGTGTGGCTGGTTTATATCAGACAGGGGGAGATTGGTGTCAGTGACTGTGGTGCTGGTTTTGATCAGGCAAGGGGAGATTTGTGTCAGTGACTGTGGGGCTGCTTTATATCAGACAAGGGGATATTGGTGTCAGTGACTTTTGGTGTGGTTCATATCAGACAGGGGGAGATTGGTGTCATGGAATGTTGGTTAGGTTTATGTCAGACAGGGGGAGATTGGTGACAGTAACTGTGGGGTTGGTTTGTATCAGACAGGACGAGATTGGTGTCAGTCACTTTGGGGCTGGTTTATATTAGACAGTGGAGATTGGTGTCAGTGACTGTGAGTCTGGTTTATATCAGACAAGGGGAGATTGGTGTCAGGGACTATTGGTGTGGTTGATATCAGACAGGGGGAGATTGGTGTCAGGGCCTGTGGGTCTGGTTTATATCAGAAATGGGGAGATTGGTGTCAGTGACTCTTGTGCTGGTTTATATCAGACAGGGGGAGATTGGTGTCAGTGACGGTGCGGCATGTTTATATCTAACAGGGGGAGATTGGTGTCAGGGACTGTGGTCTGGCTTATGTCAGGCAAGGGGAGATTGGTGTCAGTGACTGTCGGGCTGGTTTATATCAGACAGGGGGAGATTGGTGTCACTGACTGTGGGGCTGGGTAATATCAGACAGGGGGAGATTAGTGTCAGTGACTGTGGGGCTGGTTTATATTAGACAGGTGGAGATTGGTGTCAAGGACTGTGGGGCTGGTTTATATCAGACAGGGGGAGATTGGTGTCGGGGACTGTAAGTCTGGTTTATATCAGACAGGCAGAGATTGGTGTCAGTGACTGTGGGTCTGGTTTACATCACACAAGGGGAGACTGGTGTTAGTGACTGTGGGGCTGGTTTATATCAGACAAGGGGAGATTGGTGTCAGTGACTCTGGGGCGGGTTTATATCAGACAGGCAGAGTTTGGTGTCCACGACTGTGGGGTTGGTTGAGATCAGACAGGACGAGATTGGTGTCAGTGACTTTGGGGCTGGTTAATATTAGACAGTGGACATTGGTGTCAGTGACTGTGAGTCTGGTTTATATCAGACAAGGGGAGATTGGTGTCAGGGACTATTGGTGTGGTTGATATCAGACAGGGGGAGATTGGTGTCAGGGACTGTGGGTCTGGTTTATATCAGACATGGGGAGATTGGTGTCAGTGACTCTTGTGCTGGTTTATATCAGACAGGGGGAGATTGGTGTCAGGGACGGTGCGGCATGTTTATATCTAACAGGGGGAGATTGGTGTCAGGGACTGTGGTCTGGCTTATGTCAGGCAAGGGGAGATTGGTGTCAGTGACTGTCGGGCTGGTTTATATCAGACAGGGGGAGATTGGTGTCACTGACTGTGGGGCAGGGTTATATCAGACAGGGGGAGATTAGTGTCAGTGACTGTGGGGCTGGTTTATATTAGACAATTGGAGATTGGTGTCAGGGACTGTGGGGCTGGTTTATATCAGACAGGGGGAGATTGGTGTCGGGGACTGTAAGTCTGGTTTATATCAGACAGGCAGAGATTGGTGTCAGTGACTGTGGGGCTGATTTATATCACACAAGGGGAGACTGGTGTTAGTGACTGTGGGGCTGGTTTATATCAGACAAGGGGAGATTGGTGTCAGTGACTCTGGGGCGGGTTTATATCAGACAGGCAGAGTTTGGTGTCCACGACTGTGGGGTTGGTTGAGATCAGACAGGACGAGATTGGTGTCAGTGACTTTGGGGCTGGTTAATATTAGACAGTGGACATTGGTGTCAGTGACTGTGAGTCTGGTTTATATCAGACAAGGGGAGATTGGTGTCAGGGACTATTGGTGTGGTTGATATCAGACAGGGGGAGATTGGTGTCAGGGACTGTGGGTCTGGTTTATATCAGACATGGGGAGATTGGTGTCAGTGACTCTTGTGCTGGTTTATATCAGACAGGGGGAGATTGGTGTCAGTGACGGTGCGGCATGTTTATATCTAACAGGGGGAGATTGGTGTCAGGGACTGTGGGGCTGGTTTATATCAGACAGGGGGAGATTGGTGTCAGGGACTGTGGGTCTGGTTTATATCAGACAGGAGGAGATTGCGGTCAGTGTCTGTGGGGCTGGTTTGTATCAGACAAGGGGAGATTGGTGTCAGTGACTGTGAGTCTGGTTTATATCAGACAAGGGGAGATTGGTGTCAGGGACTGTGGGGCTGGTTTATATCAGACAGGGGGAGATTGGTGTCAGGCACTGTGGGTCTGGTTTATATCTAACAGGGGGAGATTGGTGTCAGGGACTATTGGTGTGGTTTATATCAGACAGGGGGAGATTGGTGTCAGGGACTGTGGGGCTGGTTTATATCAGACAGGCAGAGATTGGTGTCAGTGACTGGGGCTGGTTTATATCACACAAAGGGAGTCTGGTGTTAGTGACTGTGCGGCTGGTTTATGTCAGACAAGGAGAGATTGGTGTCAGTGACTGTGGGGCTGGTTTATATCAGACAGTGGGAGATTTGTGTCAGTGACTGTGGGGCTGCTTTATATCAGACAAGGGGATATTGGTGTCAGTGACTTTTGGTGTGGTTCATATCAGACAGGGGGAGATTGGTGTCATGGAATGTTGGTTAGGTTTATGTCAGACAGGGGGAGATTGGTGACAGTAACTGTGGGGTTGGTTTATATCAGACAAGGGGAGATTGGTGTCAGTGACTCTGGGGCGGGTTTATATCAGACAGGCAGAGATTGGTGTCCATGACTGTGGGGTTGGTTTATATCAGACAGGACGAGATTGGTGTCAGTGACTTTGGAACTGGTTTATATTAGACAGTGGAGATTGGTGTCAGTGACTGTGAGTCTGGTTTATATCAGACAAGGGGAGATTGGTGTCAGGGACTATTGGTGTGGTTGATATCAGACAGGGGGAGATTGGTGTCAGGGCCTGTGGGTCTGGTTTATATCAGAAATGGGGAGATTGGTGTCAGTGACTCTTGTGCTGGTTTATATCAGACAGGGGGAGATTGGTGTCAGTGACGGTGCGGCTTGTTTATATCTAACAGGGGGAGATTGGTGTCAGTGACTGTGGGGCTGGTTTATATTAGACAGGGGGAGATTGGTGTCAGGGACTGTGGTCTGGCTTATGTCAGACAGGGGGAGATTGGTGTCAGTGACTGTTGGGGCTGGTTTATATCAGACAGGGGGAGATTAGTGTCAGTGACCATGGGGCTGGTTTATAGCAGACAGGGGGAGATTGGTGTCAGTGAGTGTGGTGCTGGTTTATATCAGACAGGGGGAGATTGGTGTCAGGGACTGTGGTCTGGCTTATGTCAGACAGGGGGAGATTGGTGTCAATGACTGTGGGGCAGGGTTATATCAGACAGGGGGAGATTAGTGTCAGTGACTGTTGGGGCTGGGTAATATCAGACAGGGGGAGATTGGTGTCAGTGACGGTGCGGCTTGTTTATATCAAACAGGGGGAGATTGGTGTCAGTGACTGTGGGGCTGGTTGACATCAGACAGTGGGAGATTGGTGTCAGTGACTGTGGGGCTGGTTTATATTAGACAGGGGGAGATTGGTGTCAGGGACTGTGGTCTGGCTTATGTCAGACAGGGGGAGATTGGTGTCAGTGACTGTTGGGGCTGGTTTATATCAGACAGGGGGAGATTGGTGTCAGTGACCATGGGGCTGGTTTATAGCAGACAGGGGGAGATTGGTGTCAGTAACTGTGGGGCAGGTTTAAATCAGACAGGGGGAGATTGTTGTCAGTGACTGTGGGTCTGGTTTATATCAGACAGGGGGAGATTGGTGTCAGTGACTGTGGGACTGGTTTATATCAGACAGGGGGAGATTGGTGTCATGGACCATTGGTCAGGTTTATGTCAGACAGGGGAAGATTGGTGTCAGGAACTGTGGGGATGGTTTATATCAGACAAGGGGAGATTGGTGTCAGTGACTGTGGGGTTGGTTTATATCAGACAGGCAGAGATTGGTGTCCCTGACTGTTGGGTTGGTTTATATCAGACAGGACGAGATTGGTGTCAGTGACTTTGGAACTGGTTTATATTAGACAGTGGAGATTGGTGTCAGTGACTGTGAGTCTGGTTTATATCAGACAGGACGAGATTGGTGTCAGGGACTATTGGTGTGGTTTATATCAGACAGGGGGAGATTGGTGTCACTGACTGTGGGGCTGGGTTATATCAGCCAGGGGGAGATTGGTGTCAGTGACTGTGGAGCTGGTTTATATTAGACAGGGGGAGATTGGTGTCAGGGACTGTGGGGCTGGTTTATATCACACAAAGGGAGACTGGTGTAAGTGACTGTGTGGCTGGTTTATATCAGACAAGGGGAGATTGGTGTCCGTGACTGTGGGGCTGGTTTTTCTCAGGCAGGGGGAGATTTGTGTCAGTGACTGTGGGGCTGGTTTATATCAGACAAGGGGATATTGGTGTCAGTGACTTTTGGTGTGGTTCATATCAGACAGGGGGAGATTGGTGTCATGGAATGTTGGTTAGGTTTATGTCAGACAGGGGGAGAGTGGTGACAGGAACAGTGGGGTTGGTTTATATTAGACAGTGGAGATTGGTGTCAGTGACTGTGAGTCTGGTTTATATCAGACAAGGGAAGATTGGTGTCAGGGACGATTGGTGTGGTTTATATCAGACAGGGGGAGATTGGTGTCACTGACTGTGCGTCTGGTTTATATCAGACATGGGGAGATTGGTGTCAGTGACTCTTGTGCTGGTTTATATCAGACAGGGGGAGATTGGTGTCAGTGACGGTGCGGCATGTTTATATCTAACAGGGGGAGATTGGTGTCAGGGACTGTGGTCTGGCTTATGTCAGGCAAGGGGAGATTGGTGTCAGTGACTGTGGGGCTGGTTTATATCAGACAGGGGGAGATTGGTGTCACTGACTTTGGGGCTTGGTTATATCAGACAGGGGGAGATTAGTGTCAGTGACTGTGGGGCTGGTTTATATTAAACAGGTGGAGATTGGTGTCAGGGACTGTGGGGCTGGTTTATATCAGACAGGGGGAGATTGGTGTCAGTGACTGTGGGGCTGGTTTATATCAGACAGGGGGAGATTGGTGTTTGTGACTGTTGGCTGGTTTATATCAGACAGGGGGAGATTGGTGTCAGTGACTGTGGGGCTGGTTTATATCACACAAGGGGAGACCGGTGTTAGTGACTGTGGGGCTGGTTTATATCAGACAGGGGGAGATTGGTGTCACTGACTGTGGGACTGGTTTATATCAGACAGGGGGAGATTGGTGTCAGTGACTGTGGGGCTGGTTTATATCAGACAGGGGTGGATTGGTGTCAGTGACCGTGGGGCTTGTTTATATCAGACAGGAGGAGATTGGTGTCAGTGAGTGTGGTGCTGGTTTATATCAGACAGGGGGAGATTGATGTCAATGACTATGGGTCTGGTTTATATCAGACAGGGGGAGATTGTTGTCAGTGACTGTGGGGCTGGTTTATATTAGACAGGGGGAGATTGGTGTCAGTACCTGTGGGGCAGGTTTTAATCAGACAGGGGGAGATTGGTGTCACTGACTGTGGTGCTGGTTTATATCAGACAGGAGGAGATTGGTGTCAGGGACTGAAAGTCTGGTTTAAATCAGACGGGGGGAGATTGGTGTCAGTGACTGTGGTGCTGGTTTATATCAGACAGGGGGAGATTGGTGTCAGGGACTGAAAGTCTGGTTTATATCAGACAGGGGGATATTGGTGTCAGTGACTGTGGTGCTGGTTTCTATCAGACAAGGGGAGATTGGTGTCAGTTACTGTGGGGCTGGTTTATATCAGACAGGGGGAGATTTGTGTCAGTGACTGTGGGTCTGGTTTATATCAGACATGAGTAGATTGGTGTCAGTGACTGTGGGGCTGGTTTATTTCACACAAGGGGAGACTGGTGTTAGTGACTGTGGGGCTGGTTTATATCAGACAAGGGGAGATTGGTGTCAGTGACTCTGGGGCGGGTTTATATCAGACAGGCAGAGATTGCTGTCCATGACTGTGGGGTTGCTTTAAATCAGACAGGACGAGATTGGTGTCAGTGACTTTGGGGCTGGTTTCTATTAGACAGTGGAGATTGGTGTCAGTGACTGTGAGTCTGGTTTATATCAGACAGGGGGAGATTGGTGTCAGGGCCTGTGGGTCTGGTTTATATCAGACAGGGGGAGATTGGTGTCAGTGACTCTTGTGCTGGTTTATTTCAGACAGGGGGAGATTGGTGTCAGGGACTGTGGTCTGGCTTATGTCAGGCAAGGGGAGATTGGTGTCAGTGACTGTGGGGCTGGTTTATGTTAGACAGGGCGAGATTGGTGTCAGGAACTGTGGGGCTGGTTTACATCAGACAGTGGGAGATTGGTGTCAGTGACTGTGGGGCTGGTTTATATTAGACAGGGGGAGATTGGTGTCAGGGACTGTGGTCTGGCTTATGTCAGACAGGGGGAGATTGGTGTCAGTGACTGTTGGGGCTGGTTTATATCACACAAGGGGAGACCGGTGTTAGTGACTGTGGGGCTGGTTTAAATGAGACAGGGGGAGATTGGTGTCAGTGACTGTGGGGCAGGTTTATATCAGACAGGGGGAGATTGGTGTCACGGACCGTTGGTCAGGTTTATGTCAGACAGGGGAAGATTGGTGTCAGGAACTGTGGGGATGGTTTATATCAGACAAGGGGAGATTGGTGTCAGTGACTGTGGGGTTGGTTTATATCAGACAGGCAGAGATTGGTGTCCGTGACTGTGGGGTTGGTTTATATCTGACAGGACGAGATTGGTGTCAGAGACTATTGGTGTGGTTTATATCAGACAGGGGGAGATTGGTGTCAGGGACTGTGGGTCTGGTTTATATCAGACAAGGGGAGATTGGTGTCAGGGACTGTGGGTCTGGATTATATCAGACAAGAGGAGATTGGTGTCAGGGACTGTGGGTCTGGTTTATATCAGACAAAGGGAGATTGGTGTCAGTGAGTGTGGGTCTGGCTTATGTCAGACAGGGAGAGATTGGTGTCAGTGACTGTGGGGCTGGTTGATATCATACAGGGGGTGACTGGTGTCAGGGTCTGTGGGGCTGGATTATATCAGACAGGCGGAAATTGGTGTCAGGGACTGTGGGTCTGGTTACTGTCAAACAGGGGGTGATTGGTGTCACTGACTTTGGGGCTGGTTTATATCAGACAGGGGGTGATTGGTGTCAGTGACTGTTGGTCTGGTTTATATCAGACAGGGGGAGATTGGTGTCAGTGACTGTGGGGCAGGTTTGTATCAGTCAGGGGGAGATTGGTGTCAGTGACTATGGGGCTGGTTTATATCAGACGGGGAGATTGGTGTCAGTGACTGTGGGGCAGGTTTATATCAGGCAGGGGGAGATTGGTGTCAGTGACTATGGGGCTGGTTTTTATCAGACAGGGGGAGATTGGTGTCATTGACTGTGGGCCTGGTTTATATCAGACACGGGGAGATTGGTGTCAGTGACTGTGGGCTGATATAAACCAGCCACAAAGTTCCTGACACCAATCTCCCCCTGCCTGATATAAACCAGACCCACAGTCACTGACACCAATCTCCCCCTGTCTGACATAAACCTGACCAGCAGTCCCAGACACCAATCTCACCCTGTCTGACATGAACCACACCAAAAGACCCTGACACCAATCTCCCCTTGTCTGATATAAACCAGCCCCACAGTCACTGACACCAGTCTCCCCCTGTCTGATATAAACCAGGTGTCAGTTACTGTGGGACTGGTTTATATCATACAGGGGGTGACTGGTTTCAGGGACTATGGGGCTGGATTAGATCAGACAGGCGGAAATTGGTGTTTAGGGACTGAGGGTCTGGTTTCTGTCAAACAGGCGGAGATTGGTGTCAGTGACTTTGGGGCTGGTTTATATCAGTCAGGGGGAGATTGGTGTCAGTGACTGTGGGGCTAGTTTACATCAGACAGGGGGAGATTGGTGTCAGTGACTGTGGGTCTGGATTATATCAGACAAGGGGAGATTGGTGTCAGTGACTGTGCGGCTTGTTTATATCAGACAGGGGGAGATTTGTGTCAGGGACTGTTGGTCAGGTTATGTCAGACAGGGGGAGATTGGTGTCTGTGACTGTGGGTCTGGGTTATATCAGACAGGGGGAGATTGTTGTCAGTGACTGTGGGGCTGGTTTATATCAGACAGGGGGAGATTGTTGTCAGTGACTGTGGGTCTGGTTTATATCAGACAGGGGGAGATTGGTGTCAGTGACTGTGGGTCTGGATTATATCAGACAAGGGGAGATTGGTGTCAGTGACTGTGTGGCTTGTTTATATCAGACAGGGGGAGATTTGTGTCAGGGACTGTTGGTCAGGTTTATGTCAGACAAGGGGAGATTGGTGTCAGGGTCTTTTGGTGTGGTTCATGTCAGACAGGGGGAGATTGGTGTCTGGGACTGCTGGTCAGGTTTATGTCAGACAGGGGGAGATTGGTGTCAGCGACTGTGGGGCTGGTTTATATCAGACAGGGGGAGATTGGTGTCAGGAACTTTGTGGCAGGTTTATATCAGACAGGGGGAGATTGGTGTCAGTTACTGTGGGACTGGTTTATATCATACAGGGGGTGACTGGTTTCAGGGACTATGGGGCTGGATTAGATCAGACAGGCGGAAATTGGTGTTTAGGGACTGAGGGTCTGGTTTCTGTCAAACAGGGGGAGATTGGTGTCAGTGACTTTGGGGCTGGTTTATATCAGACAAGGGGAGATTGGTGTCAGTGACTGTGCGGCTTGTTTATATCAGACAGGGGGAGATTTGTGTCAGGGACTGTTGGTCAGGTTTATGTCAGACAAGGGGAGATTGGTGTCAGGGTCTTTTGGTGTGGTTCATGTCAGACCGGGGGAGATTGGTGTCTGGGACTGCTGGTCAGGTTTATGTCAGACAGGGGGAGATTGGTGTCAGCGACTGTGGGGCTGGTTTATATCAGACAGGGGGAGATTGGTGTCAGGAACTTTGTGGCTGGTTTATATCAGACAGGGTGAGATTGGTGTCAGGGACTATGGGTCTGGTTTATATCAGACAGACAGAGATTGGTGTCAGGGACCGTGGGGCTGTTTTATATCAAACTGGGGGATTTTGGCATCAGTGGCTGTGGTGCTGGTTTATGTCAGACGTGATGAGATTGGTGTCAGTGAGTGTGGGTCTGGTTTATATCAGACAGGGGGAGATTGGTGTCAGTGAGTGTGGGTCTGGTTTATATCAGATGGGGGAGATTGGTGTCAGGGACTGTTGGTCAGGTTTATATCAGACAGGAGGAGATTGGTGTCACTGACTGTGGGTCTGGTTTATATCAGACAGGGGGAGATTGGTGTCAGTGACTGTGGGTCTGGTTTATATCAGATCGGTGGAGATTGGTGTCACAGACTGTGGGGTTGGTTTATATCAGACATGGGGAGATTGGTGTCAGTGACTTTGGGGCTCGTTTATATTAGACAGTGGAGATTGGTGTCAGTGACTCTGGGTCTGGTTTATATCATACAGGGGGTGACTAGTGTCAGGGACTATGGGGCTGGATTATATCAGACAGGCGGAAATTGGTGTCAGTGACTGTGGAGTTGGTTTATATCAGACAGGACGAGATTGGTGTCAGTGACTTTTGGGCTGGTTTATATTAGACAGTGGAGATTGGTGTCACAGACTGTGGGTCTGGTTTATATCAGACAAGGGGAGATTGGTGTCAGTGACTCTTGTGCTGGTTTATATCAGACAGGGGGAGATTGGTGTCAGGGACTGTGGGTCTGGTTTGTATCAGACATGGGGAGATTGGTGTCAGTGACTGTGGGGCTGGTTTATATCAGACAGGGGGAGATTGGTGTCAGTGACTGTGGGGCTGGTTTATATCAGACAGTGGGAGATTGGTGTCAGTGACTGTGGATCCGGTTTATATCAGACAGGGGGAGATTGGTGTCACTGACTGTGGGGCTGGTTTATATCAGACAGGGGGAGATTGGTGTCAGTGACTGTGGGGCTGGTTTATGTCAGACAAGGGGAGATTGGTGTCAGTGACTGTGGGGCTGGTTTATATCAGACAGGGGGAGATTGTTGTCAGTGACTGTGGGGCTGGTTGATATCAGACAGGGGGAGTTTGGTGTCAGTGACTGTGGATCCGGTTTATATCAGACAGGGGAAGATCGGTGTCACTGACTGTGGGGATGGTTTATGTCAGACAGGGGGAGATTGGTGTCAGTGACTGTGCGGCTGGTTTATATCAGACAGGGGGAGATTGGTGTCAGTGACTGTGGTGCTGGCTTATATCGGACAGGGGGAGATTGGTGTCAGGGACCGTGGCCTGGCTTATATCAGACAGGGGGAGATTGGTGTCAGTGTGTGTGGGGCTGGTTTATATCAGACAGGGGGAGATTGGTGTCAGTGACTGTGTTGTGGTTTATATCAGACAGGGGGAGATTGGTGTCAGTGACTGTGGGGCTGGTTTATATCAGACAGGGGGAGATTGGTGTCAGTGACTGTGGGGCTGGTTTATATCAGACATGGGGAGATTGGTGTCAGTGACTGTGGGGCTGGTTTATATCAGACAGGGGGAGATTGGTGTCCGTGACTGTGGGTCTGGTTTATATCAGACAGGGGGAGATTGGTGTCAGTGATTGTGGGGCTGGTTTAAATTAGACAGGGGGAGATTGGTGTCACTGACTGTGGGGCTGGTTTATATCAGACAGGGGGAGATTGGTGTCAGGGACTGTGAGTCTGATTTATATCAGACAGGGGGAGATTGGTGTCACTGAGTGTGGGGTGGTTTATATCAGACAGGGGGAGATTGGTGTCAGTGACTGTGCGGCTGGTTTATGTCAGACAGGGAGAGATTGGTGTCAGTGACTGTGGGGCTGGTTTATATCAGACAGGGGGAGATTGGGGTCAGTGACTGCGGCTGGTTTATGTCAGACAGGGAGAGATTGGTGTCAGGGACTGTGGGGCTGGTTTATAACAGACAGGGGGAGATTGGTGTCACTGACTTTGGGACGGATTTATATCAGACAGGGAGAGATTGGTGTCAGTGACTGTGGTGCTGGTTTATATCAGACGGGGGGAGATTGGAGTCACTGACTGTGGGGTGGTTTATATCAGACAGGGGGAGATTGGTGTTAGGGGCTGTGGGGCTGGTTTATATCAGACAGGGGGAGATTGGTGTTAGGGACTGTGGGGCTGGTTTATATCAGACAGGGGGAGATTGGTATTCGGGACTGTGGGGCTGGTTTATATCAGACAGGGGGTGATTGGTGTCAGTGACTGTGGTGCTGGTTTATATCAGACAGGGGGAGATTGGTGTCAGTGACTGTGCGGCTGGTTTATCATGACAGGGGGAGATTGGTGTCACTGACTGTGGGTCTGGTTTATGTCAGATAGGGGGAGATTGTTGTCAGTAACTGTGGGTCTGGTTTATATGAGACAGGGGGAGATTGGTGTCCATAACTGTGGTGCTGTTATATATCAGACAGGAGGAGATTGGTGTCAGTGTCTGTGGGGCTGGTTTATCTCAGATAGGGGGAGATTGATATCAGGGACTGTTGGTCTGCTTTATGTCAGACAGGGGGTGATTGGTGTCACTGACTGTGGGGCTGGTTTATATCAGAGAGGGGGAGATTGGTGTCAGGGACCGTGGCCTGGCTTATATCAGACAGGGGGAGATTGGTGTCAGGGACTGTGGGGCTGGTTTATATCAGACAGGGGGAGATTGGTGTCAGGGACTGTGGGTCTGGTTTATATCAGACAGGGGGAGATTGGTGTCAGGGACTGTGGGTCTGGCTTATGTCAGACAGGGGGAGATTGGTGTCACTGACTGTGGGGCTGGTTTATATCAGACCGGGGAGATTGGTGTCTGTGACTTTGGGGTGGTTGATATCAGAAAAGGAGAGATTGGTGACAGGGACTGTGGGGCTGGTTTATATCAGACGGGGAGATTGGTGTCAGGGACTGTGGGGCTGGTTTATATCAGACAGGGGGAGATTGGTTTCAGGGACTGTGGGCCTGGTTTATATCAAACAGGGGGATTTTGGCATCAGTTTCTGTGGTGCTGGTTTATATCAGACGTGATGAGATTGGTGTCAGTAGGTGTGGGTCTGGGTTATATCAGACAGGGTGAGATTGGTGTCAGTGACTGTTGGTCTGGTTTATATCAGACGGGGGAGATTGGTGTCAGTAACTGTGGGTCTTGTTTATATCATACAGGGGGTGACTGTTGTCAGGGTCTATGGGGCTGGATTATATCAGACAGGCGGAAATTGGTGTCAGGGACTGTGGGTCTGGTTACTGTCAAACAGGGGGAGATTGGTGTCAGTGACTTTGGGGCTGGTTTATATCAGACAAAGGGAGATTGGTGTCAGTGACTGTGGGACTGGTTTATATCAGACAGGGGGAGATTGGTGTCCGTGACTGTGGGTCTGGTTTATATCAGACAGGGGGAGATTGGTGTCAGTGACAATGGGGCTGGTTTATATCAGACAGGGGGTTATTGGTGTCAGTGACTGTGGGTCTGGTTTATATCAGACAGGGGGAGATTGGTGTCAGTGACTGTGGGGCTGGTTCAAATCAGACCGGAAGAGATTGGTGTCAGTGTCTGTGGGGCTGGTTTATATCAGACAGGGGGAGATTGGTGTCAGTGACTGTGGGGCTGGTTTATATCAGACAGGGGGAGATTGGTGTCAGTGACTGTGCGGCTGGTTTATGTCAGACAAGGGGAGATTGGTGTCAGTGACTGTGGGGCTAGTTTATATCAGACAGGGGGAGATTGGTGCCAGTGACTGTGGTGCTGGTTTATATCAGACAGGGGGAGATTGGTGTCAGTGACTGTTGGTCAGGTTTATGTCAGACAGGGGGAGATTGGTGTCAGGAACTGTGGGGCTGGTTTATATCAGACAGGGGGAGATTGGTGTCAGTGACTGTGGGTCTGGTTTATATTAGACAGGGGGAGATTGGTGTCAGTGACTGTGCGGCTGGTTTATGTCAGACGAGGGGAGATTGGTGTCAGGGACTGTGGGGCTGGTTTATATCAGACAGGGGGAGATTGGTGTCAGTAACTGTGGGTCTGGTTTATATCAGACAGGGGGAGGTTGGTGTCAGTAACTGTGGGGCAGGTTTATATCAGACCGGGGGAGATTGGTGTCTGTGATTGTGGGGCTGGTTTATATTAGACAGGGGCAGATTGGTGTCACTGACTGTGGGGCTGGTTTATATCAGACGAGGGGAGATTGGCGTCACTGACTGTGGGGTGGTTTATATCAGCCAGGGGGAGATTGGCATCACTGACTGTGGGCTGGTTTATATCAGACAGGGGGAGATTGGTGTCACTGACTGTGAGGCTGGTTTGTATTATACAGGTGGAAATTGGCGTCAGGGACCGTTGTCTGGCTTATGTCAGGCAAGGGGAGATTGGTGTCAGTGACTGTGGCGTTGTTTATATCAGACAGGGGGAGATTGGTGTCACTGACTGTGGTGTGGTTTATATCAGACAGGGGGAGATTGGTGTCAGTGACTGTGCGGATGGTTTATGTCAGACAAGGGGAGATTGGTGTCAGTGACTGTGGGGCTAGTTTATATCAGACCGGGGGAGATTGGTGTCAGTGACTTTGGGACAGGTTTATATCAGACATGGGCAGATTGGTATCAGGGACTGTGGGGCTGGTTTATATCAGACAGGGGGAGCTTGGTGTCAGGGACTGTGGGTCTGGTTTATATCAGACAGGGGGAGCTTGGTGTCAGGGACTGTGGGGTGGTTTATATCAGACAGGGGGAGATTGGTGTCAGGGACTGTGGGTCTGGTTTATATCAGACAGGGGGAGATTGGTGTCAGTAACTGTGGTGCTGGTTTATATTAGACAGGGGGAGATTGGTGTCTGTGATTGTGGGGCTGGTTTATATTAGATAGGGGGAGATTGGTGTCACTGACTGTGGGGCTGGTTTATATCAGACAGGGGGAGATTGGTGTCAGGGACTGTGGGGCTGGTTTATATCAGACAGGGGGAGATTGGTGTCAGTGACTGTGGGGCTGGTTTATATTAGACAGGGGGAGATTGGTGTCAGTGACTGTGCGGCCATTTTATGTCAGACTAGGGGAGATTGGTGTCAGTGACTGTGGGGCTGGTTTATATCTGACAGGGGGAGATTGGTGTCTGTGATTGTGGGGCTGGTTTATATTAGACAGGGGGAGATTGGTGTCACTGACTGTGGGGCTGGTTTATATCAGACAGGGGGAGATTGGCGTCACTGACTGTGGGCTGGTTTATATCAGACAGGGGGAGATTGGTGTCAGGGACGGTGGGGCTGGTTTATATCAGACAGGTGGAAATTGGTGTCAATGACTATGGTGCTGGTTTATCTTGACAGGGGGAGATTGGTGTCAGTGACTGTGGGGTGGTTTATGTCAGACAGGCGGTGATTGGTGTCAAGGACTGTGGGGCTGGTTTAAATCAGACAGGGGGAGATTGGTGTCAGTTACTGTGGTGCTGGTTTATATCAGACAGGGGGAGATTGGTGTCAGTTACTGTGGTGCTGGTTTATATCAGACAGGGGGAGAATGGTGTCAGTGACTGTGGGGTGGTTTAAATCAGACAGGCGGAGATTGGTGTCAGGGACTGTGGGGCTGGTTTATATTATACTGGCGGAGATTGGCGTCAGGGACCGTGGTCTGGCTTATGTCAGGCAAGGGGAGATTGGTGTCAGTGACTGTGGGGTGGTTTATATCAGACAGGGGGTGATTGGTGTCACTGACTGTGGTGTGGTTTATATCAGACAGGGGGAGATTGGTGTCACTGACTTTGGGACAGGTTTATATCAGACAGGGGGTGATTGGTGTCACTGACTGTGGTGTGGTTTATATCAGAGAGGGGGAGATTGGTGTCAGGGACTGTGGGGCTGGTTTATATCAGACAGGTGGAAATTGGTGTCAGTGTCTGTGGGGCTGGTTTATATCAGATAGAGGGAGATTGGTGTCAGTGACTGTGGGGCTGGTTTATGCCGGACAGGGAGAGATTGGTGTCAGGGACTGTGCGGCTGGTTTATATCAGACAGGTGGAAATTGGTGTCAGTGTCTGTGGGGCTGGTTTATATCAGACAGGGGGTGATTGGTGTCAGTGACTGTGGTGCTGGTTTATATCAGACAGGTGGAAATTGGTGTCAGTGTCTGTGGGGCTGGTTTATATCAGACAGGTGGAGATTGGCGTCAGTGTCTGTGGGGCTGGTTTATATCAGATAGAGGGAGATTGGTGTCAGTGACTGTGGGGCTGGTTTATGCCGGACAGGGAGAGATTGGTGTCAGGGACTGTGCGGCTGGTTTATATCAGACAGGTGGAGATTGGCGTCAGTGACTGTGGGGCTGGTTTATATCAGACAGGGGGTGATTGGTGTCAGTGACTGTGGTGCTGGTTTATATCAGACAGGTGGAAATTGGTGTCAGGGTCCCTGGTCTGGCTTCTGTCAGGGCAGGGGAGATTGGTGTCAGTGACTGTGGGGTGGTTTATGTCAGACAGGGGGAGAATGGTGTCAGTGACTGTGGTGCTGGTTTATATCAGACAGGCGGTGATTGGTGTCAAGGACTGTGGGGCTGGTTTAAATCAGACAGGGGGAGATTGGTGTCAGTTACTGTGGTGCTGGTTTATATCAGACAGGGGGAGATTGGTGTCAGTGACTGTGGGGTGGTTTAAATCAGACAGGCGGAGATTGGTGTCAGGGACTGTGGGGCTGGTTTATATTATACTGGCGGAGATTGGCGTCAGGGATCGTGGTCTGGCTTATGTCAGGCAAGGGGAGATTGGTGTCAGTGACTGTGGGGTGGTTTATATCAGACAGGGGGTGATTGGTGTCACTGACTGTGGTGTGGTTTATATCAGACAGGGGGAGATTGGTGTCACTGACTTTGGGACAGGTTTATATCAGACAGGGGGTGATTGGTGTCACTGACTGTGGTGTGGTTTATATCAGACAGGTGGAAATTGGTGTCAGTGTCTGTGGGGCTGGTTTATATCAGATAGAGGGAGATTGGTGTCAGTGATTGTGGGGCTGGTTTATGCCGGACAGGGAGAGATTGGTGTCAGGGACTGTGCGGCTGGTTTATATCAGACAGGTGGAAATTGGTGTCAGTGTCTGTGGGGCTGGTTTATATCAGACAGGGGGTGATTGGTGTCAGTGACTGTGGTGCTGGTTTATATCAGACAGGTGGAAATTGGTGTCAGTGTCTGTGGGGCTGGTTTATATCAGATAGAGGGAGATTGGCGTCAGTGACTGTGCGGCTGGTTTATATCAGACAGGTGGAAATTGGTGTCAGTGTCTGTGGGGCTGGTTTATATCAGACAGGTGGAGATTGGCGTCACTGACTGTGAGGCTGGTTTATATCAGACAGGGGGTGATTGGTGTCAGTGACTGTGGTGCTGGTTTATATCAGACAGGTGGAAATTGGTGTCAGTGTCTGTGGGGCTGGTTTATATCAGACAGGTGGAGATTGGCGTCACTGACTGTGAGGCTGGTTTATATCAGACAGGGGGAGATTGGTGTCAGGGACCGTGGTCTGGCTTATGTCAGGCAAGGGGAGATTGGTGTCAGTGACTGTGGGGCTGGTTTATGTCAGACAGGGAGAGATTGGTGTCAGGGACTGTGCGGCTGGTTTATGTCAGACATGGGGAGATTGGTATCATTGACTGTGGGGCTGGTTTATATCAGGCAGGGGGAGATTGGTGTCAGTGAGTGTGTGGTGGTTTATATCAGACAGGGGGAGATTGGTGTCAGTGACTGTGGGGCTGGTTTATATCAGACTTTGGGAGATTTGTGTCAGAGACTGTTGGTCAGGTTTATGTCAGACACGTGGAAATTGGTGTCAATGACTATGGTGCTGGTTTATTTTGACAGGGGGAGATTGGTGTCAGTGACTGTGGGGCTGGTTTATGTCAGACAGGGAGAGATTGGTGTCAGTAACTGTGGGGCTGGTTTATATCAGACAGGGGGAGATTGGTGTCAGGGACCGTGGTCTGGCTTATGTCAGGCAAGGGGAGATTGGTGTCAGTGACTGTGGGGTGGTTTATATCAGACAGGGGGTGATTGGTGTCACTGACTGTGGTGTGGTTTATATCAGACAGGGGGAGATTGGTGTCACTGACTTTGGGACAGGTTTATATCAGACAGGGGGTGATTGGTGTCACTGACTGTGGTGTGGTTTATATCAGACAGGGGGAGATTGGTGTCAGGGACTGTGGGGCTGGTTTATATCAGACAGGTGGAAATTGGTGTCAGTGTCTGTGGGGCTGGTTTATATCAGATAGAGGGAGATTGGTGTCAGTGACTGTGGGACTGGTTTATGCCGGACAGGGAGAGATTGGTGTCAGGGACTGTGCGGCTGGTTTATATCAGACAGGTGGAAATTGGTGTCAGTGTCTGTGGGGCTGGTTTATATCAGACAGGTGGAGATTGGCGTCAGTGACTGTGGGGCTGGTTTATATCAGACAGGTGGAAATTGGTGTCAGTGTCTGTGGGGCTGGTTTATATCAGACAGGTGGAGATTGGCGTCACTGACTGTGAGGCTGGATTATATCAGACAGGGGGTGATTGGTGTCAGTGACTGTGGGGCTGGTTTATATCAGACTTTGGGAGATTTGTGTCAGAGACTGTTGGTCAGGTTTATGTCAGACACGTGGAAATTGGTGTCAATGACTATGGTGCTGGTTTATCTTGACAGGGGGAGATTGGTGTCAGTGACTGTGGGGCTGGTTTATGTCAGACAGGGAGAGATTGGTGTCAGTAACTGTGGGGCTGGTTTATATCAGACAGGGGGAGATTGGTGTCAGTGACCGTGGTCTGGCTTATGTCAGGCAAGGGGAGATTGGTGTCAGTGACTGCGGGGCTAGTATATATCAGACAGGGGAGATTGGTGTCAGGGACTGTAAGTCTGTTTATATTTGACAGGCAGAGATTGGTGTCAGTGACTTTGCGGCTGGTTTATATCAGACAGGGGGAGATTAGTGTCAGGCACTGTTGGTCAGGTTTATGTCAGACAGGGGGTGATTGGTGTCAGTGACTGTGGGTCTGGTTTATGTCAGACAGGGGGCGATTGGTGTCTGTGACTCTGGGGCTGGTTTATATCAGACACGTGGAAATTGGTGTCAATGACTATGGTGCTGGTTTATCTTGACAGGGGGAGATTGGTGTCACTGACTGTGGGGCTGGTTCAAATCAGACCGGAAGAGATTGGTGTCAGTGTCTGTGGGGCTGGTTTATATCAGACAGGGGGAGATTGGTGTCAGTGACTGTGGTGCTGGTTTATATCAAACAGGGGGAGATTGGTGTCAGTTGCTGTGGGGTGGTTTATATCAGACAGGGGGAGATTGGTGTCAGTGACTGTGGGGCTAGTTTATATCAGACAGGGGGAGATTGGTGTCAGTGACTGTGGGGCTGGTTTATATCAGACAGGGGGAGATTGGTATCAAGGACTGTGGGGTTGGTTTATATCAGACAGGGGGAGATTGGTGTCAGGGACTGTGGGGCTGGTTTATATCAGACACGTGGAAATTGGTGTCAATTACTATGGTGCTGGTTTATCTTGACAGGGGGAGATTGGTGTCACTGACTGTGGGGCTGGTTTATGTCAAGACAGGGAGAGATTGGTGTCAGTGACTGTGGGGCTGGTTTATATCAGACAGGGGCAGATTGGTGTCAGTGACTGTGGGGTGGTTTATATCAGACAGGGGGGGATTGGTGTCAGTGAATGTGGTGCTGGTTTATATCAGACAGAGGGAGATTGGTGTCAGTGTATGTGGGGCAGGTTTATATCAGACAGGGGGAGATTGGTGTCACTGACTGTGGTGTGGTTTATATCAGACAGGGGACATTGGTGTCACTGACTTTGGGACAGGTTTATATCAGACAGGGGGGATTGGTGTCACTGACTGTGGTGCTGGTTTATATCAGACGGGGGGAGATTGGCGTCACTGACTGTAGGGTGGTTTATATCAGACAGGGGGCGATTGGTGTCATTGACTATTGTGCTGGTTTATATCAGACAGGTGGAAATTGGTGTCAATGACTATGTTGCTGGTTTATCTTGACAGGGGGAGATTGGTGTCACTGACTATGGGGCTGGTTTATGTCAGACAGGGAGAGATTGGTGTCAGTGACTGTGGGTCTGGTTTATATCAGACAGGGGGAGATTGGTGTCAGGGACCGTGGTCTGGCTTATGTCAGACAAGGGGAGATTGGTGTCAGTGACTGTGGGGCTGGTTTATATCAGACAGGGGGAGATTGGTGTCAGGGACCGTGGTCTGGCTTATGTCAGGCAAGGGGAGATTGGTGTCAGTGACTGTGGGGCTGGTTTATATCAGACAGGGGGTGATTGGTGTCAGTGACTGTGGTGCTGGTTTATATCAGACAGGTGGAAATTGGTGTCAGTGTCTGTGGGGCTGGTTTATATCAGACAGGTGGAGATTGGCGTCACTGACTGTGGGGCTGGTTTATATCAGACAGGGGGAGATTGGTGTCAGGGACCGTGGTCTGGCTTTTGTCAGGCAAGGGGAGATTGGTGTCAGTGACTGTGGGGCTGGTTTATGTCTGACAGGGAGAGATTGGTGTCAGGGACTGTGCGGCTGGTTTATGTCAGACATGGGGAGATTGGTGTCAGTGAGTGTGGGGCTGGTGTATATCAGACTTTGGGAGATTTGTGTCAGAGACTGTTGGTCAGGTTTATGTCAGACAGGGTGAGATTGGTGTCAGTGACTGTGGGGCTGGTTTATATTAGACAGGGGGAGATTGGTGTCAGTGACTGTGGGGCTGGTTTATATCAGACAGGGGGAGATTGGTGTCAGGGACCGTGGTGCTGGTTTATATCAGACACGTGGAAATTGGTGTCAATGACTATGGTGCTGGTTTATCTTGACAGGGGGAGATTGGTGTCACTGACTGTGGGGCTGGTTTATGTCAGACAGGGAGAGATTGGTGTCAGTAACTGTGGGGCTGGTTTATATCAGACAGGGGGAGATTGGTGTCAGGCACCGTGGTCTGGCTTATGTCAGGCAAGGGGAGATTGGTGTCAGTGACTGTGGGGTGGTTTATATCAGACAGGGGGAGATTGATGTCAGGGACTGTGGAGCTGGTTTATATCAGACAAGCGGAGATTGGTGTCAGTGACATAGGGGCTAGTTTATATCAGACAGAGAGAGATTGGTGTCAGTGACTGTGCGGCTGGTTTATGTCAGACAAGGGGAGATTGGTGTCAGTGACTGTGGGGCTAGTTGAAATCAGACAGGGGGAGATTGGTGTCAGTGGCTGTAGGGCTAGTTTATATCAGACAGGGGGAGATTGGTGTCAGTGACTGTGGGGCTAGTTTATATCAGACAGGGGGAGATTGGTGACAGGGACTGTAAGTCTGTTTATAGTTGACAGGCAGAGATTGGTGTCAGTGACTGTGCGGCTGGTTTATATCAGACAGGGGGAGATTGGTGTCAGGGACTGTTGGTCAGGTTTATGTCAGACAGGGGGAGATTGGTGTCAGTGACTGTGGGGCTAGTTTATATCAGACAGGGAGAGATTGGTGTCAGTAACTGTGGGGCTGGTTTATATCAGACAGGGGGAGATTGGTGTCAGGGACCGTGGTCTGGCTTATGTCAGGCAAGGGGAGATTGGTGTCAGTGACTGCGGGGCTAGTATATATCAGACAGGGGAGATTGGTGTCAGGGACTGTAAGTCTGTTTATATTTGACAGGCAGCGATTGGTGTCAGTGACTTTGCGGCTGGTTTATATCAGACAAGGGGAGATTAGTGTCAGGCACTGTTGGTCAGGTTTATGTCAGACAGGGGGAGATTGGTGTCAGTGACTGTGGGTCTGGTTTATGTCAGACAGGGGGAGATTGGTGTCTGTGACTCTGGGGCTGGTTTATATCAGACTCGTGGAAATTGGTGTCAATGACTATGGTGCTGGTTTATCTTGACAGGGGGAGATTGGTGTCACTGACTGTGGGGCTGGTTTATGTCAGACAGGGAGATATTGGTGTCAGTGAATGTTGGGCTGGTTTATATCAGGCAGCGGGAGATTGGTGTCAGTGACTGTGGTGCTGGTTTATATCAAACAGGGGGAGATTGGTGTCAGTTACTGTGGGGTGGTTTATATCAGACAGGGGGAGATTGGTGTCAGTGACTGTGGGGCTGGTTTATATCAGACAGGGGGAGATTGGTATCAGGGACTGTGGGGTTGGTTTATATCAGACAGGGGGAGATTGGTGTCAGGGACTGTGGGGCTGGTTTATATCAGACACGTGGAAATTGGTGTCAATGACTATGGTGCTGGTTTATCTTGACAGGGGGAGATTGGTGTCACTGACTGTGGGGCTGGTTTATGTCAAGACAGGGAGAGATTGGTGTCAGTGACTGTGGGGCTGGTTTATATCAGACAGGGGCAGATTGGTGTCAGTGACTGTGGGGTGGTTTATATCAGACAGGGGGGGATTGGTGTCAGTGAATGTGGTGCTGGTTTATATCAGACAGAGGGAGATTGGTGTCAGTGTATGTGGGGCAGGTTTATATCAGACAGGGGGAGAATGGTGTCACTGACTGTGGTGTGGTTTATATCAGACAGGGGACATTGGTGTCACTGACTTTGGGACAGGTTTATATCAGACAGGGGGGCATTGGTGTCACTGACTGTGGTGCTGGTTTATATCAGACGGGGGGAGATTGGCGTCACTGACTGTAGGGTGGTTTATATCAGACAGGGGGCGATTGGTGTCAGTGACTATGGGGCTGGTTTATATCAGACAGGGGGAGATTGGTGTCAGGGACCGTGGTCTGGCTTATGTCAGGCAAGGGGAGATTGGTGTCAGTGACTGTGGGGTGGTTTATATCAGACAGGGGGAGATTGGTGTCAGGGACTGTGGGGCTGGTTTATATCAGTCAGGGGGAGAATGGTGTCAGTGACTGTGGTGCTGGTTTATATCAGACAGGGGCAGATTGGTGTCAGTGACTTTGGGGTGGTTTATATCAGACAGGGGAGGATTGGTGTCAGTGAATGTGGTGCTGGTCTATATCAGACAGAGGGAGATTGGTGTCAGTGACTGTGGGGTGGTTTAAATCAGACAGGCGGAGATTGGTGTCACGGACTGTTGGGATGGTTTATATTAGACAGGGGGAGATTGGCGTCAGGGACCGTGGTCTGGCTTATGTCAGGCAAGGGGAGATTGGTGTCAGTGACTGTGGGGTGGTTTATATCAGACAGGAACAGATTGATGTCAGTGACTGTGGGGTGGTTTATATCAGACAGGGGGAGATTGGTGTCAGTGACTATGCGGCTGGTTTATGTCAGACAAGGGGAGATTGGTGTCAGTGTCTGTGGGCCTGTTTTATATCAGACAGGGGGAGATTGGTATCACTGACTGTGGGGCTGGTTTATATCAGACTGGGGGAGATTGGTGTCAGTGACTGTGGGTCGGGTTTATATCAGACAGGGGGAGATTGGTGTCACTGACTGTGGGGCTGGTTTATATCAGACAGGGGGAGATTGGTGTCAGTAACTGTGGGGCTGGTTTATATCAGACAAGGGGAGATTGGTGTCAGTGACTCTGGGGCTGGTTTATATCACACAAGTGGAAATTGGTGTCAATGACTATGGTGCTGGTTTATCTTGAGAGGGGGAGATTGGTGTCACTGTGGGGCTGGTTTATGTCAGACAGGGAGATATTGGTGTCAGTGACTGTGGTGCTGGTTTATATCAGACAGGGGGAGATTGGTGTCAGTGACTGTGGGGTGGTTTATATCAGACAGGGGGTGATTGGTGTCAGTGACTGTGCGGCTGGTTTATGTCAGACAAGGAGAGATTGGTGTCAGTGACTGTGGGGCTAGTTTATATCAGACAGGGAGAGATTGGTGTCAGTGACTGTGCGGCTGGTTTATGTCAGACAAGGAGAGATTGGTGTCACTGACTGTGGGGCTGGTTTTTGTCAGACGTGATGAGATTGGTGTCACTGACTGTGGGGCTGGTTTATATCAGACAGGGGGAGATTGGTGTCAGTGACTGTGGGGCTAGTTTATATCAGACAGGGGGAGATTGGTGTCAGTGCCTGTTGGGCTAGTTTATATCAAACAGGGGGAGATTGGTGTCAGTTACTGTGGGGTGGTTTATATCAGACAGGGGGAGATTGGTGTCAGTGACTTTGGGGCTAGTTTATATCAGACAGGGGGAGATTGGTGTCAGTGACTGTGGGGCTGGTTTATATCAGTCAGGGGGAGATTGGTGTCAGGGACCGTGGTCTGGCTTATGTCAGGCAAGGGGAGATTGGTGTCAGTGTATGTGGGGCAGGTTTATATCAGACAGGGGGAGATTGGTGTCACTGACTGTGGTGTGGTTTATATCAGACAGGGGACATTGGTGTCACTGACTTTGGGACAGGTTTATATCAGACAGGGGGGGATTGGTGTCACTGACTGTGGTGCTGGTTTATATCAGATGGGGGGAGATTGGCGTCACTGACTGTGGGGTGGTTTATATCAGACAGGGGGTGATTGGTGTCAGTGACTATTGTGCTGGTTTATATCAGACTGGTGGAAATTGGTGTCAATGACTATGTTGCTGGTTTATCTTGACAAGGGGAGATTGGTGTCACTGACTATGGGGCTGGTTTATGTCAGACAGGGAGAGATTGGTGTCTGTGACTCTGGGGCTGGTTTATATCAGACAGAGGGAGATTGGTGTCAGGGACCGTGGTCTGGCTTATGTCAGGCAAGGGGAGATTGGTGTCAGTGACTGTGGGGTGGTTTATATCAGACAGGGGGAGATTGGTGTCAGGGACTGTGGGGCTGGTTTATATCAGTCAGGGGGAGAATGGTGTCAGTGACTGTGGTGCTGGTTTATATCAGACAGGGGCAGATTGGTGTCAGTGACTGTGGGGTGGTTTATATCAGACAGGGGGGGGTTAGTGTCAGTGAATGTGGTGCTGGTTTATATCAGACAGAAGGAGATTGGTGTCAGTGACTGTGGGGTGGTTTAAATCAGACAGGCGGAGATTGGTGTCAGGGACTGTTGGGCTGGTTTATATTAGACAGGGGGAGATTGGCGTCAGGGACCGTGGTCTGGCTTACGTCAGGCAAGGGGAGATTGATGTCAGTGACTGTGGGGTGGTTTATATCAGACAGGGGGAGATTGGTGTCAGTGACTGTGGTGCTGGTTTATATCAGACAGGGGGAGATTGGTGTCAGTGACTATGCGGCTGGTTCATGTCAGACAAGGGGAGATTGGTGTCAGTGTCTGTGGGTCTGGTTTATATCAGACAGGGGGGGATTGGTATCACTGACTGTGGGGCTGGTTTATATCAGACAGGGGGAGATTGGTGTCAGTGACTGTGGGTCTGGTTTATATCAGACAGGGGTAGATTGGTGTCACTGACTGTGGGGCTGGTTTATATCAGACAGGGGGAGATTGGTGTCAGTAACTGTGGGGCTGGTTTATGTCATACAGGGAGATATTGGTGTCAGTGACTGTGGTGCTGGTTTATATCAGACAGGGGGAGATTGGTGTCAGTGACTGTGGGGTGGTTTATATCAGACAGGGGGTGATTGGTGTCAGTGACTGTGCGGCTGGTTTATGTCAGACAAGGAGAGATTGGTGTCGATGACTGTGGGGCTAGTTTATATCAGACAGGGGGAGATTGGTGTCAGTGCCTGTTGGGCTAGTTTATATCAGACAGGGAGAGATTGGTGTCAGTGACTGTGCGGCTGGTTTATGTCAGACAAGGAGAGATTGGTGTCACTGACTGTGGGGCTGGCTTATGTCAGACGTGATGAGATTGGTGTGAGGGACTGTTGGTCAGGTTTATGTCAGTCAGGGGGAGATTGGTGTCAGTGACTGTGGGGCTAGTTTATATCAGACAGGGGGAGATTGGTGTCAGTGAGTATGCGTCTGGTTTATATCAGACAGGGGGAGATTAATGACACTGACTGTCGTGCTGGTTTATATCAGACAGGGGGAGATTGGTGTCAGGGACTGTGGTGCTGGTTTATATCAGACAGGGGGAGATTGGTGTCAGGGACTGTGGTGCTTGTTTATATCAGACAGGGGGAGATTGGTGTCAGGGAGTGTGCGGATGGTTTTTGTCAGACAGGGGAGATTGGTGTCAGTGACTCTGGGGCTGGTTTGTTTCAGACGGGGGAGATTGGTGTCAGTGACGGTGGGGCTGGTGTATATCAAACAGGGGGATTTTGGCGTCAGTGGCTGTGGTGCTGGTTTATCTCAGACGTGATGAGATTGGTGTCAGTGAGTGTGGGTCTGGTTTATATCAGACAGGGGGAGATTGGTGTCAGTGACTGTGGGGCTAGTTGAAATCAGACAGGGAGAGATTGGTGTCAGTGCCTGTGGGGCTAGTTTATATCAGACAGGGGGAGATTCGTGTCAGTGACTGTGGGGCTAGTTTATATCAGACAGGGGGAGATTGGTGACAGGGACTGTAAGTCTGTTTATAGTTGACAGGCAGAGATTGGTGTCAGTGACTGTGCGGCTGGTTTATATCAGACAGGGGGAGATTGGTGTCAGGGACTGTTGGTCAGGTTTATGTCAGACAGGGGGAGATTGGTGTCAGTGACTGTGGGGCTAGTTTATATCAGACAGGTGGAGATTGGTGTCAGTGACTGTGGGGCTAGTTTATATCAGACAGGGGAGATTGGTGTCAGGGACTGTAAGTCTGTTTATATTTGACAGGCAGAGATTGGTGTCAGTGACTTTGCGGCTGGTTTATATCAGACAGGGGGAGATTGGTGTCAGGCACTGTTGGTAAGGTTTATTTCAGACAGGGGGAGATTGGTGTCAGTGACTGTGGGTCTGGTTTATGTCAGACAGGGGGAGATTGGTGTCTGTGACTCTGGGGCTGGTTTATATCCGACACGTGGAAATTGGTGTCAATGACTATGGTGCTGGTTTATCTTGACAGGGGGAGATTGGTGTCACTGACTGTGGGGCTGGTTTATGTCAGACAGGGAGATATTGGTGTCAGTTACTGTGGGGGGGTTTATATCAGACAGGGGGAGATTGGTGTCAGTGACTGTGGGGCTGGTTTATATCAGACAGGGGGAGATTGGTGTCAGGGACCGTGGTCTGGCTTATGTCAGGCAAGGGGAGATTGGTGTCAGTGTGTGTGGGGCAGGTTTATATCAGACAGGGGGAGATTGGTGTCAGGGACCGTGGTCTGGCTTATGTCAGGCAAGGGGAGATTGGTGTCAGTGACTGTGGGGTGGTTTATATCAGACAGGGGGAGATTGGTGTCAGGGACTGTGGGGCTGGTTTATATCAGTCAGGGGGAGAATGGTGTCAGTGACTGTGGTGCTGGTTTATATCAGACAGGGGCAGATTGGTGTCAGTGACTGTGGGGTGGTTTAAATCAGACAGGCGGAGATTGGTGTCAGGGACTGTTGGGCTGGTTTATATTAGACAGGGGGAGATTGGCGTCAGGGACCGTGGTCCGGCTTATGTCAGGCAAGGGGAGATTGGTGTCAGTGACTGTGGGGTGGTTTATATTAGACAGGAGCAGATTGATGTCAGTGACTGTGGGGTGGTTTATATCAGACAGGGGGAGATTGGTGTCAGTGACTGTGGTGCTGGTTTATATCAGACAGGGGGAGATTGGTGTCAGTGACTATGCGGCTGGTTTATGTCAGACATGGGGAGATTGGTGTCATTGTCTGTGGGTCTGGTTTATATCAGACAGAGGGAGATTGGTATCACTGACTGTGGGGCTGGTTTATATCAGACAGGGGGAGATTGGTGTCAGTGACTGTGGGTCTGGTTTATATCAGACAGGGGGAGATTGGTGTCACTGACTGTGGGGCTGGTTTATATCAGACGGGGGGAGATTGGTGTCAGTAACTGTGGGGCTGGTTTATATCAGACAAGGGGAGATTGATGTCAGTGACTCTGGGGCTGGTTTATATCACACAAGTGGAAATTGGTGTCAGTGACTGTGGGGTGGTTTATATCAGACAGGGGGTGATTGGTGTCAGTGACTGTGCGGCTGGTTTATGTCAGACAAGGAGAGATTGGTGTCGATGACTGTGGGGCTAGTTTATATCAGACAGGGGGAGATTGGTGTCAGTGCCTGTTGGGCTAGTTTATATCAGACAGGGGGAGATTGGTGTCAGTGACTGTGGTGCTGGTTTATATCAGACAGGGGGAGATTGGTGTCAGTGACTGTGGGGTGGTTTATATCAGACAGAGGGTGAATGGTGTCAGTGACTGTGCGGCTGTTTTATGTCAGACAAGGAGAGATTGGTGTCGATGACTGTGGGGCTAGTTTATATCAGACAGGGGGAGATTGGTGTCAGTGCCTCTTGGGCTAGTTTATATCAGACAGGGGGAGATTGGTGTCAGTGACTGTGGGGCTAGTTTATATCAGACAGGGAGAGATTGGTGTCAGTGACTGTGCGGCTGGTTTATGTCAGACAGGGGGAGATTGGTGTCACTGACTGTGGGGCTGGTTTATGTCAGACGTGATGAGATTGGTGTCACTGACTGTGGGGCTAGTTTATATCAGACAGGGGGAGATTGGTGTCAGTGCCTGTTGGGCTAGTTTATATCAGACAGGGGGAGATTGGTGTCAGTGACTGTGGGGCTAGTTTATATCAGACAGGGGGAGATTGGTGACAGGGACTGTAAGTCTGTTTATATTTGACAGGCAGAGATTGGTGTCAGTGACTGTGCGGCTGGTTTATATCAGACAGGGGGAGATTGGTGTCAAGGACTGTTGGTCAGGTTTATGTCAGACAGGGGGAGATTGGTGTCAGTGACTGTGGGGCTAGTTTATATCAGACAGGGGGAGATTGGTGTCAGTGACTGTGGGGCTAGTTTATATCAGACAGGGGAGATTGGTGTCAGGGACTGTAAGTCTGTTTATATTTGACAGGCAGAGATTGGTGTCAGTGACTGCGCGGCTGGTTTATATCAGACAGGGGGAGATTGGTGTCAGGCACTGTTGGTCAGATTTATATCAGATAGGGGGAGATTGGTGTCAGGGACTGTGGGGCTGGTTTATATCAGACACGTGGAAATTGGTGTCAATGACTATGGTGCTGGTTTATCTTGACAGGGGGAGATTGGTGTCACTGACTGTGGGGCTGGTTTATGTCAAGACAGGGAGAGATTGGTGTCAGTGACTGTGGGGCTGGTTTATATCAGACAGGGGGAGATTGGTGTCAGGGACCGTTGTCTGGCTTATGTCAGGCAAGGGGAGATTGGTGTCAGTGTATGTGGGGCAGGTTTATATCAGACAGGGGGAGATTGGTGTCACTGACTGTGGTGTGGTTTATATCAGACAGGGGACATTGGTGTCACTGACTTTGGGACAGGTTTATATCAGACAGGGGGGGATTGGTGTCACTGACTGTGGTGCTGGTTTATATCAGACGGGGGGAGATTGGCGTCACTGACTGTAGGGTGGTTTATATCAGACAGGGGGTGATTGGTGTCAGTGACTATTGTGCTGGTTTATATCAGACAGGTGTAAATTGGTGTCAATGACTATGTTGCTGGTTTATCTTGACAGGGGGAGATTGGTGTCACTGACTATGGGGCTGGTTTATGTCAGACAGGGGGAGGTTGGTGTCAGTGACTATGCGGCTTGTTTATGTCAGACAAGGGGAGATTGGTGTCAGTAACTGTGGGGCTGGTTTATATCAGACAAGGGGAGATTGGTGTCAGTGACTGTGGTGCTGGTTTATATCAGACAGGGGGAGATTGGTGTCAGTGACTATGCGGCTGTTTTATGTCAGACAAGGGGAGATTGGTGTCAGTGACTGTGGGGCTAGTTTATATCAGACAGGGGGAGATTGGTGTCAGTGACTGTGGGGCTAGTTTATATCAGACAGGGGAGATTGGTGTCAGGGACTGTAAGTCTGTTTATATTTGACAGGCAGAGATTGGTGTCAGTGACTGTGCGGTTGGTTTATATCAGACAGGGGGAGATTGGTGTCAGGCACTGTTGGTCAGATTTATGTCAGACAGGGGGAGATTGGTGTCAGGGACTGTGGGGCTGGTTTATATCAGACGAGGGGAGATTGGTGTCAGTGACTGTGGTTCTGGTTGACATAAGACAGGGGGAGATTGGTGGCAGTGACTGTGGGGTGGTTTATATCAGACAGGGGGAGATTGGTGTCATTGACTGTGGGTCTCGTTAATTTCAGACAAGGGGAGATTGGTGTCAGTGACTGTGGGGCTGGTTTATATCAGACAGGGGGAGATTGGTGTCAGTGACTGTGGGGCTGGTTTATATCAGTCAGAGGAAGATTGGTGTCACGGACTGTTGGTCAGGTTTATGTCAGTCAGGGGGAGATTGGTGTCAGTGAGTATGCGTCTGGTTTATGTCAGACAGGGGGAGATTAATGACACTGACTGTGGTGCTGGTTTATGTCAGTCAGGGGGTGATTGGTGTCAGGGACTGTGGTGCTGGTTTATATCAGACAGGGGGAGATTGGTGTCAGGGACTGTGCGGATGGTTTGTTTCAGACGGGGGAGATTGGTGTCAGTGACTGTGGGGCTGGTGTATATCAAACAGGGGGATTTTGGCGTCAGTGGCTGTGGTGCTGGTTTATCTCAGACGTGATGAGATTGGTGTCACTGACTGTGGGGCTGGTTTATATCAGACAGTGGGAGATTGGTGTCAGTGACTGTGGGGCTGGTTTATATCAGACAGGGGGAGATTGGTGTCAGTGACTGTGGGGCTGGTTTATATCAGACAGTGGGAGATTGGTGTCAGTGAGTGTGGTGGTAGTTTATATCAGACAGTGGGAGATTGGTGTCAGGGACTGTGGGGCTCGTTTATATCAGACAGGGGGAGATTGGTAGCTGTGACTGTGGTGCTGTTTTATATGAGACAGGGGGAGATTGGTGTCAGTGACTGTGGGGCTGGTTTATATCAGACAGGGGGAGATTGGTGTCAGGGACTGTTGGTCAGGTTTATGTCAGACAGGGGAGATTTGTGTCAGTGACAGTGGGTCTGGTTTATATCAGACAGGGGGAGATTGGTGTCAGTAACTATGGATCTGGTTTATATCAGACAGGGGGAAGATTGGTGTAAGGAACCGTGGTCTGGCTTATGTCAGGCAAGGGGAGATTGGTGTCAGTGACTGTGGGGCTGGTTTATATCAGACAGGGGGAGATCGGTGTTAGTGACTGTGGCGCTGGTTTATATCTGACAGTGGGAGATTGGTGTCACTGACTGTTGGGCTGGTGTGTATTAGACAGGGGGAGATTGGTGTCAGTGACTGTGGGTCTGGTTTATATCAGACAGGGGGAGATTGGTGTCAGTGACTGTGGGGCTGGTTTATATCAGACAGGGGGAGATTGTTGTCACTGACTGTGGGACTGGTTTATATCAGATGGGGAGATTGGTGTCACTGACTGTGGGTCTGGTTCAGATCAGACAGGGGGAGATTGGTGTCTGGGACTGTGGGGCTAGTTTATATCAGACAGGGGGAGATTGGTGTCACTGTATGTGGGGCTGGTTTATTACAGACAAGGGGAGATTGTTGTCAGGGACTGTGGGGATGGTTTATATCAGACAGGGGAAGATTGGTGTCAGTGACTGTGGAGTTAGTTTATATCAACGCTGCCTGTGCTTTTCCAGCACCACTCGAATCTAGACTCTGGTTTCCAGCATCTGCAGTCCTTGTTTTTACCTCGTTGGTTTACATCAGACAGGCAGAGATTGTTGTCAGTGTCTGTGGGTCTGGTTTATAACAGACAGGGACAGATTGGTGTCAGGGGCTGTAGAGCTGGTTTATATCAGACAGGGTGTGATTGGTATCAGGGACTGCGGGTCTTGTTTTTATCAGACAGGTGGAGATTGATGTCAGGGACTGTGGGTCTGGTTTATATTAGACAGGGAGAGATTGGTGTCAGTGTCTGTGGATCAGGTTTATATCAGAAAGGAGGAGATTGGTGTCAGTGACTGTGGGTCTGTATTATATCAGACAGGGGGAGATTGGTATCAGTCACGGTGGGGCTGGTATATGTCAGACAGGGGGAGATTGGTGTCAGGGACTGTGGGTCTGGTTTATATCAGACAGGGGGAGATTGGTGTCTTACTTCTGTGGTAGGCAAATTAATGCAATGGGTCCTGAGGGATAGGATTTATGAGTGTCTGGAAAGACACTGCTTGATTAGCGACAATCAGCACAGAATTGTTAAGGGTAGGTCTTGCCTTACAAGTCTTCTTGAATTCTTCGAGGAGGTGACTAAGCATGTGGATGAGGGTAGAGCAGTGGATGTAGTGTACATGGATTTTAGTCAGGCATTTGATAAGGTTCCCCATGGTAGGCTTATGCGGAAAGTCAGGAGGCATGGGATACAGGGAAATTTGGCCAATTGGATGGAAAACTGGCTAACCGGTCGAAGTCAGAGAGTGGTGGTAGATGGTAAATATTCAGCCTGGAGCCCAGTTACAAGTGGAGTTCCGCAGGGATCAGTTCCGGGTCCTCTGCTGTTTGTAATTTTTATTAATGAATTGGATGAGGGAGTCGAAGGGTGGGTCAGTAAATTTGCAGATGATACGAAGATAGGTGGAGTTGTGGACAGTGAGGAGGGCATTTGTCGTTTGCAAAGGGACTTAGATTGGATGCAGAGCTGGGCTGAGGAGTGGCAGATGGAGTTCAACCCTGCCAAGTGTGAGGTTGTCCATTTTGGAAGAACAAGTAAGAATGCGGAATACAGGGTTAATGGTAGGGTTCTTAGTCAGGTGGAGGAACAGAGGGATCTTGGGGTCTATGTTCATTGATCTTTGAAAGTTGCCACTCAGTTGGATAGAGCTTGTAAGAAGGCCTATGGTGTATTATCGTTCATTAGCAGAGGGATTGAATTCAAGAGTCGTGAAGTGATGTTGCAGCTGTACAGGACTTTGGTTAGGCCACAGTTGGAGTACTGTGTGCAGTTCTGGTCGCCTCACTTTAGGAAAGATGTGGAAGCTTTGGAGAGGGTGCAGAAAAGATTTACCAGGATGTTGCCTGGAATGGAGAATAGATCGTACGAGGATAGGTTGAGAGTTCTCGGACTTTTCTCGTTGGAACGGCGAAGGATGAGGGGTGACTTGATAGAGGTTTATAAGATGATCAGAGGAATAGATAGAGTAGACAGTCAGAAACTTTTTCCCTGGGTACAACAGAGTGTTACAAGGGGACAGAAATTTAAGGTGAAGGGTGGAAGATTTAGGGGAGATGTCAGGGGTGGGTTCTTTACCCAGAGATTGGTAGGGGCATGGAATGCGCTGCCCGTGGGAGTGGTAGAGTCAGAATCATTGGCGACCTTTAAGCGGCATTTGGTTAGGTTCATGGATGGGTGCTTAATCTAGGATAGAAGTTCGGCACAACCTCGTGGGCCGAAGGGCCTGTTCTGTGCTGTATTGTTCTATGTTCTATGTTCTATGTTCTATGGTGTCAGTGACTGTGGGGCTGGTTTATATCAGACAGGGGGAGATTGGTGTCAGTGACTGTGGGGCTGGTTTATATCAGACAGGGGGAGATTGGTGTCAGTGACTGTGGGTTTGGTTTATATCACAGAGGGGGAGATTGGTGTCAGCGACTGTGGGGCTGGTTTATATCAGACAGGGGGAGATTGGTGTTAGGGACTGTGGGGCTGGTTTATATCAGACAAGGGGAGATTTGTGTCAGGGACTGTGGGTCTGGTTTATATCAGACAGGGTGAGATTGGTGTCAGTGACTGTGGGGCTGGTTTATATCAGACAGGGGGAGATTGGTGTCAGTGACTGTGGTGCTGGTTTCTATCAGACAGGGGGAGATTGGTGTCACTGACTGTGGAGCTGGTTTATATCAGACAGGGGGAGATTACTGTCAGTATCTGTGGTGCTGGTTTATATCAGACTGGGGGAGATTGGTGTCAGGGACTGTGGGGATGGTTTATGTCAGAAAGGGGGAGTTTGGTGTCAGTGACTGTGGGTCTGGTTTATGTCAGACAGGGGGAGATTGGTGTCACTGACTTTGGGGTTGGTTTATATGAGACAGGGGGAGATTGGTGTCAGTGTCTGTGAGTCTGGATAATATCAGACTGGGTGAGATTGGTGTCACTGACCGTGGTGCTGGTTTATATCAGACAGGGGGAGATTCGCGTCAGTGGCTGTGGTGCTGGTTTATATCAGACAGGGGGAGATTGGTGTCAGGGACTGTGGGGCGGGTTTATATCAGACTTGGGGATATTAGTGTCACTGTCTGTGGGGCTGGTTTATATCAGACAGGGGGAGATTGGTGTCAGTAACTGTGGGGCTGGTTTATATCAGACAGGGGGAGATTGGTGTCACTGTCTGTGGGGCTGGTTTATATCAGACAGGGGGAGATTGGTGTCAGGGACTCTGGGTCTGGTTTATATCATACAGGGGGTGACTGGTGTCAGAGACTATGGGTCTGGATTATATCAGGCAGGGGAGATTGGTGTCAGGGACTGTTTGTCTTGTTTATGTCAGACAGGGGGAGATTGGTGTCAGGGACTGTGGGGCTGGTTTATATCAGACAGGAGGAGATTAGTGTCAGTGACTTTGGGGCTGGTTTTTATCAGACAGGGGGAGATTGGTGTCAGTCACGGTGGGGCTGGTTTATGTCAGACAGGGGGAGATTGGTGTCAGTGACTGTCGGGCTGGTTTATATCAGACAGTGGGGAGATTGGTGTCAGTGACTGTGGGGCTGGTTTATATCAGACAGGGGGAGATTGGCATCAGTGGCTGTGGGGCTGGTTTATATCAGACAGGGGGAGATTGGTGTCAGTCACGGTGGGGCTGGTTTATGTCAGACAGGGGGAGATTGGTGTCAGTGACCGTGGGGCTGGTTTATATCAGACAGGGGGAGATTGGTGTCAGTGACTGTGGGGCTGGTTTATATCAGACTTGGGGATATTAGTGTCACTGTCTGTGGGGCAGGTTTATATCAGACAGGGGGAGATAGGTGTCAGGGACTGTGGAGCTGATTTATATCAGGCAGGGAGATTGGTGTCAGTGACTGTTGGACTGGATTATGTCCGACAGGGGGAGTTTGGTGTCAGTGAGTGTGGGTCTGGTTTATATCAGACAGTCGGAGATTGGTGTCAGGGACTGTAGGGCTGGTTAAAATCCGACAGGGGGAGACTGGTGTCAGGGACTGTGGGGCTGGAATATATCAGACGGGGGAGATTGGTGTCAGTGACTGTGGGTCTGGTTTATATCAGACAGTGGGAGATTTGTGTCAGTGACTGTGGGGCTGCTTTATATCAGACAAGGGGATATTGGTGTCAGTGACTGTGGGGCTGCTTTATATCTGACAGGGGGAGATTGGTGTCAGTGACTCTGGGGTTGGTTTATATCAGACAGGGGGAGATTGGTGTCAGGGACTGGGTCTGGTTTATATCAGACAGTGGGAGATTGGTGTCAGTGACTGTGGGTCTGGTTTATATCAGACAGTGGGAGATTGGTGTCAGTGACTGTGGAGCTGGTTTATAGAAGACAGGGGGAGATTGATGTCACTGTCTGTGGGGCTGGTTTATATCATACAGGGGGAGATTGGTGTCACTGTCTGTGGGCTGGTTTATATCAGACAGGGGGAGATTGATGTCAGTGACTGTGGGTCTGGTTTATGTCAGACAGGGAGAGATTGGTGTCAGTGACTGTGGAGCTGGTTTATAGAAGACAGGGGGAGATTGATGTCACTGTCTGTGGGTCTGGTTTATATCAGACAGGGGGAGATTGGTGTCACTGTCTGTGGGCTGGTTTATATCAGACAGGGGGAGATTGATGTCAGTGACTGTGGGTCTGGTTTATGTCAGACAGGGAGAGATTGGTGTCAGTGACTGTGGAGCTGGTTTATAGAAGACAGGGGGAGATTGATGTCACTGTCTGTGGGGCTGGTTTATATCAGACAGGGGGAGATTGATGTCAGTGACTGTGGGGCTGGTTTATATCAGACAGGGGGAGATTGGTGTCACGGACTGTGGGGTTGGTTTGTATCAGACTGGGGGAGATTGGTGTCACTGTCTGTGGGGCTGGTTTATATCAGACAGGGGGAGATTGGTGTCACGGACTGTGGGGTTGGTTTGTATCAGACAGGGGGAGATTGGTGTCACGGACTGTGGGGTTGGTTTGTATCAGACTGGAGGAAAATGTTGTCACTGTCTGTGGGGCAGTGTGAAATCAGACATGGGGAGATTTGTGCCTGTGGGGTGGTTTAGATTCGACTGGGGGTGATTGGTGTCAGTGAGTTAAGGGCTGGTTTATATCTGGCAGGAGGAGTTTGCTGTCACTGACTGTGGTGAGGACGTTATAAAGCCAGAAAGGGATCAGTTCCATGTTTTAATTCTCTTTCAAGGCATACTGGGCACTCAAGAGTTAAACATTCCACTGTGAAACAGACTCACTCCAGTATCAATTCCAGAATAGACCGACCATCTCAGTCGGATAACTGAATCTTCCATTGCAGCCACACATGTGGATTCCTCTGCAGCCTCAGGTCAAGGGATTTGTCCTCCCCAGCCAAGATTGGTAACCTTGACCCCAACCCTGTTAAACTGCCTCCTGCTCCCATTATCTTGCTTCCTTTCCGTATTAGCATAGGGATGGGAATTCCCGGTTGAAAACAGGCAAAACCCTTCCGTTTTAATCTCTTCCCATTGACACATGATCATGAAGATTACGATAATCAGTTGCTGTAATCCATTCACTCACTATCGCAGGACATCGACATTCACCGGGCCTTAAGCAATGTAACGACAATCACCCGTGTGGCTGAGAGACCTTTTGTATTATTCCCATTAATGTACTGCCTTTGTGTGTCGAGCAGAGATTAGTGGAGAAGTGTCACCACAAGTAGACACACGACTCCATTCAGTGACATGGAGAATCTCACGCTGCACTCCGATAATAAAGTATCTGCTGTTATACTGAACCTTGTGTCATCTGGATTTGTGGAACAAAATATACATTTAACAGCCTCACAATTCTATATTTGAGTTTTAATTTTCAATCAGGAAGTGTCTGCTTTGCCTTCCCATATCTAACAAACCATCAGATTTCACCTCTACAGCCTCAGATCCTCTCTGTAACCACAAATAAACGCTGAGTGCTGAAGAAATGTAGCAGGTCCAGAAGCATCTGCAGAGAGTGAGAACAGAGTTCAAATCCAGGTCTGACAGTGTCTCAGAATAAAGCTCAATCTTGTGGCACTTCCACATTGACAATTGTTAGTGCCAACACCTCAATGAAAGTCTCTTCATTGTCCTTTTTTTTCGAATTGCAGCGGTCTACAGTGCAGAACAAGTCCCTTCAACCCATTGATTCTGGGCCAGTCAAAAACCACCTTCAAACTATGGTAACTTCATTTCTCAGCCCTCAGCCCATCACCTGGTATAACGTAAAAACAAGGACTGCAGATGCTGGAAACCAGAGTCTAGATTAGTGTGGAAAAGCCCAGCAACTCAGGCAGCATCCGAGGAGCAGGAAAATTGATGTTTCGGGCAAGCAGTACAGACTACAGATTCAAAAACACCAGCAACGGTTCTCCTTCAAGACCTTGTATGTCTTGGCATTGCAAGTGCACTTCTGAATACTTCTTCAATGATTTGAGAGCTTCTGTCTGCAATACCCTTCCGGCATTGAATTCAGTTTCTCACCACCCTCTGGGTGAAGGCCTTTTTCCTTCATTACACAGACCATGAGTATAGGAGTGAGGACATCATGTTGAGGTTGGACAGGCCTCTTCTAGAATACTGTGTCCAATTCTGGTCTCCCTGTTAAAGGAGGGGTATTGTTAAACTGTACAGAAAATATTTACAAGATGTTGCCAGGACTGGAGGGTTTGAGTTATATGGAAAGGAGCTTGAAGGTTGAGGGGCGACCTTACAGAGGTTTACAATATAATAAGGGGCATATATAAGGTGAATGTCAGATGTCTTTTCCCTCAGGTGATAGACTTCAGGGCTTGTATATGAAGAGGAAGGGATTAGAGGGATATGGACCAAGTACTGGTAAATGGGACTAGGATAAGTTCGGATATCCGGTCAGCATGGACGAGTTGGGTCGAAGGGTCTGTTTCTGTGCTGTACGTCTCTATTACTCGATGACATGGTTGAGATGTATAAAATAATGAGAGGTGTTAATAAGGCAGATAGTGAGGAAATTTTCCCCTTGGACTAGAGAGCTTATTCCCCCCTAGACTTCAGGACTAGGGGACATATTTTTAAAGTGGGAGGATAAAGATTTAAAAGGGAAATGAGGGTCAACTTTTTCTACACAGAGAGTGGTTCGTGTGTGAATGAACTTCCAGAGGAGTTAATGGATGCAGGTACAGTTCCAATGTTTAAAAGATATTTGGACAAACAGGAAAGAATTGGAGGGATATGGGCCAGGAGCAGGCGGTGGGATTATGATTAGCATTGACTTGGGGGGAACCAAAAGGTCTGTTTCCGTGCTGTATGACTTTATCACTGACATTCCCCTTAAGTCTCCTGCCCCTTACCTTAAATATCTGCACCTCCTTCCAGTCTTTACAGCATTTGTCTTAACTGGTTCCTCCATCAAGGGGAATATTTCCTGACTGTCTACCCAATCAACACCTCTCATTATTTGATACATCTCAATGATGTCATAGAGTTAGACAGATCTACAACACAGAAACAGATCCTTCAGCCCAACTCGTCCATGCCGACCAGATATCCGAAATTAACCTAGTCCCATTTACCAACACTTGGCCCTCTAATCCCTTCCAATTCAAGTTAAAAATCACACAACATCAGGTTATAGTCCAACAGGTTTATTTGGAACCACTAACTTTCGGAACGCTGCTCCTTCATCAGGTGGTGGTGGAGTTTTCTAACACCCCTCCCGATACCTTTTATATGTTACTAGCCGCGTACTGGCCTGCACTTCCTCTTGCATACACGCACCGCCTGTTGCATGAAAAAGTTGGCCCTTAGGACCTTGTAAATCTTTCCCCTCTCACCCTAAACCTATACCCTCGAGTTCTGGACTACCACACCCCAGGGAAAAGACCTTGTCTATTTACCCTATCCATGCCTCCATGATTTGATAAACGTCTGGAAGGTCACTCCTCAGCCTCCAACACTCCAGGGAAAACAGCTCCAGCCTGTTCAGCCTCTCCCTGGAGTTCAAACCCTCCAACCCTGGCAACATGCTTGTAAATCTTTTTTGAACCCTTTCAAATTTCACAACATCCTTTCTACAGGAATCAGAGCAGAATTGCACACAATACTCCAAAGGTGGCCTAACCAATGTCCTGTACAGCCACAACATGACTTCCAAACTCCTTTACTCAATACTCTGACCAATAAGGGAAAGCATACAAAAAGCCTTCTCCACTATCCTATCTACCTGTGACTCCCCTCTCAATCTCTCTGGTCTAAGGAAAACGACCCGATCTTTCCAGTCTCTCTTCATAACTGAAACTCTCCAGCTCAGGCAACATCCTTCCAAGTCTCGAGTGCTCGCATATCCCTCCTTCAATGTGGATTCCAGAAATGCAGACAACAAGCGAGCTGTCCCCTAGCCAATGTTTTCGACAGTTCTGACAGAACTTCCCAGCTCAAACTCTGTGCTTAACAAGGAAAGGTGAGTTTATCACCTGTCCCGGTGTTTAAGTGACTGGTGGACAGGCACAACAAGCTCCCTCTGATCTTCAGTGCTTCCCAGGGCCCTATAGTTCATCATGTATTCCCTTACCATGTTTGTCCCCTCTATGGTCGAATTCTATCTTCCTCACTCTTTGCCAGCACATTAGTTTTCATATCATTCATGAACTCACTGATCAATCCTCCAACTTTCAAGTGAAAGTTATTTCTATAAACCTAGAAACTGCGAGGACCCAATACTGGCCTCTGCAAGATCCCACTGGGCACAAGCTTCCAGTTACAGAAGCAATCTCAACCATCACCCTCTGCTTCCTGCCACTCAGCCCATTGTGGATCCAATTTGCCAAATTTCCTTGGATGCCATAGGGTCTTGTCTTTGCCATCAGTGTCCCATGCAGGACCTTATCAAAAGCCCCACTGAATTCCAAGCAGCCTACACCAAATGCATTGATGTCACCTACACATCTGGCCACCTCTTTGATAAATTCAATCAGGTTGGTCAGATATGACCTTCCTTTAATAAAACCACACCTACTGTTCTTGATTAACCCCTGCCTGCTCCAAGTGTAGATTCATTCTGTCCCTAAGTGTTCATTCCAACAGCTTCCCCACCGTCAGACTGATTGGCCTGTATATTCCTGGTTTCTCCCTCCTTCCTTCTTGAAGACCTTGTCACATTGGCTGTTTTTAATTGATGTCTGCAGCCAAGTGTTAGGTCTCTTGTACAGTTTGGGGAAGGTAGAAAGGGACAGTGGTAGCATCTTTACCTCTGAGCTAGGAGATCCAGGTTCAAGTCCCACCTGGTCCAGAGGAATATCATACCATCACTGAACAGGTCGGTTGAGAAACCATCTCCAAGGTGTTTTTGTCTACCTGGAATTGTTTCCTCCTCTCCTGAAATGACTTAGTTAATCCTGAATAGAAATTCCAACAATACTTCTACACCTGAATGGCACTATCTCTTCTCAATCTAATGTTGCTTGTTCCTTCCATCCCAACCTCTTCTGGGAGCTTTACAACATTCACTTTATCCCAGTTAAGTGAGTTTTTCAGCTTTTAAAAACTTTCACATTTGTATCTTTGACAGTTTTTTGAAAATCAAGGACCATTCAACCTGAAATAACAGCATGAGTTTATTTTCTTGGATACACAATATAACCTTACACACACATACACAGACACAGACACACACACACACACAGACACACACAGACACACACAGACACACACACACACACACAGACACACACACACACACACACACACACACACGGTTGAGGTTTTGATGGAGAGATGATATGTCCCAGGACTGAACCCTGATCTCGGATGATGACCTCTGCAGGGAGACAGACATCAACATGCAAATGACTTCTTGGATCTTCCTGTGCAGCATCCCTTCCATCGACAGCATTGGTCTGTTTGGGTGCCTGCTTTTCTAAACCGTGTCCAAGCAATAAGTGATGATAGATTCATAACAGTTTTCCTCCAATCCATGTTTAAGGCATGTGTTTGTGTTATTTTTCACTGAGTGTTGATCTAATCTTCTAAAATGGGGAGTGGCTTCCATCTCAGATGACCAAACCAGCCTGCCTTGGGGACCCTGAGGAAATGATTAGGGAAGTGTATCTGTACCATTCCACCTTCTGCACCCTATACCGCCAGATAGTGCTCCCTCAGTACCTCAGAAAGCATCTCCTCAATGTGTTTATCCCCAAAGAACCTCGTCAAAACATTCATGTCCTCAACACGTCAGAAAGCAAACCTGTTGCCCCCTTGGACTGTGTTCATCCCCAAACCTGTTCTCCCTGTGATGACCCACAGCCACCCCCAAGATTGGAGGCCAGGGCCCAGAACATTATTTGAGTCTCTGGATTGATCATAGAATGTGGAAGCAGGCCATCCGGCTTATTAGGTTCACATTGACCCTCGGCAGAGCAGCCCATCCCCCCCCCCCCCCCCCCCCCCACCCAACCCATCCCTGGATCCCTTCATTTCCTCTGGCTAACCCACCTAGCCTGCACATCCTTGGACAGTGAGAGGGAACTGGAGCACCAGGAGGCTGACATGGGGAGAATGTGCCAACTGCACACAGACAGTCGCCCGATGCTGGAATCGAACCCAGGTGGGGTGAGGCAACACTGAGCCCCCGTGACAATCCCACCATCTCCTCCCCGTTGATGACAGTTTGATGTCTATACCCGGGGAGTATCTAACTTGTCTAGCATTTATTTAAGAAAGATTAGGGAAAAGGGCAATGCCTCCACAAGCTCAAGATGCTTGATCCCCCCTCAAAAAAATATTTATATCAATATCAAAAAGAGACTTGATTCACAAAAAAAACTTTACGTACAAACATAGTCACTAAAGTTCGCATTTCAAGTGACCATCCTCAAAACGGTCTGTTCTGAAGGAACCTTCCCGCAGAAATCACTGGATTGAAAGGTGAACTCTCTCTCTCTGTCTCTTTCTCCCTCTCCCCTCAGAGATGCTGCCGGACATGCTTAGCTCCTTCAGCAATCTCTGTATTGATGTTTCAGGTCTCCAGCGCGTCCGTACAGATTGTTTTTAGTGTTGAAATCTCAAGCTTGCTCTATTAAAGGGATTGAATTCCTCCCCCGTAAAGGGGGAGGGTGGGGGGCAGTTACCTCAGCTAACAGGTTCGTGATGCCAACGTTGTTGGCTCAATCTCTATCATGGAGGAGAAAGTGAGGACTGCAGATGCTGGAGAGCAGAGCTGATAAATGTGTTGCTGGAAAAGCGCAGCAGGTCAGGCAGCATCCACGGAGCAGGAGAGTCGACGTTTCAGACATGAGCCCTTCTTTAGGAGTGAGGAAAGTGTGCCAAGCAGGCTAAGATAAAAGGTAGGGGGAGGGACTTGGGGGAGGGGTGTTGGGAATGCGATAGGTGGAAGGAGGTTAAAGTGAGGGTGATAGGCCGGAGAGGGGGTGGGGCGGAGAGGTCAGGAAGAAGATTGCAGGTCAAGAAGGTGGTGCTGAGTCTGAGGGTTGGGACTGAGATAAGGTGGGGAGAGGGGTAATGAGGAAGCTGGAGAAATCTGCATTCATCCCTTGTGGTTGAAGGGTTCCTAGGCGGAAGATGAGTCGCTCTTCCTCCACCCGTCGTGTTGCTATGGTCTGGCGATGGAAGAGTCCAAGACCCTACATATCCTTGGTGGAGTGGGAGGGGGAGTTAAAGTGTTCAGGGTGGTTGGGTTGGTTGGTGTGGGTGTGCCAGAGGTGTTCTCTGAAACGTTCCGCAAGTAGGCGGCCTGTCTCCCCAATATAGAGGAGGCCACATCGGGTGCAGTGGAGGCAGTAAATGATGTGTGTGGAGGTGCAGGTGAGTTTGTGGTGTATTTGGAAGGATCCCTTTGGGGCCTTGGTGGGAAGTGAGGGGGGAAGTGTGGGCGCAAGTTTTGCATGTCTTGCGGTTGCAGGGGAAGGTGCTGGGAGTGGAGGTTGGGTTGGTGGGGTTTGGGAACCTGACGAGGGAATTGCGGAGGGAGTGGTCTTTCCAGAACGCTGATAGGGGTGTGGAGGGAAATATATCCTTGGTGGTGGGGACTGTTTGGAGGTGGCGGAAATGATGACGGATGCTGCGATGTATATGGAGGTTGGTGGGGTGGTAGGTGAGGACCAGTGGGGTTCTGTCCTGGTGGCTATTGGAGCACCACACTGTCAGACACTGAGGGAGTGTGCACTCAGAGGGTTAGTGCTGAGGGATCACTGCGCTGTCAGAGGGTCAGTACTGAGGGGCTGCTGCATTGCCAGAGGGTGAGTACTGAGGGATCACCGCACTATTGGACAGTCAGTAGTGAGGGACTGCTGCATTACCAGAGGGCCATTTCTGAGGAGTACTACACTGTCAAAGGGTCAGTACTGAGGGGGCACCACACTGTCAGAGGTTTAGTACTGAGGGAGTGCCGCACTGTCAGAGGGTCAGTACTGAGGGAGCACCACACTGTCAGAGGTTCAATCTAGAGGGAATGCCGCACTGTCTGAGGCTCTGTACTCTGAGAGCACTGCACCATCAGAGGGTCAGAACTGAGCGAGCACTACACTGTCAGAGGGTCAGAACTGAGGGAGCATGCATTATCAAAAGGTCAATACTGAGGGAGTGCTACATAGTGAGAGCGTCAGTTCTGAGTGAGAACTATTTCAGAGGGTCAGTACAGAGAGAGTGCTGCACTGTCAGAGAGTCAGTACTAAGGGAGTGCAGCACTGTCAGAGAGTCAATACCGAGAGAGTGCTGCACTGTCAGAGAGTCAGTCCTGAGGGAGTGCAGCACTGTCAGAGGGTCAGCACTGAGGGCTGCTGCACTGTCAGAGAGTCAGTACTGAGGGAGCACCACACTGTCAGAGGGTCAGTCTAGAGGGCAAGCCACACTATCAGTGGATCTGCACTAAGAGAGCACTGCACCATCAGAGGATCAGTACTGAGGGATGCCTCATTGCCAGAGGGTCAGTACTGAGGGAGTGCTGTACTGTCAGATGGTCAGTACTGAGGGAGAGCTGTACTGTCAGATGGTCAGTACTGAGGGAGTGCTGGACTATCAGAGGTGCAGGACCGAGGCAGAGGGTCAGTACTGAGGGAGTGCTACACTGTCAATGGGTCAGTACTGAAGGAGTACTACACTGTCAATGAGTCAAACCTGAGGGAGTGCTGTACTGCCAGAGTGTCAGTTCTGAAAGAGTGCTGTACTGTCAGAGGTTTTGTCCTGAGATTGAGCCACACTGTCAGAGGGCCAGTACTGAGGGTGCGCTGCATTGTTGGAATGTCAGTACTGAGGGATTGCCACACTGTCAGAGGGTCAGTATAGGGCCACTTCCACACTGTCAGAGGGTAAGTACTGAGGAAGTGCATCACTATCAGAGAATCAGTGTGGAGGGAGTGCAGCATTGTCAGAGGATCAGTGTGGAGGGAGTGCTGCATTGTCAGAGAGTCAGGACAGAGGGATTGCTGTGCAGTGAGAGTGTCAGGAATGATGAAGTGCGCACTCTCTGATGGTCAGTACTAATGGATGGCCATGCTGTCAGAGTGTCGAACTGTGAGAGGGTTAGAACTGAGGGAGCACCGCACTCTGAGGGGATTAGTACTGAGGGATCACCGCGCTGTGAGGGGGTCAGTACTGAGGGAGCGTCACGCTATGGACTGCTGCATTGCCAGAGGGTCAGTACTGAGAGAGTGATGGACTGTCAAAGGGTCATTACTGAGGGAGCGCTACATGGTCAGTGTGTCAGTTCTGAGGGAGTGTTGTTTCAGAGGGTCAGTACTGAGGGAGTGCTGCACTGC